>NC_083886.1:22492500-23117500 GCF_032452875.1 Bos javanicus
TGCCATTGTGCTGCCGAATTCAGGGAGGTCATAAAAACTGACATGCGGAGACAGATGTTTGCTGACCTCTTCCTGCACTGTGACCGTGGGAAGGTAGGCGAAACCTCTTAAAGTAGTGCTTCTCACACCATCTGTTGTGAAGGACCAGTCTTTAGGTTGTTGATGGTGATATTTTAATATGTGGACTGATAATGAAACTGGATTACTACGAGGGAATAAGGAAATAAAAATACAATCCAAACATATTCTAATCTAAGAGCTATTAACAAACACAGGGAAGTAAATTACTCATTTATGTTTAATTTTTTTTTGTTTTACCAGTTCCTACAATTTCTCTTGGTTTTCCCTTTGACTTTTTTTAAAAAGATTTTTTTGATGTGAACCATTTTTTTTAAAGTCTTTATTGAATTTATTGCAACATTGCTTCTGTTTTATGTTTTGCTTTTTGGCTGCAAGACATGTGAGATCTTAGTTCCCCAACCAGGGATCAAACCTGCCCCCCCACCCTGCACTGGAAGGCAAAGTCCTAACCACGGGGCAATCAAGGAAGTCCCTTCTCTTCAACTTTAATATATAGCTACTGACTTCAAAAAAAATACAGTCCACATTGTGTTACTACCAGATTCAAATCTGATTTAATATCAGTTACTTTCTTAAGTTGCTATAACATTTTCTAGATGCTATTCTCAATTCCTACCTTTCTCATCACACACAGACTGGTACCAGCCTGCAGACTACATCTTGAGTGGCACTGCATATGATTTATAACTTGTCTCTAAGTTTCTTTCCCATTTTTAAGAGTGGGTTGCTTAGGAATTTTTTTTTTTTTTTTTGCTTAGGATTGTCTATGGTGGTGTCTTCCTAGAGAAAAGAGCTGCTTTTCTCTTTGGGGAATAGAAAGCCTACCACATTTTATTCTGCTTCTTAAAAAACAAAAAATGTTTATATCAAAAAGTATTTCTAGGAATAGGATTTGAAAGTGAAAGTGAAAGTCACTCAGTCATGTCTGACTCTTTGTGACCCCATGGACTATACAGTCCATGGAATTATCCAGGTCAGAATACTGGAGTGAGTAGCCTTTCTCTTCTCCAGGGGATCTTTCCAACCCAGGGATTGAACCCAGGTCTCCTAAATTGCAGGTGCATTCTTTACCAGCTGAGCCACAAGGGAAGCCCAGGCATATTGGCATGGGTAGCCTATCCCTTCTCCAGGGGATTTTCCTGACCTAGGAATTGAACTGGGGTCTCCTGCATTGCAGGCGGATTTCTTTACCAACTGAGCCATCAGGGAATTTAGGAACGCACTATTGTGCCAGGACACCAAATGAATTTGCAAGAATAGATTCCAACTTTACTGAAATTATATTTGTTTATGAACGTTATGCTTATTTGTTTGTATCCCCATATTCCTGAAAAGATTTAAGGAAGCTTATGTTATTCAGTCACTTAGTCATGTCTGACTCTTTGTGACCCCATGGACTGCAGCCTGCAAGGCTTCCCTGTCCTTCACCATCTCCCGGTGCTTGCTTAAACTCATGTCCGTTGAGTCAGTGATGCCATCCAACCATCTCGTCCTCTGTCATCCACTTTTCCTCCTGCCTTCCATCTTTCCCAGCATCAGGGTCTTTTCTAATGAGTTGGCTCTTCACATCAGGTGGTCAGAGTACTGGAGCTTCAGCTTCAGCATCAGTCCTTATAAGGAAGCTTATAAGAATAGATAAAAAGCAACAAAAGAACATAGATTTTAAAAAGTAGGATGAAAGAAGAAAAAGAGGATACTATATGAAGTTGGGAACAAAGCTGTAAATGCATACCATAATGACCTAAATATTTGTTCTAGATTGTCTGCAGATCTGAATGTAACCTCCTAGTAGAGAATGTGAAATATGACATATTATTGATTATATGACACAATAGTGTGTGAAGCACACTATTGACAGTGTTTTAAGATAAGTATGAACTGGAGCTAAGAAGGTGCAGAAATTTGGGGATAAAAAGCATAGTTAGGAGTTTCAATATTCCATCTACATAAAAGTTTCAAATCTCATGTAACAACTGATTGCCAACTTCCTGCTTAGGTAGGGTTTTTGGATCGTCAGAGGACATTGGCCTTGCTGGAAACATTCTATGACCAAAGTTCAAAAGTGCTCAGAGGTACACTCCGAAACCCAAGACAATGTAAGTGCCACCCAGAGGGAGTATGCTCAAGCTGGAGTGAAGCAGTACATGGATGTGACAAACAACATCATTCTATCACCATGGAATCCCTCCATGTAACACCTCCCTTAGATCATGATGGCTGTATCTAGTTGTTCATGCCATACAATGGTAATTATCATTACCATCTAGTTGAACTAGATGTGTTTTTCACAACAGTGCAATACTAAAAGTTGTTAAGTCAGAATTGAGCTAGAATTCCAATGAAGGGGTGCTTTAGTGACAACCTGAATGTTTTGGAAATTAAGTTGGTAATGGTAATTCCAGTTTTAATGTCCAACTTAGAATTCTAAGATTTCTAAGAAAAAAATTTTTTTCTACCAAGCATGTTTTGATTGAAATATAATTGATGTACAATATTATGTTAGTTTCAAATGTACACAATGATTTGACATTTTTTTTTTTTATTCTTCCAATTTTATTTTATTTTTAAACTTTACATAATTGTATTAGTTTTGCCAAATATCAAAATGAATCCGCCACAGGTATACATGTGTTCCCCATCCCGAACCCTCCTCCCTCCTCCCTCCCCATACCATCCCTCTGGGCCGTCCCAGTGCACCAGCCCCAAGCATCCAGCATCATGCATCGAACCTGGACTGGCAACTCGTTTCCTACATTTTTATATGATAGGAAATGATCACCATGATGAATCTAGTAACATTCTGTCCCCCTACGAAGTTATTATGATTGACCATACTCCTTATGCTGTATATTATTTATTATTTAATAATATGACTTATTTATTATGTAACTGGAGGTTTGCATGTCTTAATTCCCTTCAACTGTTTCGCTCAGACCTCAAACCCCCTCCCTGCTGGCAACCCCGCATTTGTTCTGTGTATCCATGAGTCTATTTTTGTTTTGTTTTATTTGTTTGTTTTAAAGATGTAAGTTAGATCATGTGGTATTTGTCTTTCTCTGCCTTATTTGACTTAGCATAATACCCTCCCATGTTGTCAAAAATGGCAGGGTTTGAGGTGGAAGACATTTGCTCTTTCCTCAGCCCTATGCTATGCTTACTGTGGAGGACTAAGAGGAGAGGATAAATTCTGTTTGCCTTGAAAGTCTAAGCTACTCTTCAAGCATCAAAAGAAGGAATCATGTTCATTTCCATATATTTTAGGAAGGGATTATTTCTAATTTCCAGTAGTGAGCATCTTTTATGTTCCTTTAGATACCTTTTTGTTTCTTATTGGGTTTCTGGGAAATGTAATTGATATTCATTTAAAGCAGTAGTTCTGTGGGCGCCATGCCTACTGCTTTTTTGCATTAATTTACTAGCTCTGATTCTACATTATAAGATCCAATTGTTTAGGTAAATGTTTTGTTTTCTGTGTTAGGGCCATTTGTTGAATTTGGAGAGATAGACTTACCTGAGTTCTGGGGAGACATGGATAATCAGAAACACATTTATGAAGACTTTGACAATGTTCTCTTAGAGATGAATACGTTACCTTCTGAAAAACATTTTAGCAAAACCCAAAGTAAATTATTAGCAAGCCCAGAAGACCAACATGAACACTATAGAGAATCAACACTACCACAAAGCCCACCAGAACAGCAGAGAGGGGCAACTGTGGAACAAGGACCAAATGGAATTTCAACCAGAGAACAAGAACAACCTGAAGAGTCAACTGGAGAACAAGAACTGAACGAAGAATCAGTATCAAAAGAAGGAACCTACACGGGGTCAACTCCAGAACAAAGATCAAGTAGAGAGTTAATAACAGAACAAAGACCACATCATGAGCCAATAACAGAACAAGGAGTACCACAAGGAACCCACATCGAATCAACAGCAGAACAAGGACTTTCTGAAGAATCAATTACAACAGAAGGACAACATGAAGGGTCAACAACAGGACAAGGATCACACGGAAAGTCAACTGAGGAACAGGGATCACGCAGAGAGTCACAATCTGATCAAGGACAACGCAGAGAGACAATGGCAGAGCAGGAAGCACACAGAGAATCACAGTCAGATCAAGGACCACACGGTGGGTCAACTGCAGAGCAAGAAGAAGGCGGGGAGTCAGTAGTAGAACAAGAACCACACAGAGGGTCAACTGCAGAACCACAGTCACCCAGAGAAACAATTCTGGAAGAACAACAGGACACACACTTAACTTCACAATCGAGAAAAGGTAGTCTCACAGGAGAAAGCAAAACATCTAGGGAATCTATTTCCTTTGAGCACACTGAAATCCCTCCACAGGAAGGAAGGACTCAAGCACAAGCATATGAAGAGCTACTCTTCGTAAGTCCTGAACTGCAAGAGAAAACTGGAGTATCAATCCCAGAAGATCATCTTTCAGGTAGTAATATCACTTTCCTACATCAGCTCCTTGTTTTCTAGAGCGGTTTTTAAAGTCTGCAGAAAAATCTTCGTTTCGGTTAGGATCTTTTTGTGACATGTAAGGTCATGCAAACTTCAGACATATTTTGCTATTCAACATGAGTCTATACTTTGAGCAATCAATTACACGCAATCTAGAAAGTCTCTACTGTCAATTTACCTAGAAATCCCTCTACACTAGAAGCCCATTTGTAAGGCAGAAATCTGGTAGTATTACTTGTAGAAATTTTCACTGGACTTCTGAAAAAGCACAGAAGCTGTTTTATTTTAAATGGTGTATCTAATATTAGAAACCACTTTTTAAATTTTCTTTTATTTCAAATTTTAAAAGTATCTCACTTTTTTCAGTTGCATATAAGACATTCTAGAAGAGTTTCTGAAGGTAATGTTTAAGACAGAAAGCATCCTGGATTTCAAATATTTATTCTGCAGAAGACTTTTCTTGGGAATTGCCTATGCAAATTTATGCCCTTTTAGTTGAAGAATTATAATCTTTTCGAGAGCCAATCTCAATGTCACTTAAGTCCTCAGTTGTTGTTGCTGTTCAGTCGCTCGGTTGTGTCCGACTCTTTACGACCCTATGAACTGCAGCATGCCAGACTTCCCTGTCCTTCACCATCTCCCAGAGCTTGCTCAAACTCACGTCCATTGAATTGGTGATGCCATCCAACCATCCTGTCCTCTGTCATCCCCTTCTCCTCCTGCCTTCAATCTTTCTCAGCATCAGGGTCTTTTCTAATGAGTCAGCTCCTCGCGTCAGGTGGCCAAAGTATTGGAGCTTCAGCATCATTGCTTCCAATGAATATTCAGGGTTGATTTTGTTTAGGATTGACTAGTTTGGTCTCCTTGCAGTCCAAGGGACTCTCAAGAGTCTTTTTTAACAAGACAGTTCAAAAAACATCAATTTTTCAGTGCTTAGCCTTCTTTGTGGCCCAATTCTCATAACCATGCATGACTACTGGAAAAACCATAGCTTTAACTTTAGGGACCTTTGTTGGCAAAATAATGTCTCTTATTTTTAATATGCTTTCTAGGCATTTTTGAAAAAAAAATTCTAAAGTTCTATAGTCCCAAAGAAAGTTCTTATTTAAAATTCATAAGAGATAGGTAACCTGTGTTAAGGATTTTACACTATCATTAACTAATTTGAAATCTTTCATTTTTTCAGCATTATACGTATTTCTCCCTAGAACAGGGCTACTAATTTCTGGTTCTCCTTACATACTGGGGACACAGCCTAAAAAATTAGTGAAGTTACTATTAATTTTAACTCTCTGTAACAGTGATCCAAAATAACAGTGTCTAAAAAAACAAACAAAACCAAAACAAAATAACAATGTCTAAACAAGGCAGAAGTTTCTTTGTTTCTCGTATAAAAGTCAAAACTTATTTGAAGGATCAGCCCCAAGAAATCAACAGTGGCTCAAGCTGTTTCTGCCTTGTGTCTCCTCCAGCTACACACTCCAAGATAGCTAACCACCATGTCCGCATCCTGACCAGTAGGCGAGGAGAAAGGGAAAAGGATAGACATTACATCATTTCTTTCCTTTCTATCTTGTTCATTCATCAGAATTCAGGCACATAGTGACACCTGCTGTCTGGGAGGCTGGGAAATACAGCCCTCACTTTGTGTGGCCAAATGTGGGTACAATACATAGACTTTGTCACAGAATTGCTCTCAAAAACTAAAGCTATTAAGCGATATCTTTGTGATTAAGTTATTAAATGATACCATTATGATACAACATATACAGAAAAGGACCCGAAAGAAAGTTTTTGTGTTCTGTATGCAAGATATTTCTTTCATTTATTAACTACATAATCTTCAACTCATAGGCATTTTCTTTTATACCTTTTAGAACCTGCTAAAAAGGAAGTTCAGAAAGACAAATCCTGCGAACCCAAGTCCCAGAAAATAGAAGGAAAGTCATGGACAGGTGACTCCTTATTTAATTCTCCTTTCATTCATACTCCAGAGCAAAAACATTGTGAAAATGAAGTTGACTATATTATGGCATATGTATCTTATAGGTGTATTATGGCATATGTATCTTATAGGTGAACTTCTGACTTGTAACTGGAACATGAAGTATGCCAAACATGAAGACGAGGAACAGGCACATTTAATCTATGATAACTCGAGGTTCACAGGTACATGTTAACAAAGCCAGGAAGAACAGATGGCACTCTAATTTGATAACCTTTAATTTACTGTGGTTCCCAATGGTAAGGACTGGACTTAGCCAAGGCACCATGGCAGGGTGACACTTGCACTATTTTGTCCTTGAGCCAATGGACCTAAACGTATTCAAGACGACTGTTTCCGGTGGTAGTGTACATGTAGTGCTATTGTAATTATTGTAATGCTCTTTAAAGCATACGTGTTGGTACAGTTGTCCATTAGTGTCTGCAGGGGATTGTTCCATGAATATCATCCATCCAAAATTTCCCCTCACCACGAATACCAACATTCAAGATGCTCGAACCCCTTATATAAAATGGACAAGTATTTGCATATAACTGATGGATCCTCCCATATACTTTAAATCTAGATCACTTATAATACTTAGTACAATGTAAATGCTTTGTAAATAGTTGAAAATGCAATGTGAATGCCATGTAAATAGTTGCCCATGTATGGCAAATTCAAGTTTTGCTTTTGGGAACTTTCTGGATTTTTTTTTCCTGAATATTTTTGATCCACAGTTGAACCCACAGATGCAGAACCTGCAGCTACAAAGGGCCAACTGTATACAATTTTTTTATGGTTATGTGGCCCTGAAACCACTTTGAAGCTATGATCCAGGTATACAAGGGGAATTAGATATTAGAACAATAGAAATCATTCCAGCAATTCCTCTCCCTTGTAGTTCCACATCTAACTATGTGAGGCAGGTGAGGCTCTGTCTTGTTTTTGAAGACTTACAAAGAAAGATCTACTCAACAGAGAGAGCAAAGAATAGCTTTTAGCTCTCAGTAAACCATGTATTTAACAACAATGATCCCAACAAGTATTCGTACTTTACCGCAATGCTATTTTATCATTTTACCTTTCACCAACAAGTAGTAGAACTTATAAGATCAAAAAGTTTTCCTCCTGTCTGCAGTTTCTTTTCTCATTTAAAGATGGATCAAATAGCAAACTTTATATCCTCCAAATATTTGGTGAAATTGTATGGCATTGGTTAAGCTCTTGTTGCCTGCTACTTCATGTTCCTCTTCTCCTGATATTACA
Source organism: Bos javanicus (assembly GCF_032452875.1). Classification (NCBI taxonomy): domain Eukaryota; kingdom Metazoa; phylum Chordata; class Mammalia; order Artiodactyla; family Bovidae; genus Bos; species Bos javanicus. The sequence goes on from NC_083886.1 coordinate 22,500,311, forward strand.
TCTTTATTTCAGTTTTACTCTACCATTTTGACAATTGCATGGCTGATTCTTTTTAAGTTACATCAGATCTCATATGGAAGGCATCAGTGCATGAATGATTGGATTAGTTAATAAATCAATTGTAAATCACCAGGCTCTTCTATGAATTACACTTCATGTTATAGCATCAAGCTTCAAGATAAATATATGAGTCAAGCCTCCTGAGGGAGAGGTCATAGTGGTGGTATTTACAGACTTATTTAACTAGCGAGTCCAGACTGCAGCTGGCTTCAGGCACAACTGAATCCAAGGGCTCAATAATAGCAGCAGGACACTATCTCTTTGCCTCTCTGCCCTGTTCTTCTCTGTGTAACTTTCAGTTTTAGGTAGTTTTCTCTGTATTGTGGCAAAGATTTCCATGAGAGCATCTCTAAGCTTACATCCTACTAGTTCAGGAGTCAGAGTACAAGACCAGTGATTCTCCCCCAGTAGTTGCCCCAAAAGTCCTGGGGCTAATTCTCATTGGCCTATAGTGGATCCCATTGCTGTCATCTGTGAGTCACTAGGCGGACCTATATCACATGGCCATCCTGAAGCAAGGGTGGATGAGGCTCAGTACTACCTGATACATCAAAACTGACAATCGGGGAGAGGTGTTTTCTCAAATTAAAAAAAAGGAGGGGGACTTCCCTGGCAGTCCAGTGGTTAAGACTCCACACTGCCAATGCAAGGGGCATGGGTTCCATCCCTCTTTGGAGAACTAAGATCCCACATGCCACCGGGTGCGGACAAAAGGATGAAGACCAATAAATAAATAAATAAAAGATACGTTTAGGGACTTCCCTGGTGGTCCAGTGGTTAAGACTCTGTGCTGCCGATACAGGGGGCAAGGGTTCAATCTCTGGTCAGAGAACTGAGATCCCACAGGCAAAACAAAAAAAAAAAAAAAGAGAGAGAGAGAGAGAGAGAAAACGAGAACAAAAACCAAAACCCAAACTTTATAAAGGATATATTAAAAATAAAAAGGGGGTGCTGTCCTCATGAAGGCAGCACAGACTCCTGGTAGGAAAAAAGGTAGTAGATGTTCATTACAATATGTACTCATGTATTTTCCCTGAACTTTGATAAAATTGTTCATGTCACCGTTTGATGTATGTTTCTTGTTTGATAGACCTGCACTCAATTATCAGAAACATTCAGTCTTACAAGGAAATAAAGGGTAGGAGTACCTTCAACGGAGTTTCTCTCAATCTACTCCAGTTTGTGCAGCTCCTGGAGACATTTGTTGGTGAAGATTCCCCCTTGAGTGTCAGTGAAGCCCTCACCTCCTTTTTTAGGAAGGGTTTTGTTGAAACAAAAGAAGAGAAAATGAGTGGCTTAGAAAAGGTGAGTAATACTATTTACCAATAAAACACTTAGGTCGCTATTATAAAGAGATATGTATACCCATGACTGATTCATGTTGATGTATGTATACTTATGACTGATTTATGTTGCTGTATGGGCTTCCCTGGTGGCTCAGACAGTAAAGAATCTGCTTGCAATGTGGGAGACCCGGGTTTGCTCCCTGGGTTGGGAAGATCCCCTGGAGGTGCGCATGGCAATCCACTCCAGTATTCTTGTCTGGAGAATCCCCATGGACAGAGGAGTCTGGTGGGCTACCATGAGGTCACAGAGTAGGACACGACTGAGCGACTAAGCACCTGCATCTGGATGGCAGAAACCATTGCAGTATTGTAAATTAATTATCTTGTAATTAAAAATTAAAATTAAAAAAATCTATCAACCTCAGTTCCTCCTAGACTAGCTCTTCTTAAGTACTAATTTTGGTTGTGAATGCTTATGCTAATTAGGTACTTAATTAGCATGGCAATTAAATACTTCATTTTATTGTCAAATGTTCTAAGATCACACTCCAGAGAATTCATTCCTCTAATAAGAACATGATTGCTGATGGCAGGAGATGGTTTCTTATATAGCTGTGTTTTTGCTCCTCCAAACCTTGAAGAGCAGATTCCAAGGAGCAGATATTTTCATGTGCAAAGATGTGTGTGTATGTGTACACTGTCTGATGTGTGAGTACGTTTACAAATGTGCATACATAAGGGTATGATTGTGGCTTGAATACATATTTTTGGGTACACCAAGGTAGTGGGCTTCATCTTTCTTAAGAAATTACTACTTGCTTGAATGAAATATGCAAACACATTCTCTGATAGGAACAATTTATATACTCTTATATGAAATATATAAATTAGGTTCATCAAGCATATTCAGTAACTTTATCAGTCTTATGAGTCTTCTCAATCTAATTTAGAGTTGATATTCCTTTTTCCTCCTCAATTGAAGTTCCTATCATTTAACCAAATGGTATATGTTCACTTTCTTTTATCAATAAAATCTACCTTGATTAGATAAGTTACTATCTAGTTAACATAATCTAGTAAAAAATCTAAATGGTAAATAAAATTAATGTCAGGCCAATGTTAAATATAAGGAAGAATTTTTGAACACAGTCATTTTTTGTTGTTTGAACACTATCATCCATCACCCTTCACTACAAAACATATTTCATCAAGAAGCCAGGCAGGGACTTCCCTGGTGCTTCAGTGGCTAAGACTCTGAGCTCCCAATACAGGGAGCCCATGTTCACTCCCTGGTCAGGAAAACTAGATCCCACATGCTGCAACTAAGACCCAGCACAGCCAAATAAATAAATAACATTAAAATAGATTTAAAAAAAAAGCCAGGCAGGGACTTCCCTGGCAGTTCAGTGGTTAAGATTCCATGTTCCCAATGCAGGAGGCATGGGTTTGATCCCTGGTTGGGGAGTCGGGGAACTTAGATCCCACATGGTAGAGAAAAAAAGGAGTCAGGAAGATCACCCAATGTATTTATCACATTGCTGAACAACTAGTAAGTGAATGGAGAGGAATGAATCAGATTCTCGAGGAGAGAGTCCCCTTCCTAAATGAATGTGTTTTAGTTCAATGCAGAGAATGCCTGCTTTCTATCTTAGAGGTGAAACATAGAAAATGTTTATTGAGAGATAAAAACTGATATTAAGAGAATTAAAATTAAATGTTTCATTTTACTATTCGTATCCTGCTTAGTCCCAAAGTAAAGCTGTTTCTGTAAAAAGTGCTGCTCTTTGTGGGGAATAAGCATAAGATGCCAGCTAGCATATGTGTCTGTGTGTGTGTGTACCTGTGTGTGTGTCTGTTAGTTGTTCAGACATGTCCGACTCTTTGTAGCCCGCCAGGCTCCTCTGTCCATGGAATTCTCCAGTCAAGAATACTGGAGTGGGTAGCCATTCCTTTCTCCAGGGGAGCTTCCCGGCCTAGGGATTGAACCCTGGTCTCTTGCGTTGCAGGCAGATTCTTTATCATCTGAGCCATCAGGGAAGCTCGCCAGCTAGCATAATGAACAGATATATCTTCTGTGCTTTGTTATCCTGTGTGTGCCCTAGGCTAGACAAAATGCTTCCCGAATCAGACGGGAACTTCTCCTAAAAGCCCTCTTTCAGAAGTGGGACTGTGACGGCTCAGGCTTTCTGGATCTGAAGGAAATTGATGAACTCTTGTATACATACAAGGAAGGAATGGAAAAAGAATCTATGAAGAAAGGTAAAAACGAAAGAATTTTCTTAAGTTGTGGTAACAGCTTGGCTTCAAGTTTCCCAGTATTATGATATGCGTGTGTGCTCAGTCGTGTCCGACATTTTGTGACCCCGTGGACTTCAGCCCACCAGTCTTCTTTGTCCACGGAATTTTCCAGGCAAGAATACTGAAGTGGGTTGCCATTTCCTCCTCATTATTCTGATATATATACAGTTAAAATATTGGTTGTTCTAAAGCCATAAGATAGCATTTCACACTTCACATGTACTAGTGTGGCTGTCATTTTTTTCAGTTTTATTGAGATACCATTGACATGTAACATTGTGTAAATTTAAGCTGTATGATGTGTTGATTTGATACGCTTATGTTGTGAAATGATTACCACGGCTTAGTTAATACCTCCATCATCTCACATAATTACCATTTCTTTTTTGTGGTAAGAACATTTAAGATCTACTGTCTTAGAAGCTTTCAAGTATATAGTATGGTATTGTTAACTATGATCATCACCCTGTATATTAGAATCCTAGAACTTTTCTTATAATGAAAGTTGGTACACTCATTAATGTTTGAGCATCTTTTCATGAGCCTCTGGTCATTTGCATGTCTTCTTTGGAAAAGTGTCTATTCAGTTCCTCTGCCCATTTTTCATTCTGATTTTTTCTTGCTAATGGCACCCCACTCCGGTACTCTTGCCTGGAAAATCCCATGGATAGAGGAGCCTGGTGGGCTGCGGTCCATGGGGCCGCTAAGAGTTGGACACGACTGAGCGACTTCACTTTCACTTTTCACTTTCATGCATTGGAGAAGGAAATAGCAACCCACTCCAGTGTTTTTGCCTGGAGAATCTCAGGGATGGGGGAGCCTGGTGGGCTGCCGTCTATGCGGTAGCATAGAGTCAGACACGACTAAAGCGACTTAGCAGCAGCAGCAGCATTGAGTTCTATGAGTTTGCTATATATTTTGGATATTAACTCCTTATCAGATATATGATTTGCAAATATTTTTTCCCATACTGTAGGTGGCCTTTTCATTTTGTTACTTTTGTTGTGCAGAAGGTTTTTAGTTTGATATAGCCCCATTAATTTATTTTTGCTTTTTTTGCTTATATAGTTTTGACTGTAATTTTTAAAATGGAAAATAACAGTGTTGGCAAGGATATGAAGAAATTTGAACCCTTGTGCATTGCTGATGGGCATGTAGAAAATGTCAGAGCAATCAGGAGTGAAACTGTTGTACAGTGCTTTGTCCAAGATTGTAATTCTACATAGTTAGATTCCTTCTGTATACCTAGCTACACATACCCATAAAACAATCCAAACCCACTTCACAGTCCTGCCTATTTTCCCTTCTTATTTTATCCTTCTGCCTCTACAAGGTCTGATTCACCTCTCAAGTCTGAATGACTTGCAAGTTTCTCCTGCTACTGCTAAGTCGCTTCAGTCATGTCCAACTCTGTGCGACCCCATAGACGGCAGCCCACCAGGCTCCCCCGTCCCTGGGATTCTCCAGGCAAGAACACTGGAATGGATTACCATTTCCTTCTCCAATGCATGAAAGTGGAAAGTGAAAGTGAAGTCGCTCAGTCGTGTCCGACTCTTCTTGACCCCATGGACGGCAGCCTACCAGGCTCCTCTGTCCATGGGATTTTCCAGGCAAGAGTGCTGGAGTGGGGTGCCATTGCCTTCTCCAAAGTTTCCCCTACATTTACTTAACTTTGTGTTCTCCTTAATGACTTTCTCTTCTCCTATATTTTTCTTCTTCTGATCAATTCTTCTCAATCAAAAGCTACTAAAATTCTCATATAAGAAGTTCTCTCCTTCATTTGCTTAGATCCCAGGATAAATTATTTTGCTCTACACTGGGTTTAAGGATTTATCTGAGACTTTGACATAACAGACTTCAAATTCTTAAAGTATATGGTGCATGAGAGAAAAAATGATAAGGGTTAGTAAAGTTCTTCAGCCCTTTCAAAAATCATTGCATTGGTTGATCTTTAAAGTTACCTAAGTTGATCAACATCAGGTGTTCTTCATTAATTGTGTCTAATGAGGTGGTTTTCACTTACAAGATGGGAAAACTTCATAACACAGAACCATGGTCCATGGAAGAAAAGATATTACACGATGGTCAGGAGAGCTGGGTTCTGATATTTTATCTTTTACTAAGTAAGATTGCTGGGAGAAATATCAATAACCTCAGATATGCAGTTGACACCACCCTCATGGCAGAAAGTGAAGAACTAAAGAGAATCTTGATGAAAGTGAAAGAGGAGAGTGAAATAGTTGGCTTAAAGCTCAACATTCAGAAACTAAGATCATGGCATCTGGTTCCATCACTTCATGGCAGATAGGTGGGGAAACTGAAAACAGCGGCTGACTTTATTTTTCTGGGCTCTGAAATCACTTCAGATGGTGATTGCAGCAATGAAATTAAAAGATGCTTACTCCTTGGAAGGAAAGTTATGACCAACCTAGACAGCATATTAAAAAGCAGAGACATTACTTTACCAACAAAGTTCTGTCTAGTCAAGGCTATGGTTTTTCCAGTGGTCATGTATGGATGTGAGAGTTGGACTGTGAAGAAACCTGAGCACCGAAGAATTGATGCTTTTGAACTGTGGTGTTGGAGAAGGCTCTTGAGAGTCCCTTGGACTGCAAGGATATCCAATCAGTCCATTCTAAAGGAGATCAGTCCTGGGTGTTCGTTGGAAGGTTGAAGTTGAAGCTGAAACTCCAATACTTTGGCCACCTGATGCGAAGAGCTGACTCATTTGAAAAGACCCTGATGCTGGGAAAGATTGAGGGCAGGAGGAGAAGGGGACGACGGAGGATGAGATGGTTGGATGGCATCACCGACTCGATGGACGTGAGTTTGAGTGAACTCCGGGAGTTAGTGATGGACAGGGAGGCCTGGCGTGCTGCGGTTCATGGGGTCGCAAAGAGTCGGACATGACTGAGCAACTGAACTGAACTGAAGTGATCACATGACCGTGAGCAACTTACTGACCTTCTGTAGAGCCAGGTGTCCTCATGGGTAAAACAAAGGAGTTGGACACGATGAATTCTAGAATTTAAGGGACCTGAGGATGATGTTATAAGGTTTCACCTGGCTGAGAGGTAGAATTAAAATGAAACAATATACATTAACATATGTAAAATCGACAGCCAGTGGGAATTTGCTGTATGACTCAGGGAGCTCAGATCCAGTGCTCTGTGACAACCCAGAGGGATATGATGGGGTGGGAGGTGGGAGAGAGGTTCAGGGGGAGGGGACATATGTATACCTATGGCTAATTCATGTTGCTGTATGGCAGAAACCAAAACAGTACTGTAAAGCAACTATCCTCCAACTAAAAATAAATAAATTGACTTAAAAAAAAATAGATGATATAGGAATCATCTTGAGTTCCGCATAGAAAGTCACTGTAAGATGTTCCACTGGACATCCATTGGAGATGCCTTTGATATACCTGGTTTTCCATGAGAAGCAGTTGTTAGAGGCTTCGATTTGCTGTAAGAATGCAAATTTCCCCCACAGGTGAATGAACTTTTGATTAGTTTTTGGTTTTATGTTTCTGTCTTTTAGCTAAACTACATGTCCAATTTCCAAAGCTACACCCTGGGCACGAAGTGAGATTGTCTTCCAAACAGTTTCAGAAATACATAGAATTGGTTGTCTCTGAACTCAGGGGCAATGAAGAAGAAGTTCTGGAAAGTGTTGTGGAGTTTCTGATGAACTCTTTAGAAAGGAGCCATGTTGAGAGTCTGAGGAATTGTGCCAGACAAAAGTGGCTGCACCAAATCCAACGTGCTGCAGAGACAAGTGGCGTGTCCTTGGAGCCAGTGTACACGGAGACCTTTAAGGCCCTCACACAGGTGTGCTTTCTAAAATGACATATAAGAGAAAAACATTTCCTCCCAGGTGATGATGTTCAATGGTTGCAAAGGAGGAACACGCAAAATTCTCTTGAGAAATCTTTTAATAGGCTATTTTACTCATTTCAATGTTTTACAATGACCCCAAACCTAGTAAAGATGTAACTGGAATGATTGCAGATTGGCAAGGTAGAAGCAGAGAGGAAAGGTATAAGAAACAGAATTATGTCTTGGAATTCCTAATTTCATTTGTGCCAAGAGTCAAAGAAACTATAACAGACAATAAACTGACATTAAAAACAAAAACAAAAACAGTAAGGAGATGTACAAGCAGTTTAAGCTCTATTTCCCTTGCATGCTGTTTTGGGAGTCAGTTTTAAAAGGAACTATTTGGGGGGTGGTGGGAGGGAGGCTTCAGACAGAGGGGCTATATGTGTATACTTATGGCTGATTTAGAAACCAATGCAACATTGTAAAGCAATTACCCTCCAATTAAAAATAAAGTAAAAATAAAAGGAACTATTTAAATCCTAAAGTCATTATAAAGTAGAATCCAACGTGACACAATAGTTCATAGCACTGCCTAGAAATAAGCTGAGACTATTGCAGAATCCTGTCCCTTAAAAGACATGACCTGGATGAACCACCATCCACAGCTCTGCTGCCTTCCTTGGACGCTTCCAGCTTACTGCTTTTCCCAGGCAGGAACAGCATGGCTGTCTTCTACAAGTACCACAGCTTCCATTGATCCGGGGAAACTATGTCATTCATCTCAGCTAAATAGCAACACAGGATTATGGGAATCATCTCCTGAATGGCTTCATTTTCCAATATATCAATAATTGGAAATGATGGGACCAGGAACAGTAGACCAATCAAGAAAAAGAGATATTGGAATTTCCCTGGCAGTGCAGTGATTAAGGACACTGCATTTCCACTGCAGGAGGCTCAGCCAAAAAGCAAAAGAGTTATTGTTCCAACTTGCTTCAGAAATCTGCCATACCCTTAGAGACATCTTACTACTACATTTTTGTTAGTCTATTGATTTTCTATGTAGAAAAGGAGGAATCAAGAAGGGAAAAGAAAAGCACAAAGAACAAACCCAAGTTTATAGGAAGAGGAGACAAATATCAGAGAAAGTGTCTCTCATATTCCCAATTTATACCCATACTTGGCATATGTGTTAACACATAATATTGTTATAATATTTTAGGTACATAGAATTTTCAGTTATTTTAATTAGACATAGTAGTTGTGGGACTTCCCTGGAGGTCAGCTGGTTAGTACTCTGTGCTTCTACTCCAAGGGGCATGGGTTTGATCCCTGATCAGGGAACTAGAATCCCACATGCTGTAGAGTACAGCTGAAAAGAAAAATAAATAGTAGTTGCATATAGTCTGCAATCTGGAGCCCCAAGTAATCGTTTCCTGAAATGATGTAAGTCAAATGTCACAGCCAAACTATGTTAAGAATTTCTCGAGAGCATTTTCCCATATTCACATCATAGTGGATGGTCAAGAAATATGAGTCATCTTTCTTGCCTGAGCTCTCTAAAATAAGCACTTTTAACTGAAGTCCATACAACATGAGTATGGTTCAAAGGGATCCAAGTTTTAAACCTCTAAATATAAGTAGACTTGACAGATTTTTTTTTTTTTTTAGTAGAACTGGTCTGGTTGGCATAAAGTAAATCTATTCTACTCACTGAAACTCAGGTTTCAGGAACAGCTGTGGTGTCAGCCTTTCCCCCACGGTCTATTTATGGTAATATCTGCATCATTTACTCAGGGAAATGAAATTATTGGGGTCAGATGCACAGATTGGCTAATGAAGGGAGACATGATTAAGAGAATAGCTCTTTGGCAATTGGCAAATAAATGGTCAGAAACATTTTGCCACAGGATGCTGAAGCCCATGGAAATAAGAAGATCAGTGCTCACATTTCCCTCTTAGAAGAAAACCTACTTCTGCCTGATAGAGGGAACGTTCTATTGAGGAATGTAGCTTGTACTTTAGACGATGCTCCGTTTGTTCTGAAAAGAGTGCTCTACAGGGACATGAAGGGGATCAGGTAAGAATTTCCAAAGATGTTGGTTTCACCCCACTTTTGAAAAAAATTCCTTTTGTGAAGTAAAGTAGCACTGAAATCCTTCCTAGTTAGCTGTCCAAGAGAGAAATGCCTCAGGTCACCAAAGTTTCTCAAGCAGGAGGTTTCCAGTCTTGGGTGATTTCACCTGATTTTTCCAAGAGCATTGGTTTTCATGTAGGGACTTTGCTTCACAGTATCAGTTCAATTAGTTGTACCTGCTCCATAAATTATGTCTCCAGTTCAGTTCAGTTCAGTTGCTCAGTCGTGTCCAACTCTTTGTGACCCTATGGACTGCAGTACACCAGGCCTCCCTGTCCATCTTCAATTCCCAGAGTTGACCCAAACTCATGTTCATTGAGTTGGTGATGCCATCCAACCATCTCATCTTCTGTCGTCCCCTTCTCCTCCCACCTTCAATCTTTCCCAGCATCAGGGTCTTTTCATATGAGTCAGTTCTTCTCATCAGGTGGCCAAAGTATTGGAGTTTCAGCCTCAACATCAGTCCTTCCAATGAACATTCAGGACTGATTTCCTTTACGATGGACTGGTTGGATCTCCTGGCAGTCCAAGGGACTCTCAAGAGTCTTCTCCAACACCACAGTTCAAAAGCATCAATTCTTCAGCACTCAGCTTTCTTTATAGTCCAACTCTCACATCCATACATGACTACTGGAAAAACCATAGCTTGACTAGTTGGACCTTTGTTGGCAAAGTAATGTCTCTGTTTTTAATATGCTGTCTAGGTTGGTCATAACTTTTCTTCCAAGGAGTAAGCGTCTTTTAATTTCATGGCTGCAGTCACCATCTGAAGTGATTTTGGAGCCCCCAAAAATAAAGTCAAATTATGTCTCCACATCCTGTTTAAATGGGCTTTCCTGGTAGCCCATTGGTAAAGAATCTGCCTGCCAATGCAGGAGACTTGGGTTCCATTCTTGGGTCAGGAGGATCCCCTGGAGAAGGAAATGGCAACCCAATCCAGCATTCTTGCCTGGGAAATCCCATGGATGGAGGAGCCTAGTAGGCTACCCGCCATGGGGTTGCAAAAGAGTAGGACATGACTTAGCAACTAAACAACAACATCTTGTTTGTGTATGTTTTCTCTGTTATGATCTAAGTTTATTTATTTTTTTTGCCTGTCATAGTGTAAGAACTCTATGTCAACTTTTATTGACATTATGTCTCTTTGTAGCAATCTTTCCCCAATAACACTTATAGTCCCAAATCAAATGCAGCTGGATTCGTATTACAGCCATTATAACAACATAATCACTCTTAATTTCTAGCCCTTTCCATTGTGTCCCCCTAATCTGACTGTATCTGGCTCATCGATCCTCATTTTTTTCTGTACAGTCTTTCTTGTTCTTCGATATACACACTATTAAGCTTATTTTTAAAAATCTTTCTCTCAAGTCAGACTCTCCAGACTGGTAATTTTATATGAGTCCACTTCTCTGATATATAATACTAATGATTATGGATGGACTGATCTAGTGTCCTGCATGGCTTAGTCTAAAGCCCTCTTCTGTGCCTTTCTCCTTTTCTCATATTCCTGTTCCTCAGCTTTACAGTAGTGGATGAAGGGAAGCCAATACATGTCCCCCAAGTTCAGCACCATGGGAACATCTACTTCTGGAACCATTCCCGCAAGAAGAGCGATCACAATGGGTCATTCCTGGCTCTTCCCCTTCAGGACGCATATATGAGGATATTTGGGGTCTTGGCTGTTGACACTCTAAGAGATCCCCAGAAAATTAACATCTTCCTACCCCACGAGATCAGATTCTATCAGGTACGACATAGAAAAGTTCTTCAAAATCAATGGTAGGATAGCCTGTCCTATACTTTTTGAAAAAGTAAAACCTGAAACCAGATGAGAGTAAAGCTATGTATATAAATGGTGTCATCATACATGTGTCAGTCTTTGGAGAGGTTCCCTATTACACATGGAGGGACTCAGACTCAGTTGCATATCTATGCCTCAGATTGTCTGGGAAGCTTGTTAATGTGTTCCATGGTATTAATTTAGGAACGGCATTTTCTGCTATAGAACTGAAATCCAACTATTAGACTACTGGCTAAAACCCAAAAAGTAGGAATGAACTTTTAGAAGAGACGTATTTATGTTTTATTTATAGTGGTAACTAGAAATCCTTTGCTCCTTACACAAACGGTGCTAAATATGATATGCCTTACCATAGTTCTTGATTTTAGTGTTAGAATTTTTGAGGATGAAGAATGAAGGAAAAGCCTAAATGTTTCTCAAATATTCATGTTTTCAAATCAGATCTCAAAAGGGAGTGGCACTTTTTCATGACCTGTAATGCTGTGGCTTCTTTGGTAAAATTGTTGATTATCCAGTATTTCTTTTTTAAAATGTTATATTAGCTTAAACTTAATAGAAAATAAAGTCCATGATGCTTACTGTTGAACAAGAGCAAAAATAAATAAAAATAAAAATCTTTATATCAAGGTTAATATGTGGGTTTTATTCTGGGTTATCAGTGGAGTTTTATTTAAAGACTGTGCCCAGTCGCTCAGTCATGTTCGACTCTTTGCAACCCCATGGAATGTAGCCCACCAGGCTTCTCTGTACATGGGATTTCCAGGCTGGAAATACTGGAGTGGGTTGCCATTTCTTCCTCCAGAGGATCTTCCTGACCCAGGGGTTGAACTTGTGTCTCCTGCATTGGCAGGAGGATTTTTTTACCACTGAGCCACCCAGGAATCCCCAAATATTAAAATAGGTTTGAGGGGACTTCCCTGGTGGTCCAGTGGTTAAGAATCTGCCTGCCAATGCAAGGGTCATGGGTTTGCTATCTGGTTGGGTAACTAAGATCCCATTTGCTGAGGAACAACTAAGCCTGGGAGCCGCAGGCCACAACCAAAGATCCTGCATGACATCAATGAAGATCCCTCGAGCAGCAACTAAGACCCAAGGCAGTCAAATAAATGAACAAGTATTAAGATAACTAACTAAATAAAACAGGTTTTTGAAATTAGGTCCCTTGTTTGAAGATGGTGTTTAAGTATCTTATACTGTCTGCTAAATGAAAATAAAATTAAACAAAAGAAACTAAAAAAAGGAAAGGCACTTTTTAAAAAATATATATATTTATTTTATTATTTATTTGGCTGTTCCAGGTCTTAGTTGCAGCATATAGAATCTTTAGTTGTGGCACCTGGAGAATCCCATGGATGGAGGAGCCTGGTGGGCTGCGGTCCATGGCATCGCTAAGAGTCCGACACGACTGAGCGACTTCACTTTCACTTTTCACTTTCCTGCATTGGAGAAGGAAATGGCAACCCACTCCAGTGTTCTTGCCTGGAGAATCCCAGGGACGGGGGAGCCTGGTGGGCTGCCGTCTATGGGGTCACACAGAGTTGGACACGACTGAAGCGACTTAGCAGCAGCAGCAGAAGCAGCAGCAACATGGGATCTAGTTCCCTGACCAAAGATCAAACCCAGGCCCCATGCATGGCGAATGCAAAGTCTTAGCCCCCGGACCATTAGGGAAGTCCCTGGAAAGCACTTTTAAGATTATAAAATAACTAGACCATTTCTACAAGCATTTAATTTTAGGACTTTCCTGGTGGTCCAGTGGTTAAGACTCCACGCTTCCATAGCAGGGAGCATAGGTTTAATCCCTGGTTGGGGAACTAAAATCCCACATGCTGCACAGTGCAGCCAAAAAGAAAAAAAATTTTTTTATTTAATTTTATGAATAAAAATTTCAGTGAAGGAGATTGAAAACCCTATGCAGGCATTGGACTGGGATGTAGCAGCAATCAGGACGTTGCTATCATCTGTTCCCCTGGATGCTCTTGATGTTTATTTACCATCATTTAAATTTTTCCCCTCTCATTTACTGGATGTACAACTGAGGAAGTGGTAGAATCTTTTCCCCTGGACATTTTTTTAATAATAAGTTTCATTCTCTTCTGACATAAGAATGATGTGAAGATATTAAGATGCAAAGTGGAAGAGTATGGTGAACTATACTCCAAATTATCATTCAGTTCAGTTCAGTTCAGTCACTCAGTCATGTCCGCTCTTTGCGACCCCACGAACCTCAGCACTCCAGGCCTCCCTGTCCATCACCAACTCCCAGAGTTCACCCAAACTCATGTGCATCGAGTCGGTGATGCCATCCAGCCATCTCATCCTCTGTCATCCGCTTCTTCTCCTGCCCCCAATCCTTCCCAGCATCAGGGTCTTTTCCAATGAGTCAACTCTTTGCATGAGGTGGCCAAAGTATTGGAGTTTCAGTTTCAACATCAGTCCTTCCAATGAACACCCAGGACTGATCTCCTTTAGGATGGACTGGTTGGATCTCTTTGCAGTCCAAGAGACTCTCAAGAGTCTTCTCCAACACCACAGTTCAAAAGCATCAATTCTTCGGCATTCAGCTTTCTTCACAATCCAACTCTCACATCCATACATAACTACTGGAAAAAACATAGCCTTGACTAGATGGACCTTTGTTGGCAAAGTAAAGTCTTTGCTTTTTAATATGCTATCTGCTGCTGTTGCTGCTGCTGCTAAGTCGCTTCAGTTGTGTCCGACTCTGTGCGACCCCATAGACGGCAGCCCACCAGGCTCCCCCGTCCCTGGGATTCTCCAGGCAAGAACACTGGAGTGGGTTGCCATTTCCTTCTCCAATGTATGAAAGTGAAAAGTGAAAGTGAAGTTGCTCAGTCGTGTCCGACTCTTCGACCCCATGGACTGCAGCCTACCAGGCTCCTCTGTCCATGGGATTTTCCAGGCAAGAGTCCTGGAGTGGGGTGCCATTGCCTTCTATCTGGGTTGGTCATAACTTTCCTTCCAAGGAGTGTGTTTTACTTTCACGGCGGCAATCACCATGGTCTTATTAGAGAACATGTCAAAGTGAATTATAAATTGACCTCCTAGCCCTTGGAGGTAAAGGCTCTGGAGATATCCTTAGATGTCTTGGGTCATAATATAAAATGCAGATATTTTTGAAGAATTTGTGGTTCCTCCTAGAGTTTCCTTTGATGTGACCATTTTTTAAAGTCTTTATTGAATGTGCTATAACATTGCTTCTATGCTTTGGTTCCTTGGCCAAGAGGCATGTGAAATCTTTGCTCCTCAACCAGGATTGAACCCATACCCTCTGCGTTGGAATGTGAAGTCTCAACCACTGGACCACCAGGGAGGTCATATCCTAAGGTTTCTTGACAACAAGACCACAGATGGGTTCTGAGGGTTTCTGATCCTTTCTCTGTGGAACAGGCTCTCTTTATGTGTTGAAGAAAACCGTGTAACTGCAGGCCTGGAAACCCAGCATACCTGCACAGCTGATCTGATGACAGTAGCCATGTAAACACACAGATATTAATCTTGCATCAGATTGGGGCAGCTCTTACCCATCTGTCCAAGGCTGGCATTAGTTGTTGGCTTTTAAACATTATTTTTTTCTCATTTCAAAGTTTACCTTGTTCTTATGACACTGCTTTCTGATGGTATATACCACTGATTTCACTGGATGATTATCAGCAAACGTAGTAAGTTAGATGGGTTTTCCAGTAGATCTCTGTTTACTCTTTTGGTTTCATTTTTTCATAGTGGAACCTGAAACATTTTTGAGAACTCTTTTGAAATGCCTTTTGAGAACCAATGAATAATTTTTAGGAAGTAGATGATTATTGGGTGTCCCTGGTGCCTCGGTGATAAAGAATCTGCTCTCCAATACAGGAGTTGTAGGGTCTGGAAGATTTCCTGAGGAGGAAATGGCATCCCACTCCAGTAATCTTGCCTGGAAAATCCCATGGACAGAGGAGTCTGGTGGGCTACCGCCCATGGGGTTACAGAGTCGAACACAACTGAGCGACTAAACAACAGGAACAACAGTAACAACAGATGATCATTAATTTAAAAGATAATTCAGGGGACTCTCCCGGATGGTCCAGTGGTTAAGAATCTGCCTTCCAACGCAGGAGACGCAGGTTTGATCCCTGGTCAGGGAACTAAAATCCCACATGCCAGGGGGCAAATAAGCCCACACAGCACAGTGAAGAGCCCATGTGTGCAACTATTAAGATCCGATGCCACCAAATAAGCAAAAATAAAATTTAAAAAAAAAGATAATCCAATTGATGCATTACTAATTATTTGGCTATTTTTAAAAGAGAAGGCAATTTAAATTTCTGTCTCTACAGGGTGTTGCCAATGTCTTTAGTACTGCCTATCACTACGTCCACAGCCGGGAGCACATCCTTCATATTGTGATCACTGGCATCGGCTGGCTCTACAACATCACACCCAGCATCACTGCCATCTCTACATACTTTGTTGAGCCCAACTCAGAGAAGGTAGCTCCTGCTTCAGTTTGTCCAATGAAAGGCACCAGTAGGAGACTGGCAGGCAGAAGGAGAGTGAGGTTGGGGTATTTATGCTTTTGGCTCTCCCTCTCTAGGTTTCTTTGGGTTAGCTGTGTTCTTCAACAAAATGAATAGAATGAAGGGCCATCCCAGGAGGTTGGTGCGGCAAGAAGAGTTCCTGGCCCCCAGGTCTCTGTTGAAGAGACAAGAAGTCAAGTGATCTCTGTGGATTATGAAAACTGCTAATACATTCTCTTTTTTAACATTTTTGAACAATAGTCCTGCTCAGAATGTCCACTTGAAGAGGGCTCCATGCCCCCAATATATGAAATCTTATGTTAGTCTTATGTCAATGGGAAATAAGAGATCATAATCTGTTCTTTTTCTTTATCCTTCTTCTTTGGACCACACACATTTCAAATTTACTGTTAAAAATTTTTACCTGTTAGAGAAAGACAGCACTCAGCTGTGTTTTAAACGTATTCGGTATACAGTCTGATTCAAGAAGAAAGTACTTTGATACTTAGAGAATGGGGAGGCCAAAAATAAAAGTTGGGAATTTTTAAAAAAAAGACCACTGTACCTTAGTCACATGGTCCTCTCTACTTGGCTGTCTTCTCCAGGTTCTGGTAATTGCTTCCTCTCCTTACCTCTTTGGGCTTCCCAGGCGGCTCAGTGGCAAAGAATCTGCCTGTCAAGCAGGAGAAGCTGGTTTGATCCCTGGATCAGGAAGATTCCCTGGAGAAGGAAATAGCAACCCACTCTAGTATTCTTGCCTGGATAATCCCATGGACAGAGGAGCCTGGTGGGCTACAGTCCACAGGGTCGCAGAGTAGGACATGACTGAGCGACTGACTACCATCACCACCTTCAGGCTAAGAGTGATAGCAGCTCCCCATAAATATAACTTTAAAATCTAATTTTTTACCAAAGTTATTTTTAAGTTTAACAAAATTGCAAGAAAATTTCTAGCATAATTTTTTTAATTGGCTAAATGATTTAATCTTCATATGGAAGAAGAATAAATGCATGAGAATAGCTAAGAAAATGAAGGATGGGGGGAATTTACAACTGTAGTCTGGGGAAGGATGGCTGAGTCTCAAAGGCTGAAGTGATTAAAGTGAGGTTGATACATTGATGACATAAAAATGTAAAACTTTCTTGCACCAAAGTTATAAACACAATTAATTGCCATATATCTGGCAGAGAATAACAGTGTTATATAAAAATTAGTGGAATTTTGAAAATCCAAAAGAAAAATAAGCAAAAGACAATTTTATTTTTAAAAAAACCTCATGCAAATGGTCAATAAACATAGGAAAAAATGTTCAGTTGTTCTCATAATGAAATACAAATTTAAGTAAAAGATAATTTCTCACCTACTAAATTGAAAAACATTTTTAAACTGTAATTTGAAATGTCTGTTAGATATCTAAGTGGAGATATTGAATACACAGTTGGATATATGAGCTTAGTGTTTGGGGGAAATCCAGGCTGGTAAGTAAATTATATTTAAAACCATTAGACTGGTTACACAACATTGTGAATGTCTCTAATCCCACTGAATTGCACACTTATGAATGGCAAAAATAATAATATTATGCTGTGTATATTTTACCAAAACAACTCAAAACAAAACATAAACCATGAGACTGGTTGGGATGACCAATAGGATGAATCAGTCTAGGGAAAAAAATTTCTGAGGCCCAAACCTAGAAGCCTTCCAAGTGTTTGGCATCATTGTGGCTCAAAATTATATTGACCTTGACCTATAACTTGAAAAACATTTTATATTGCCTAAGCTTTTCTAATTTTTTTCTATTTGTCCCCAAAAGTCTCAATGAGAGCATGAAGTTTAATCACTCCTCTCTGTAATGAAATTTCTACCTCTTTTCAAGGATTCAGACTATGTTTTACGAAATATGATGGTCACAGGGCAGCAGGGTCTAACAGAAATCCACAAGAATCCCTCTGTCATCTTTAGGAAGACATGCATCTTCAGGTATGGGACATACCTCACCGCCTGTTTTGTTTGACTGCCAGCTTCTGCTTCTTATGAATATAATGGCTCTCATTCTGATGGGGCTTTAAAGGAACATTACTGTAGACCTTTGTCTGCCTGGGTCCTTTCCCCCTTAAGTTCTTTTTAAAACAGATTTCAATTTAGTGTTTTATTTTTTATAATTTTCTTATTAACATGAAATTAACAAAAACCCACCATGGTTATGAAAAATACACCCACATCACTAATCAGAGCTCATCCTCTTAATGTTAGCTAGCCTGCGGACATTTTTTTTTTTTTAACTTAAAGAAGACAGGCTGTTGCAAAGATGGGGAGGAGGCAGAGAATGTTGCCTTTAATAAGTACCCAGTTCTAGATTACCTTGAATGCCTCTCATGTGTGAAATGCAAAGTACGCTACTAAACTACTGCAAAAACAGATCTTAACTAGAATACAGTGCTTCTTAGAGAGTCAGCATAGTTGAATAGGCAGTAACCTATCTCAGGCTAGTAGGCAATTTGACATTTAAGTACCTATGTTAATTCAATTTCAGTTTGGCCTCATACCAGAATGTTCATTCAGTTTTAAGCTCCTTTCCATAGTTATTCCTTGTCCTGGCTAAGAGTTTTACAAGAGTCCTTCTAACACCCAGACTTACAACCTTGGATTCCTGTGTATAACTTAGAGCAGGTGCCTTTTGAGGAACTCTGTTGACCAAGGAAGCTTAGCATGATGCCTCACTACTATGGCTATCATGAAGACATGGCTCAGCTGCAGCGACGGGTAGGTACAGCCAAACAAGGGCATAACCTTTCTATCATGACAGGATTGGTGTTATGAACTGTAAATATGCTTTTTTGGCCATACCCACAGCATGAAGGATGTTAGTTTCCCAACCAGAGGTTGAACCCATGCCCCTTGCAGTGGAAGCACAGAGTCCTAGCCACTGGACCACTAGGGAATTCCCTAAATGTGTTTTTTCTGAGGCTGTGCTAAGCACCAGCGTTTTTACAGATACCTAAAAGGAATGACATCTCAATATCATGTAGATGGGAAAAGGGGGAAAGAGATAAAAGGATGTGTTTATACTTCCTGAGGGAAAGAAGGAGCTACTACATTTCTATGAAAACCTCAGGTCCCTCACTGACACAGGTGCTGTCAGTGCCCTGCCCAAGTATCTTCTGCCAGGGGCTGCAGATCCTATTGCTAATAACTCACCCTGTAATTGTCAAGGGGAGCCCCTCTCCAGGAGGGGCCGATGAGCTCTGTAAACACCTCCCCAACACACATCCAGAGCAGCTTAGAGCTTTGTTGTTGTTTATTGCTTAATTGTGTCCGACTCTTTTGTGACCCTGTGGACTCCAGCCTACCCGGCTACTCTGTCCATGGGATTCTCCAGGCAAGAATATTGGAGTGGGTCGCCATTCCCTTCTCCAGGGGATCTTTCCAATCCAGGGTTCAAAAGCTTGTCTGCGTCTCCTGTATTGGCAGTCAGATTCTTTACCATTGAGCCTCCTGGGCAGCCTCTAAATGAGTAATATTTATAGAAGACATGAACAATGTTATGGTCCGTGGGGAACTCTGCTTGACTCATTTCTACATCCATGAGTCTGTATTTTTAGCTACTAATGGTGGAAGACAGCTGGCTATTCTTAGCATTCTGTAATGACTCACAGATAGTCAGTGGTAAACTGGGGACCACCCTTGTGATGGGAAGTTTTTCAGTCCCTAGAGGTCTACAGCTCCTGGTTACTACTGAAGAACCCATTACACCTTCAATAGAGAAGGACCAAAAACTATGGGAAGACAAAATTAACCCCCAGGTATGGGACCAGGGGATTCCTGGACGAGCCCACCAAGCGGAACCGGTCATCATTGTCCTCCGAGATCCCACTTGGTTTCCTAACCGGAAACAATATCCTCTCAAAAGAGAGGCTCGGGAGGGACTACAGCCTTTAATAAATAAATTCCTTGCTTGTGGGTTATTGGTCCCCACCAGTTCACCATGTAACACCCCAATCCTCTCAGTAAAGAAAAAAGACGGAACCTGGAGAATGGTCCAAGATCTCCGGATCATAAATGAAGCTGTAGTCCCCCTCCATCCCACAGTACCCAATCCCTATGTAATCTTGGGAAAAATCCCACCCAGTGCCAAGTGGTTTACAGTCTTGGATCTCAAAGATGCATTTTTTTTGCACACCACTGGCTAAAGAATCCCAATATCTTTTTGCCTTTAAGTGGGAGGCCCCAGGAGAAAAACACCAACAGATGACTTGGACAGTATTATCTCAGAGGTTCAGAGATAGCCCCCACCTGTTTGGACAGGCCCTTAGCCAGGATCTCCTAGATCTGGACCTGGACCTAATGGGAAAATATTACAATACATAGATGACCTATTAATCTGTTCTCCAGATGAGAAAAGTGCCCAACAACATGCAATTCAGGTTCTAAACTTCTTGGCAGAAAGGGGATATAAAGTCTCCCGTGCTAAGGCACAGATGGTCAAGACAAAGGTCACTTACCTGGGAGTTCAGATTACACACGGGTCCAGGAGGCTGTCCTCTGATCGGGTACAAGGAATCCTCCAGTTGCCCTCCCCCACGACTCAAAAACAATTGAGAGCTTTCCTGGGGCTAACTGGATATTGTAGGATCTGGATACCCAGCTATGGTCTAATTGCCCAGCCCTTATGTGAAAGCTGGACTTCCCTGGTGGCTCAGATGGTAAAGCATCTGTCTATGATTCGGGAGACCCAGGTTCAATCCCTGGGTTGGGAAGATCCCTTGGAGAAGGAAATGGCAATCCACTCCAGTACTATTGCCTGGAAAATCCCATGGACAGAGGAGCCTGGTAGGCTACAGTCCATGGGGTTGCAAAGAGTTGGACATGACTGAGTGGCTTCATGTTCATGTTTCACTCAACTGTTAAGATGTATCTGTTTACATTTAGAGCGCTAATGAATGACAAAAGACCTCTCCCCTGCTTCAAGGTGGGGCAGAGTGTGGGTGCAATTTGGCTTCCAAAGCTCCTTTTAGGATTGGGCTGAGGATAAACTTCACCTGAAATCACAGTTTTAAAAATATTTATTTATTTGGCTGCACCTGGTCTTAGTTGCGGCATGCAAACTCTTAGTCACTGTCATGCAGGATCTAGTTCTGTGACCAGGGATTGAACCAGGCCCCCTGCATTGGGAGTGCAGTCTTAGCCACTGGACCACCAAGGAAGTCCCTTAGCATCTTCCGCTTCCCCATCCTGTTTGCCTCAGACCTTCAAAGGTTTCTCCCGAAAGCACTCCCTCAGTGAATAATTGGCACAGGGCATCCCTTTCTCAGGCTCTGCTTCTAGAGAACCTGACCTAACACATTCATCCTTCTTTGGGCATTCAACCAAGACTTACTGGACACTACATAAACAAAAAATGAACACCCTCAGTTAAGGACAAGTCTATAGTAAAGACAGTAAGGCAGAATTGGACTTCTCTGGAGGTCCAGTGGCTAAGACTCAGCACTCTCAATGCAGGGGGCCCAGGTTCTTTCTCTAGTCAGGGAACTAGATCCTGCATGCTGCAACTAAAACCCGGCACAGCCAAATAAATAAAATTTTAAAAATAAGGCAAAGCAGATGGACATGGAACAACAGACTGGTTCCAAATAGGAAAAGGGGTATGTCAAGGCTGTATATTGTCACCCTGCTTATTTAACTTATATGCAGAGTACATCATGCATGAGAAACACTGGGCTGGAAGAAGCACAAGCTGGAATCAAGATTGGCAGGAGAAAGATCAATAACCTCAGATATGCAGATGATACCACCCTTATGGCAGAAAGTGAAGAAGAACTAAAGAGCCTGTTGATGAAAGTGAAAGAGGAAAGTGAAAAAGTTGGCTTAAAGCTCAACATTCAGAACACTAAGATCATGGCATCTGGTCCCATGACTTCATGGCAAATAGATGGGGAAACAGTGGAGACAGTGGCAGACTATTTTGGGGGGCTCCAAAATCACTGCAGATGGTGACTGCAGCCATGAAATTAAAAGATGCTTTCTCCTTGGAAGAAAAGCTATGACCAACCTAGACAACATATTAAAAAGCAGAGACATTATTTTGCCAACAAAGGTCTGTCTAGTCAAGGCTATGGTTTTTCCAGTAGTCATGTATGGATGTGAGTGTTGGACTATAAAGAAAGCTGAGCACTGAAGAATTGATGCTTTTGAATGGTGGTGTTGGACAAGACTCTTGAGAGTCCCTTGGACTGTAAGGAGATCCAACCAGTCCATCCTAAAGGAAATCAGTCCTTAGTGTTCATTGGAAAGACTGATGTTGAAGCTGAAACTCCAATACTTTGGCCACCTAATGAGAAGAACTGACTCATTTGAAAAGACCCTGATGCTGGGAAAGATTGAAGTCAGGAAGAGAAAGGGATGACAGAGGATGAGATGGTTGGATGGCATCACCGACTCAATGGACATGAGTTTGAGTCAACTCTGGGAATTGGTGATGGACAGGGAAGTCTTTGTGTCCATGGGGTTGCAAAGAGTCGGACACGACTGAGCGACTGAACTGAACTGAGCTGGATGGAGTCTGACTCTGGTGCAGCTACTTTAGATCACAGGGGTCAGGGTGCGTTTCTTTATGGGGAGCTGAGGGAGCTGAGCCCTGAGAATTTAAGGGGTGGAATGTGTCAGGCAGATGAAATAGCAACAAGGGCTGGTATGGCTCGAGTATAGTAGGCACAAGAGGAGGTGATTCAGTGTGTCTAGGTGGAATGTTGTGAACAGGCTTTTATTTTATACCCTCCTTATGTTTATTTGGTTTTGGTTTCAGAGATTTCCTCTTTAAGTGCACAGACAGTTCAGGAGTTGTTTTGGCCTCTGTCTGTGGAGAAAACCACATCGTAGTTCCACTTCGTGAGAGAACAGGAGAAGCTTTGGGAGTTCTCGATGTTAACATTGGCAAGAGTAAGATGTTGTTGTATCGAGAGTTTAAAGATCTACAGAAAATGCTGAAGGTGATCCAGCTTGCCTGCAGTGAAATACTGGGCGAATTATCTGGAGAAATAAAGAAAAACTATATCCTAGGTATTGTGAATGCGGCAACTGTCTGAATTCATAGATTTAATAAGTTTGGGGGAAATCAGACAATACAATGAAGGATGCATTTTCTAAAATGAATTGTTGCAAAGTACATATCTTTCCACATGGAAGGATTTCCTTCATTCAGTCTTGGACTGATTAGTCTGGCCTATATGTTAGAGCAAAGGGTAAGGAATCACATTTTCTTGCCTGCTGCTGCTGCTGCTGCTAAGTCGCTTCAGTCGTGTCCAACTCTGTGCCACCCCATAAACGGCAGCCCACCAGGCTCCTCCGTCCATGGTATTTTCCAGGCAAAAGTACTGGAGTGGGGTGCCATCGCCTTCTCCGTTTTCTTGCCTAGAGTCATGGTTTTAGAGTTGAAGGACTCATAATGGCAATATAGAAGTAGCATTTATTAAATGCCACATCATGTGTCAAGCACTTTAAATATGGTATTTCAATTAGTCCTTATCATAACTCTAGGAGGTGAATGGTGATTATTTCATTTTACAGACAAGGGAAGTGCACCAAATCACACAGTTGACCAGTGGTAAAGGCTGGATCTCCACCCCAGTTTGGGTGCTCTTTCCACCACAGTGTGCTTGCATGCTCATTTGTGTCTGACTCTTTTGTGATCCGAGCCTGCTCTGTCCATGGGATTATGCTGGCAAGGACACTGAAGAAGGTTGCCATTTCCTCCTCCAGGGGATCTTCCTGACCCAGGGATCAAACCTGTGGCTCCTGAATGGCAAGTGGATTCTTTAGCACTGGGCCACTTGGGAAGCCCTCACAGCATTAACTCACAGGAACATCTCATTTTACAGAGAAAGGAGCTAAGGTCTGTCAAAGTAAAGGTCCAAGAGCAAGCTACTGCAGAGCCAAGAACAGACCCCAATCCTTGTGATTCCACTTCCACCAGGCTACTCTTACCACAAAATCAGTGTAGGCAGAAGGGAGGGAAGATGAAAGCATGGAAACCTTTCACTACCAAGATTGGAATAAATAGAATTAGTAGAGTAACACTGTTGGATAAAGCTGAAACACTTCTAGCCATTACACAGTGTGGGATAAAAAGGAGAAAGAAAGGAAAATTCATATCTTTTGAGCATCCACTATGTGTAAGACCTGGGACTAAGCACTTTTCCATGTACCATCTCCTGTTAATTTCCACAGCTTAACGGGAAAGTAGGGATCAACTCTTCTCACAGAAAAATGAAAAGGGGGCTCAGAGAGACAACTGAACTAATAAGGGTGAAAGTAGGTTTCAAAGCAAGGTTTAGCTACAAATAAAGGTTTCACCTTTTCTCAGAGCCTCTGCCTGTGAACCCCACAGGTGGGATTCCATTTTTGCCTTTTGATTTCATGACTGGAGAAACTAAGATTGTTTAACGCTATAGGATATAGTCTTTTTTTCCTAAAAAGAAAACAAAGGTTTGCTATATTACATTCAGAATCCTGTGAAAAAGTAGTATGTGTTCTGAACAGCCGTGTGGGATGTCTTTCTGTTATTCTAGAGATTGAAAGTGTGGGAGAAGTACAGCGGGCAGGCATTCTCTTCTTCAGAGTCATGCTACAGGAGCTACAGGAGTGCCTCAGTCTACTTACATCCTCGGACTTTGTGTCACTGTTGCTGCATGATTATGACCCTCTGGCGGAAGTCAAAGCCCCGCCAGACAGCCAGTCCCAGGATCTGAAAGCCAACATAAAATTAGTACAAGACATCCTGAAAGGGATTATCGTGTTCTTTCATCCAGAGTTGAAATCATCAAGTGACTTAGAAAGTTGGGATCACTGTAAACTGGTAAGTTTCATTAAAAAAAAAAAAAAAACTCTTCATTGAAGAATAACCTACATGAGTTAAGATATACAAATCTTAATTGCACAAATCCTTGATACACAAAGGCAAGAATTTTTACACAATGAATGTAAGAGGCACCTGGAACAAGAACAGGAGTGGCATCCCCAAAGCCTTCCTTTTTACAAACCTCCCCATCACCAGCCTCGCACACACACACTCTCTCTCTCTCACACCCCAAGGGTAACCAGAATCCTGATGTCTAACACCATAGATTGATTTTGCCTGTTTCAAAGTGTGTATAAATGGAATTGTGTAAACTTAGGAATCAGGCACTCTCCTTCCACTTGATGATTCCACGATTTTTGTTCTTTGTTTACAGTACATAAACCAACAGTTAGTCGAAAATATTTGTGACTTTGATCCAACTGCTATGGAACTGAAAGTTAATTTAAGGCTCATTGCTGAATACTTTGAAAGTAAGTTTCCACTTAATTATATTCTAAATCTATACCAACAGCAACAAAATATAGTTGCAATCCAGAGATTTTTATTAGAATACAGTGGCCCAGCATGCATGTGTGCTCAGTCGTGTCAGACTATTTGCAACCCCATGGGCTGTAGCCCGCCAGGTTCCTCTGTCCATGGAATTTTCCAGGCAAGAATACTGGAGTGGATTGCCATTTCCTACTCCAGGGGATCTTTCTAACTCAGGGATCGAACCCACATCTCCTGCATTGGCATTTACCACTGAGCCACCTGGAAGCCCCAAAGCACCCAAAATTCAATTTTTAGGGGAAAATAGTTCTGATTATAGTCT
The DNA here is from genome assembly GCF_032452875.1 of Bos javanicus. NCBI lineage: Eukaryota > Metazoa > Chordata > Mammalia > Artiodactyla > Bovidae > Bos > Bos javanicus. The sequence goes on from NC_083886.1 coordinate 22,525,903, forward strand.
TCTAAAAGTAAGGGCATTGTCTATAATCTATTGCAATCCCCATAGTGACTATCTGTGCCATGCACATGAGAATTCAGAAGCACCTCTATCTCCCACTTAATGACTCCATATTCAAAATTCTTAAAAAAAAAAAAAAAGCAAATGGAGGCTGCAGTAAGGCTAGAAGCCAAGTTTGTTAAGCGAAAAGGCAGCTATGATCTTTAGTTTCCATGAAGAACCAAATAAAACAATAGAGCATGAGTCTTTACAGACTAGTAATGTAGACTTTTTGGAAGAAGGAGCATCAGCAGGTGGTTAAGACTCTGCTCTCCCAATGCAGGGGGCATGGGTTCCATCGCTGGTCAGGGAACTAAGATCTCACATGCCATAAATATACATGCACAAGCACACATTCCTCCATGTGGGTGTGTTATCCCACCAGAGACCTGAGGCTGTTTACGCGAATGGAACAGTAAACAATGAACTTATTCTTTCTTAAAAAAAAAAAAAAAAGATGTTAAACTAATCATTGATTGGGGAAATGGCTCTGTAAAAATCCCTCACTAAGCCTTGTCTCCCTCTCCCCCATTCTCTTTGGATCCTCCAGACAAAGGGTTTCTGGACTTCTGGGACACATATAGTAGACAGAGAGGCTTGGAACCAGATTCCTAGGACAAGAGATAGGAAAAAGCCACCCAGAGGAAGACAGCCCACACTCCTCAGGTTGTCTGTGGAAGCAGGAAGCAGTGGGTGGATGAGAGAGAGAGAGATGTTCTGGCTTAGAAAGGAGAGATACTCCCAGCAGTTTGGGAATGCTAGACACGAGGTTCACATAGCAGTTAACATGAATTAATGTGGACCAAGAGTGGTGTGAGTGAAGACTATGGCTTCTATGTAGCCTCATGGCTGGTGGCTGATTCACAGGCACCTCTGCATTCCCAGGTGTTAACAGTTCTCGCTGCTTTTAAGGGGTCGTTTAAGGAAAACAGGGGGCTTCCCTGGTGGCTCAGATGGTAAAGAATCTGCCTGCAATTCAGGGCACCTGGGTGTGATCCCTGGATCAGGAGGTTCCCCAGGAGAAGGGAGTGGCAACCCACTCCAGTATTCTTGCCTTAGGAATTTCATGGACAGAGGAGCCATGTGTAGTCCCTGGGGTTGCAAAGAGCTGGACATGCCTGAGCAGTTAACACTTTCACAGATGGGAACTTCTGGCTAACTTTTTGAGGAAATAGCCCCATTGTCAGTAGAAATTTGGAAATTTCCAGGCTTGCTGTTGAAGTCTGAAGCCTTTTTGATTCTGCGCATGTGACTTGTTTTGTTTCTCTCCAGAAGCTATAGAATCACTGCTTTATCCCCACGACCGTGAAACTTCAAAATGATATATCTTTTAAAAAATTATTATATTTATTTTAATTGGAGGATAATTTCTTTACAATATTGTGGTGGCTTTTGCCATGTATCGACATGAATCATCCATGGGTGCACATGTGTCTGTCTCCCCATCCTGAACCCCGCTCCCACCTTCCTCCCCATCCCATCCCTCTGGGTTGTTCCAGAGCACTGGCTTTGAATGCCCTGCTTCATGCATCAAACTTGTACTGGTCATCTACTTTACATATGGTAATATACATGTTTCAGGGCTCTTCTCTCAAGTCATCCCACCCTCGCTTTCTCCCACATAGTCCAAAAGCATGTTCTTTACATCTGTGTTTCTTTTACTGCCTGGCATATAGGATCGTCGTTACCGTCTTTCCAAATTCCATGTATATACGTTAATACACTGTATTGGTGTTTTTCTTTCTGACTTATTCACTCTGTGTAATAGGCTCCAGTTTCATCCACCTCATTAGAACTGACTCAAATGAGTGATTATAGCTCAGTAATATTCCATTGTGTATATATACCACACTTTCTCATCCACGCAGGTCTATTTTCGTCCATTGATCTGAACACTCCCTGGGCCTTTTCAACTGTGAAACGCAGGTCCTTACATCCCAATGATTTCCTCCCTGACATCAAGGTTGCTGCACATGGCTGTGCAGTTTGTGTACTGCACAAACGTACCCTGCTGAGGGGGTGGGGAGCTGAGACCTAACTAGGGTTCCATTCACGATACTGTGGGCTTCAGCTTACACTTACGTCTGCTTGGAAGAGGGGCACCTCCTTCACACACTTTTTTCTGTTCACCAAGCTGTGTGCATTCATCCATTCACACAAAAATGACCTAGAGGTTAGAGGAGGCCCTGCCCTCCCTTTTCTGTGTTCCTTCTTTGCAACTCCTATTATTCAGACATGGGAAATCCTAGATTCAGCCTCCAAAATCCCTATAGTTTCTCTCCTATTTTCCATCTTCTTTGTTTCACTTTCTGAGACATTGTCTCAACCTTTTACATTTGTTAACTTACAGAGGTACATAGTCAAAGAGTTTGGAAGCCATTGCACAGAAGTATGAATTTTTGTAAAGATAAATTGCATTTATTTAAATTCATACATAATTTGATTTATAACTACATCGTGAAAAAAAAGTCAGTACAATGTGATACTGTATAGAAATTATGCTTCAACTGGAATAAGACTACTATATTTGCAAGAACTCAGTTAGGCCTGGAATAAACTTCCACCCAAGGTTTGATAACTCAGGAAAAAATTTGGTTTTACCTCCTCGTTTAACACGAACTCTTGCCCGACAAACTGGAAGCAGCACTCTGCAGTACCTTCAGGACCACGTAAATTAGAGACATATTAGGTCCCTGACTGTCATGGAAAATAAGAATTCTCCTACCTACACAAAAACTGATTGAAACTGACACACATATACCCTTTTAAGTACGATGTTGCATGGACCTTCAGCTCATCGTATGTGGCAGTAATGTTAAGAGGTGGTAGAGGGTATGTGAAACAGCAGAAATAAAAGAACTGCAATTAAGAGAACTAATGATGAAGAGAAGAGCGTTCAATAAATACTGCTTAGAGCTTCCCTGGTGGCTCAGTGCTGTAGAGTCCGCCTGCCAATGTAGAAGACATGGATTCAATCCCTGATCTGGGAAAATTACACATGCCAGGGAGTAGCTGAGCCCACGCACCACAACTATTGAGACTGTGCTCTGCAACAAGAGAAGCCACTGCAATGAGAAGCCTGGGTGCCCAACTAGAGAGCAGCCTCAGCTCACTGCAACCAGAGAAAAGCCCAAGCAGCAGCAAAGACCCAGCACAGCCAAAAAACAAGTAAATAAATGAAAAATTTGAAAAAAGAAATACTGCTCACTGATCTTGGGTTAGTTGTTAGTTGAAAGGAGCAGCTACACATTAACTTTGAACTTGAAGCTTAAGAACTTCATTCTTTTTTGCCTCGCACATCTAATTGTCTTTCATTCCCAAAGCTTTTAACTTAATCTAATGTTAAAGCAGAGATTCATAAAATGGAATTTTAATTAGAAATATCTTAAAATGACCCAATGTTTTCAGCAGAATGAATTTCCTATATAATTAAAAGTTTGATTAAGCTAGAATCTACAAAAAAAAAAAACCATAAAATGTTTCTGAATTAATCGGTTCATAAACAGATTCAAAGGTTGAGCCAGCAATTTTTTAAACTCAGATATATTCAAATAATTTACTATAACCTTTACCAAGGAAGAATTAATCTGTGCACACTGGCTCTCTGCTGAAATGCAAAGAGCTGGCATCTATCCACCACAAGAGGGCAGTAACACTCAACCGTTGTTAATGGGAAACCCGCGGACCAATGGAGGCTTCCTTTAATAGAGGAATCATTAGAGCCAGTTGTTAAGCCATAAATCTCTCATTGGGAACAGGACAGGGAAACAGGAACCTTCGCCCAGACAGGTTCGGAGCTTCTGTCCCCGGTAACAATAAGACAGGAAATAAGCAACAGGGGCTTGTGAAATGGAGCGACTTCGCCCCCCATCCTCACGTCCTTAAATCACCATGGAGATGGCCTACTAGCTTAATAATGGCTGCAGACAGGGGTCTGTTCATCTGGATGTCAGATAAGAGCACTGGCAGGCATCAGTGCAACAGAGCTCTTAATGGGGATTTGGAAAAGGCAGAATAAAGGCTGTGGAGAGCAGCAGAGCTGTTATATCTCAGAAAATTAGTCAGGACTGGTTTTAGAATTGTTCTAATGGCACCCCACTCCAGTACTCTTGGCTGGAAAATCCCATGGACGGAGGAGCCTGGTAGGCTTCAGTCCATGGGGTCGCTAAGAGTCGGACACGACTGAGCGACTTCCCTTTCACTTTTCACTTTCATGCATTGGAGAAGGAAATGGCAACCCACTCCAGTGTTCTTGCCTGGAGAATCCCAGGGACAGTGGAGCCTGATGGGCTGCCGTCTATGGGGTCGCACAGAGTCGGACACGACTGAAGCGACTTAGCAGCAGCAGCAGCAGCAGCAGGGTGTACTTTAATTTAGACTTGTAACATTGGGACATAATGATAAAGTAATTTTTTCAGCCTATAGCATTAACTTTTAAAGCTTCCAGGAAGTTAATACAAAAAGGGATCAACAAATGCATCTCAATATTTTAAGTATGTATGTTAATTGGTCTAGTGTTACTCATATGATATGAATCAGATATTTTTTAGGTGCTCTCATGTCTGACATCTGCTTTCATTTTTATTCATAATTGTCATTAATGTTACTGAGCTATAATCTGAAAAGACTTCAATATTTGAAAAGCCTAACTTAATTATTCCACAATGTTGTTTCAATCAACATTTATTAAACACTTACAATTGAGAAAAAAGACAGTGCTTCTGTGTGTGTGTTAAAAGAGGAAACTTTAGAAAATTGCACTCACATGTTTTATACAGTGAGCGTCAAATAAAAATTGAGATTTGAGTATGTTTTCCATATTTTATGTGCCTTTCCTGTTCCACATTGTACCTTTTGTGGTAGTGATACCTTGAGAACCACAGAAAATCTTAACCTAATTCAGGGAAACTTGTTCCTTCACGTTGATAGAAGACAAGGAAATATGTTCTGTTTTGTTATCCTAATTGACAACCATGAGTGACATAATTGTCATTGTTATTAATGAGCTATTGGATAGAAAACAATACTTAAAATCTCTTAATCAATAATGTGTATACATGTGTGCTCAGTCATGTCTGACCCTTTTCGACCCCATGGTCTGTAGCACACCAGGCTCCACCGTCCCTGGGATTCTCCAGGCAAGAACACTGGAGCTGGTTGCCATTTCTTTCTCCAATGCATGAAAGTGAAAAGTGAAAGTGAAGTCGCTCAGTCGTGTCCGACTCTTAGCGACCCCATGGACTGAAGCCTACCAGGCTCCTCCGTCCGTGGAATTTTCCACGCAAGAATACTGGAGGGGTTACCATTTCCTACTCCAGAGGATCTTCCCTACCCAGGGATCAAACCCATGTCTCTTGCATCTCCGAAATTGGCAGGTGGATTCTTTACCACTACACCACCTGGGAAGCCCTTTTATTTGATTATAAATATCATGTAATGGTTTGATTCAAGTCAAATCAATAAACATTTATTGGGTTAGGAACTGTATTAGCCACTAGAAGTAACAAAAAAGTTAAACATAGACCCGAGGGTAGAAGGGACCTGAAAGAATGAACATATTTTTTTGAGCAACTACTCTTTGACAGGTTTTTGCATGTCTTTCCTCTTTGATCCCCATAACAATTCTGAGGTATCTGTTTTGTGGAAGAAGAAACAGGCTCAAGGCAATTAAGTGACTTTTCAAGGTCACAAAACTAGTTGGAGTTGAGCCAAGATTAGAACCCAGATCTGTTTAAGTACATTCTCTTTCCATTGGACCATTCTATTTGAATAGTCATTGACTGACTGACTCCTGAAAAAAGTAATTTTTAAAAAAATTTTATTTATTCTTTGTTGTCCTGGTCTTCCTTGCTGTGCGTGGGCGTTCTGTACTTGTGGTGAGTGGGGAATACTCTTTGTTGAGGTGCACAGACTTCTCACTGCAGTGATTTCTCTTGTTGCGGAGCACCGGTTCTAGGCACATGGGCTTCAGTAGTTGTGGCTCCTGGACTTTAGTTGCTCCGTGGCACGTGGAATCTTCCTGGACCAGGGATGGAAACCATATCCCTTGCATGGTAGGTGGACTTCTATCCACTGTACCACCAAGGAAGTCCCAAAAGTAATTTTTAAAAAATAGTTTGCAGTTTAACAAATGAAATATTTTGGTGTGCAGTGATTATAGCTTTAAAAATAATTTTTAATTAGGAAATATTTCAAACATAGAGGTTAGAGACTAATACCTGTGTAGTCATTACAGAACCATATTCTTAATATGTTTTTGAGCCAGACTTTTTTTAAAGAAAGAAAACATTACAGGAATAGTTGAGAATTTCTATGCTTCTCCCATATTTCATTCTCTTCTTCTCCTCCCTAGAGCTAATACTATTATGAATTTGGTGTTTATATGAATCCATAAACAATATAATATTATTTTACAGGTTTTAAAATTGTTTTTAACTGTATCCAAAAGAACATATTATTATACAGCTTATTTTTGTTCTCAACAGTATGTTTCTAAAAACATAGTTACTGCTGAGTCTTAGTCGTGGCATGTGGGATCTAGTTCCTTGGCCAGGGATGGAACTCAAGCCCCTTGCATTGGGAGCTAGGAGTCTTAGCCACTGGACCACCAGGGAAGTTCCCTTAACAATATGTTTTTGAAATATCCACAATGACGTATGTAGCTCAGCTCTAGTTCTTTGTTAAACGCTGCATGCTGCTGCTGCTGCTGCTAAGTCACTTCAGTTGTGTCTGACTCTGTGTGACCCCATAGACGGCAGCCCACCAGGCTCCCCTGTCCCTGGATTCTCCAGGCAAGAACACTGGAGTGGGTTGTCATTTCCTTCCTCAATGCATGAGAGTGAAAAGTGAAAGTGAAGTCGCTCAGTCGTGTCCGACTCTTAGGGACCCCATGGACCCATTTAGGATCATCTAAATACATAAAGCAAATATTAACAGACCTAAAAAATATATAGCAACATAGTAATAGTAGAAAATAGTAGAAAAATTTAATACCCTATTTTCATCAATGGATAGATCATCCAGATAATCAACAGGGAAACATCAGCCTTAAATAAAACATTAGACTAAATTTACTTAGCAGACAAATACTGAATATTCTAACCAAATGCAGCAGAATTCACATTCTACTAAAGAGCACATAAAACATTCTCCAGGATAAGTCATTAAACAGGTCATTAAATTTGGTCATATTGAATATGTTAAATGCTGCATAGGGTTCCATTATAGGGCTTCCCTGGTGGCTCAGATGGTAAAGAACTCACTTGGAATGCAGGAGACCCAGGTTTGAGCCCTGGGTTGAGATCCATTATATGAATATACCAAAATTAATTTATCCATTTTCCTATAATTACATAAACAAGATTCTGCTATGGTTTTGACTCAAAATATATCTAATGAACTTTTGTCATAATTTTTCTTATATCTCAGTATTAAAATATATTTCAGTAATAAAAGTACAAAACTAACACTTTTTTTTTTTTGGTACAGATCATTCTCGAATTGAAGTATGGAAATTTGGTAATTCTGCCATCGAATACCTATACCACTGGGCACACATCTGTTTAGCTCTCATAAAGCTAAACAAAAAAATAAGTAGTGCTATCCCCCCCCCACTGCCATCCAAGACTGACTCCTGTGTGTATGCAAAAATGCCAGGGGGAAGCTTGCCAGGGAAATGATAATGGAATTGCTACTATATTTAGGGTATTTTTGTCATGTTCAGTTTTGCTTGTTAACTATAAAAATATTTTCAATTGGAAAGGAGTGCCACATAGACATATTTTTCTCCTAGACCTTTACCTCAGCACTTTCTAAAACCAAAAGTGCCTCCGAGGGAGAAATTTGATCTAAGAAAATTTGCAGTTAAGGTAGCCATAACCAAATGTATGTTAAAGAACATATTTTAAAGTTTCTTTTTAGTTTTAGCATTTTATCTGCTGTGGGCCTATTATGGTTGGTTGAGTGAGTTATTGCAATTCTTTTCAGGTACAAAGTAAAGAACAGATGAGTATTTAGGGGGAAAATGGCAGTTTTTACATCAAAAGAGCACAGTTTTTACATCAAAAAAATATAATAAAGATTTTAAGAAATGGACTGGGAATTGTTTTTCTAATTTTTCAAAGGCTTTTATGAGCACCACATCCTCTCTGCTCCCATCTCCACTCCCTCACCCCCACTTACCCTAACAAGTTTAAAAGTTATTTCAATAAATAGAAAATCTGGGGAAATGTTTGCCCATGACTCATGGGAAAAAAACCTTTTTCTTTTATAACAAAATCTTCATGAGTTCAAGAACTGCAGAATTTATATTTATTTAAATCTTGTTATTACAGCAAACTTTACTGCCCTGTTGTGAGATTTCATCTTTGCAGTAAGATATCTGATGACAGAGTCCATTTTTAATAAAATTTTGGGAAATTAAACTTCATTTTCTTTATTTGGTTGACAAAATGTAATGCGTTCCAAACATCTTATAATTTGAGACTGGAGGTCCCTTTCTAACCTCCGGTGATAAGATGGCAATGTTATTTACCAGCCCTCATCTCTTGGCTGGTCCCATGCCCAGTTTTAACCTATAACCCTGTTTCATATTTGGAAGTGAGCTTTTCAGGGCATTTGCTGCAACATTTCTAGGAACAATGTTCTTGAAGATATTAAACTGATAGCCACACACTCTAATGGCTTCAGAACAAGCTTTTAAGGGGTCCACTGTGAATACAAATAGCATTTTAGGCAGCAAGGAGGGAAAATTTTTGCAGACTGTGACCTGTTGATCCATCGTGATGGGAATTAAGTTATTAATAACTAAATGGCATGCAGCTTAATGATAACAAATATCACACATCTGCATGACATTTTATCTTGAAGTATTTTCACATCCTAGCTCATCTGATCCTCCCAAACATGCAGGGTTGGCAGACTCAATATGATTATCCCCATTTCATAAACAAGGAAATAAGCTCAAAGAGTGAGTTAGCTAGGTTACAATGAGTAAGAGGCACCCACGTGTCCTGTTGGGCTTCCCTAGTGGCTCAGAGGGTGAAGCATTTGCCCACAATGCAGGTGAGCTGGGTTCGATCCCTGGGTGGAGAAGATCCCCTGGAGAAGGAAATGGCAACCCACTCCAGTACTCTTGCCTGGAAAATGCCATGGACAGAGGAGTCTGGTAGGCTACAGTCTCCATGAGTCACATAGGACTGAGCAACTTCACGTGTCGACTTCTGTTTTATTGCTTTTGGCAGTACGCTAGATACTTCATCAACACTTTCCAAACTTCACTAGGATAACAATTGTGCTATCATTCTTTTGGGAATGACTTTATTTATTTTTAATCTATTTATTTGTTTGCTTGCCCCAGGTCTTAGTTTTGGCATGCGGGATCTTGAGTTGCAACATGTGAACTCTTACTTGTAGCACATGAGATCTACTTCCCTGACCAAGGATTGAACCTGGGCCCCCTGTATTGGGAGTGTGGAGTCTTAGCCACTGGACCACCAGGCAAGTCCCTGGAAACTACTTTAAAATTAAGCAACCGACAAGGCAGATTGCTTGGATTTATTTGACTATCATTCAAGTAAAATCCTATCCCTTGACACCAGATACTTATTTTTTTAGTGAAGAAGATGTTATTTGTACTTGACTAAAATTTAGATGTTGATTTATGGTTAAGTCTATTTATTTGACTCAGTAGATTTATTGATTTACTTGTATTTACATATACTTCAGAAGCTCAGACTTGATTAACTGGTTATTTTTTTAGATTTCTCTATAGCTTATAGGTAACAATGGAGAAGGCAATGGCACCCCACTCCAGTACTCTTGCCTGGAAAATCCCATGGACGGAGGAGCCTGGTAGGCTGCAGTCCATGGGGTCCCTAAGAGTCAGACATGACTGAGCAACTTCACTTTCACTTTTCACTTTCATGCATTGGAGAAGGAAATGGCAACCCACTCCAGTGTTCTTGCCTGGAGAATCCCAGGGACGGGGGAGCCTGGTGGGCTGCCGTCTATGGGGTCGCACAGAGTTGGACACGACTGAAGCAACTTAGCAGCAGCAGCAGCATAGGTAACAATGACACTGCATACTGAAGACCTTCCATATCACTTTCTTTTATATTAATAATTACAGCTTTCCATGGTCCAGGAACAAAATAAATGTTCCAAGACAATGATATTGGAATTCAATTGGAAGCCCCTATTGGCCCTTTTAACAGCTTTATTGAAATATAACACATATACTATATAATTCACATACTTAAAGTATACAACTAAATGGTTTTTAAGTATATTCACATAATTGTGGAACTATTCACAACAATTTCAGAAGACTTCATCACCCCCATAAAAAACTCCATACCTTTAGCAATACTCCCCATTTTTCTCACTCCAGTCTTAGGCAACTACAAATCTTGCTTTTTCTATGGGTTTGTCTATTCTGGATATTTTATATAAAAAGAATTATATGTGGTCTCTTGAGACTGACTTCCCATTCCTTCCTAATCTAAAAGTGATCAAGCAACCAGTAGCCCTTAACTTCTACAGACATTCTCAATTACTGACTCAGAAGACCCTTTGCAGGTAATTTAGGGACTTTTCATTCCTCTTCTGTAAGGTCTTTATGCAATGCCACTCCACCTAACCCCACCCTGCGTGAGTACTAAGTCACTTTAATCGTGTCTGACTGTGTTACTCTATGAACCATAGCCTTCTGGGCTCCTCTGTCCATGGAATTCTCCAGGCAAGAATACTGGAGTAGGTTGCCCGCCTCCAGATCTTCCTGACCCAGGGATCGAACCCATGGTCTCTTACATCTCCTGCATTAGGCAGGCAGGTTCTTTACCACTAGCGCCACCTGGGAAGCCCTAACCCCACCCTACATCATCCTTAACTCTATGTTCCTGCTCTCCCCCACATGATCTTATTATAAAGACCTCAATAGACAAGCTCAATTAATTAAATACTGCCTATTTCTTTCTCCTGTAGGTATTGTAATTCCCCTTGGTGGGTGTTCCATCTCCTAGTCATTACCCTATTTTACCTTTGCTCAGTCTACTGCCTGAGCTTAAACTGTCCTGCCCACAGATCGTAACTGGTGAAACACTCGAGGTGGCCAAGTTTTGTTCCATGTGACCCTGATTCTGTAGCCACAGCTGTTCGAATTGGGGTTGACCACTTGCCAAAGGGAGACCAATTTGTGAAATAGTCTAATATAAAAAGCACCCAAACCATTGACAAACCAAACTGGGAAATAGCAATAGACCAGTGTCTAGAAGGGTGTTTTTTAGAGAGGCCAAAAATGTCACCATAGGCTTTAAACAAATTGAAGCATGCTGCCATGCAGACACCACAAGTTAGCCGAACCTGTAGGCTGAGAAAAGCGAGTACAGTTGACTCTTGAACAACACTGGAGTTAGGGGTGAACCACCCAATGTGCAGTCAAAAATGCACGTACAACTCTGGTCAGCCTTCTGCCTCTGGGGATTCAACTAACCATGGATCTGTAGTTATTCAGTACGTATTTACCGGGGGGAAAAAAAAAAATCCATGTGTGAGTAGAGCCAAGAAGTTCAAACCTGTTCTAGAGACAACTGTAGTTGGTTAGGGAAGAGTGCGCACAAAAGGAAGCAGAGAATGAAAGAGTAGGGATAAGTAATACTAGTGTCAAAAAGTTAAATCAAGATCCTTAAGTTTGGGTGCTGAGGGTCCTACAGTTGTCTTGCATCCAAGTCTAGTTGACTGTTCTGTGCTTGAAATCTTATCTCTGCAAGACTAAGACAGAATTCTCTGTTGTGTAACAGAAGTATGGGAGTGATGATGCTGCCTTTTACTGGCTTACTCTGCTTCTGTCATTACAACTTCTCCCATTAAAGATCCCAAATACAGGTTCAAAATATTAGAAGACTTCTTCAAGTCTCTGGTCCACTGTAGCAACTACTTGCCTTGCTGCAAACCAGGCCAAGTAATTGAAGAACTCAAACTCTCTGCAACACTGAGAAATCAGCCCTCTAGCTTTGGGAAAACCTCACAACTGCTTCATTACAACAGCCTGTAGGCAACAGGAGAATACAGAATCCAATATTCCAATTTAGAAGTTCGAATTATATAGGATATTGAGCCTATGATTTTGTGTAACTAATTCTCCACTCATTCTCTTTAAGAAGCAGATAGCCCAGGCCGGGGCGGTGGGGGGGGCGGCTTTATTATTTACCCTTTACTGATTCTTTTTAAGCAAAGTAACACATGCTCATAGTTTAAAGAATCCTCTGTCATACAAGGTCTGTCAAAACCAGAGCATTTCCCAGCTCCACCTTACCCCTATTTTCCTTGCTTCTGAGTCAACTATTTTCAATTCGTTTAGCTCAAGAGTTAATAAACAGTACAAGCTAAATCTAGCCAGTTGCCTGTCATGATAGTTTTATTAGAAAAGTCATGCCCAAATGGTCTGTGACTTCTCTCACACCCCTGGGCAGAGTTGAGTAGCTGCCAGAGACTTCTGACCCATAAAATCTAAAGATTTACTATTTGACCTTTTGCACAAAAAGTTTGCCAACCTGTTTTGGCTGTAGTTTTGACATGCACCTCCATGTTGCAAAATAACATGCCATGTGGCTTTTTTTTTTTCCTGAATTAGGCAGTATTTATTAACCTCCCAGAATGCAAGAGATTTAGCTCCTTCCTCAGCGTGTGCATCCCCCTCTCCACACACACACTTCCTACTCCTTCATTCTTCCCAACTACCTTGTAATTTAGATCAGAATACCTGCTTATTCAGTGTTTGCATTATCATGATCATGTATGCTTATTCAGGACTTAGCCATGTGGTAAGTTATAATTATTTCTCTTTTCATGTTGACACATTTATTATATACAGGATATGATATAAAGTATACATGTAAACAACCAGATAGAGATATATAGGTGAGGTCAGGAAGGGTATTTCTGTCCTCATCAAGTTGGGGTGCACCATCCTCATGGCAGGTGGATATTTTCACCAACCCAGAAGCTCTCAGAATTCCATATATTGGGTTTTCTTAATGGAAACTTCATTATGTAGGCAAGACCAATCATTAATTTGGTTTAAAACCCTCTCTCCTTCCCCGAGGATAGGGGTGGGAAAGAAAATTCCAAGCTTCTAATTATGATGTGGTCTCTCTGGTGATAAGCTCCCATCAGATGCTATCCAGGGTTACCTCATTGAAACAAAAACCCTATCACTCAGAGAACCAGGGACCAGGGTCAAAGATCAAATAGCAAGACACAATTGCTCGTCGTGCTTTTATTACTCAGGAAATCACAAGGGTTTTAGGAGATCTGTACCAGGAATCAGGGACAGAAAGCAATGTATGTCTCTATATTTTTTTTCCCTCATTTTTATTTTTGGCTGCACTGGGTCTTCGTTGCTGTACATGGGCTTTCTCTAGTTGCATGGTGAGTGGGGGCTACCCTTTAGTTACAGTGCGTGGGTTTCTCATCACAGTGGCTTCTCTTGCTGTGGAGGAAGGCTCTAGGGCCCTGGGGCTTCGGCAGTTGCAGTGTGTATGCTCAGTAGTTGTGGCATTTGCTTAGCTGCCCCGTGGCATGTGGGATCTTCCCAGACCAGGGACTGAACCTGTGTACCCTACACTGACAGGTGGATTCTCAACCACTGCACCACCAGAGAAGTCCATACATGTATGTATGTATACATATATATAGATAGATAGATAGATCCTTTTATTACACTGTGCCCCAAGATTTCATATCTGGCTTCTGTCTGGCCTTACCCTAATCACTTTGGGGGAAAAAAAAGACATTCAGCACATTCCTATATGCAAAGTTATATAATTCCTATAATAGTATGTTTCAGCATTAATTCATTTAAGAGTGGATCTTAAAGTGTGGTTTGTGGACTCCTGCAGGTCCCTAAAACACTTTGGGGATTTTCCAGGTCAAAACTATATTTCTAACAATGCTAGGACATTATTTGCCTTTTTTCACTCTTATCCTCACAACAGTGTGCAAGAGAACTTTCCAGAGCCTTCTTGATGTGTGATGATGTAATTGTTCTTACAGTTAATAGAACATGTGTGGATTCTTTTAACTTTTTTCTTCTAGTTTTATTGAGATACAATTAATATACAGCACTGTATAAGTTTATAGTGTATAGCATAATAATTTGACATATATATTATGAAAAGATTACAGTAAATTTAGTGAACATCCATCATCTCATAAATACAAAATAAAAACTATTTTTCCTTATGATGAGAACTCTTAGGATTTACTCTGTGAACAACTGTCATATATAACATACAGCAAGTCAATTATATTAATCATGTTATGCATTACATCCAAATACTTATTTATCTGGAACTTTGTACCCTTTGACCACCTTCATCCAATTCCTCCTTCCACTACCCCACCCCTTCCTGCTTAAAAAAAAAAAAAAATTATACTACACAAAGATATAAAGATCTACACAAAGATACAAAGACACAAGAAATGGTAAACCTGTGGAATAACATATTTTTCTTATTTAAAAATATTCTTAAAGGGTAATTGTTTAAAGAAAAATAATAATTTATTGTGCATTTATAAGATTGTTAGAAGTTATAACAATGCTGTGACAAAATACAGCACAAAGTTTCAGAGAGGGAAATTGGAAGTATACTTTTTAAAGTTTTTGAGTGGTACATTGTTACTTGAAGATAGATTGTGACAAAGATGTATACTAGGAAACTTACTCTTGCCTGGAAAATCCCATGAACAGAGGAGCCTGGTGGGCTGCAGTCCATGGGGCCGCTAAGAGCCGGACACGACTGAGTGACTTCACTTTCACTTTTCACTTTCATGCATTGGAGGAGGAAATGGCAACCCACTCCAGTGTTCTTGCCTGGAGAATCCCAGGGATGGGGGAGCCTGGTGGGCTGCGGTCTCTGAGGTCGCACAGAGTCGGACACGACTGAAGCGACTTAGCAGCAGCAGCAGCAGCAGCAAACTTATAGCAAAACCTCGCCAAAAAACATTAAAAAAAAAAAAGCCAAGTATGGCCAATAAACCAACAAAGAAATTGAATCATAAAAATCTTAAGCTAAGTCGTAAAAATTTATTGATTAATCCAAAGTCAAGGGGAAAGTGGCAGAGGAGGGTACAAAGGATAGACAGGAAAAAGAAAAAACAAACTGCAACTACACTAATACTTGCGTTAATGAAAACGTTCTACATACCAACTTAAAAGGAAGAAATCGCCATACTGGATAAAAAGCAACACCCAACAATATGCTAGCAACAAGAGATCCACTTTATATTAAAAGTTATATATTATATGAAAAGACATAAATTGATTAGGTTAAAAGTAAAAGGATGGGAAAGCATATACTATGCTAAAAACCAATGCTGGTTATAAATACTAATATTAGATTAAGTAGATAAAAAACAAATAAAGAGGATCCTTTTTTAATGGTATGCTGCTGCTGCTAAGTCGCTTTAGTCGTGTCCGACTCTGTGCGACCTCATAGACGGCAGCCTACCAGGCTCTGCCGTCCCTGGGATTCTCCAGGCAAGAACACTGGAGTGGGTTGCCATTTCCTTCTCCAATGCATGAAAGTGAAAAGTGAAAGTGAAGTCGCTCAGTCGTGTCCAACTCTTAGTGACCTCATGGACTGCAGCCTACCAGGCTCCTCCATCCATGGGATTTTCCAGGCAAGAGTACTGGTGTGGGGTGCCATTGCCTTCTCCTCTTAATGCTATAGGGGTCAATATAAAAGGACACAACAACTCTAAATGTTTAAATATGTAGAAGGGAAAGTTGGTCGCTCAGTCACATTCAACTTTTTGCTACCTCGAGGATGTAGCCCGCCAGGCTCCTCTGTCCATGGAATTCTCCAAGCAAGAATACCGGAGTGGGTAGCCATTCCCTTCTCCAAGGGATATTCCCCACCCAGGGATTGAAACTGGGTCTCCAGCATTGCAGGCAGATTCTTTACCATTTGAGCCACCAGGGAAGCCCAAGTATCTAATAACAAAACTTCAAAATGCAGTACGTGAAACAAAACCCGACAGGAGTAAAAGGGGAAATAGACAAATCCACAACTACACTTGGAGGTTTAAACGTCCTTCTGTCGGCAGTTCACAAGATCTCTTCGACTACTGTACAACTAGTTTGGCATGGGCTGAGAAACAGTGGGTTCACACGTGAAATGTGATTAAATTTTTTTTTAATATCATGTATGATTTTATTTTCTATACCCAGTGGCACTATAGTGTTGTTATTCATCACTACTGTCCAATAGTAATATACTTAGCGTATGGATTTTCATCTTCTATCAAGTTACCCTAAGCCAGGTATGGGTGCGTCATGTCCGACCCTTTGCGATCCATGGGGTCTCTAAGAGTCGGATACGACTGAGCGACTTCACTTTCACTTTTCACTTTCATGCATTGGAGAAGGAAATGGCAACCCACTCCAGTGTTCTAGCCTGGAGAATCCCAGGGACGGGGGAGCCTGGTAGGCTGCCGTCTATGTGGTCGCACAAAATCGGACACGACTGAAGCGACTTAGCACAGCACAGCACAGACTGTAGCCCACCAGGCTGCTCTGTCCATGGAATTTTCCAGGCCAAGAATAGTGGAGTGGGTTGTCATTTCCTCCTCCAGGGAATCTTTTCCACCCAGGGATACTTACACTGAACACCCCACGGTGTTCAAAAAATACCTTGTTAAAAAAACACATTGTTTAAAAAAAAAAAAACACACTCGACAGCCTAGAGCAGTTGTTTTCAAACTAGAGTATCAGGATTATCTGGTGGACTTGTTAAAATTCAGATTTCCAGGCCCATCCCAGCGTTTCTGATTCCGTAGGTACGGGACAGGGCCAAAATTTTCCATTTCTAACAAATTGCCGGGGGATGCCAATTCCCGGGACCACACTCTTGGAATCACTGGCCTAAAATTTTGTTATTCCTTTCTTACCACTGATTTCGAGGCAATCCGTCGGTTTTCAAACAATTCCCAAGGATAAAGACTCCATTCCCAGCAATGCGAAAGTAACCCAAAGTCAAACCCAGCGGCTACGCGAGGTCTAGGCCGGCCAAAGCCCCGCGAGAATTCGCGTGATGACGCCAGCGTCTGCATCAGCGTTACGTCGGCGTCGGCCACGTTCAGCGGAGACGGGAGCAAGATGGCGATTCCGGGCAGGCAGTGAGTGATCCGGGAGTTAGGGTCAGACTGGGGAGTGAGATACCACGGCGACTGTGTCTTTGGCCGAGGAGTAGAAGTGCGCTGGAAGTGAAGGGGCTGTGTCGTCAGGGATAGAGGCGGGGAAAGCGAGAAATCCCGAGGAACATATATTCCCATCCCCCCACACATTTTGCAGGATGGAAGCCCGAAGTTTGAGGGAGAAACTTGTGAGGAAATAAAGGAAGTTAGGCTGAGGGGCAGAGAGCGAGACTTTTCTATTTTCCAAAAGCTCGGTCTGAGGCCCCTCAGTCTTGCTTCCTACCCCGCGCTTGAGTTTCTCCCCGGTTGGATGCTTTCAGGGGAAATGAGAAGAGAGACAATTCCTGGCTTTCTTAGAGGGCCTTGTTCTCCTTGGCAGCTCAAGTTCTGATTCCCGCCCTCCCTTCTCGGTTTAGGAATGTTGTGCTGAGAAGCCACAAAAAAGGGTAGGCACATAGGGAATTGGGGTATACCTTGCCGTAAAAGAGAAATGTTACATGTTTTTGGAAGCTTTACCTTACATATATAATCCTCAGTTGTGATGCGGCTTCCCGTTTTATCTGCATCTTAAAGGCCCAAACGTGAGAAACCAATTGAGTTGGGTCTGATGGGATGGTTCTTTCAGGTGCTCCAAGACAAAGCACGTGAGCTTTATAAAGTGTAATGGTAATTCGCCCCATAGCTACTTGGGTTTCTCAGTTAATGTAATCTTTAAAAAATTTTAATGGATGACATTAATCTTTAATTAACTTCTTTAAAATGATATATACCCAGTAAGGGGTGGGGGGAATGTTTTCTTGACTCTTGTTAGGCCACAAGGATAATATAGAGTCTTTTTCTTCTTAGTGGACGTCAACTGAGCTTTCCACTAACTTTTTTTTTTTAAACTTTCCTATCGTTTCACTATCTAAAACTTCTAAACTCTTCATTCACTTCTCTTCTTTAACCTAGAATGATAGTTTAAAAATCTTTAGTGCATTTTGAAGCTTTTAGATCGTTGAAAATCAGAACCAGGGTTGTATGATCATAGGCGCTGTGACATGTTTTGACTTGGTAGCTTCATCCCAAAGAGGTAGTGGATGTATTACTGTTTTAACATTTAAGTATAATGATGTAATTTCTATTTCAAAACAAAAAATATGCAGGTATGGGCTTATTTTGCCAAAGAAGGCACAGCAGTTGCACCCTGTTTTGCAAAAACCTTCAGTGTTTGGGAATGATTCTGATGATGATGATGATGAGGTAAGGGAAACTTTTTCTAAGGCATTGTTGGAAATGTTTTTGTTTTTAAATTGAACTTATGAATTTGATATCTTTGCTTGCTTCAAATGTTTTGTTAGTACAGTGTATCTGTAGCATAATTTACAGAAGTATCAAAGGAATATTTAAAGAAGAAAGCGCTATTGGTGGTTTGGTGTGTGTTTTTTTTTTTGGTAAGTGATAAATGGATAATCCAAGAGATTTTCTTTCAACAGCTATGAACTTCAGCTATTTTTAAGCAGTTAGACAAAGTAATTTCACACAACTAATACTGGTACAACAAAATTGTTAGTGTAAAGATCCTAGGAAATAAGCTATTGAGATGTCACCAATTTCCTAGAAATTTTTATCAGCAAAATAGTTTCTTGTGAGATGATTTTTGTAATTATTCAGTATCTGCTAAATGTAATTACTCAGTGTAGTTATGGTAGTGTGTAAAGTTAGCATTGATAATACTACAATAACATCTAATATGAACATTCTGTGTTTTAGCAGCCAAAACAGTGTTTTTCTATGAAGCCCACAGTTCTTAACAAGCATATCAAAATAAGCACATGCTTCCAAATGTGTGAAATTTGAAATTAATAGATTTTAAGTGTGTAAAATATTAAATTCATGGATTTTAAGTGTATGGGTTGATGACTTTTGACAAATACATATGCCTCAAAGTGGAAGTGTTAGTTGCTCAGTCATGTCCAACTCTTTGCAACCTCATGGACTGTATCCTATTAGCCTCCTCTGTCCATGGAAGAATTCTCCAGACAAGATTACTGGAGTGAGTTGCCATTCCTTTCTCCAGGGAATCTTCCTGACTCAGGGACTGAACCCAGATTTCCTTCATTGCAGGCGGATTCTTTACCATCTGAGCCACCAGTCAAGATGTAAAACATTTCGCTCTTCCCTGAAAGTTCTTTCATACCTCTTTGCAGTTAATTTACTTTCCCATATTTTGCCCCAGACAACTATTTCATTGTGGTTTTGATTTGCATTTTGATGATGACCTATGATTTCGGCCATTTACGTATCATCTTTAGAGAAATGTCTGTTGGCATAATGTGCCTAGATTTTTTGGGGGGGGCCTAGTTTTTAATTGGGTTATTTGTCATTTTGCTATGAGTTGTAAGATTCCTTTGTATGTTCTAGGTACAGATCACTTGGTGGTGGTGGTGGTTTAGTTGCTAAGTCATGTCCGACTCTTGTGACCCCACGGACTGTAGCCTGCCAGGCCCCTCTGTCCATAGGATTCTTCAGGCAAGAATAAGTTATTAGATGTAATTTGTAAATATTTTCTCCCATTCTGTGGATTGTCCTTTCACTTTCTTGACAATGTCCTTTGAAGTACAAAAGTTCAATTTTGAGGAACTCCGGTATATTTTTTTCCTTTAGTTGTTACTGCTTTGGTGTCATTACCTAAGAAACCATTGCTTAATCCAAGGTCAAGGTTTATGCATATGCTTTTGTCTAAGAATTGTGTAGTTCTTCAGATTACATCTGTGGTTCATTTTGAGTTAAATTTTGTATTTGATACGAGATAGAGGGTTTCATTTCATTCTTTGCATGTGGAGGGATATCCAGTTGTCTCAATACCATTTGTTGAAGGCTCTTCCCCACTGAATTGACAGTACCCTTGTGGTTTGTTTTAATGTACATTCAGACAGTTCAGTCGCATAGTGGTGTCTGACTCTTTGTGACCCCGTGGACTGCAGCACGCCATGCTTCCCTGTCCATCACCAACTCCCAGAGCTCGCTCAAACTCATGTCCATCAAGTCGGTGATGCCATCCAACCATCTCACCCTCTGTCGTCCCCTTTTCTTCCTGCTTTCAATCTTTCCCAGCATCAGGGTCTTTTCCAGTTAGTCAGTTCTTAACATCAGGTGGCCAAAGTACTGGAGCTTCAGCATCATTGCTTCCAATGAATATTCAGGACTGATTTCCTTTAGCATTGACTGGCTTCATCTCTTTGCAGTCCAAGGGACTCTAAGGAGTCTTTTCCAACACCACTGTTCAAAAGCATCAATTCTTTGGTGCTCAGCTTTCTTTATGGTCCAACTCTTGCATCCCTATGTGACTACTGGAAAAACCATAGCTTTGACTAGATGGACCTTTGTCGGCAAAGTAATGTCTCTCCTTTTTAATATGTTGTCTAGGCATTTTTTTTTAAATATTTTAAAATTCTCCTCTTTCACTTTCATCAAGAGGTTCTTCAGTTCTTTGTTTTCTTCTATAAGGGTGGTATCATCTGCATATCTGAGGTTATTGATATTTCTCCCGGCAGTCTTGATTCCAGCTTGTGCTTCATCCAGCCCAGCATTTCATGTGATGTACTCTGCATGTAAGTTAAATAAGGGTGACAATATACAGCCTTGACGTACTCCTTTCCCAATTTGGAAGCAGTCCATTGTTCCATGTCTGGTTCTAACTGTTGCTTCTTGACCTGCATACAGATTTCTCAGGAGGCAGGTAAGGTGGTCTGATATTCACATCTCTTTAAGAATTTCCCTCAGTTTGTTGTGATCCACACAGTCAAAGGCTTCAGCATAGTCAGTAATGTCAAAAAATTTTTAATGTACAAGTAATTTTTAAAATCACTATGGACACAACAGAAAAATATGACACACTTATCTTGAGGTTTCACATAAATTATCCTGGCATACCAATGTAATACAAAGCAGCATTGCTCCAATTTGAGAAGGATGGGTTTGTACACGTGATCTAGAAAGTTTACTCGTATGATTACTGTTTCTTTTCCATTGTGAGATGCGCCTAGTGGTAGCTGGACAGTGAGTACTGTATAGTCAGAAAAGAAAGGCCTAGAGCCATTTTTCTCTTCCTTTTTGTCCCCGTTCCTTTTACATAGAGGGACTTTAATGCAGAGAATTGGTTACATGGGTGATTGAAGACTTGAGAAGCTACAAGAGATGGTGAAGCAACACAGAGTTTGTTGTTGTTTAGCTGTTAAGTTGTGGCTGACTCTTTTGCAACCCCCTGGACTATAGGCCACCAGGTTCCTCTGGCCATGAGATTTCCCAGGCAAGAATCTTGGAGTGAGTTGCCATTTCCTTCTACAAGGGGTCTTTCCCCACCCAGAGATCGAATCTGTGTCTCCTGCATTGGCAGGTGGATTCTTGACCACTGAGTCACCTGGGAAGCCCAACCCAAAGATTAGCAGTAGTAAAAAGCAAGAAGTGATAAATGGAGAGATTGAAGTAGGAGTTGGGTTCTGGAGGCCGGGGACTAGGATTACTTGGTGGGAACTGAACTTTTCTAAAAGGAGTTGAAGCCACAGGAAAGATTCAGTCTCAGAGAGAAAGGCAGGGAGAAATACTAGTTGTATCCCATTCTTCTACCCTCCGATACACTATCTTGGTATCTCTTTGATAGAGCCCAGTCAGAAGCCTACTGATGAAGGAGCTGCAGTTTAGTTCTTAATGAGCAGAGAATATAAAATTGTTCCTTAGCATAATTTCTTTACCTATAGAAAATCAGTGTAGGGGAATTCTTTGGTAGTTCACTGGTTAGGTCTTTTCTGTTTCACTGCTGAGGGCCCAAGTTCGACCCCCTGCTCAGGGAACTAAGATCCCACAAGCCATGCCATGCGTCCAAATAAATGTGATGAATTCCAGTTTATCCTTGCATATTATTTAAATGTTAGTAAGCTTTGAATATAAACTCTTTTTTAAAATTTATTTTATTGAAGTGTAGTTGATTGAGAATGTTGTGTGAATTTCTGCTGTCCAGCAGAGTGATTCAGTTTTATCTATATGTCTATATACACATTCTTTTTCATATTCCATTATGGTTTATCAGGATATTGAATCTAGTTCTCTATGCTGTACAGTAGGACCTTGTTGTTTATTTATTGTCTATATAATAGTTTACATCTGCTAATCCCAAACTCCCTGTCCATTTTCTCCCCCACTCCCCCTCCCCCTTGGCAACCACAAGTCTGTTCTCTATGTCTATGAGTCAAACTCTTCTTTAAAAATTAATCCGTTTAAGGAACAATAAGGTTATTCCTATTTTGGAAAAGACAGAGAAAGATATTTTATGGTTCCCGAGGGCATTTGATACACCTGATGAGCTTCCAAAGCAAATCAATTATTCTTTTTTTTTCAGCAATTCCACAGAAGCAATTAAGAACCCAAATTTAAGATCAGACTTTTCTTTCAGTGGTCCAGCAGAGGGGGCCCTACCAAATGAAATCTGTTTTAATATGTGCTGATATCCAGAATTAGTTTAAAAATGGGAGAAAGTGGTAGTCTAGCAATTTAAATTATTACTGAATAGTCCCTCTTTTTTAAATTAGCAGAGCTAAATAGACAGTTATTTTGTTCAAATGCAGAGGAGATGAAGAGTTTTTACCCCATATAAGTAAGGTTTATGTATGTGTGCTCAAGTGCTCAGGCACATCCGACTCTTTGCGACCCCATGAACTGTAGCCCACCAGGCTCCTCTCCATGGCATTTCCCAGGCAAGAATACTGGAGTTGGTTGGCTTTTCCTTCTCCAGGGGATCTTCTCGATTCAGGGATCGAACCCGAGTCTCTTGTGTCTCTGGCATTAGCAGGCAGGTTCTTTACCACTGAGCCACCTGGGAAGCCCCTGTAAGTAAGGTTTATAGTGTATCCAGATGCTGTTATCTGGTCAAAAGTGTTTGAGTAGTTTTGCTATGGTGCTAATGTGTTTATTTTCTGTTTTTCTGATTCTTCTTCTTTATTCCAGCCCCATTGCTACCACCTTTATCACTTCTGTCATGAATTAATAGCTTTATAATTCGTTTCTTTATCACCTCTCTTTCCTCAAATTCATTTCAAATACTGTTGATAGATTGATCTGCCTAAAACAGTTCTAATCACTGTTACTTCCTTGCTTTTAAATGTAAATGTATTTAAAATCTAAACTTCTTATCTTGACACTGACAGCCTTCCCTGTGCTTTGGCTTCAAAATGCTCGTTAGCGTTTTCTCCTGTTTCTCCATGCGGAGTACACTGTCATGTTTGTATTTTTTTTTTACAACTCTACTTTTGTTCACACTGGAAGTGTCTCTGTCATATATGTCAAATTATAGCCATCTTTTAAAACCCAGTGCAAATGCTACCTTCTTCAAGATTTTCCCCACTGGAAACACTCTTCCATTTTTCTGACACTCTATCATTCTTAGAGCACTTTGCTTTTTATACCTTATATTGTAAGTTATTTGCATACAAGTTTTACACTGTGCAAGAGTATGAGCTCCAGGAGTTAAGATCTATCTGTGCTGACTTCCAAGAATGAGTAAAATTATTTACTCAAATGTTTTAGCTGTGTTGTAAAGAGCCAGATAGTAGACACTTTAGGTTTTGCAAGCTAAGTGCTCAACTTTGCTTTCACAGTGTGAAAGTAGCCATTAGATAACATGTAAATGAATGAGCATGACTGATGTGTTCTAATAAAACTTTATTTACAAAGGGGGGGGGGAATAGCTGAAATTTAGCCGTACTTGCTGTCCATTGATGTATACAATTATCCAAAGTACTTCTGACAAGTATTTCACAAGTGTTTTAAAGTGGTTAGTGACTAAAATAGATGTTGCATGACAAGTTAAAACATGAAACTTCCTTTTAGATATTTCTGTGATAAATGCTTGCTCATTTCACAGAATATAATGAATTTTCCTTTTAGTCTTGGCAGTGAAAATACTTACTTCTAGATAATGATATTCTCGTGAGATCCAGTTTTGCAGTATAACTCATATGCCATGAAGAGGTATGATTCATACCACCTGAGAATTGTTGCTGTTGGATAAAGATACAAAACTTCTGGATCTCTTTAAAAGAAAGTATTAATTTAAAACAGATAACTAAAGTTTATTTAGTTATTTTTTTAATATTTACCAAACATGTCAGATAAATGGTGGATGATAATAATTGCACTTTGAGTACTCAGAAGCCAGGTAGTCCTTTTATAGGTTAAGCTTTCATTTTCATAAGATATAAAGCAGTTATAAAAACTGTAAGAAAAACACCAAAACCCCCGGAGAAAATTGGAAAACACATAAGGTATAGAAGAAATAGAAATATCTAATAAGCAATAAAAATACTTAATCTTACTATATCTAAGAAGTGTAAGTAAGCGCAGCAGTAAGCTGCCTTTAAAAAAAACTAATATAGATAATACTTTTGAAAATGATACGGCAAAGTTTTGATGAAATGGGAAATTTGAAAATTCAAAACTTAGTTGATGTAAATCAGTGCCCCTTTCAGAAAACAATTTTGCAATTTGTATCAATCCTTTAAGGGTCAGGTATGTTTAACCCATTATATCAGTCAGAAGGTGGAAGCTGTGCCAGTATTTTCCTTTCTAAAATTCTCTCCTGAGGACATGGTCAGAAATTTGTAGATATACAGAAGTCTTGTTGTTTATGATAGTAGAAACTTAGAACCAGTCCAACTTTCAACAGTGAAAGCATGGCTAAGTAAAGTGAGGTACAATGTCTGTACAAAATTGTTATAAATAAAATGAAAGGAAAAAAGCGTAAAGAAATCATTTCAGAATATTAATAGTAGTTGTCTTTGGTGAATTTATGAGTGATTTTTTTTTTATGCTTTTCTGTATTTTCCTGTTGAAAAATATTTTTTAAGAAAAATTTATGCTAGACTTCAAGAATTTCCTGTAAGATATTTAGCTTCCAAATCATATTAAAATATGAAAGGAAATAACACATTTAATTTGAGAAGGCATAATAAGAGAGAGTACTGGAACCATTTAAAAACATGAAATAAGATGAAATAAGTAGAATATGAAATTGAATATGTGTATGTGGTTATAGAAAACTATATGCATAGATAAGTAGAAAATAAGTGAAAAATTGATCTGAAGGGATTTTTTAAGTGATAGTGTGAGCTTTTTTTTTTCAAAATTGTGTTTATTCCATTGTTATAATTTTTGAGAACAGAAGGAAATCAGTGCTTTAAAAAAAAATGTGACTATGGTTGTATGGGGTTCCTTGGTAGCTCAGATGGTAGAGAATCGTCTATAATACAGGAGACCCAGGTTCAATCCCTGGGTCAGAAAGATCCTCAGAGAAGGGAATGGCAGCCCATTCCAGTATTCTTGCCTGGAGAAGACCATGGGGTTGCAAAGAGTCAGACATGACTAAATGACTAACGCTTTCACTTTCGTAGTTGTATATTCCCAAAGTTGGAAACATTTGCAGTTTACTGGATTACACGACATGTTTTCATTGCTTTCACTACTTCCTTTTTTAAAAATTGTATTGAAGTATAGTTGATTTACAATGTGTTAATTTCTTCTGTCCAACAAAGTGGCTTTGTTTTTATACACACACATACACGCGTGTATATTCTTTTTCATATTCTTTTCCATTATGCTTTGTCACAGGATACTGTGCTATACATTGTTGTTTATCCATTCTATATATGTTTGTCTCTACGAATTTCAAACTCCCATTCTTTTCCTCCTCTACTCCTTCCTCTAGGCAACCACTTTTTATATCTGTGAGCCTGTTTTTGTCTTGTAGATAGGTTGATTTGTATTGTATTTTAGATTCCACATATAAGTGATGTTATATGGTATTTGTCTTTCTGACTTTGCCTAGTATAATAAGCTCTAGGTCCATTCATGCTGCTGCAAATGGCATTTCATTTTCTTCCATGGGTGAGTAGTATTCCTGTGTGTGTGTGTGTGTGTGTGTCTGTGTATTCCACATCTTCCACGGGTGAGTAGTATCCCACTGTGTGTGTTCCACGTCTTCTTTATCCATTCATCATTTTCTTCCATGGGTGAGTAGTATTCCTGTGTGTGTGTGCATGTGTGTGTATTCCACATCTTCTTTATCCATTCATCATTTTCTTCTGTGGGTGAATAGTATTCCTGTGTATGTGTGCATGTGTGTGTATTCCATATCTTTATCCATTCATCATTTTCTTCCATGGGTGAGTAGTATTCCTCTGTGTGTGTGGTGTGGTATGTGTGTGTGTGTATTCCACATTTTCCATGGGTGAGCAGTGTGTGTGTGTTCCACATCTTTATCCATTAATCATTTTCTTCCGTGGGTGAGTAGTAGTCCTCTGTGTGTGTGTGTGTGTGCCTGTGTGTGTATTCCACATCTTCTTTATCCATTCATCTGTTGGTGAACATTGTGGTTGTTTCCATGTCTTGCCTATTGTAAATAGTGCTGCTATGAACATAGAGGTACTTGTATCTTTTTGAGTTATTATTTTGTCTGAGTATGTGCAAAGGGGTGGGATTGCTGGATCATATGGCAACTCTGCTTTTAGTTTTTTGAGGAATCTCCATACTGTTTTCCCACCAACAGTGTGAGAAGGGTTTCCTTTTCACTCTACAGCATTTGTTACTTACAGACTTTTTAATGATGGTCATTCTGATGGTGTGAGGTGGTACCTCGTTGTAGTTCTGATTTGCATTTCTCTAAAAATTAGCACTGTTGAGCATCTTTCTGTGTGCCTACCAGCCATTTGAATGTCTTCTTTGGAGAAATGTCTAAATAAATGTGGAATATATATATATACAAGTCTGGGAGTTATGCCTATTTGTCTTTAACCACTTTAATTCCAATATTTTTAAAACACTTTCTTGAATAAGTAGTCTTCATAGGTCTGTTTTTCTTAATGAAAAATGAATTTATTTTAGTTGGAAGCCTGTTTGGCTTGCTGATGGTAAGAAAAAGTTAAAAATTTAATCTCTGAACATTATAATTGCATTTTTCACTGTTTATCAATCTTGAAATTTCCTATTTCTCTGGGGGTAGTCTAGTATAGTTCAAATAAAATGAGTTGTATAGACATGACAAAGCATATTTGTAAAAATGGCAGGAAATTGGGGTTATTTTAATGATGGCTAAGAATTTTTTTCACTTTTATCATTTGCTGCTAAACTGAATTCTGAGAAATTCATGATACTGAATATATTAATATGTAATAACAGTATAAGCAAAATGTAATTTTGCCAAGAATTCATTTTTTAACCTGTTATCCATGAGTGAAATAGAAACAAGGAAATGCAAGAAGAAAGCAAAAGGCAGCTTTAAATGATATAATTTTGTTAGGAGTGGGAGCCACAGCAAGAGAACTCTGTTCTCCTTATTTTATCCTCCAGTAGGATAAGAGCGTTACAGAAGTGGCTAAACTAATCCAGGTTAAGAAGATGAGTGAAGTAGGAATTTTGTTCTTTTCTAGGAAAGAAATGGTAGTATTAATCACGAATCCTCTTGGACATAAAATTATTTTGTGAATCTCTGGTTAAATCTGAGTTTTTTGCCAGATTATGTTGACACATGGCTGAGGGTTTTTTTTTTTTTTTTTTCCTATCTTCTTTGGTCGGAAATATAATTCAGAAGCACTGTTGTATTTCTCAACTCCTGAGGTTGGTTTGGTTTGTTTCTTTGCTTTAAAGTATTTTTTTTTTTTTTAATTGGTATTCTCTATTTGGTGAGACATTCTGGCTTGGAGCATTCCATGAACTGTATAGTCCATGGGGTCGCAAAGAGTTAGACACGACTGAGCGACTTTGACTTTCACTTCTTCATACTTTCGTTTTTAGACATAGTTTCCTTTAGTTCATTGTAGGCTTTTATTCTGTGTGTGAATCGTATTCTCTTGTTTATGTGTATGTCTCATAATTCTGGGTTGAAAATGGAAAATTTAGAATAATAGAAAATGGCAGCTCTACAATCAGAGCTGCCCCTGTTCCCAAGGTTTGTTGTTTGTTTGTTGATTGTTTTGCTCTTTTTGTTTTTTTGTTTAGTGATTGTCTGAACTAATTCTTTGAGTCTATGTTTGTCATGTGTGGCCACCAAAGTCTGCTTGGTTACCTTAGTGTTCAACTAATGACCTGACAGACTTCCTTAAACACCTGTAACAATAGGTCTCCAGTCTGCCAAAAGGCTTGTTGGCACATGCCTTCAGTACATAACCATGCATTTTACAACTTTGCCTTAGCCTTCACTTTTGCTTGTACAGAGCCTCAAGTCAGTCCTCAAGATAGTCTTGAGAGTTTAGGACCTTCTCAGGTCTTTCCTGATCTTGTACAAAGGTCTGTGTATGCATGTGGTCTCCCCAGAAACATTTTGGAGATTTCAAAGTCCCAGTGGACTTTCTGTTCTGCTTTAAGCTTTCTGCTTAACCATAACCTATTGTTTTCCCCAACTATTAAAACTATTACCCACTGCCTCAGGCTACCCTGATATTCAACAGTTGTCTTTGATTGTTTTTGACAGATACCTCCCGGGAAAAGGCTGTTTTACAACAGCAACTCTTGTCAAGTCAAATAAAAACAGCCTTCTGAGTGGCGTCTTCCAGGGACCATCAGACAGTTCCAATAATTCTCTTGGATAGGGTTTTGAAGGAACCTCAGTTGCCCTCTGTAGTGGCTGCCAGACTGCTGATTTTTCTACTGTGATTGTGGTCTCTTTGTTTTTAGGCTACCATGGTACTAGGGAGGGGGTGATGGAAATAGGGTAAGTTAAAACACCATAGAGTTCCTACCAAGATTCAGCTGTTCTTGGATAAATGCTCCCTGGACTGTTGTTAAGATGTTGGTTTATTTCCAGAGTTCTAAAAAAGCTGATTCTGACTCTTTTTGGCCAGTGTTTTTATGCTCTTTTGGAGAAGAGAATGTTTGTTAGGTCTATACTCTGCCATTTTCAGTGACATTCCAGGTTGTCTTTTAAGCCTCTCCGATAAATTTTTTGCACACTTTAGACAAAGTCATCTTACTTGTTTTAAAATCACTATTTACTTCCCATTGCTCTTAGAGACCAAAGTCTTCATTTTTGTCCTACAAAGTCATGCATTGTCTTGCATTGTCTTTTCTTCAATTGTTCTTCACTCTATTGCTCTTCCCTTATTTAAAATTGCCTTCAGTCATTTAAGTGGATTTTTGTGTCATCCGTTTTATAGCAGGCTTCCCAGATGGCTCAGATGGTAAAATATCTGCCTGCAATGTTGGAGACTTGTATTCTATCCCTGGGTTGGGAAGATCCCCTGGAGAAGGCAATGGCAACTCCTGTATTCTTGTGTGGAGAATCCCATGGGCAGAGGAACCTGGTGGGCTACACAGTCCATGGGATCGCAAAGAGTCAAACGCCACTGTGCAACTAACACCACTGTTTCATAATAAAAAAAAAAACCCATAGGGATTTTGATTGGAATTGCATTGAATATATAGTTTAGAAGAGAATTGGTATTTTAGTATTTTACTCTTTTCATATATGAAAATGGCATATTTCTTTATCCAGGTGTTCTATATATCCTTTAGTACAATTTTATCATTTTTTCCCGTAAAGGTGACATCCATCTTTTGTTAGATTTATTTGTAGGTACCTTATAGCCCTGTTATTGTATAAGGAAACTTTTTCTAATTTGTTAATTATAAAGCTTCTGTTTTTTGTTATTGTTGATTTAATTTTAGTAAATATAGTTCTAATAGTTTGCCTGATGATTCTTTCGTATTTCCTTTGTAGACAATCATATTGTCTGTAAACAAGGATAATTTTGTCTCTTTTTAATTCTTTTACCTCATATTTCTTGTTTTGCTATGTGATTATGAGTGTTTTATTATATTGCCTGAAAACTACAATATAGAGATAAATAGAAGCAATGATAGAAACTTTGTTACATTCCTGACTTTAATGGAAATTGTTTATGAAATATCTCAAATGTGATTTTTCTTTAAGTTTTGGATACTATTTTTAGTTTACTAATAATTTTTATCCTAAGAGTATTAAACTTTAGTTTTTTAGCATCAATATGAATTTACATTAATGTTTTAAAGTTAAATCATTTCTTGTATTCCTGTATTTTGAAATTCCTTGGTTTTTTAATTTAATTTGATTCAGTGCACTCTAGTAGTTCTTTTACCAGTGATTTCCATTTCTGAGATCTTTTGCTTAATTTCCTTATGGAGTAGTTTTTCAACATGTTCTTATGGGGCATTATTTCCTAAATTCTTAATTGTTAAGGAATGATTGATTGTTGTTTTTATCACCTAAATAATCTGAATGGTGTACTATCTCTCAAATAACAATTTATTTCAAAACTTGAATGTTTTTATTAGAAAGTACAGTACTGTAGTTATTTTATCTCACTTCCGATGAATTATTTTCTTATTGCCTTGGACAGCTGGTGACTATTTTCTTTATATCCTTTAAGTTCTGTGTGTTTTGGTACAAATAATTTTGAATTACTTTCCCTGGAATACATTGTTACTTTTTACCTGAAATATTTAACTATTTCTTTTCACAGAATTTTATTTTCATCACGTCAATACTTTTTCTGATCCATTTGCTTTTTATCTCTTTGAAGGATCATCTCTGTTTTCCATATCATCATGCATTCATTAGTTCATTCAAATATTTAGTGATTCCTGCTCTGTCCCAGTGAAATGCAGCAAAGCCACTGCCCTTTTGGAGTTTACGTTCTTCTGGGAAGAGAAGAGGTGATAAATGGTTAACAGATTAGTAAATTACGTGTTAGTTTTAGAAGATAATGAGGACCAAGAGAAAGTGGAGTTGGGTAAGATGAGAGAGTTAAACAGATATTAAAGAGAGTTAAACAAATATCAATCTTTGTCTTTTTTTTTTTTTTTTTTTTTGCATCAGTTATTTTAGTTACCTCTTTTCTGTCTTGTTTCTAATTTAATTGATAGTTTTACTGGTTAATGGTGTGTTTTTCGGACTCTTCTGTTGACCATGGTGGCTATTCCATTTCTTCTGAGGGATTCCTGCCCACAGTAGTAGATATAATGGTCATCTGAGTTAAATTCACCCATTCCAGTCCATTTTAGTTCGCTGATTCCTAGAATGTCTACGTTCACTCTTGCCATCTCCTGTTTGACCACTTCCAATTTGCCTTCATTCATGGACCTGACATTCCAGGTTCCTATGCAGTATTGCTCTTTACAGCATCAGACCTTGGCTTCTATCACCAGTCACATCCACAACTGGGTATTGTTTTTGCTTTGGCTCCATCCCTTCATTCTTTCTGGAGTTATTTCTCCACTGATCTCCAGTAGCATATTGGGCACCTACTGACCTGGGGAATTCCTCTTTCAGTATCCTATCATTTTGCCTTTTCATACTGTTCATGGGGTTCTCAAGGCAAGAATCCTGAAGTGGTTTGCCATTCCCTTCTCCAGTGGACCATGTTCTGTCAGACCTCTCCACCATGACCCGCCCATCTTGGGTGGGCCCACAGGGCATAGCTTAGTTTCATTGAGTTAGACAGGCTGTGGTCCTAGTGTGATTAGATTGACTAGTTTTCTGTGAGTATGGTTTCAGTGTGTCTGCCCTCTGATGCCATTTTGCAACACCTACCATCTTACTTGGGTTTCTCTTACTTTGGACGTGGGGGTATCTCTTCACAGCTGCTGCAGCAAAGCGCAGCCGCTGCTCCTTACCTTGGACGAGGGGTATCTCCTCACCGCTGCCCCTCCTGACCTTGAACATGGAGTAGCTCCTCTAGGCCCTCCTGTGCCCGCGCAGCCACCACTCCTTGGAGGTGGGGTTGCTCCTCTTGGCCGCCGCCCCTGACCTCGAATGTGGGGTAGCTCTGCCCGGCCACTGCCCCTGACCTTGGACATGGGGTAACTCCTCTCAGCCACCGCCCCTGACCTCAGACGTGGGGTAGCTCCTCTCAGCCATTCCTGCGAGTCACAGCCTGGCACTCTGGGCTGCTGCCTCTGACCTTGGACATGGGGTAGCTCCTCTTGGCCACCACTCCTCGGGTTCTGCCCCTGACCTCAGACATAGGGTAGCTCCTCTCGGCCAGGCTTGTGCCCCGTCACAGCCACCCGCACTTGTGAGTCTGAAATGCAGTACTTGGGTGCAATCTCAAAAACGACAGAATGGTCTCTGTTTTGTTTCCAAGGCAAACCATTCAGTATCACAGTAATCCAAGTCTATGCCCCAACCAGTAACGCTGAAGAAGCTGAAGTTGAATGGTTCTATGAAGACCTACAAGACCTTTTAGAACTAACACCCAAAAAAGATGTCCTTTTCATTATAGGGGACTAGAATGCAAAAGTAGGAAGTCAAGAAACACCTGGAGTAACAGGCAAATTTGGCCTTGGAATACGGAATGAAGCAGGGCAAAGATTAATAGAGTTTTGCCAAGAGAACACACTAGTCATAGCAAATACACTCTTCCAACAACACAAGAGAAGACTCTACACATGGACATCACCAGATGGTCAACACCGAAATCAGATTGATTATATTCTTTGCAGCCAAAGATGGAGAAGCTCTATACAGTCAGCAAAAACAAGACCAGGAGCTGACTGAGGCTCAGATCATGAGCTCCTTATTGCCAAATTCAGACTTAAATTGAAGAAAGTAGGGAAAACCACTAGACCATTCAGGTATGACCTAAATCAAATCCCTTATGATTATACAGTGGAAGTAAGAAATAGATTTAAGGGCCTAGATCTGATAGATAGAGTGCCTGATGAACTAGGGACTGAGGTTCGTGACATTGTACAGGAGACAGGGATCAAGACCATCCCCATGGAAAAGCAGAAAAGCAAAATGGCTGTCTGGGGAGGCCTTACAAATAGCTGTGAAAAGAGAAGCGAAAAGCAAAGGAGAAAAGGAAAGATATAAGCATCTGAATGCAGAGTTCCAAAGAATAGTAAGAAGAGATAAGAAAGCCTTCCTCAGCGATCAGTGCAAAGAAATAGAGGAAAACAACAGAATGGGGAAGACTAGAGATCTCTTCAAGAAAATTAGAGATACCAAGGGAACATTTCATGCAAAGATGGGCTCGATAAAGGACAGAAATGGTATAGACCATATCTTCTGCTTCTGTTAGAAGCAGAAGATATTAAGAGGTGGCAAGAATACACAGAAGAACTGTACAAAAAAGATCTTCATGACCAAGATAATGACAATGGTATGATCACTCACCTAGAGCCAGACATCCTGGAATGTGAAGTCAAGTGGGCCTTAGAAAGCATCACTACGAACAAAGCTAGTGGAGGTGATGGAATTCCAGTTGAGCTATTTCAAATCCTGAAAGATAATGCTGTGAAAGTGCTGCACTCAATATGCCAGCAAATTTGGAAAACTCAGCAGTGGCCACAAGACTGGAAAAAGTCAGTTTTCATTCCAGTCCCAAAGAAAGGTAATGCCAAAGAATGCTCAAACTACTGCACAATTGCACTCATCTCACACACTAGTAAAGTAATGCTCAAAATTCTCCAAGCCAGGCGTTAGCACTATGTGAACCATGAACTTACAGATGTTCAAGCTGGTTTTAGAAAAGGCAGAGGAACCAGAGATCAAATTGCCAACATCCGCTGGACCATGGAAAAAGCAAGAGAGTTCCAGAAAAACATCTATTTCTGCTTTATTGACTATGCCAAAGCCTTTGACTGTGTGGATCACAATAAACTATGGAAAATTCTAAAGGAGATGGGAGTAGCAGACCACCTGACCTGCCTCTTGATAAACCTATATTCAGATCAGGAAGCAACAGTTAGAATTGGACATGGAACAACAGACTGGTCCAAATAGGAAAAGGAGTATGTCAAGGCTGTATATTGTCACCCTGCTTATTTAACTTCTATGCAGAGTACATCATGAGAAACACTGGGTTGGAAGAAGCACAAGCTGGAATCAAGATTTCTGGGAGAAATATCAATAACCTCAGATATGCAAATGACACCACCCTTATGGCAGAAAGTGAAGAGGAACTAAAAAGCCTCTTGATGAAAGTGAAAGAGGAGAGTGAAAAAGTTGGCTTAAAGCTCAACATTCAGAAAACAAAGATCATGGCATCTGGTCCCATCACTTCATGGGAAGTAGATGGGGAAACAGTGGAAGCAGTGTCAGACTTTATTTTTGGGGGCTCCAAAATCACTGCAGATGGTGACTGCAGTCATGAAATTAAAAGATGCTTACTCCTTGGAAGAAAAGTTATGACCAACTTAGATGGTGTATTCAAAAGCAGAGACATTACTTTGCCAACAAAGGTCCGTCTAGTCAAGGCTATGGTTTTTCCTGTGGTCATGTATGCATGTGAGAGTTGGACTGTGAAGAAAGCTGAGTGCCGAAGAATTGCTGCTTTTGAACTGTGGTGTTTGAGAAGACTCTTGAGAGTCCCTTGGACTGCAAGGAGATCCAACCAGTCCATTCTAAAGGAGATCAACCCTGGGTGTTCCTTGGAAGGAATGATGCTAAAGCTGAAACTCCAGTACTTTAGCCACCTGATGCAGAGAGCTGACTCATTTGAAAAAACCCTGATGCTGGAAAAGATTGAGCGCAGGAGGAGAAGGGGACGACAGAGGATGAGATGGCTGGATGGCATCACCGACACAATGGACGTAGGTTTGGGTGGACTCCGGGAGTTGGTGATGGACAGAGAGGCCTGGCGCGCTGCAATTCATGGGGTCGCAAAGAGTCGGATACGACGGAGCGACTGAACTGAACCTAATGGTGTGTTTTAGTTTTCATATTTTTTCTTAGTTCTTCAGTCTCCATTTCCATCCTTTTTTCCCTGTTACGTGATCATTAACTTCTTTAATTAGTGGTTTTATTTTGAAAGAGTTTGATTGGGAAAAGCAAGAAGGAAACGGAGATGATAGAAGGAATAATGGTAGAGTTGGTGGAAATTTCTTTTTTGTTATCTTAGATGGAGATGATTTGTGCATGTTTAAAAGGAAAGAAGCTAAAGGAAAAGGGAGATTTTATGCTAAAGAATCTAAGGTGTCAAGTACTTAAGTAAATTGACCTGTGTCACACAGAGTAGTTAGGTAATAGAGCTAGATTTTCACCCTAGAAGATCTGCCTAATGTGAAATGCTGGGCTGGATGAAGCAGAAGCTGGAATCAAAATTGCCAGGAGAAACATCAGTAACCTCAGATATGCAGATGACACTACCCTTATGGCAGAAAACGAAGAATAACTGATGGAAGTGAAAGAGGAAAGTGAAAAAGTTGGCTTAAAACTCAACATTCACAAAACTAAGATCATGGCATCCAGTTCCAACACTTCATGGCAAATAGCTGTGGAAACTGAGAGACTCTGTTTTTTGGGGCTTCAGAATCACCGCAGATGGTGAATGCAGCCATGAAATTAAAAGACACTTGCTTCTTGGAAGAAAAGCTATGACCAACCTAGACAACATATTAAAAAGCAGAGACATTACTTGGCTGACAAAGGTCCATCTAGTCAAAGCTATGGTTTTTCTAGTAGTCATAGGTGGATGTGAGAGTTGGGACTATAAAGCTGAGCACCAAAGAATCAATGCTTTTGAACTGTGGTATTGGAGAAGACTCTTGAGAGTCCCTTGGACAGCAAGGAGATCAAGCCAATCAATCCTAAAGGGAATCAGTCCTGAATACTAGTTGGAAGGGCTGATGCTGAATCTCTAATACTTTGGCCACCTGATGGGAAGAACTGACTCATTGGAAAAGACCCTGATGCTGGGAAAGATTGAAGGCAGGAGGAGAAGGAGACAACAGGATGAGATGGTTGAATGGCATCACTGACTTGATGGACATGAGTTTGAGCAAACTCCGGGAGTTGGTAATGGACAGGGAAGCATGGCATGCTGTAGTCTGTGGGGTTACAAAGAGTCAGACACAACTGAGTAACTGAATTGAAGTGATCTGCCTTATCCAAAGTCTGTGCTTTTAAACATAATAATTACTCCTTCTGAGAGGCAGTTTGTAATGGAATTTTAAAAGTTTGAGAGAAGCAGTGGAAAAGGGGTTAGTTGGAAAATCGGCAGAGCTCAGGGACTTCAAGAGTTGATTTGTTTACTGGTTGGAACAGGAACACAAGTAGCTTACAGTTGAATTGCAGTTCTTATCATATGAAATTATACAGCTTTGCTTTCTTGTGGATTAGGAATATTTTGGGGAGATGAGTCTATTAATTTTCAGCGAGATGGATGTCCATTTGTCCAGTTTTTTTGAACAGTCTTATTCCAAGGGTTTTCTATTAATTTTCAAAGAGATGGATGTCCATTTGTCCAATTTTTTTGAACAATCTTATTCCAAGGGTTTTCAACACTTCAGGAGGAGCATTAAGAAACTTATAAAGTGACTTTTATAACTTAACACAGTTACTGAGTGTATTATTGATACCAGGTTTTGATGTAGCCCAGGGATTGTAAATATTCTGTATTTTGTTGCCCCATCCATATAGATGAAATCCCTCTGAAGATGTATACAGATGAAAAACTATAATTTTGTTAGCCTTGGACTTGTTCTTTTTACACATAAACATAAAATGTGTTTTGTGCATTTTGTTTTTATTAATAAAAGTTTTTAATAGAATGAAAATTTCAATAGTTTTTAAAAAGTATTATTTATATGTGGCAAAATGTAGGCTAAAATTCTCCTACTCTTATTTTTGTAGTTTTATTTATTTTTGGCTGTGCTGGGTCTTCTTTGCTTTGTGTGGGATTTCTTCTAGTTGCAAGGAAGCAGGGTCTATTCTGGGAGTAGGGTCTGTTGTGTGCTGCTGTGCAGGGGCTTCTCTTTGCATTGACTTGCTTTTCTTGTTGCATAGCACAGACTCTAGGCACATGGCCTTCATTAGTTGCAGCACACGGGCTCTCTAGGGTGTGGGCTCAGTAGTCGTGGCACACGGGCTTAGTTTGCCACAGCATGTGAGGTCTTCCTGGACCAGGGATCAATCCCATGTCGTCTGTATGGGCACATGGATTCCCATCTGCTGCGCCACCAGGGAAGTCCTTCCTTTGCTGTTAACTGTCTTGTAGAGTGAAGATTGTACCCTTGTATGTTTAGAACTTCACCAGGGTCTACCATGTAAGAAACTCGTGTCCCCGTCCACGGTGTCACTTGTGGTGTTTGAGTCACCAATTCAAGTTAACATTTCTATCCGTAGCATTAATGGTGATTACACTGATTCCACCTGGTAGAAGCATTTGACAAATTACTAAGGAGATCAGCCCTGGGATTTCTTTGGAAGGAATGATGCTAAAACTGAAACTCCAGTACTTTGGCCACCTCATGCGAAGAGTTGACTCATTGGAAAAGACTCTGATGCTGGGAAGGATTGGGGGCAGGAGGAGAAGGGGACGACAGAGGATGAGATGGCTTGATGGCATCACTGACTCGATGGACGTGAGTCTGAGTGAACTCCGGGAGTTGGTGATGGACAAGGAGGCCTGGCGTGCTGCGATTCATGGGGTCCCAAAGAGTCAGACATGACTGAGCAACTGATCTGATCTGAATGTTACATATTTACATATTATTATTTTATAAATTAATTTCTCTTTATTTATAGTTCTGTAAGGGTGTACATGTGTGTGTATCCAAAACTGAGTCAGAAAGAAGTGTGTGTGTGTATAGCTTTTAAAAATTGTGTGTACAGATTAGATTATCCATTTTCAGTATGGTTAAGGGTATTTGCTTCCCTGACAGCTCAGACTGTAAAGAATCCACCTGCAATTCAGGAGACGTGGGTTCAATCCCTGGGTCAGGAAGCTCCCCTGGAGAAGGTCATGGCTACCCACTCAAGTATTCTTGCCTGGAGAATTCCATGGACAGAGGAGCCCGGCAGACTACAGTCCATGGGGTTGCAAAGAGCTGGACAGGACTGGGCCACTAAAACACACAAGGGACATTTACAAATACTTCCTATGAAAGGAAGGTATTAAGTATGATACGATGAGAACTACCATTATGTGCTATCCTCTCTAATACATAATGATTTGTTTATTATGTATTAAATTCCTATACATCTGTGGGTCTGTATCCCTGTTTGTTCTGTTCCATTTTATTTCTTTCTCTAATCCTGGTTCATTGCGTTTTTATTTCAGTTACTCTAGCATTATAATTGGTTTTGGTTATATATAATTAAAACATATACTGGAGTGGGTTGATATATATATATTTGATTAAATACAGTAGAACAAAGAATAAGAAAATTAATATTTATTGAGAGCTTGCTGTATATTAAGTAGTGCTCTTTTATATGAATTAGCTCATGTGATCATCACAGTAACACTAAATATTACCATATTTTATCAAGTGTAAGATACTTTGATGCTTTCTTGATGTTATCAGAAAGTGTCAATGAAAAATTTTCATATACTACATTATTGCTTCCTGGGAAACAGCTGTTCTTTCAAGAAGTCATCAATTTCTGAGAGGTTAAAGTGTGAAAAAATTTGATTCTAAAATCAGTGAAATAGGTTTTCATTATCTTCACAGTGGAAGAAACAAGCAGTTTGTCTAAGATAGAAGATAACATAGTTAATTGGCTTCACAGCTCATATGTTTGAGATCTTTTAAATTTATTGTTACATTTTTTAATTTTCTAAGCACTTACTGTTGATATATAGCAATAGTTATTTTTGCTCTAGGTTCATGGTAAATACCTTTTTTTCAGGGAGTTGCCCTTTGCTGTAGATTGGTCATCCCCAAGTTATGTTTACAATTATTGGGTAGCCCTCTCTAACTGGGTCCATCTCTATAGAGCTCTCCCATCAGATGACCCTCCCTGTGGGAGAGTATCCTTCCTGACCCTTGGCTTATTCATGAGACTTGTTTTGACCAGTGTGGAATGTGAATGGAAGTGATAAGCTATATCTGAGCAGAAGCTTTTTTGAGAGTCACCTGATTCAGTCATTCCTTTTTTTCCTGTCTGCCATATGAACAGCATGTTGTAGATAGGGACTGCACTTTCAGTCTCAGTCCTGGAATGAAGACAGTATGGACCTATAGCCATTCATAGTGGACAATGTAGTATGAGCAAGAAATAAACCTTTGTGTTGGAAGCCATGAGATCTTCTTGTTGTTTGTTGATGCAGAATAAATTAGTGAAAATTGGTCAGTAACTCTGTGAACCGTGAATGTCCAGATCTTCAAGCTGGTTTTAGAAAAGGCAGAGGAACCAGAGATCAAATTGCCAACATCCGCTGGATCATTGAAAAAGTGAGAGAGTTCCAGAAAAACATCTATTTCTGCTTTATTGACTATGCCAAAGCTTTTGACTGTGTGGATCACAATAAACTGTGGAAAATTCTGAAAGAGATGGGAATACCAGACCACCTGACCTACTTCTTGAGAAACCTATATGCAGGTCAGGAAGCAACAGTTAGAACTGGACATGGAACAACAGACAGGTTCCAAATAGGAAAAGGAGTACGTCAAGGCTGTATATTGTCATTCTGCTTATTTAACTTTTATGCAGAGTACATCATGAGAAACACTGGGCTGGAAGAAGCACAAGCTGGAATCAAGATTGCTGGGAGAAATATCAATAACCTCAGATATGCAGATGACACCACCCTTATGGCAGAAAGTGAAGAGGAACTAAAAAGCCTCTTGATGAAAGTGAAAGAGGAGAGTGAAAAAGTTGGCTTAAAGCTCAACATTCAGAAAACGAAGATCATGGCATCTGGTCCCATCACTTCATGGGAAATAGATATGGAAATAGTATCAGACTTTATTTTTGGGGGGCTATTAACTTTATATGTGTGGCTGGACTTCATCCCCTCCCCCTTTTTCTTAAATTGTGGTAAGGTATAATAGGGATGGAGAAGGAAGTGGCAACCCACTCCAGTGTTCTTGCCTGGAGAATCCCATGGATGGAGAAGCCTGGTAGGCTGCAGCTCATGGGGTCGCACAGAGTCAGACACGACTGAAGCCACTTAGCAGCAGCATACATAGGGGAAACAGTGGCAGACTTTATTTTTTGGGGCTCCAAAATCACTGCAGATGGTGACTGCAGCCGTAAAATTAAAAGACGCTTATTCCTTGGAAGAAAAGTTATGACCAACATAGATAGCATATTCAAAAGCAG
Source organism: Bos javanicus (assembly GCF_032452875.1). Taxonomy (NCBI): domain Eukaryota; kingdom Metazoa; phylum Chordata; class Mammalia; order Artiodactyla; family Bovidae; genus Bos; species Bos javanicus. The sequence goes on from NC_083886.1 coordinate 22,566,191, forward strand.
AGACATTACTTTGCCAACAAAGATCCGTCTAGTCAAGGCTATGGTTTTTCCAGTGGTCATGTATGCATGTGAGAGTTGGACTGTGAAGAAAGCTGAGCTCCGAAGAATTGATGCTTTTGAACTGTGGTGTTGGAGAAGACTCTTGAGAGTCCCTTAGACTGCAAGGAGACCCAAACAGTCCATTCTGAAGGAGATCAGCCCTGGGTGTTCCTTGGAAGGAATGATGCTAAAGCTGAAACTCCAGTACTTTGGCCACCTCATGTGAAGAGTTGACTCATTGGAAATAAGACTCTGATGCTGGGAGGGATTGGGGGCAGGAGGAAAAGGGGACGACGGAGGATGAGATGGTTGGATGGCATCACCGACTCGATGGATGTGAGTTTGAGTGAACTCTGGGAGTTGGTGATGGGACAGGGAGACCTGGCGTGCTGCAGTTCATGGGGTCACGAAGAGTGAGACACGATGGAGTGACTGAACTGAACTGATACATAGGGCTTCCCTGGTGGCTCAGTGGTAAAGAATCTGCCTGCAATAAAGGAGCCACAGAAGACGTGGGTTTGATCCCTAAGTTGGGAAGATGCCTGGAGGAAAAATAGCATCCCACTCCAGTATTCTTGCCAGGACGATCCCATGAACAGAGGAGCCTGAAAGGGCTATAGTCCTTGAGGTCACAAAGAGTCAGACATGACTGAGCATGCCGCCAAGTATACATAACACAAAATTTACCATTTAGCTATTTTTTAAGTGGGGTTAAATGCATTCACATTCCTGTGCAACTATCACCACTCTTCATCTTCAGAACTTTTTCATTTTTCCAAACTGAAACTCTGTACCCATTAAGTAGTAACTCCCCTTTTCCTCCTCTCGTAGCTCCTGGGAACCACCATTCCACCATTTATGAACTTTACTACTTTTCTTATCTAAGTGGAATCATACAGTATTTGTCTTTTTGTGACCGACTTCACTTAGCATGGGCTTCCCTGATAGCTCAGTTGGTAAAAGAATCTGCCTGCAATGCAGGAGACCCCAGTTTGATTCCTGGGTCAGGAAGATCCCCTGGAGAAGGGATAGGCTACCCACTCCAGTATTCTTGGGCTTCCTTTGTAGCTGAACTGGTAAAGAATCTGCTTGCAGTGTGGGGACCTGGGTCCGTTCCCTAAGTTAGGAAGATCCCCTGGAGAAGGGAATGGCTACCCACTCCAGTATTCTGGCCTGGAGAATTCCATGGACTGTATGACCCATGGGATTGCAAAGAGTTGGACATGACTGAGCAACTTTCACTTCACTTTTTACTTAGCGTAATGTCCTCAAGTTTCATCCATGTTGTAGCACGTGTTAGAATTTCCTTTCTTTTTAAGGCTGCATAACATTCCGTTTTGTGTATGTAATACATTTTGTTTATCCATTCATCTGTCGTGGACACTTGGGTTTTTTCCAGCTTTTGAGTGTTGTGAGTAATGCCTTTATGACATTTGTGTACAAGTGTCTTTTGAGTCCCTGCTTTCTGTTCTTTTGTGTATATACCCAAGTGGAATTGTTGGATCATATGGTAATTCTATTTTTGAGGAACCACCGCATTGTTTTCCACAGTGGCTGCACCATTTTACATTTCTGCCAGCAATGAACAGTGGTTCCAGTTTCTCCACATCCTTTCCAAAACTTTCAATAGTTACTATTGACTTTTTTTTTTTTTTTTGATAATAGCTATTCCCATGGATTGGGCTTCCCTGGTGGCTCAGATGGTAAAGAATCTATTTGCAATGCAGGAGACCCAGGTGTGATCCCTGGGTCAGGAAGGTCCCCTGAAGATGGGAATGGCAACCCATTCCAGTATTCTTGCCTGGAAAATTGCATGGACTGAGGAGCCTACTGGGCTACAGTCCATGAGGTTGGAAAGAGTCAGACTGAGTGACCAGCACTTCATTTCATTCTCATGGTAGTGAGGTAATATCTAATTGTGCTTTTGATTTGCATTTCCCTAATAATTGATGTTGTGGAGCATCTTTCATGTGCTTATTGCTCATGTGTAGATCTGTTTTGGAGAAGTCTCTGTTGAGGTCCTTCTGCCCATTATTAAGTTGTTAAGTTGTAGGAATGTATTCTGGTTATTAGATATATGACTTGTGAATATTTTCTTCTGTTCATTGGGTTACCTTCTGACTCCGTTGATTTTTGTCTGATGCACAGAATTTTGAAGTTTGATGAAGCCATTTATCACATTTTCTTTCATTGTCTGTGCTTTTGGTGTCACATCCAGTAAATCATTGCCAAATCCAATGTATGAAGCTTTTCCGCTGTTTTTTCCCTAAGAGTCTTAACTCTTCGGTTTAGGTCTTTGATCAGTTTTGAGCTAATTTTTGTGTATGATATAAGGTAAGTATTTGCTGTTAAGTCACACTGGCTTGTAGTTTTCTTATTCTGTTCTTATCTGATATTGGTGTAGCTCTCCATCTTTTTTTTTTTTTTCTTTTCTATAACAGTGCTCTCCAGTTGTAATATGGAGACCCCTGGGTGTTCTCAGGATCCTTTCATGAGGTCTGCAAAGTCAGAACTATTTTCATAGCAATACTAAGACATTAATTTGCCTTTTTTTACTCTCATTTTCTTCTTAATGTACAGTGGAGTTTCCCAGATATTGCAGTATATGTGGATTGCAACAAATTGAAGATAGAGCAGTATGAGAAAACCCAACAGTCTTTAGTTAAATAGACTTGCAAAGATAATAAAGCACTGCCACTCTTCTTACTAAATTTTTTTTTAGTTATTTTTCATAAGACTGTTTTGAGTATGAAATGGGTTTATTATTTTTCAATGAATTAATAAATATTTACAATTCTTTGTTTTACTTTCTAATATGGTAAATATTAATAGGTATAACACACATAAACAGAAGTTCTTTGGGTCCTTAATAATTTTGAGTGTAAAATTGTCCTGAGACCAAAACATCTGATAGCCTCTGCTTTAGAACTTATGTTCCTTTAAAATATTTTAAAATACACAATATTTTGCATTTGGTCCTTAACTATTTATTTCAGTTTCTTCCTTTTTTGATCTATTTCAGTTTCTAGATTTTCAGCCAATTTTGGTTATTTGTGTTTTCCTAAATCATTCATTTTTCTAGGAATTCAGATTATATTTGTAGAAGATTTTAATAATAAAATACTTACTAAAAATCTCTTCTGAACTTGTAATTATGTCTCCCTCCCCCCATGTTGTTTGCTATTTTTCTCTCTTTTTCCTTGATCAGACCTGGCAAAAGTTTGGCTATTATATTACCTTTTATAAGAATTAACTTTCTGATTATTGGTCATTCAATTATCTTTTAGTTTTCTATTTTGTTTATTTTGTTCTCTGTTATTTCCATACAACCTTTGTTCTTGTCTGTTCTTTCTTACACTCTTCAGCTGAACATCTTTTTTGTTTCCTAAAACATTTATTAATGGCTATAAACTTTTCCATAGTCCTGCTTTGCTTGCGGTAGAAGGCAATGGCACCCCACTCCAGTACTCTTGCCTGGAGAATCCCAGGGACGGAGGAGCCTAGTGGGCTGCCATCTGTGGGGTCGCACAAAGTCGGACACGACTGAAGTGACTTAGCAGCAGCAGCAGCAGCAGCTTTGCTTGCCATAGGTTTTGTTATTTGCTGACCCTCGTTGTATATTTTTTAACAAGGAGCGTATAATTTTTATTTTGATTCTCTTTTTTTTTTAACGCAAGAATCATTTAGAATTGTAATTTCCAGGTATCTGGTTTTTTCCTTTCTGTTTGCTGTTTTTTATGCTAATGCATTTTGCCTGTGAACATGGTCCATGTGAGACTTCTGGTTTTTGTAATGTCTTGACATTTCCTTCATGGCTTAATACAGGTTTTGTGACTGATCCAGGTATATTTCAAATGAAAATATTTTTGTTTTCTTTAAAGTACTGGACACACTTGTACTGTAATAAACACTTATAAACATATATATGAATATATATTCATGTTCATGTGTATAGTCATACATTCAGTTATTTAATAGACACAAGCAAGTTGCCATCTGTCATGACAATCTTTTTAAATTTTTTTGAAGTGTGACTACCTTTAGGTGGGGCTTGTACTCTTTGGTTAGCTATAGTTTCTGCCAGTCCCTACTGATTACTATAGGCTGCGTCTCTCAGGCTCCAGAATGAGTTTCCATTCCCTATCCAAACTTAACTGTATTGTTCAAGTCTGTACCCTTTCTCACTTGTTATCTATTCAGTATTTTTCTGAGGATGGTATGGTAGTTTACCACGATGGTTACAGTTTGCTGGTTTCTCTTTTTAAATAAATTTTATACATTTGAAACTATGTTAATTTTGTGAAGATTCATTAGTATCTTCTTGGGTTGTTCCATTTTTGCCTTAAGATTTGTTTAAATTAATATTGCTCTGTTCTTCCTATTTTTAGCCTATTTGTGCTGTGTCTCTCATCATCTCTTTATTTTCAGCTTTTCTGAATTCATCCATTCATTTACTTGTTACTTTTTTTTGTATCTCTTGGATATAGAAGTGTTTTGTCCTTGTCTTTTAAATAGGTGATTGTAATGTTTGGACTTACTCTTGTCATTTTGTATTTCTTGTTTACCATGCTTTCTTATTAGTCTTACTTATTTCTTATTTTTTCTTCTGGTTGTTGAATTAAGGTTTTGTTGCTATGGCGATGGTGGCTGTTCCATTATACCTCCAAAAGTTTCACATTCTGTTATTGTAATGTTTACCCTTAAAATTTCAGCACAATAATTAAACTTATATTACTCTAATGGTGATTAGAATATTCACATTCTCTCTTAATCAAAAACCTTAGCAAGTTTTCCCCTCCTATTTTCTCCTTTTCTGCTAGGTTGATTGCATCTCAGATTTTAGTAGATTTTTTTTTAACCATTCATGCATTGTTGATTTCTGCATCCTACTTCTTTGTACTTCCAGTGGTATTTTTCTCGAGTAATTCTTTTAGAGAGTATCTGTGGGTGATAATTTTAAATCCTTGCAGATCTACAGATGTCTTTATTTTACCGTTATTCTTGAAAGATAGTTTTGGCTACATATAGAATTTCAAGTTCGAAACTATTTTCCTTCCAAACTTTAAAATAATACTTTGCTTTCCTTTTATCTCCATTATTTCCAAGTGGAGGGCCCTGGTATCGGTCTAATTCTTTGTAAGTAATCATCATGCTCAGCTTCTTTCCCAGGTGTTGTTAGGATTTTTCTCTTTATCTTTGGTGGTGTAAACTTTGAGCAGTCGTGTGTTCACTTTTCTTAAAGGCAGAAAAAATCTTTTAATATGCCTTTTCCAGAAAAGGTAGAACGTAACATGGGTCACCTGGACTGCTGCTTCTAATTTAAAAACACCAATTAATTCATCTTTGTCATGTGCTCTTTGTATCCTTTACATCAGAACATGTAGTACCCTGGGAACCATACCCATCTTTTCTGGCATTCACCCTCTGGAGAGTTTTGGTTTCTAGTCTTCTGTCTTCCTCAAGTTTCCAGTCCGTTGACAGTATCCTTTCTTATTTTCTAGCATGATTATGGATTTCTTTACTGTCATTCTATGGGTTTGGAGGAGGAGGAGGCTGCAGCATGTATTAATCTGCCACTTTAAACCAGAAACTTTGGGTTGCTTTCCTAGCTCTGAGATCTTGAGCAAATTGTTTAATCTCTTAGTTTTAGTTCCACATTAAAAAAAAAAATCTCTATAATATCTAAATATTTATTTTAAGGACCAAAAGTACCTTAAGTGCCTAGTACATTGCATGCATAGAATAGAAGTATCATAAACAGTAGCTGTGAATGCGTGCTGAGTCGCCTGTTGTTACTGACTCTGCGACACTGTGAACTGTAGCCGTATAGGCTTCTCTGTCCATGGGATTCTCCAGGCAAAAATACTGGAGTGGATTGCCATGCCCTGCTCCAGGGGATCTTCCCGACATTCCGGGATTGAACCCATGTCTCTTGAGTCTCTTGTGTTGGCAGGCGGGTTCTTTACCATTAGCACCACCTGGGAAGCCCAAATGGTAGCTGTATTGCTACAATAAAAATAATACCTTCTTTGTGTGCAATAGCTGTCGTCATTACTCACTAGTCATCTGAAAGTTTCTTGGGCTGTCTCCATCCCACTTTGTGGTAGACTGTTGACTTTGGTAGCTTGACTTTTTTGAGACTTTTTAATGGAATCTTGATCTTCATTTTGGATTGTGGCCTTTAATTCAGAATCATTATATTAGAAAAATATTTTCTAAAAAAGGCGGTAATAACCATAATTATATTTTTGCATGGCTTTATTTCTATACAATCTCATTGCACCCTTTTTAGTCATCATTTTTAACTGACAATTTCTGATTCGAAAATGGTAAAAGCTTTACTTCTACATTTGCTATTAAATAACAGAATTAGCTTTCTGTTTTTCTAAAACCATATGCATCTTTCTCATTCACCGACAGACTTTGATATTGCTTATTCTAGCTTCACCATAAAAACCATTAAAAAAAAGTTTTTTCTTTATTTTCCTGTTGTGTTTCAGTGTGTGTAGTCAGACAAAAAGCAATAATACCCCATCTCATTCTTGGATTTATCAAAAACTGAAAATAAAATAGATCAGATCACTTTCTGAAACAAAATTACTTTATTAGTTTAGTAATAATTTGAGGCTACTTTAAAGATAAGAAGCAGCATTTGGGAGGAGATTCATTTCCTGCCTTTGGGTTTTATCTGTAAGAACTACATCTTCAATGTCAAGAGATTGTGTATGTATAACTGAACTCTAATAAAGTCTGTATTGGGGATACTGCACACCTGACTCGGTCATTATGATTATATATTAGGTGCCAAACTGTTGCTTGTCTTTTGAAAAAAATACATTACCAAGTGTATTTCATTAAAATTTGGCCTGTGTGGGGAGGAGGATTACAAGACCTTCAACTGTTGATTATAAATGGGCTGGTTATTACCAACAGGGTTAATAATGTTCCTTTGGGAAATAAGTGGAATAAATTGTAGTTTTCCTTTTATTGGTAAATTAAACAATAACTGGAAGAGATGTTATTATAATGTTTTTATTAGTACTAAATCTTACAAAATGTTTTTCTATCACTCTTTTTGACTGATGTAGCATAGGATATTGAGAATCATGTTTGAGTTTGTTTTTTCCCTTTAATCCTTGCTACTTTATATATGAATATTAAAGAACTATTCTTTTCCTTATGAGGAGTCCAAAATTACGCTTTTATTTACATTCCTTTTATGCTTCTCCCACTTTTTGCTTTTTACTTCAGAACAGCATACTTTATGACATTTTCTTCTCTATCTCTCTATGCTTGTGCACATGTGTGTTTGTCTTTTGGGAACTGTGACATCTCTGACAAGGAAAGAACTATTATGCATGTAGTAAGATTCATTTTTGAAACAGAATTGTTAGCTATACTTCTCATTTCAAGGCACATGCACATTATCAGCCTGCAAAGACTCTTTTACTTTATCAGTTTTCTTCTTCATTCCCTCTCCCATTTCCTTTTAAATATACTGTGATATTTGATATATATGCTTGAATATGTATGTACCTTTTGTATTCTTGGGTGGGGGCGGGGGGCTGGTCATTGCTGTTGTTGGCCATGCTCCGTGGCTTGTAGAATCTCAGTTCTCCCTAACCAAGGATTGAAGTGATCATGGCAATGAAAGCCCAACATCCTAACCACTAGGCCACCAGGGAACTCCCTGGACAGTTTAAAGCAAGGCCAGGATCAACTATGTCAGATATTTCTGAGAGGTCAGACAAAATAAATGCCCGAAGTATTGTTTAGGTTTAACAGCAAAAGTTTTATAGAAAACAGTTTCACTGGAGTGGTAGGGATAGAGGCCAGGTTATGCTGGGGTTGAGGAATGAATGTGGATAGAGGCAACAACGGTATTCCACTTTGGCTCTAAAGGGATGCCAGGATTCTTAAGGTGGCTGTTTGGGTCAGAGGGGGAGGGATCTTTGTTTTCTTACAGGAGAGATTTGAGCCTGGGTTCTGGCCCACTTAAGGTTTTTAGGTTTTGTGAGAGAGTTGTAGGAGTTCTTTTTTTGATGTTTCTCTTTGAAGATGCCAACATCATAGATATCACTCAAAAGGGAAAAGATAAAGCCATAGAGGAAAGATGTTTGCAACCATATAAACAAAAGATTGTTGTCCAGACTATACCAAGAACTCCAGCAAATCATTAAGGAAAAACAAGAGAACCCAAATAGAAAAATGTACAAAAGACATAAATAGGTTTTTCACAGCAAAGGAAACTTTAGCTGACTAATAAATACATGAAAAGATGTTCAGCCTCGTTAATGATAAGGTAAATGCAAAATAAAATCATTTTATGTCCATAAAATTGCCTAAAGAATAAGATGTTCCATAGTATAAAATGTTCCCAAGGATAGAGTAGTAGGAATTTATATACTGTAAATGGGCGTGTGAATTGTTCAGACTACTTGAGAGAATAATTTATCAATATTTATTGAAGATAATCCTACAGTGTAGCAGTTCTGCTCTTAGATGATTGCACATGTATATCAGGACACACACACAATGAGGTTCATAGCTTTTTTGTTTGCAGAAAGGGGAAACCCAAACGTTCATCAGCAGAGTGGATGCTAGTTCATATTCTGTAAAATAAAGCAACATCATTTAGAGATGTAAACTGTGGAGGAGGTAAACTATTCCTCTACCCTACTAGAGACTCCACCTGGGACTGGCATAAGATAGATTAGCAGGAGGAAAGAATAGGAAATTCTTTTACATGTATATGGGAGCCTTCACAAGAAAAAACAAAACCCAAAGAAGTGAACAGACTAAGTGCTTATATAGTAGGTTAACAAAGGGAGCAATTGTGGAGAAGTAAAATTTGGAGCAGACTAAAGAAAGAGTTACGCAAACAAATTGTTTGTATAGCTTTCTCTTGGCCTTAACTCCCCCATCTCTGGTGATAAGAATGTTTCTAACTCCTAGTACAGGGAAGGCACCTTTCCCATGTGAATTTTATTTTGTGCTTTAGGGAAAAAAAGGAAGATCAGAGTGTCCTTGCCGCTGCTGTTTCTCAAGTGTCTTTAACTCAGAATATTAGAATGTCAAAGCAGCATATTTTCAGATAGCATGTCTGAGCACCTTCAGTATATAGCAAAACTAAAGTAAGGAGACTATAAACAAAATTCAGAGTAGAAAGAGTAGGAGATGAGATTAGGGAAGGATGTATAGGGATTGCTTAGGCTGGATAATGAATTCACAGATGTTATTTTTTGTATATAACAATTTTTCATAGTTTTGAAAGGTGGCAGTAATCTATAATGTGTGTACAGGGCCTTGATAAAAGACTTAAGAGGTTTAAAAAGAGATGAGCCTGGATATAGTTGGTAGAGAAAGAAGATAGACTTGACTAGTGAAAAAGAAGAATTGGTAAGTAGCATTAGGGCCCAAACAATTAGAAAATAAGAAATTGTATTTTCCAGAAGTGCTCGGCAGGCCTAATATAGACAATACATGGTTGGATTGATTCAGGACTGGGTTTGTCAGATGAGTGCAGAAGATAGGCAGTATAGCAAAGGAGTTAAGATTATTGGCAAGAATAGTTGACTATTTACTATAAAGATTCTAATAGAAAATTAAATGATTTTAATCCATAAAATCAAAAGATACAGTGGAAATAAGTGATCAAGAGAACTACTGTATTTCTTCAAATCTAAAACATTGTAGGTTGCACTGTTATTTTATGTGAAAGTGTTAGTCGCTCAGTCGTGCCCAACTCTCTGCGACTCCATGGACTGTAGCCAGAGAGACTCCTCTGTCCTGGGATTTCCCAGGCAAGAATACTGGAGTGGGCAGCCATTCCCTTCTCCAGGGGATCTTCTTGACCCAGGAATCAAACCCAAGTCTCCTGCATTGCAGACAGATTGTTTACCTTCTGAGCCACCAGGTGCCACTAAAAGAACAGTATCAAATATGAGTCTTTCTTGTCACTTAGAATTCTAATTGTGTATTTAGTACATGATACAGTATTGAAGAGTTCTTTCAGTCTTAATTACATACAAATTTTTAAATTTAGGCTATTCTTAAACATACATAAAAAGCAAAATATAAGTGAAGTTAGTTGGTTAAGGAATTTCTAAAGCTTTTTCAAATCTAGAGTCTCTTTTGGACTCACTCTTTCACTCAGATTATGTATTTCCACACTATATTATTCTCTGGCATCAAACCTGATGGTTTTAAGGAGGGTATTTGGAGGTGGTTGAATAACTCCAAGTGGCAATCAAAAGTAAATTATCACTACAAAATTACATAATTTTAAGAATCACAGCATGAACGCTCAGTGATGCTCATTCTACAAGTTTTGACACTGGTACTTTTAATATTTACATATGCAGGCAGCATTATCAACTAAGGTATTAAGAATACCTCTGGTTCAACAGTAATTAGATGACGCCACTGATCGTAAGCTGTATCCAATGTCAGCAGTGTTAAAACGTGAAGTAATGCACATCTTATGTTCAGTGAAATTTGATAGAAGGGTAGTGGTGGTTATCAGGTGGGTTGCCCAAGTTTATAGTTTCAGAGCTGAGTCAGTTGAAGATAATGACAAGAGTGACCATGAGAGAGGGTGGCTGGAGTAGAGAGGAAACCATCAATAAATTGCACTCAGATATAATACAACTAAAAGGGAAACTTAAAAACCTTTTAAAACATAACTGGAGATGAGGAAAACAATGTCAGTATTTGTGGCATGGGTTATCTGGGATGATGAGGGCATGCCAGAGAGATGGCATAATGTTCCTCAGTAGAAAGGAAGACTGAGCTCAAGTAATAAAGGGTTCATAAACTGAAAAAAGAGGGGAATAAGTGTAGCACAGTCATATAGTATGAGCTTCATAGGAACAGGGAGTTTTTACCTACAGTATATGAAACTAGAATCAGGAGGACACACAGCTTCCTAATCCGAAATACAGGGTGTGTTGTGAAATACAGGGTGTGTGAGCCGTGAGCAGCTTCAAAAGAAAGATGTCTTTAGAGAAAAGCCAGTGTTTAGTCAAGGAAGTAAAAGAAAAATTCATCATAGAGGATGAGGATGTGGGGTTTCTAAAGGACTCAGTGGGAAGGTTTGAGTCAAGGTAAAATACACAAGAAGCAGTGTAGCCATTGAATGAGAGGAGGTGGTTATTGGGTGGCTTCTTGAGTAGTGAACAAAGACTAACATGGGTGTAGCCTTAAAGTTTCCCCATACCATTAAATATTGTTGAAAGCAGATTTTTAATGGGCTAGAGAACTTTCTGTTGAGTATACAGTTACTTAACCAATCTTCTTTTGTTGAAGGTGCAAAGAAGTCCATTCATTCAGTCGTTCCTTGCTGTCATCTTCCATCATCCAATTTGACTATAGCATCACAGCAGAGGACTCCCTCAAAAAGAGAAGAGTTCTTTCTAATCTCATGCCTTGGGGCAATGTATTTTCATTTATAGTTGCTAGTAAAATCACTGTCAGTTCTAGAATGCCCATTCCTAGCTATGCCACAGCTGCCATGGCTTGTGAAGGATTCAAATGTACGCATCCTCCATTTTCCTGTGTTTTGGTGTCCTAAATATGAAACCTTAAGGAATCTTAACACACAAGAGAAAATAGGTACACCTTTTAAATATTCAACAGACTATATTTTTCTATTTCAGTTATTGCAAATTGAATCATACTATACTACGACTTCATGTAAATTCCAATTTTATATTTATTAAGCACACTGATAAAGTGGAACATAGTGTACATGCTTTTTTGGTTAACACTTTGGTTTAATTGTAATACTCCAAGGGAAAAAAACCTGTAGCTACTATTTTCACATAACTTAATTTTCATTTGTTTAAATATTTCATTTGTTTAAATATAAGCATTTCTTTTGCCCACTATTCTTAAATATTAGCATAGTATTAATAATAATAATGGTAGTAATGATAGCTAATGTTTATTGAGCTCTTCTTTAAGCCAGATACTTGCAAAGTAGTTTTTACATATTATCTCATTTAATCCTCAAAACCACCTTGTGAGGTGGATACCATTGTATAGATGAGTAACATACCTGAAATAACACAGCTAGTAAGAGAGAACAGTTTGAAAGTCAGATTCCTGAGCTTACATTTGTGACCATTATTCCGCCCTTCCTCCTTTAGGAACTCTTAAATTTAGAGACTGACATGTTGACAGTTATTATATATCTTAGTTTTATTTTATTCATAGGGCATATGTATGAAATCAGTTTCTTTTTTTGCTGAATTCAGTAAGATGAAACCTTCCCTGACTTATGCAAGAAAACCTTTTTCGTTTTTATCTTCTGTTGCAGGTCCTTCTTTTTCATGGAAACCAGACTAAATTTGTCTTAACATTTGTATTAGTATTATAATTTAAGAATATCTCTTAAAACCTAGAAAGACTTGACCTTTAAAATATAAAGTCTTATTGATCCTGCATTTAATTTTACCATCTCTAATATGAATCTGAACCAGAGTTTCTTATGTTTGTTATGTAGAAGATTTTAAAATGTTGTTTAATACATGCACTAATTTTTATATAGAATCACTATTACTGAAACAAAAGTTTTATTGCTGCTATTTTCAGTTTTTTAAGTTATCTATGTTTAAACAAGTTGTTGGCATTTTAGCCATCACCATTAATAATCATTTTAAGTTCTTGTAGCTAGAAAACAGATGAACTTCCAAAGAAGATAGTCTTCCCTGAGTTTTTCAGCTTAGTTTCAGTTACTTCTTTATCCACTGATGCTCTTGGAATCTGGGGTACAAGTTGGTGGATAGGATATGTAAAATCACTCTCTCCGTATGTTATCACTCCTGTAAATAATAACAACTGATTTTTTCAAAGGTCAGATTTCATCATTCCAAACAGCTATAAACATGGAAACAAAGTCTCTTGAGATGTCTCAAAATGTATGTACCTTTTTAGATTGGAGAGGCCTTTCCCTTCTGCTTATTCTAAATTATATAAACATCTAAAAAGTAATAGCCTTGTGTTGTTTTTTTTTTTTTTCAAGTTTAGTAGTTCAGGTTGAAGCAACCAGTTTGAAAGTAACAGCAGGTGAATGGTGGCTGGAAGGGAGAGAGGAAAGCATAATAAAAATAATTGCAAAAGTCCAACATCTGGGGATTTACTCTTCTAGTCAATCCTGAGGACACGGTTGACTCTATGATTAAGAAAAATAAATTTAGTATACACTAATTAGACTGAGACATTGGTCCAATGGTTAAGACTTGGCACTTTCACAGCCAGGCCTAGGCTCTGTCCCTGGTTTGGCAGTGAAGGTCCTGCAAGCTGTGAAAAACAACAAACAAAATGCATTGTAAAGAATTTCATGAGATATGCTTACTAGAATATTTAATATTTTCATGTTTATAATTCTAATGAGTGAAAAATGTGTCATATCACATAACAGGGACATTTGATTTAAATGAGTAATACTTGTAATACACAAGTAATATACTTAGCATACTAGCACTTGACTCTATAGATGTTAGGGCTTCCCTGGTGGCTCAGATGGTGAAGAATCTGCCTGCAGCGCAGGAGACCCAGGTTCAACCCCTGGGTTGGGAAGATCCCCCAGAGAAGGGAATGACAGTCCACTCTGGTATTCTTATCTGGAGAGTTCCATGGACAGAGGAGCCTGGTGGGCTGCAGTCTATGGGCTTACAAAGATTGGCTTTCACTTTCAGTATAGATTTTAGTTACTATTAATATTTTTGTTAACAATACCTTTTCCTCTAGTTGGAGTCAGTTTACTGTCACCTAAAATAAACTTGGTCTCTGCCTATACACCTATTTTATTAAGTGTTCTGTTATTACTGTCTGGCTTTTGTGTATTAGTTTTCCCCATCTGCATGGTCATAGAAACTAGAAATAAGTTCATTTATTTTGTTTGTTTGTTGCCATGGAAAACACGCATGCACCAATTGATACTCTACAGCTGAAAACAGCAAATGTCAATAGGCTGGAGAACTGTAGTTCTAGAGCTAAGAATTATATTTTCAGTTAAAAATAAATTCATGAGTAGTGTTTTTTCAAGATATAATTTGCACAACATAAAATGCACCCCTTTACTGTGTTATATTTCCATATTGGTTAGGATATTTACAAAGCCTTAAACTTTAAGGTAAACAGTTTTTCCCAAGTATTCTGTTTCTTTTCTTAGCTGCAAGTCTTTACTTTTGCCCTGTGGTTACTACTCTCTGTGATCTGCTTGCCTTCTCTGAAATTCCTTCTGATTGAGATCTAATGTCATATCTCTTTTGGGAAGTCTTGATTCCTCAGACATTTAGTCTCACAGCCCCCTTTTTTAATCCTTTTATTATATTGCTTATCATATTTATAATTATCTCTTTAGTTTTTTTCCTTTCAGACCATTTATCTCTCAAGCATAGAGACTTGTTTTTCTGCTATCTTCAGAAATTCGAACAGTGTCATGGTAGGCTTTTTGGTACATATTTATTGAATGATTATAACGGCAAGTAGTTCTGGCAGTCCCTAATCTGTCAGCGTGTACTAGGAGTGTGATATACTATATTCAGTGTTGAATATTAAAATAATGTGCATTTTGTTTTGGGGAGTTATACCATTTTAGTATTGGAAGGCACCAAGACTCCCCGACTCAGCACATACACATTGATATATGCACACAAAGCAAATTGAAATCCATAGAAGTTGAATTACAGTGTTGAAGCTGGGACTGAAAATCCACGTTACCTCATCTTGTCCCATACTAATTTATTTTCTCTTATATCCTGATGACTTAAATTAAAAATTCATTTGTCTCCTAAGGGAAACGACCTTGAAAATGTTAATTCATAATACTATATTTTTAACCATAAGTAAGGAACTAGTTGCCAGGATACTGGAAAAGAACTTTTAAATTGGTTTAAACAATGACATCATTTTCCTGTTTTATAGACCTCTGTGAGTGAAAGCCTTCAGAGGGAAGCTGCCAAGAAGCAAGCAATGAAACAGGTAAGGTGGAAAGGGTGAATTAAATGTATTTGGTGAAGTAATTATTTCAGCTCACATTTAAAGTATCAGTTTTGGGATCTGTGCAACTGAGACTACACAGTAGGTGTGTATTAAATAATTTTATCTTGACACTTGTTTTTTTGAAAATGTGTAAGATGTTTCTTGATTTGCATAGATTTCAGGTTTATTGTGTAAGTTTTAAGGGAGAAAAACACACTGAAGAATTAGTTCCTTATTTCTGTATTCTAGATTAAACCCATTTCTGCTTTCAGTTGACATTCTGACAGTGGGTTGCATGGTTTAATAATTCCTGCTAGTGTGAGCTGCCAGGATGCAGCAATTCCACTTCTGTGTATGTATCCAAAGAAAGTGAAAATACTAATTTGAAAAAATACGTGCACCCCTGTGTTCATTACAGCATTATTTGTAATGGCCAGAATATGGAAATTACCTAAATGTCCATTGATGGGTGAATGGATAATGAAGATGTGGAGTGTATACACACACACGCACGAATACTACTCAGCCATGAAAAATGAAATATTGCCATTTGCAATAACATGGATGGACTGTCATGCTAAATGAAATAAATCCAAGAAAGACAAATATCTCATGATTTCACTTATACATGGAATTTAAAAAACAAAATATTTGAACAAAACAAAACTCATACAGAAGAGATTGGTAGTTGCCAGAGGGGAAGTGTATTGGGGAGCTTGGTGAAATGGATGAAGGGGATCAAGAGGTACAAAATTCAAGTTATTTTTTTAAAAAATCATGGTGATGTAATATACAGCATAGTGACTATAGTCTGTAGTGACTATAGACATTGTATGCAAATTTGGAAATTGTTAAGAAAGTAAATCTTAAAAGTTTTTGGCACTTGAAGTTTTTTTTTTTTCTGGTAGCTTTGTATGCTGATGGATGGTAACTAGACTTACTGGTCATTTCACAAATGTCAAATCATAGTCTATGTCAGTTACACTTCAGTGAAAATAAATAAAAAGTTCCTTATAATTATTAAAATATTTTTAATGAAAACTATATCAGACAAAAAATTCTTTAAACTACTTGTATTGCAAAGTAATTTCTTTAGTGAATATATTACTTAAATTCTAGAGGTGACATCTCTAAAAATAAAGCATTTTTCAATTACAAAAGAAAAGTATTTCCTACCATTTGAAACCTGAACATTTTATTTGGTAACACAATTAAAAATGATATGAAAGTTTAATATGTAATATAGGCATCTCAAAATTAAGGTTTGATGTTCCTAAGTCATACCCTAGTCCTTTTGACTTTTTGATGTGGATAACTATTTTGGGGCTTCCCTGATGGCTCATTGGGTAAAGAATCTGCCTGCAATGCAGGAGACACAGGAGACTCGGGTTCAGTCCCTGGGTCAGGAAGATCCCTTAGAGGAGGAAATGGCAATCCACTCCAGTATTCTTGCTTGGAAAACCTCTGGACAGAGGAGCCTGGCTACAGTCCATGGGCTCGCAAAGAGTCGGACACAACTGAGGAACTAAACACACAACTATTTATCTTTAAGGGAATAGATAGTAATAAATAATGTTTAATATCCTGGAGGAGGGCATGGCAACCCACTCTGGTATTCTTGCCTGGAGAATCCCATGGACAGAGGAGCCTGGGGGTCTGTAGTCCACAGGGTCGCAAAGAGTCAGATATGACTGAGCGACTAAGCACAGCACAATGTTTAATTAACACTTACTCTCTATAAGGCTCTGTTCTAAGTGTTTTAAGTTTAAAATGTGGTTGATAACAATTTTTATGACATATTTCTGATTTATGATCCTATCCCGAAAAAACTACTTAAGACTTTTTCTGGTATCTATTAGTTGGCTTATATTTTTGAAATATGTTCAATTTTTTTTTTTAAAGACCAAACTTGAAATTCAGAAGGCTCTTGCAGAAGATTCTACTGTATATGAATATGACAGTATTTATGATGAAATGCAGAAAAAGAAGGAAGAAAGTAACCCCAAATTGCTTTTGGGAAAAGACCGAAAGGTTTGTAGCTGAAAATACAAACTTTCTTTGACTTTGACCTGTGTTTTGTATCTTACTCTTATTTCATCACGAGAATGATCTGACAAAAAATTTTAGGTATATAAAATGTAAAGAGCCCCTCGTTCCAGATAGTGTGGATTTGTTAGAATCTAGGAAGCTATATATAAAGTATCCTAACCAGGGACGGGGGAGCCTGGTGGGCTGCCGTCTATGGGGTCGCACAGAGTCAGACACAACTGAAGTGACTTAGCAGTAGCAGCAGCAACAAGGAGCAAGAGAATTATCTAACAATTTTATAAATTTTGTTTTTTGCTTTAAAAACTTTTCAAATTATTTTTTGAAAGTTTTTCTTAGGCAAGTCTTTGTACTTCTCCTCCTGTTTATGTTTATTTGTGTTTTATAATTTTTTATTGCTTCCTAGCTGTTAACTGAATCATCCACGTGTATCACAATCAAATTTTTAGTTTGACGAAAATGTAAAGGTGTGGAGATTGAATGAGATAATTTCAAATTTTCTATCACTCTTTAACAAAGCATAGACTTGTTTTTAAGGATCTTTACATCTTACAGTATCTAAAATAAAGTAGTGGTGTAAAATTATATTAAAGCTACTATTTTAAATAATTGTATTTCAACTAATGTGAAAAAACTAGTTGGAAAGGTTTCCTGTTCACATGTCTGAAGAAGTAAAAAAAAAATACCATTTTATAAAAAGGGTGAGAAAAACAGTGGGAAAATTACCTGTTTAGTTTGAGATTTAAAAAGAAAATGGTGTTTTGAATAATTCTGTCTATACTTAAATTTCTGTTGAAACGAATTTTATTTTCAGTCTTGCTAGTAAATTTATATTGAATTTTGAGAAGTTGATCCTATTTGTTTGACTTTCTATCTTAATGAATTCGTGATAACAATATAATATTAACAATTCATTATATTTGACTCTCTCCTAAATAATCTTATTTTATCCCCTAGCCCAAGTACATTCACAACTTACTGAAAGCAGTTGAAATTAGAAAAAAGGAACAAGAAAAAAGAATGGAAAAGAAAATACAGAGAGAACGAGAAATGGAAAAGGGAGAATTTGATGATAAAGAGGCATTTGTAACATCTGCTTATAAGAAAAAACTGCAAGAGAGAGCTGAAGAGGAAGAAAGGGAAAGAAGAGCTGCTGCACTTGAAGGTGAAATGAAAGAGGAGAAGGGTAGAAGGAGATAGAAATAGGAGAATCCTGCCCTGTGGTAGCCATTTGCTCGGTCACTGAACTTTTAGATTATAATGTTGTCATAATTTATGTATGTGAATACAGGGTACAAAGTATATGATGTTATATAGTATAAAATAGAAGATTTTAGGTAAAAACACAGTTGCACTCTTAGTAACTGTTATATCTATTCAACTTTCTAATTATATCTTATTTTGTTGCTTAAAACTACAATCATCACAAGTCATTGCCTTAGAAAATGATTTCAAATGTGAAAACATCTATTACAAGGTGTAACAGCACAGCATTTGTCAAAGGGAATATAAACTGAGATTTAAATCCTAGTTATATTTTCCTGAGATGAGAAAACTAACATCACCCAAGGAGCATTAACTAGGCATTTACAAAAAGAATAACATTAATTCAAGAAAGAACAAAGATGTGCAGAGGCCAAAAAGTATCTTAATGCTTTACTGCAGTGCTTTCTACTCATGGTCATTTCTCATGATCAGAGTAAAATAAGTAATTATAAACAGCTTATTTGTCGAGTGCTTACCAGCTTTAAATGGATGAAAACCACATGTGTAAGACTTGGGTGTGTTCATTTAGAGCACCACTCAGAACGAGATAGTAAATAAACAGGGCTACATTCCAGTAAAAATCTATTGATGAAAAAGGCACAGGCCAAATTTGGCCTTAGACTATATAGATCTAGAGACCAGTTTATACACTATGTTATATACTCTGTGCCTGTAAAACTGAACTACGTTTTGCCTTGTTGAATATATTTATCTCACTTTTGCTTTCATTCTCTTAGCACGTTTGGATGTAACCAAGCAGAGAGATCTCAGTGGATTTTATAGGCACCTATTAAATCAAGCAGTTGGTGAAGAGGAAGTACCTACATGCAGCTTTCGTGAAGCCAGGTGAGATGTGGCATATGGAGTATTTAGAAGAAAGATACTGCCCTTGAGTTCTGATGTGATCCTACGATCATTTAAACTCCCTGGAAGTAGAGGACTGTAGTATTGCATATTTTGTTGTCAGCCAAACCTGACCTAATTGAATGAAAAACTAGAGATTTACAGCTTTTTAATTAAACCTTTAGCTCAAGATATTTTTATTTTAGTAATTCTGCATGTTCATATAGTACATAAAAAGAAAAACGTATCTTTTCATAAATAGGACCTAGCCTTTGTAAAACATAAAGATTCACATAATCAGGGGCTTAGAAATGCATTATCCGCTATGTAGCCACTAGTTTCATGTGGCTCTTTAAA
The DNA here is from genome assembly GCF_032452875.1 of Bos javanicus. NCBI lineage: Eukaryota > Metazoa > Chordata > Mammalia > Artiodactyla > Bovidae > Bos > Bos javanicus. The sequence continues at coordinate 22,585,730 of NC_083886.1, forward strand.
TTAAATCTAAAATTTTGGTCACATCAGTCACATTTCAAGTACTCCGCACATTTGGCTACTGGCTACAATATTAGACAGCACAGATATGGACATTACCATTTCTGTAGACTTTTTTTTTCTGGCTATGCTATGCAGCTGGTGGAATCTTAATTCCCCACCAGGGTTGGAACCTGGATCTCAGCAATGAAAGCACTGAGTCATAACCACTGGACTACCAGGGAATTCCTCATTTCTTTTGGCATTCCTATTAGTACTGGTCTAGAAAGTAAGGGTTGGAGGAATTTTGAATAAAATTATAAGATATTATACATACTAAGTCGCTTCAGTCAAGTCTGACTCTTTGCGACCCCTTGGACTGTAGCCCATTAGGCTCCTCTGTCCTGGGAGCCTGGCAGTGGGATTCTGCAGGCAAGAATACTGGAATGGGTTGCCATTCCCTTCTCCAGGGGATCTTCCTGACCCAGGGGTTGAACCTGCATCTCTTATATCTCCTGCATTGGCAGGTGCGTTGTTGACCACTAATGCCACCTGGGAAGCCCATAAGATATAGGAATAGTGAAATTATCATGCTATAAATATATATATACATAAATATATTTGAAGGTAAAATTTGTTCTAAATTTGTATCTAAGGAAAGCAGTTCCTTGAGAACCATAGTTGTTGCTTTGTTTGTGTGATGAATAAGTGATAACTGAGAATGAATGTGTGAGTAATGTAAATAAATCAACCATGCTGATCAGCTGGGAAAATGCAGGTGTTGTAAACAGTGTTAATGTAACTGATCATAATAGCTGGATGGATTCACATGTTTCCATTTTGTTATAATAGATGCTGAGGTGTATAGCAGGAGGCTGATGCCTTTTCAGTCGTGAGAAGGATTATTTAGTGATATTTAGAATTAGATTTTGTCACCATTTTGTGGTGAAAAAAATTTATCTTCATCTTTTTCCAGGACTATTTTAAGTATTTTTTAGAAAGAAATAAAAATAAAAATTCATCAACGAGCCACAACTTGAACTTCTTGTTGAAAACTAATACTTATTCCAGAATATGCGTTTTCCTAATTATTTGTTGTCTGTTTGGCAAAAAGGAAGACCTTCCACAGACCCCTACCTGAAGGTTCTAGAAAACTTTCCACAGACCCCTACCTGAAGGTTCTAGTGGTCTATACAGAAGGGCTGATTTTTACTTTTTCATTTCTACCAGTATTGAAAATAATCTGAATGATTAGAATATACTAATGATAGATGTTTACCAGGTAAATCGACATCAGCACCTTTTTGAATTTGGGATAATCAGAAAGTATATACAGTTGTAAGTGTATTGACTTAAGTACTGATAAAAATTCCATGAATTTATTTATAGAATTACTTACTATTATTAATAATGTGGCATTTTGTGTTACATTATTTTTCTTAAGGTCTGAGATAAAAGAAGAGAAATCAAAAGGATATTCTGATGAAGTAAGTTCAGAGAGCAGAATACCTCCTGAGAACTGCATTCGCCAAACTGGTGTGAAAGTAGAGGAAAACCCAGATGCAGACAGTGACTTTGATGCTAAGAGCAGTGAGAATGATGAAATGGAGGGGGATAAAGGGAACTGCAGAAGGGAAAAGGGCACGGAGACTCTAAGCAGTCACTCCAAGCATCACAGGAATCCTGCCCGCTCACCGTCATCTAGTGAGGAAAGAGAACATGGCACCCAATGCCACACAAAAAGTTCCAGGTCAAGAGGCCATGAGAAAAGGGAAGATGAACACCAAGAGAGACCAGCCAGGGAGCAGGACAGCTACCACACTGACCGTGATTCTCGAAAAGAAAAAAGGGATTCCCATAGGCACAGAGAGTCCAGTCACAGAGATTCCCACTGGAAGAGGCATGAAGAAGAGAGACTGAGGGGAAGAGACGAGAGAGAAAGGAATGACAGAGAATGGAAAAGGGAGAAAGACAGGGAGAAATATCCCTCCAGAGAACAGGAAAGACACAGACAACGAAATAATTATGACCGACACAATGAGAAAGGATGCGAGAAGGAAGAGAAAAGCAAAGAAAAGGAAGAGCATGTGAAAGCAAGAAAAGAAAGATATGAAAATAGTGATAAATACAGAGATAGAGAAAAACGAGAAGTCAGTGTTGAATCTTCAGAAAGAAATCGAGACAGAAAGGAAAGCAGCCCAAATTCTAGGGCAAAGGATAGGTTTGTTAACCAGGAAAGAGCCAGTAAAATGAGAGACATGGAAAAGGACAAAGAAAGAAACCCAGAGAAACCCTCTAGTTCTGAAGCATCATTGGGAGCAAAACACAGAATCACAGAGGAATGCCAAGAGACAGGCAAAGAACAGGAGAGGCTGCACGAGACTGTGAACAAGTTTGCAAAGCGGAGCAATGAAGAAACTGTAACGTCAGCAAGAGACAGATACTTGGCCCGGCAAATGGCAAGGATTAATGCAAAGACATATATTGAGAAAGAAGATGATTGATGGCTGCCCCAGTAGAAAGACCTATGGAAGCACAGAAAATTACAGCTCCTGAAACATGCTGTGTGAACTCATAAAGAAGTGTGTTGAGTGGTTGGGAGGGTATTTTAAAATATATTTTCAAAATTCATTTTGGGTTTAGGTTAAGTCAGAAGTCAGTCCTTTTATCTTGAATGTTTAACTAAGTTAATATGTAATATTACTTATCAGTATGACATTCTTGGTTATATTCAAGTAACCTAAAGAGACTGCTAAATCCTCATAGGTAATATGAGGAAAATTGGCTCTACTATGACCATTAAAAAATAATTTAAACAACTCTTCTATTGTTGATTTTGTTGCAGGAGCTGTTTATTTTATAAATATTGTGTTTCAGATAATAATAATGTGGATTTGAATGGAGAATATCATTTTATGTCCTAAAATTTGTATTAAAGTATAAAATATAAATCACAGATCTTGTCTAAGCTTTTTAGCTCACAACATACCTCTCTTTTATAAAAATTGTGATACATTTGTACCATTTAATTGATGCTTATTTATTTATTTATTTATTTTTTTTTTTTGTCCACAACATCCTACATTTTTTTTTTTTTTTTTTTTTTTTATTTATTCTTCCAATTTTATTTTATTTTTAAACTTTACATAATTGTATTAGTTTTGCCAAATAAATTGATGCTTATTTAAAACTGTCACATTTAAAATGTCACTCGTGTCATGCCGTCATTCCTCTTTTGTGAAACCTTAGCAAGATATTAAATTAGTTATGTATATAAATGAGTTTTAGCTAAGGGTGAAAAGATGGAGATACCTTAAATAAAAAAAATTAGCTAAAGAACTGGGTAGCCTATTTATGAACATGTCTTGTTTAATACACTCTTAAAAATACAGTAGTTTATTACAGTTCCATATATAGAGGTTCTATACTAAGTCTTATCAGTGACAGTGACAAATACTGCAAAAGCATAGACTGAGTGTACACAGAGGGGTGCAGTACAGTGTAAATGGAAAATTTCAGGTGAGATCATGGAAGCCCATGAATGACAGGCTAAAAGTCTTCAGCTTTGGTGAAGAATTGAATTCCTTTGTTAGAGTTGTCATACTAGAGCACAGGGTAGCAGTTCTTGGTTAAATAATGATAATGAGTTATTTGGATCAGTATAAATAAGGGATTCATTATATGTATGGCTAGGTACGTGTTCTTTTAAATAGTTGAGGTCTAAAATAATGGACTTAAATTGTATGAGTTGGTAAACAACTGTTCTGTGATTCACTATCTTAATTTTCCTTCTCCCTCCACTTGTTTACTCTTGTTCCAGTACTGTTTATTTTGCCTTCTGTGGATGATGATTTTATTTTAATATTTCTTTAATTGATTTTTAAGGTGTTAATTTTTGCTATACAGCAAAGTGACTCAGTTGTATATACATTCTTTTTTGTATTCTTTTCCATTATGATTTATCCCAGAAGATTGGTTGTAGTTCCCTGTGCTGTACAATAGGACCTTGCTGTTTATCCATTCTAAGTGTAAAAATTTGCATCTACTAACCCAAACTCTCAGTCTATTCCTTTGCCTTCCCCCCACCCCTCGGAAACCAGAATCTGTTCTCTATGTCTGTGAGCCTGTTTCTGTTTTGTAGATGGGTTCATTTGTGCTGTATTTTAGATTCCACATGTAGGTGTATCATACGGTATTTGTGTTTCCCATGTTGTCGCAAATGGCGTTCTTTTTCATGGTTGAGTAGTATTCCATTGTGTATAGGTACCACATCTTCTTTATCCATTCATCTGTCAATGGACATTTAGGTTGTATCCACGTCTTGGATATTGTCTCTGGCTATTGTGAATAGTGTTGCTATGAACATAGGAGTGCATGTATCTTTTTGGGTTGTAGTTTTGTCCAGATACATGCTCAGGAGTGAGATTGCTGGACCATATGGTAATTCTGTTTTTCGTTTTCTGAGGAACCTCTATGCTGTTTTTCGTAGTGGCTGCAGCTACTTAACATTCCCACAAGCAGTGTAGAAGGATTCTGTTTTTTCCGCACACTCTCCAGCATTTGTTATTTGTAGACTTTTTAATGGTCACCATTCTGATTGGTATGAAATGATACCTCATTGTAGCTTTGATTTGCATTTCTCTCATAATCAGGGATGTTGAGAACCTTTTCATGTGCCTGTGACCATCTGTATGTTTTGTTTGGAAAACTCTCTAGGTTTTCTGCCCATTTTTCGATTGGGTTGTATGGGCTGTTTATGTATTTTGTACATTAAGCCCTTGTCAGTTGCATTATTTTCAAATATTTTCTCCCATTCCATAGGTTGTCTTTTCACTTTATGGTTTTCTTTGCTATGCAAATGTTTCTAAGTCTGATTAATTCCCATTTGTTTTTCTTTCTATTGCCTTGGGAGACTGACCTAAGAAAACATTGGTATGATTTATGTCAGAGAATGTTTAGCCTATGCTCTCTTCTAGGAGTTTTATATGGATGATGTTTTTAAAGATAGACATGCAAATAATGGGCTTCCCTTGTGGTTCAGCTGGTAAAGAATCCATCTGCAATGTGGGAGACCTGGATTCAATCCCTGGGTTGGGGAGATTCCCTGGAGAATGGAATGGCTACCCACCCCAGTATTCTGGCCTGGAGAATTCCATGGACTGTATAGTCCACAGGGTCTCAGAGTCAGATACGACTGAGTGACTTTCACTTTCATGCAAATAATCTTTGGCCTGCAATCAGAAAACCTAGGTATAAGGCCTGTTCTGGAACTTTTCAGCTGTGTGAACCTGGGCAAATCAGTTAATCACTCTGTACCTCACACTCCCTATCTACAAAACTGGGGAAATGACATCTGTCACATAGATCTGATGATCAAGTGACATGATACTTGTGAAAGTACTAGTTGCCTCAGTCGTGTCCAATTCTTTGCGACTCCATGACTTTAGCACACCAGATTCCTCTGTCCACAGAATTCTCCAGGCAAAAATACTGTAGTGGGTTGCCATTTCCTTTTCCAGGGAATCTTCCCAACCCAGGGATTGAACCCGGGTCTCCTGCATTGTGGGTAGATTCTTTACCATCTGAGCCACCAGGGAAACCTGGTATCTGTGAAAGTACATTATAAACTGAAGCTCTGCACAGATTATAATAATTCATTTTGCTTTACTGAAATTTAATATTTCTAATTCTAGGTACTTTTGATACTAAGTATTTGCAGATCACATGCAGTGATATTTTGGGGGATGTTTTGACAATACACAGTTAAGATTTTTCTTTTAACCTTAAGAGTTTGGAAGGGATTTTTGTTTCATTCTGTTTTTTTCTTCTTTTTAATGAGACAGTCTATTCATCATGATGTTAAGAGTTACTACAGTAGTAGTTAACAACAAAAGGCATTTACTGATGTCTTAAAATATAACTTGGAACATCTGTGACTAAATTGCATAAATGAGTACATGGGCATTTCATGCATCTTAAAGAGGGGACTCTTTATTTTGTATAAACAGGTTTAATTCTGTCACTGAAGTTTAAATGTTTCATGAAAAAAATAACATTGGACAATTTCATATAACCACAGTTGACAGAGGTGAATAGTAGAAAATATTTATTTATTCTTAGCTATAAATCATGTGGAAGAAGAAACTAAAGATGAGGAAAATGAAGTACCATTTATATAATTCAGTTAACTGTATATAGTCCAGAATTTGAAGCACCCCATTGATACTTTCAGGGCTTCCCTCATAGCTCAGTTGGTAAAGAATCTGCCCTGCAATGCAGGAGACCGGGGTTCGATCCCTGGGTTGGGAAGATCCCCTGGAGGAAGACATGGCAACCCACTCCAGTATTCTTGCCTGGAGAATTCCCAAGGACAGAGGAGCCCGGCAGGCTATACAGTCCATGGCGTTGCAAGAGTCGGACACAACTTAGCGACTAAATCGCTACCATTGATACGTTCAACACAAAGTATCCTGAAAATGTTTTTTGTGTTTTTTGTAAATCACTGTAGATCATGTAAATATGTAGATCATATTTAAATGTTACTGGAGAAATAACTGCAAATTCTTATTTTACATAAGTCCCTAATTTTATCCTTTAAACTTTGCATTTTTCATGTATCAGTTTTAAGATAAGGTATACTTCTAATATTAGAGTTCGAGTAAGAATCAAGTAACTTTTTTAAAAAATTAGCAAATATTCTTGTTTATGGAAATTTAGGTATTTGGGGCTTCCCTGGTGGCTCAGATGGTAAAGAATCTGCCTGCAGTGCAGGAAACCTGGGTTCAATCCCTGGGTTGGGAAGATCCCCTGGAGAGGGGAACAGCTACCCACTGCAGTATTCTGGCCTGGAGAATCTCATGGGCAGAGGAGCCTGGCAGGCTTCAGTCCATGGGAATGCAAAGAGTTGGACACAACTGACGTACTAACACTTTCACTTTCATTCATTCCTTTATTTTCAACATTTCTCAGAGAGATTTATTTGATGTATGTCACTTTCACTTCAGGCATTTTAAGCCTAGAGATGGGCTAGCTCCTCTTTCCTAAATATTTGTTTGAACTGTCAGTGTTTACAATTTGTTAGGTTATCTACTATAATTATAGTCTTCAGTTGTAGAACTGAAGGACTGAAATCACCTATTCTCTCTCCTAAATGATAAGGTTCTTAGTTTAGCAGACATAAAACTTTTCTGATGACGTGCTCCACCAGTGCACAGTGGTTCCAAAGTAGATTTGGCCAGGGAAGATAATCTCTTTTTGATAAGGAAGTAAAACTTGATTGGTGGTAGAGCAGTTTGGTATGGATATTATGAGGTGGTGTTAAGAGAAATACAAGCTTAAATTTCAATTGAAATATATTGTGAATCATTACAAAATTTGTTTCGATACACCTAATGTAGAAACAGTACTAAATGGATGTACTATGTACACATGCACTATGTACTTGTAACATGTACAAGTAACATGTAACATGTACTTTGTTACACAAGCAAAGACATACTTAAGATTCCATCTTTTCCATTGTAGTAAATGCCTATTAAAAAATTGAGAGGAGTATTATGTCATTCTAGGAGAGGAAATATTTCTTTAGAAATTTCTAGATCCCAGGAAGAGTAGAGAAAGTAAGTAGGTTTGTTTCTGCCCTCTAATGTAGTTATCTGAACTTTAAAACATTGTTCCATCATTGAAATTTAGAGACAGTTAACCAATGAGGGGGAAAGGTGATACTATAAAAATAACAAAAGATTTAGAGCTTTTGAAATAGTCCTTCCATGGAACTAAACAGGACACATTTTAATATATATCACTGGCTTATCTGTGATATTGGAGAAAAAAATTCAGAATGTTTCACCAGGAAATCTTTCTACAGTATAGGGATATACCTTGTCTTAATATTTGTTTTTTTCTTCAATATTTGGATTTATAAATTTCAGCCTCCAGCATACTTTGCAAGCACTTTCTAAATTTACCTTCCTAATTTATAGCCTTTTGTGTAACTCTCCTTGTAAGTAACAGGTGAGCTCCATGATGACTGAAGTATACAACTTCCTACTTGGCGTAGAACTGTTTTGTTTTCATTGGTTTATGGTGATGACAGATTGTAATAGTCTCTTTGAGGGATCTACTGCTCTTCCCAACTGTCTCTGACCAAAAAAATGGAGAAAATGCCTTCTGAATACTGCCTTATTTTAATGATATCTTAAGCACCAGCTGTTGATTTATGAGCCGAAAGACATGCTACGAAAGGAACCGGGCATGGATTGTACCATTGGATAGCTAATGATTGTCTTAAGATGCGTAAGAACAGCACAGTTAAGCTGCTGCATTCCGTGGTTTTAAGCTTTGCTTTGACGATGACCTCCAAATCAACTGTACAACAGATAGAACATACCAGGTCAGTCTTTCCTACTTTTCAGAGAGAACAGTTCTAATTCTAGGGGAATAGTCTCCCTTTTTAAGGAGATTTGGGGTGGATAAGTGGAACTTTGTACTTAAAATTTTGTTTGGTATTGGTGGCACCAAATTAACAAGCTGCATAAAAAGAGAGGATGGTGAGAGAGTGACTAATCTCACAGAATCACTTTGCCTTACTTTGAGATTCATTATTTGATTTGTCATTATATGATTTTGGAGCTAATACATTGATTGACTGGGTGGGTTTGTAGGGGTCTTTGCTTCCATCTCCAGATGGGGCAGCCAGGGCAGTGAATTTAGGTTACAAGTCATGCATTCCACACAACAAATGGAGTAAGTTTTAAATGGGTCTCAAGTTTTTTGGAATGGAGATAAATTGTTTGGACTCCATTACATATCAACATGTAGGAACAATCTCAGTCAACTGAATTGGCCTCCATTCTTTTGTTGTGTCTTGTCTGTTCCCTATTTCTTACTAGTAAATTACAGAAAAGAAATTAACTTCAGCACTTTACAGTTCATTCCATTTTTATTTTTTGCTTTTATGTAAATACTACATTAGATGTAAAAGGTCTTTAAAAGATTATTTTAAAGTTGGTCTACCAACTAAGTTTTCCTTAAAAAATATTCAGAGTAGTATTGATAAATAGGAATCAAGTAAATGCAGACTATATTGAAGAGAGATTTTGGATTTTTTTAAAGTCTAGTGACATTTGAAAATTTTCAAAACACCTGTATAACACCTGGCTTGACAAAACTCTTTGTTTGAAAAAGTGCTGTTTAAAAAATGGTATCTTTGGAAAACGTATAAGCGTGTGTGAGAGGGGGAGAATCCATATAAAGCAAGTTCTTAAAATTTGCAAAGCTATTTACCACCAAATACACTGCCACTTATATCACCTCTCTCCTTTCAGCACCCTAGAAAGCAAAGAGAATGGACATAAGGTAGCAAGAAGGAATGAAAAGGCAAAGATAAGGTAGGTCAATAAGAGTCATTTTAAATCCCCCTCCTCTTTTCCTCTGATAATTTGGGAAATTTCTCAGCAGCTGACATCTATGGGGAAAATACCCCACTGGGGAAAGCAGGGCATCAGAAATAGAAGGATGTAGTGGAATACAGGAAGGTGGCTGGGGATTATTGTTGGGGAAAGGAAGCCAAGGGAGAAAGATCTATAATTGGATGAAATTAGGCCTCTACTATAGGGATCTTCTTTCTGTAAGGTTGTTAGGACTGAATTAGATTCATGTAGAGGACTGATGTGATACGGGGCCAGAAGGTTGAGTCCTTTTATCATTGACTAGGCTTTACTGCCTTTAAGGTTTTGGTTAAGGAAATGTCACTACATGGTAAAATTTGCTTCTCTACCTATGCATCTGAGTGTCCCAAGCCACTGAAGTCACATTTACTAGATCTGTATTAAGGGTTTTATGTGGTTTTCCAATCAGCCTTATTTAGACTCAATCTTGAAAATTATCTGGAGGGCCCACTATCCTGATGGCCACCCAGGAAAAGTCAAGGAGTTGGGAGGAGGTTCACTTACCAGACTCTCTTAATTACTTTTGGATTGAGGATGACCTTGGTTTAGGTCAGGGTGTCAGACCTCTACACCCTCTGAGAATTAGATTTATCTGCTCTTCACAAAGCAAAATAACCTTAGTGGTCAAACTCAGTCATTTGAAGTAGACAGAGCTTAAACCAGATAGCCAACTGAACACTGAAGATGCATTTGTCAATATTCATCTTCAGAGTAGTTCACAGCCAAGCCACAGTGACTAATGAAATAGGCCAGATTAGCCTGTGGACTGTTACCCTGTATGTTTAGTAGAGAGAGACAGGAAGATGGCAGTGAAGTGCAGCAAATATTAAAGGCCAGCCCATAGAGGAAAGCATATGGGCTAAAGCAGTGTCCTTGGAATAGGTGGCAGAGCCTGTCATAGTCATTATACCCTTTAAATAATAACATACATACAAATTTCAGTAGGTGGAATTTGTTAATGTAAAAAAAAACTAGAGGAAATTCATATAGTTTGTAATGGGTAAGGATACACTGGAACAGTTGTACACACAGACACACATGCTCACACATACACATTATTTTTTCAATTTAGCTTCTTAAATCTTCCTCTCCTGATTCCACAGCAGCACACAGGTTACAGGGTTCTAATAGACTCCAGCTATAGGATTCTCTGCTACTCAGAAAACATATGGCTAGCAAGACAGTATCCCTGTTTTTTCCTACATGGTTTATGCAGTCATGAGCAGTTGAAATCTTTGGAAGCAAACGATATTAGATACTGATGATCATAAGAAGGAATGACATAGGAGACTTTCACAGACTTGATCCTAAACTAGTCCTAATGATGACATGGTGGTTTTCATACACAGCTTCACACATTCAAAGCAGTCCACTTTAGCTGCATCACAGAGTCTAACGTGGTAACATGTCCCGGAGATTTCACACAAAGTGACTGGAGGCCGAAAAAATCTGGGCACCGTAGTCTTTTGGGACTGTGTCTCTATGAAGAAGGCCCTTCCATTGATAGGCTTAGCCGGAAACTCATTGACTTAGAGGGAGAAGGCGATGTGTGACTTGTCAGGACTGGAGGAAGAGGTTATTGGGAAGCCATCTTCCTTTTGTTGATGTTTTACACAGCATTCAAGCGGATGTCCCCACAGGGAATTGCTGTCGGTGTTTCTGGCGTGATACCTTTAATAATACGCTGTTAGGAAGAAGATATGATGTTATAAATATTCTTGTAATTTAATGCTTAAAGTTTTTTTCAACATTAATATTAAAGGTTAAATAGCATTTAAATGGTGGTTAATAGTAAATTGGAATAGTTTTATTGACTTGTTAAGAAAGGAATCCTGGGGCTTCCCTGGCAGTCCAGCTTTCACTGCAGGGGGTGCAGGTTTGATCCCTGGTCGGGGAAGTTCTGCATGCCATGAGGTACAGCCAAAGAAAGAAATTTAAAAACGAAAGGAATCCCTAATTTGTTTGTTCTCAAATATGGGTAGAAATGCCATATAAAGGAACTATATAAAAGCATCTGTAAACTAAAAAGTCACTCTAACACTAATAGGAGAAAATGATGACCCTTGAATAGAACCAATGCTGGCCCATAACATGCCTTTGATGGTCTGGGAAAGGACATCCATTTCTCTGGATAGAGGAGGCTTCGTGTGGCCCACAGGGCTTGGGGAGCAGAATGAGCACTGGATTCTGGTTCCCCCCACCTCAGCCAGGCTCCTTGTGCCCTGCATACACATTACAGTCACAGTGGATAGTGCTCAGTCACTGGAACAGCCAAGATGTTACTGCCTTAATGAATTCACCTGTAGTTAGTTCATACAAGGGTGCAAATTATTACATAATTTTAAAAGATGTGCCCATTCAAATCATCATTGCTAAAGCAATCTCATTTTGACATAGTACTCATTACAGGGAAAAGACTGAGAATCTTTACCATAGAAACAGCTGGGGTGCATAGGAGCTTTTGGACAGATCTGAAATATGCTTGGGTTTGGGTATGAAATACACAGCCTGCCTTGTAAAACTTAGCATTAGGGTGACGTGAAACAGCTCAGAGATGTAGGGAGCACTGCAGAGGTTTAGGAAAGAAAATACTCAGTTGCTCAGTAAAATCTTTGATAGCCAAAAATCTGAACCTATGGTTAGCAAAGCAAAATTGGATCTGAAAGTATATTTTGATTTATTGATTTTAGGTGAGGCTCTGCTACTTGTCCTTTTATTTTGGATTGAAAAGTATGTGGTCCCCTTTAATCTTTTATTTCTTGGTTCTGGGAGTTATTCTTCTTTAAGGAGCAGGGCCTATGGAATTTTAAAAGTTCCCATTCTCATAGGTAATGAAATTCACAAAATTGTTCGTGTTGTGTTCCTGATGACCGTAATGAAACCTCACCCTGGGAATCCATTTAAAAAGGAGTTACTACAGTGCTCATCAGCTACCTGGACATGTCTGGTCACAGAAAGCAAATTTTCACAAACCGTTCTTTCTCAAAGATGAATCTGTAACCCATAACTGATAAAGGAGAATTAGGCCTTTTGAGAACTGGACACATCACTCTAACTAGTCTTCAGTGAAGCTATACTGTGCAGAGAGAGAAGAGCAGTCAGGCGTATGGCAGAAGCAAGACCCACAGAGAAAAGCACAAAAGGTTTTGTGCTGTAACCTCTACTTGCCCATTCTGCTGCCCTTCTTACTGCTTATTTCCCAAAAGGCCAGGTACACTTATTTCCCGTATTTGGGCAGCATTCCAGTTGCCAGACTATTACTGCTCTCAAAATTTTCCAGTCCCTGGCCTTCTGCAAGGTGATCATGCAAGCACTGGATCACTGTTACCATCTTCATGATTTTATTAGGGACCATATTCCCAGTGTCTTTCTGCAGGTCACTAAGGGCTTCTCTGACAGTCACCTAATCCAGGTGATGACTCCAACCTTGAGACCTCCAGGTTGCAGATGCCCGTGACAGGCTCTAAATTACAGGTGAGCAGGTGGTGACTTACTCCACAAACTCCAGCCTTGTATGTGGCTAGGGCCCAGAAGAGTTATGAAATTTACTTTACTCTTAGTCTTTTAAAAAAAAAAAAATACCAAAATGTCATATGAGTTCTCCCTCCCTCATATATAGAATGTTATAGACCATAAAGTCTGGTATTCACAAAAAAATTAATAGTCCCTTGGGGTGCTTGGCAAAAACATGCTTTATTCCTCTTAGAAACTAAGCATGCATATAGGCATGTTAAGGCTTTTCAGAAGTCCTGTTGTAAAGAGACCTGTTTAACTTTGCCTTAATCCAGCATTCTGCAAAATTATTTGACCATGTAACATTTCCCCAGCAGTAACACTTAATTGATATCCCATGGAACTACAGCTGCTTACAACACACTTTGGAAATGTTAATCCAGTTCAGTGAGCACGTGTTAAATATGAAGAAACTAAGGCCCAGAGAAGGTAAGTGACTTGCCATAGTCTTTTCCCTCCCAGGCCCCCTTGATTGGCTGTATCGTGATGCTTCCTAACCCACTGTTTCCCATCTGGTGGCCCTGCAGTCAGCCTTCTCTACTACTAACGGATCTGAGCTAATTGTACACCTTTGGGTAGCATTTCCTTGTGGCCAACGGGAATTTGCAAGAAAGATGACCAAGACTTGAGGTACAGTCTGTGACCAAAGAATACTGAAATGTATTGACCTGAATGCGCAACCCTGACCTTGGCCTCTGGGTTTGGTGAGCGGGGTCAGTGGGCTGTCATGACTGCCGTAAAAAACAGCCTGAAGGAGCAGACACAGTGGCTCTGGCCTGAACATATATTTCAGACAACACCAGAATCCACGGCCCTTTGGGAGAAATGAGGTTGTAATAGGGCTGTTCTGGGAGTAGGAAATTAGGAACTCCTTGCAGAGTTCTGTTCACTCTGCAGAATTCTGCAGAGTTCAGAATTCAGTTTTTCTATTTGCAAAAAGAAGCAATCTCAGTTCTCAGAAAAGAGGTGCTATGTAATTGCCTCAGGCTCTCACTTCATGTTTCTTGTGAAATGTTTTAGGTAGATGAGTGTGATAAACTCATATTTGAGTTTTGCCTCTAAGAGCCCACAGACTAGCCCAGCTCTGATCTCAGGTTGTTAGAGAGCACATCCCTCTAGCTTTCCCCCAAATACCACTTTTCACCTTTGAGCTCGCCTCTGGCAAAAGCACCCACCCACGGACTTCTATAAGCAGCCTCTTCTTCAGGCTCTCCTGCCACAGTACCCTCACTGTGGCATGAAACACAACCAAGCAAGTAACAACCCAGCATTTTCAATTTTGCTAACATTGCTGGGAATCCTGGTGGCCTGAACTACTAACTCTGACAGCGCAGGATGAAAAGTGACAACTCGTCTCCCTAACCTCTAGAGCCAATGTCTACATCCGCAAACCATTAGTACCCTGAGGACACAAAAGAGAAGCTGCACCTAAGAATGAAAGGGCATTGGACCAAAACCCAGAAGCCCTGGATTCTGAGCTTCCCTGTACTGTGCGTCCCTATACAAGTCACTGAAATAGGGAAACCGTGAGCATCAGCATTCCCAGATTCAGTATCTTTGCTAAGGATACCTGCCCATCTACCTCACGAAGTATTTTAATAACAAAGTAAGGTAATCTACATGAAGATACTTTAAAATATATACAATCTTATACAAATTGTAAGGTTCTGTTATTGAAATTTTTACAGCACACTATTCATTTACTGACACAAATCCTGCTATTATAGTGGCAGCTTTTTTTTTCCTCCAGTAACGTAAGCTAAAACTATGATATTATTGGGCTTCCCTAGTAGCTCAGATGGTAAAGCATCCACTTGCAATGCAGGAGACCTGGGTTTGATTCCTGCATCGGGAAGATCCCCTGGAGATGGGAATGGCAACCCACTCTAGTACTCTTGCCTAGAGAATCCCATGGACAGAGGAGCCTGGTGGGCTACAGTCCACGGGGTCTCAAAAAGTCGGACACGACTGAGCAACTAACACACACGCACATAATATTGTTGTAACATCCTTATTTAGTGATGATTTTTGAAATAGCCCTTATCACATTGCTGTTAGAAAAGTGACCACAGACATTTTCCACCATAATCTCTACTTAAGTGGATTTAAAGTAAATCCACTTAAATCAAATTTGTGTTATTGCTCCAGACACCACTGATCTGATGTCTGTGCTCAATGGAATGCAGGAGGCAAAGCAGTTTCCTAATATGTTTAGAATGCTATATACCAGGCTGTGCACTGTGGCGCATCCAGACAACAGCTCACTCATTCACCTTCATACTTGAGGCTTATGGGAGATGCCCTAAGATGACAGTGGCAGCTATCAGAGGCTACATAGTGATGTAGGTATATGATTATATAAGGCTGAGAGCCTCTTGGTGAATCCTTGCGGTGGACTTCTCTCCTTTGAATAGAGCATAAGAACCCTTTTCTTCCCAAACAATTACCAGTCCACACACACACTGACTAGCACATACCTCCTTAAGTGTCCCTGGAGTGACAATCAGCCGATAGGTTATATATGTGGGGATGCAGATGAAAGATGAGGTTCCTATGCAGTAACCCAGGATGATGCTCCACCGAGGATAATCATACTGGAAAAGTCGTAGCTGTGGTGGGCTCATCAAAAAACTGCAGATGATGAACTAAAACAGAAATGTCAAGAAACATTAAAAAATTTTCACAACACCCACACAGAGACCGTCCTGATACCACAGAAAGTGAAGTGAAGTGAAAGTGGCTCAGTTGTGTCTGACTCTGCAACCCCATGGACTGACTACGCAGTCCATGGAATTCCCCAGGCCAGAATACTGGAGTGGGTAGTCTTTCCCTTCTCCAAGGGATCTTCCCAACCCAGGGATTGAACCCAGGTCTCCCACATTGCAGGTGGGTTCTTTACCTGCTGAGCCACTGGAGAAGCCACCAATGCTAAAGGGAAGAAAATTTCAGGAAATTGCCTAAGGGTGAGATATGCTAGATTGATCTCTTGACACAAAGAAGTCACTAATTTCTGTGCCTCAACTGCAAACAAGGAAGTGCTTATCTTGATTTTTCCTCCCCAACCCCCACCTCAACCCCTACAGTAGGGATGCCAAGGCCTCAGAGAGTTATTGAGGGGAGATACAAAGGAGAAGAGACTGGCATCCATCAGGCATAGTTCAGGCCCCAGTTTGTCAGATGGTGGAGGAATAAACTGGGCAGCCTCTCCATGGCTCCTGCCAGTCCTAGGGCTTCATCTCTTTCTCTGCTTTGTTTTTATTTATCCCCCCCCCCCATTTCTCTGCTGATGTTTTTGGTGAGATGGAAGGCACCTACGTCCAGGAGACATAATAAGGTTCTCAAGACCTGGAGCGGATGCAGACTCCTGAGCACCTGTTTCTTCTCTCCTCTCTCTTTATATTAACCCCAAGCTAAGGACTAGGGTTTCAACAAGGCTGGCTCTGCCACGAGGCATCTTGACAACAAATGCCTGCCTGCCACTGGCCCGTGTAATGAAAGGAATAATGGAAGGAAACAGCAGCTTAATACACTTTTTACTTAAAAATTCAGTGAAGATTTCAACCAAGAAAAATTTCACGCTGCACTCCCAACACTCAGTTTATGAGTCTTCTTATTTCAGTTTGTTTTCCAGAGAGAGCGTAAATGCCAGTTTTTGCCTAGTAACCACTGTGCCGAAATTGTTATTGCTCTTGATTTAATTTTATCTTATTATTTCATAGTCATAAAGAAGACAGTAATGTAAATTATTTGTGTGGTTAAATGTCTATTTTTATCTTTTTTTTCTTTGTCCTCAGGTAATAAAAATGGGAAACTGTTAAACACACATCCATCTTCAGCACAGTAGTATTCCTAAGTCCAGGAAGAAGCTTTCAAAACGAGCCTTGCCATTCGCAAACCTTTTCCTCAGACAGACTCTCCTCAGCCCCAGCCCCAGCTACTAAGGAAGGTGATTTTGGAACAGGGAAACGTAGGGTCTGGTCAGGAGCTGTAACTTGTCTCATCTTGGTGTCAGGTGTGTGGAACCTCACACAGTCCAGGGAGGCTGCAGGCTCCCACTGTGGCCACCAAGTATTGCTCCAGACACCCCCACCTCCTCTTGCTCGTATACAGTATTTTCTTTTTCATAACTTAGCTTCAACGAAAAAGAATATTTTAAGTAAGCTGCTCGTTGTTTACCTAAAGCAGCCTTAAAAAGCCCAGAGCAAGGGATCTGTTAAGTAAACGGTGGAGGACAGATTTGCCTCCTCTTAATTGTGCCCTGAAGCACCTTTAGAAGAAGTGAGTATAGTGAACGTCACAGAAATTATAAGTCACGTGCCTGAACCCAGATCTGTACCTGGATTTTACTGGCACAGAAAATCATTGATTGTAGCCCAAGTGTTCACCCAGTTTGCCAGACCACCACAGAAATGAAAATACTAAAAGCATGGGGCCAGGACTAGAGTAAGGCATATGAGGTATTCACCTTGGATACAGCATTTAAGGGGGTGCCAAAATTCAGTAATCAAGAAATAATATTTTAGTGCAATACTTTAAAGAAACAAATTCTTGATAGGACCAGATGAGAGTGAGTGAGGTGAGACATGCCAAGTATATGGTCAGATCTTGTGTTTATTTAAAATGCTGGAATTTGTTCATCAGTAATTTTTTTTGCATTAGTTTTAATTTTTTTTTAATATTGCATAAAAACAGTATTTATTGGGACTTCCCTAGCTGTCCAGTGGTTAGGACTGTGCTTCCACTGCAGGGCACCTGAGTTCAATCTTTCTTTTTTTCAGGGAACTACGATCCCTCATGCTGCTTGGTGTGGTCAAAAAAATAATAATGATAATATTTATTGTGGCTACTAGGACTTACTGTGCTGCTCATGAAGGACCTGACAGGTGTCCTAGTAATTCTGTACTCATTTTCTTAAAGATGACCCCCGCCAGAGTTCTTTAGGCATAGATTTTGAGTCAGACGTAGAATTCATTTATTGTCAAATGAGAGTGCTCAGCTCCAAGGGTTGCCTGTTTGCCCAAAGATGGATAAGCGCCCTGCTAACATCCCAAGTGTGCTCTGAGGTAGCCTGGGGTAAAGTGACTCCGTGCACATCAGCAGGGATTACTCTCACTTCTTTCATTTATCTGTAACTCAATTTAGGGTGGAAGGAGCTTTTTGATCTTCTAGAGCGAGAGACAGTTCCTTCAGTCCAGCTTATTAGGCTATCTGGGCCATCCATTTCCTCAGAGGACATGGATACAGCTGTGCCTTCTTTCAAAACAACTCTTTCGCATTCTTTTTTACTTTCCCAGGGCAGCCCTTTATTTTTTGTGCTTTGTGTACCTGCATGTCTTGATATTCATCTGTAAGATGGCCAGCGTGCTCATTCTTGCTTCTGTTCTGCTTCATCTCTCTCTCTCTACCACAGAAGCCCTCCTTCACTTCCATTCCCTGGACACTGGAGATTTCCAAAACCAAAGCCAACTTTGCCCCAAGCAGCAGATACTCTCAGGACCAGGGGCTCTGGGATATGCTGTGGGCTCCAGTGTTCCTCTAGGTCTTGGCCTCGTAGTTCCTTTACCCTGTCATCTTGCTGTTGCTTTTTTGTATACTTAAAACACAATGTATTTTTAAGTCCAGAGATTTTAGCTGTTTTCAGTGAGAGGGTTGGTCTGGATCACTAGTCTGCCATTACTAGAAGCAGAAGTCTTGACATAAATGGGTTATTAATTTATATTATTACCAGTGCTTCTAGATAATCTACTTAAATCCTTTCATTTGTTTTTCAAAGGAAGGAGAGACACTGGATTAGTTCCCTGAGGAAAGAAGCCATGTCTGTTCGTTAGTTCACTTTCATATTCTCCACGCAGGGAAGGAATGGTGCTTGGGGCTGAGACTCAGGAAAGGCAAACAAGACCCTCACCCTGGGTGTAAAACTTTAGACCGAAAACCAAACTGAGACCTGAGTTTATCTTCCATTTCCTCATCGACTGCCTGTGTAGACGTTTGATCCAATATTGAAAACCAGGGATTGACGCTTTCAAGTATAATCATAGAAATGTCTGTTTCTCCCTTCAGTTCCGTGTTTGCTTCATATATCTTGGGGACTCTACTGTTTTGTGTGTGTAATTTATAATGATTTCATATTCATAATAAATTCACCCTTTTTCATTAAAAAAAAAACAGCAGTGGCTATAAGTTTAGCATAAAGTCTGGCCTGGCAATTCTTGCTCAATGAATGTTACATGTTATTATCATGGAGCAGGGAAGTGATGAAATAATGTGACAGAAGCCAGAAGAGTGGTTAACTTTCTAGGGATGGTGGTGAGTGAGTGAGGGTGAATCTTTTCTCTAGGGCCAGAGGAGAAGGGAGATGACAACTCACCAGGAGAAACAGAGGACTGATGGCTACCCAGCAGATCTTCCAGAACCATCCAGGGCTGAAACCAAGCATTTCCTTCACATCACTGCAGAACTGATTGATGCCTACAGTCATCCAAAAGAGGAGGAGATTGACTAAGAGAGAAAACAGACTGTCCTCCTAGCCCCTGACTCAGAGAGAGCAGCAACTCTGGAATTTCTCCATAGGAGGGGTTCAGGGACACCAGTCTGGCCTGAAAGTGGGATGGCAAACATGTCACAAAAATGCTTGTTATAGCAAGCAAAGCTCTTTCTACAGAGAGTGGGGGGACTGGTGGACATTTGGGCAGGGTCGTAAAGCCTCGTCTTGGTGCCCACACCACCCTTCCAGGATTTCACCATATATCTGATTTTATCCTTACTGTAGAAAAGGAAGTTGAACTTTGTCTAAAAATGTTGAACCCACTTGATAGAGACTGACTCTGACCATATGCTAGAAACTTTCAAGAGAAAATTCTAACCACACTATTGCTCATTCATATTGTCAGATCAAGATCAAGGTTCTTCTCTACAAAGTAACCGGCAGGAAAGTGAGAAGTGGGAACTCCGACTGGGGAGAGATGGAGAAGGGGAAGGAAGAGCGCTCTGTGGGTGCTTCCCTGAAAGTGCCCACAGGTCTGTAGCATCACAGACTTGGAACTTGGTTCTCTGAAGTGCTGAGGGGGTGGGGAGGACTTCTTTCAAACACACAAAAAAGTCCCCAAACCAGGCCCACGTATAACTCAAAACATGGGACCCCACCTTCTTCATGTTACGTGTAATGATGTACATGCAGCTGTTGTGCTATCATAGAAACTGGGAAAATAAATATATTCAGAATGAAGTAATCGCTTTTTGATTTTAAAGATCTGTGAACTTGGTTTTCTTCATTTCCACTGTGCCCTCCCGATCCTTGCCCATGGACTCTTGGGATCCCTGCCCAGGGACCCATGTCAGCTTACTCTGCACTCCTGGGGGTTTCACCCTTATCAGATTCCATCCCACAGCTGGGGGAAGGGGAATAAACTGGAGGTTTTACCAAGACACAGAATCCAAACAGAAACATTCTGGCCTCTTGCTTGGAAGATAAGCTCCTAAACTGTGTCTGTCAGATCTTAAGCAACCACTGTGGATAAGCTATAGGGAACCACTCAGCCTGTCCACTGAGTAAACATTTACTCAGAAAAAAAGTCTTCCCAGGAGCTTAGGCAATCTGTTGTACAGAGTCTGGAGGAAACAATGACCTGTTTCTGAAGAAGGCACACAGGAGGTGATGTCTTGTACACTGGCCTGCCTTTCTCTGACAAATCCAGCCCTTGTGTATTCTGGGGCCTACACAGGCTGGTGTAGGAAGGATATGGTGGAAGGAAGCATCTTACCGTAGAACCAAAACACAGCAACTGCTTCAATCAGGGCCACGGTGAGCACTGCAGGTCCCGTGGCGAACTCCTCCAACAGCTTCACCACATAGGCCCCGCCCTGGAAACGAGACCACCAACTTGGTTCAAGGCCCGCTGAGGCACTGCCTCCTCTTTTCAACAGAGACAAAAAGAACTTCTTAGGATAATCCTGCAAAGTTCTCACCTTGGATCGAATACAAATACCCCAGAGCCTGCCTCTTAGACTGGCTTTGGCAGGGTAGGCAAGATCTCATCCTATCAGACTCCTCTTCCAGCCCTACTGGTCACTCTCTTGTTTCCTCCCCACTCCAAAGCTTTAAAGACAAACTGAAAAGCACCTCTCGATCTACTTTCTTCAGTTTACTGAACACCTTCTGTGTACTCTACCCTGGAGAATCCTGGTCCCTAAAGACTGAATCTGGGAAACTTACAACACCGGACACTGGGCCCAGTGGTCATGGTTTTGCCTCTGTCCTGAATCACAAATCCCATGGGTCCTACACAGGTCCCCAAAGCCCTGCTGAAGCTCCAGTGCCATTTGAGTCATGGCCTAAAGGTAAGTTGATTTACAAAATCCGCCTTGAGTCAGGAGGATACAAGCCTGCCATGCCTGTAGGTACTGTCTGATGTACAGTTTTATAGTGTTTACCTCAGCTCCCCTCCCCCTCAAAAAGAAATCACTGGAGAAGGTCTGACTTCATCACCATTGCAACTTCTCTGGAGGAGACAACGTGACAAACCCAAGGTGCCAGCCTCCAGATATTCTGGGCAGTATTCCCAAGAAAGCAGCCATAAGGACTGGAAATAGACTGAAAAGGCAAGTCTTAGTTTTTCTCCAGATAAAAATCTAGTTGGACTTGCTGTAAAATGCTGAACCTCCAGCTCCATGCCCAAATTCTAGTGACAGATGCCGCCAAAAACAACTTTTCTCCTTCTCCGTGATGCCTAACTTCTTAACAGCAGTAACAGCCTCTCCCTCTTTGGTCCTAAAGCCAGGGCTCCCTGTGGGCTGGAAAGAAAGAGCTTCGTGCAGTGTCCCAATGCCCAATGAAAAGCTGACTCTTGGTTGGGGGTTGTACTCACGAAAGTCAAGGTGACCAGGGATCCAAAGAAGCAGGTAATGACCACGCCAAGCACAAACCACTCCCGGCGCTTGGCCCAGACATGTGGAAACTCATCTAGCACAGCTGTGATCACCCCCTCCAAGCCTGCAAACTGAATGGGGCACACAAACAGTCATCATGGAGACTTGGAGACAAATCTGCTACTTCCAGGACAGTGAAGAGAGGGAGAGGTTAAGATTGCCACGTGGCCTGTCAAGCTGATCATGACCAGTTCCCCCTCCTCGCTGGCCCTATCTCCATATTACCCCATCATTTAGATCGCTAAGGACACCAAGGAAAGAAAGTATAGCACATGGATAGGACTTCTTCCCATGAGGTCTCTCAGGGAGACTTTGGTTTTTCCAGAAACACCAACTCCAAGCTGAGACTCATTCCATATTAATGATATGAATGCTGGGCCACGGAGCACTGAGACATAAGAGGGACCTTGCCCTGGCCTTGAGGTGCTGCCAGTCTGGTCAAGGGACAGAGCACAATCACAGCAGTTCACATGTGCTGAGCTCTTGACCTTGCCTGGCACTTTACCCTCATTATTCCATGAATCAGGGGTCCCCAACCCCAGGCCATGCACTGGTACCAGCGTGTAGCCTGGGCCCCACAGCAGGAGGTGAGTAGTTGCCTTCCATTAAACCGGTCCCTTAGTGCCAAAAACGTTGGGATCTGCTGCCATTAATGACTGATGTACTACAGGGTAGTAAGCGCCCAAGTGAACAGGGGCTGGCGAAGCACCAGAGGGCAGCAGACAGCATGGCCTGGGGTGGCCAGCACGGGAGGGAGTGGGTACAGCTGCCTCTTCCTCTTCCTCCCCTTTCTCCTTTTCCTCCTCCTGCCTCCCCAGGGCTGGATTTCCCTCCCCATTCACTTGCCGTGCTGTCCAAGCCCAGGGTGATTAACATCAGGAAGAAGACGATGGCAAAGAATGTGGATGCTGGCATGTTGGCTATGGCTTCTGCGTATGTGATGAACAGGAGGCTGGGGCCTGAGACGGGGAGAGAGGAGGAGGTGGTCACCAAGACCTGCCCTACAGACATGTCTCGGGGGAAATGACCACACCAACAATTACGCCGCCTGTCATAAGACCTTACATGTGAAGCAGGCTTGGACATGTACCAAATGCCTCCTCGCACCCCACACCACCCTACCTGGCTATCCTGACATCCTGGGAGGCAGGAAGGGAATAGCATCCGCCTTGAAGAGAGTGTGTCCTCAACCAACGTGGAGAAAGGAAACAAACCTGAGACCCCAAGACTAGCAAATCTGTGTACACGAAGAAGAGTTTCTACTATATAATAAATTTGTGCTTTCCTCACCCCCCAACCAAGATCTCCAAAATTTTCACAGCACTTAGCTCTCTCTTTAGCTCCAGAACAGTAGAAAATGTTAAATTGATTTTAGAATAAAAGAGGTCTTAGAACAAAGCCTTCCAGCTATTTTGACTTTCTTGATGGTATGAGGAACATGTCCTCAACCTCCCATGGTCCAAATCAGGCACATTAGTTTGGGGCATGAGGCTGACGGGATCAGAGCACCACGTCAGGCCGAAGACAGACGTACGTTGGCAAGAAGCCCTGGGACTCCATCCACAAGATCCCATCACCTCTCTCAGCGTCTGTCAGTCTTTTTCCATGATAACTCACAGTAGAGTACAGTGACTGCATCATCTACGTTTCTTTTTCTGCAAAAGGAAATTCTAAGGACTGGTAATCATTTGTTTACTAGACTTGGACCCATCACAGGACCCAGACCCACTAGTTTTAAGAGCCATCATCCAAGTCATATTCTCAAGCCCACAGTGTATCAAGGCCTTAGTGCTGGGCCCCAAGGGAGCTGTCCCACCCCCACTATGGCCTGAACACATGGAAAGGGTTTAGATCTCTAAAACCTTTGAAAAACTTAAGAGGAACTATTAGAAATAATGCAAAAGTTAAGATATTTGTAAAGATCCAAAGAGCAGCAAAGCAGTTCAGTGGGAGCAAGTAACCCAAACAGAACCCAAGGTCCCTACCTGCATCTTTGGCCACCTCAGACACATCTTCTTTCCTCATCTCAGCCATATACCCCAGCACTGTGAAGATGACAAATCCTGAAACGAAGCTCGTCATGCAATTCACCGCACTGGTCACCAGGGCGTCTCTGGAGCAGAAAACCCAAGGGACTGAGACATTTCTAAGTCAGGAGTCTGAGGAGAATGTCTCCAGACTGACAAGGATGAACGGGTTGAGCTCACAGAGACTTCAAGACTGTCTCCTCCCAGGGTGCAGCCTCTTAGGTTGCATCGCCTCAAAGCACAAGCTGCTGTTATCACCATGCACGGCATGGGGAGAGCAGCAGGTCAGGAGTGGCTTCAAGAGAGATCCTATAAAGCAGCAGAGCACAGACTGCTGGATTTCAAACAAGCCTTGTTCTGAAACAGGGCCTGAGCTAGAGTGGGGGCCTTGGCCTCATGCTTGAGAAGATCTCAGATTTAGACTTTTGACATTATTTGTAAATGAGATTGTAAGAGTGCCACAAAGACATCCTGACACTTTTAAGAGAGAACCTTATCATAATACAACTTTAGGCTGATGTCCCAATGCAAGGGCACATTGCTTAGGATGCATGTAAACTCCTTTAAAAAAAATTCTGTAATTTTCCTATGAATAGCACAGTCAGATTACTGAACATCATCATCTGTGACAGACTGTTAAGACAAAATTAACTCTAAAGATGATGAGTGATATTTAAATCATAATTGGAACAATATTACCTGTTTTGTTACATTTCTGAAATGAGATTTTCATATAAATCATAGCATTCTGTGTTGGTCAGAACAGCACAATTGTTTGTGTGTGTGTGTGTATAACATATCACATCACAATTTTTCTTGCTAAATATTAACAGGTCAAATCTAAACATTTAATGTATGTTGCAATTTTTGTAAACCTGCTTCAGAATTTAATTTTCTTGAAAAAGAGAGAATCTCACAAAACAAAAGTCTGGGGCCTGTCTCATCTCCTGAGTGGCCTGGGTGAGGTTGTGTTCTGGGTGGCTGCTCTGGCCATGAGTGAATTGGTCAGGCACCTGTGGTACTCCTGAGGGTCAGAGTGTCAACATGGCCTGAGCCTGGCCACGTGTGAGGCCACCAATTTGATTGCCTTCCTCCAGGCTACTTATGTTCATTCTGCTTCCACGCTTTGCTTGGGGCAGCCCCAGATACTCACTGGTAACAGTTGTTGTGGAATTTGTTGTAGCTCGCAAAAGCCAGTAGGACCCCAAAGCCAGGGCCGAGAGAGAAGAAGATCTGGGCGGCTGCATCCACCCACACCTGTAATAGAGCAGAGGTGAAGTTCGGGGCCGAGACCCAGGCCATCGCTGGGCCAGCGCCCTTGTGCCTCGACGTGGCTATGTGCTGAGACAGAAAACAGGCTCTCAGAGTTCCCTGTAAGGATGGCCACATACCAAGTGCAGACAAATATGATTGCCTGTCATTGAGGCATAAACCAATGCAGTGGCCTCAAGTGTGCTTTGCATGCTTTGTTCCAGTTTAAAGCATCACTGCAGACTTAACCACTGAACCCACATTTTAGTTGTTCCTGTAGTCCTAGGACTAGCTTCAGTTAGTATAGACAGACAAATGCACACTGCTTTCCTCATTATCTTACCCCCGTCTCTAGGAGTTTCTGCCAGTTGGGTTTCAAATAGAAGAGAACTCCCCTCCAGGCTCCAGGGAGGGTGGCCCCCCTCACCAGCAGGATCAAAAGAATGATGTAAGGGAAGGTGGCTGTCACCCAAACCACCTGTAAGGAAGGAAACACAGGTTATCACCACATGAATGCTGGTGTCTTATTCTTAAAAACCTCCAAGAAAGGAGATCTACCTTGTTTCTTCTGTAATTGTAGAAGGCAGGGTGGTGTGGCCTTTAGACTCAGACAGGGATCTGATCCCGTTTGCGGGTACCGCCTCTAAACCCACTTCCCATCTGTAAAGCAGGGACAACACCCAGCAGGAGACAGTAACGCAACCAGTGCATTGCAGCTACTATGAGTCATGACACTACCAGTGGAGTAAAGGAATAAAAAAAATCATATAATAGTTCTTGGGATTGACCCATTTCTAGAAGTTTCTAAAAGATTTGGTTGAAGAGAAATTGAGAATCACCGAATGGGTTCGGTGTAAAGGGAACCACGTCCCCCTGTCTGTGGCTGTCCAGACTACTGAGTTCTGAGTTTGAGATCCTCCAGGGCCCCTGGGCAGACTCTGGATCTGCAGCCAGAGTCCTCCTCACCTTGCCAGATGTTTTGACGCCTTTCCAGATGCTAAAGTAGATAACAGTGAAGATGAACATGATGCACAGGACAAGCTGCCAACTGAGGCCCCCCAGGTCCTGGAGCCCCTTCGACCGGTGGATCTGCAGGACGTGCCGCCTGAATGAGAGAAAGGAGGGCCTGTGATGGGGTCTGAGCCGTGACCTGAGTACACACACTGTGTGTGACACCTCTAGGTGGTGGCCAAGAGAAAAGACGGAAACCGCACCGCAAGGACCAAGTGGCCACCAAGCTTTGGGGAGAGCTGGGAGGGGCTCTGGCCATCCTGAAGAAGAGAACAGGGCACTCAAGCCAACCGACCCTGGGAAGAGCACTCGGCCCAAAGGCAGACGTCAGGTCTCCCTCCTGGGCAGGGACCCAGCCGGTGACTAACACGGCTGGCTTATCAGTGCATGAGGATTTGTACGTGTGGCAGGGGACCCCTCTCCCACCCTTTGGCTGCCGTTGCCTGAAATTCCAGCACTAAAGCAAACTCCCTACTCCAGGCATCTTCTTCCAAAGGGTAGATCCATGTGAACATATGAAACCAGAAACTCTTGAGTAGCTTCAAACTACTGAGGTCATGGGAGGTTTTGCTTCCATGACAGCTGGCTGAGAGGAAGGCCCAGGGAGGGCAGTTTTGATGCAGGGGAATAATTTTGGAAGGTGAAGGTAGGGACCAGCCTGGGCACAACAGAAAAGGGGTACAACACAGAGGCCGAGACTGTGGAATACTCAAGGTAGTCTCTCCCAACCCCCTCACCCACATTTACTCCCCTTCCCTGCCAGCTTCTCTCCGAAATCATCAGTAGGGAGGGGAGGGAGGCTCAAGAGGGAGGTGGTATATGTATAATTATGGCTGGTTTGCGTTCTTGTACAGCAGAAACCGACAACACTGCGGAGCAGTTTTCCTCCAATTAAAAAACCATCAGCCAAGAGGTGAAGGGTCCCTGGCCCCCACTGGCCTCCCAAGAAGCCAAGGCCCAGGGGTGTGGCCTGCCCCTAACAGGCCACCCCCTCACTTACATGCACTTACGTGTAAAATTCTTCTGCAGGGGACGTTGAGTGGAGCGTCCAGGTGATGTTATCCTCGGAGAAGTAGTTGGTGCAGTTGCCAGTGTTCCAGGAGTTCTCGCAGCTGGTCCAGGGCAGCTGCTCCGTGAAGGAGGAGATGAGGTAGTAGAGGGCCCAGGCTATGATGGTGTTGTAGTAGGAGGCGATGTAGAAGGCGATGAGGCAGATGGCGCAACCTATCCCTGCGCGAGAGGGCAAGGGGGGCCAGGTTCAAGGGCAGCTGGAGCGAGGCACGGCAGCCTGGGCGTGGCAAAGGCGGTGCTGCCGTTCATTTCATCCCCCAAACACTGGGACACGGTGGCAAAGTGGCCTTGTGGTAAATTCCTAACTTGTATTTACAAGATCACACATTATAGAAAATGTGTATGTGTGCTATTAATGTTTCTTTTTCTATTTACTTTTTAAATTGAAATTACTTTTTAAACTTTTTATAATACAGCCGATAAACAATGTGACAGCTTAAGGTGGACAGCAAAGGGACTTAGCGAGCAAAGGGACTTAACCACACATACACATGCGTCCCTTCTCCCCCAAAGTCACCTACCATCGAGGCTTAGTTTACTTTTTAGTTTACTTTTAGTTGCCAATTATTCTATTTTGCTTTAGCAGTCTCATACATATTAAGCAGTCAAAACCTTAATTACTCAGGTTATCTCCTAGGGATACCTGAGGTCTAACTGATTCCAGGAGGTCCCCAGCTCCCACCCAGTGATGGAAATCGTCACTTCCTTGATGGACCCACTCACCCACCCAACCACCCAAGCCTTTCTCTTACCTTTGAAAATTGGGCAGATTTTTGTCCATATCGAAATGCATCCATTTCGGTGGTACTGCCCCAGTGCGAGCTCCATGTAGAAGAGCGGGATCCCCCCAAAAATGGCCATGATAGTGTAGGGAAGGAGGAACGCCCCTGAGGCAGAGGAAAGACAGTTTCACTCCCTGCCCACAGGTGTCCAGGACAGCCCAGATGACCTGGATATGCAGAGACATCTGATGCTCCAGAGCTGTGAAGCCACCCTGTCCTGAGAGGCCCGCACACTGCTCCCCTGTCTCAGGGCACTGCCGGAAGTCATGGACAGAGCTCCACAGAGAAGTGAGGTTTGGGTGGTGGCAGAGAGTACGTGGGAAGGAAGCTGGGTCTAGGAGTCAACACAACAGGCACTGGGACCAGCTCCACGGCTAACTGTCAGAAGGACCCTTCTCTGGGCCCCTATTTCCTCTACCAGAAGAGGAGGGTTGAGAACTGAGGTTCCCAAACCCAGCCCACACATCAGACTCACAGGTAAGCTTAAAAGTGCACACCCACCCTGACCTCCTGCAGCAAAAGCTTCAGATATGGGTGTAACAGATCTTTAAGCTCCCCAAGTGATTCTGATGCAGCCAGTACATGGACCAGTGCTTGGGACCCTGGAACAGATTTCCTGTGACAAACTGTACAATAGCTGTCATAGTCTATGGTCACTGAATTACTCTCTTTGTTCATCTGTATCCTGGCTCCAGACACTTGATTATTAATATTTGGTTATATTTCCATCATTCCACAGAGCCAGAATGCTCCCTCCTGAGCCAGATTTGTGGGTGTAGCTGGAACAGGCAGGTAGTTCACGACAGAATGGAAAGGAGCAGAACTGCGCCTCACTGGAGATGCTGGTGTCTGCGGTGCTCGTGGCTGACACGAGACCTGGAAACACCACACTGCTCACCTGCAGCCTGAGTTTCAGCCCAAAGGGTGGGCTGCCTGTGATTTTCCCTGAGAACTTTCCCTCCAGTGAAGTACTCTGAACCTAGAAACCTGAAATCTGTGCAACTCAGAAAGGTCTCACCTAACTTACAGTCATGCTGGGTAAACCTGGCCTGAGAACAAGAACCGCATTGTGTTCTCATGGTGGCATCTGTCCAGAGGGTTTGCTTGACTGGTTTCACATAGGGAATGAGTGTAGGGGAAACATCAAGGGTGACCCAGCCCCTTATATAATACTCAGGCTAAAGGTGAGTCCTCCCAAGCTGGAGATAAGATGATTCCAACTTCCACTCTTCCCAGGCTGGGAGGACTGGGCTTCCCAAAGCACCCCGTGGCCCTCACACTGGAATGGCCATTGCAGGTAATGGACCCAAGTCCTTAAAAGATGCAGCAAATCCAGGCAACTCTGTCTGGTCATGGAGGAAATGAGGGGACCCAAAAGAACTACCCCTCAAACCTCATTTTAACTGCCCTCCTAAATCTGTTAGCAGAGCCCACGTCAAATACTGACTGATCTGATTCCCATTTCTGGTCCTTTTCCTGTTCCTACAGCAAGCCCACTGTCAAAACAGAGGCCCCACCCCTACTCATTCCTCTACCCTGCTCTGCTCTGGGGCTCCCATGTCCATGCCTACAGTCAGCTACTAGTTTTGATAATCTATAAATAAACTGCTCTGGAGGCATTAGGGATAGAAGGAGGAACAAGAAGTCATCTTTCCTGAAAAATCTAACACTCTTGGAGGAGATATAAGGCATGTCCATATATGGGTTGGGTTTGGCATTAACGTGGCTGGGTTCAGCTACAGATCTCACCCAGACTGTGACTTTAGACTCTGGACCTGAGCTGTTGCCCTGAGCTCACACAGGTCCAAAGGTCCAGGAGGGTCGGGGACCCTGGAGCCACTTCCCAACTTCTTTCACAGATCCAACAGCTCTTGACTCCTGTGAGCAAAACCAGTCAGCAGGAATGAAAGAACTCAGCATAGTACTGGTGCTCATTCCCTTGCGTCTCCTTGGTCGAGAGCAGGGCTTGTGTAAGGCAGGGACGAGAGGAGGAGCTCCTCCACAGATGGAGTGCTAACGACGCTGAAAGTCTGGTGAGGTGAGCTTCAGGGGAGCTTTCATTCAACTTCATGACCCAGGGAGCCACAGACATGCCTAAATTTACAGTTTTGGTTTAGTGGAGATTTGTTTTCTCTTAGACTAGCTTGGGGGCTTCCCAGGTGGCACTAGTGGTAAAGAATCCACCAATGCCAGTGCAGGAGACACCAAGAGATGTGGGTTCGGTCCCTGAGTTGGGAAGATCCCCTGGAGGAGGGCATGGCAACCCACTCCAGCATTCTTGCCTGGAGAATCCCACACACAGAGGAGCCTGGTTGGCTCCAGTCCATGGGGTCGCAAAGAGTTGGACACAACTGAAGCGACTTAGTACACACACAGGCCCACGCAGACTAGCTTGAAAGTCTAAGCAACCACATTCCCAGACTCATATCAGTTAAACAAGGTAGGAAAGACATGATCTATCTTCTGGCCTCCCAAGAGGACCTACAGACCACCCCTGGGTCAGAGCCTCTGCCCACAGCCCATGATACTGACCCCCTCCATTCTGGTAACAAATGTAGGGAAAGCGCCAGACGTTGCCCAGGTCCACAGCATAGCCAATGACAGAGAGGAGGAAATCCACCTTCTTGCCCCAGGTCTCCCGCTCTGCTGGATGAACCTCAGCCACTAGGGCAGTGGTGGCAGCCGGGATGGAGTGCTGAGTGTCGTCTCCTGCGCCAGGGTTCGGAACCGCTGAGTACCCGTTGGAGATCTGGCCGGACTCTGCCTTATCCCCAGGGGCGGGGACACCCTTCTGTAGAACCCCATTTTCCTGACAATCTTCTCCATCCTTACACGCTGATAGCTCCTTCTGGGAATTTAAGGGGGTGGTCTCCATCCTGCTGGCTAGGAGGTGATGCTGACACCCATGGGCCAAGGACCGACCTGAATTCTTGGTGCTCAGATCTGTGGATCTCCTCAGAACTTTGTATCAGTGGGACTGAGAGTGCTGTTGGAAAGGCAAAAGAACAGAATAGGGTGTTTTACTTGTCTTTGGTAACTCATCATACATCTTGAACTACATCAGGTAATGGGATCACAAAGCCATCTGTTAAACGAGAGATATCCTATTTGCTACATAAGAGTCAATAAAATCAACATTTTTCAACCCATGCTAGGTATCAAATCACAACCGAGTAGTTTTAAAAGAAAAAAAAAAAAAACAGGCAATCGAAAATAGATAGCAAATAACCCAGGTTTTTCATAGGCTCCATTAAGAACAAAGTATTGACTTCAGCTGAGGGACTGGAACCCCACCCTGGAGTTTACCGGGGACTCAGAAGAGCAAAGGTCCCACAAAGCTTCACAGAACACTTACTTTGTCTTGGATGCTATGCTGGGAAAAAAGTAACAAAGAAGCAGTTTCTGGCAGCAAATAGGATAGTCCTCTCCATCATTTAAATTGAACACTCGAAAGTATATTTCATACCAGCTACAGGTGTGATTTGGAGCGTAGGAGAGAGGTGAAAAGGCCACCTTTGTTAGGCGCCCCTAGCTCCTTCAGTGCAGACTTTTTCACTCTTGCAGGAGCCCAGCTCGCGGACGCCCCTGGGCAGGTCTGAGCTGCCTCTAGCTGTGTGCAGTCCACCTGTACCTCCCCTTTCTGCACTCCCATCTGCCTCTGCAAGTCTGGCTGAGCCTTAAATGGCAGTGGTGCTCACCATTTATTCTTCTTGCCATGCCCAGCAACTCTTGGGGCTAAGCCACTTGTTATTTTGTGACAGTGGGCAGGCAGGGTCACCTCTCATTCACGCCAGAAGAGCCAGAGAGAGGAGCGCAGAGGTTACGGATGCCAAAGTGGCTGGTGTCCGTCCCTATGTGCCTCAGGGCTGCCACGCCTTTATGTCACTGCCGTGGGCCAGGGTGCAGGGAAGTCAGCTCAGCTCCCTGAGATTTCTACATGGGGTAGAAATCCGAGCCCTTTTGGACTTCAAGCCTATACCAGTTATAAAGTAGTAAGGAGCCAGGACCTTCCAGCTGACTTTGACCTTCTGGACTTGAACTTTTCAAACTCTGAAACAGTTTGCAGTTAGACACGTTTCGGCTTAATTCAAATCACATTATACCTTTCTAGGAAAAGGTGTCTAGGGATGACTGCTACTGCTGTTTGTAACTGCAAAGGTCTGACATGAATCTTCTAAATTCAACAGTCAGAGGTTGACTAGGAACTGGGACTTTGTAAAAATGGCAGTGAATGTCTCTTACCCTGGTGGGGCTTTCACTGACTATAACTACCTACATGTGGACATGTAGAGACAAACACGTAGTAAGTGAAAAATTAGAACACAGTAGTTGCTTCACACTGATGACTATGTACATAAATATTGGTAAGGATTAGAAATGAAAACAGGGGATGCAAGTAACTAGAGTTCCTTGCTGACTGTGTAGTTTCTTTCTGTAAAGTAGAAAACAAAAAATTTAAAGGCATTGATTGATTGATCCAAAAATATTAGAGCAACGAGAGAGAAACCAGCTCTATATAGCGAGGGTGTGTGTGTATAGGAAGTGTGAGGTAGGTGTCCTGGGCTCTACTCGATCTAACTGGCTCCCACCCCCAACTCTATCCTCAGCTCAAGGAGGCAAACGTGACCTAGAGAAGGAAATGAATTTCTGACAAAGAGTGATCTAGATAAAAATCCATTCTGCTTACCTTGATGCCTCTGTCCAGCCTTCCCCATCACCCCACCCATCCCACCTTCCCCAGGACCTCAACTAGACTTGATGGACTTCTAAAATAAGAACACATCCTCTCATCCACCATGAGGAAGCATTCACCAGGCTAAGGGATTTTTAATTTTTTTTTTTTTTTTGGAGAGAGATGATGAGGTATCAATATATTTAAATACACAGTTAAACCTGAACTTGGCAGTCTCTGGTTGTGTTGTTTGGAGAAGGCTTTTGTACTTGCCTCTGGCCTCTAAATGACATGTTTTCTACATTAAACTGAAGAACCTACAGACCAGATGGCAGAGATAAAGAGCTTTACCAGGTGCGGATGGTCAGGTGGCAGCCAGCTGACAGATCTTGCCAGTGACCCAGGTCTTCCTTTCTCCATCTTCAAAATTTTGCCCCAAATTTTCTGTAGGGATGTTTCCCAACCTTTAATGCTGCAACTTGCCTCTCATTTAAAATTGAAGCTCAAAGATCATCACCCAACCTTCCTCCAGCACGTCTACCACGCTCTCTAGGAGGAAAACCACCCGTCTGGGAAGGACATGTTAGCGGGGGAATAACCGTTTAGCCAGCCAGTGGTTCTGTCACCCCCCTGCTGCAGGAGTCCTGTGTTGTTCTAGACTTTATTTGCTTCCTCCCTTGGGGCACTCTGCAAGAAGCTGGAGAATGTGCGTGAGCTGGTGAACTCTGTGGGGAGAGGGTGGCAATGTATGTTCTTCAGGGTCCTCTAGGGTTCAGCCCCTAAGGATCCCGATTTCTTGGCAACTGTTATGAGCAACTCCTAAAAGAGAAATACACCAGACTATTGTTGCTGTGCATTACAATGTCTTATTTTCCTGAAATATCCCTCAGCATTAAAAAAAAAAAAAAAGTTTTATCAACAGCTGAAATGGCCCACATAAGAAAACCTATTCAGAGGGTCCTTTAGCCCAGTCATGACTTGAGGTTGCCTCTCCCCTGAGGGTGGTGTCTCTCTATCCAGCTCTGCTTTCCGGGGTTCTCCCACCCCAGTCAAAGACCCTGAGGTGCAAGAAGATAAGCTCAGCCACACGAAGCCACCAAACAGGAAGGAGATGCTCGTCTCCTTTTCTTCAACTCACTCCTCTACCTTTCAGAAAGAACCCCCTCCCAGGGACTAATCTGTCAGCCAGGAGCAGATAGGTGGCGGGACCTGGGCCCCTTTCTACATACAGGATGCTGCCTGTGGAACCAGACTCCTTTCCCACTTCCCTGGTTCTGCAGAGCACTGACCAGCTTCTCCCCCTGAGACCAGCAGATAGCAGTAGTTGAGAGTGAGCCAGCCCAGGAATATAGAAGGAAGAGATGTTAAGAAGGTTGGTTTCTAAGAACGCTCTCTTGAAAGCTTTCTTTTCTTTTCTTTTTTTTAAAGGTATTTTTATCCTGCTGGGTAGAGAGACTGCAAAGGAGGTCACTGTTGCAGCTGTGACCTCCTCCTGGAGACATGAGATTCCCTGTGGCCAGAAACAGCCCCAGAAGCCTGCGTGTGCATCTGGGATACGTGCCGTTTTCCCAGGCTGAGCAGGTGATGGGCTGAGGGTGGGTCACCCAGCTCCACGGTGGGACCACGGCCTGACGCCCAGGACGTACCGCCGCCCCGCGACTCTGCACACGAGGGGCCACACAGGGGTGCCGGTGACAGGATGCCAAGACTGTCTGTTTACAGCCCTGCTTCCTCCCAGCCCAGGGGGTGGGCCTACTCACCCCACCTCCCCGCCCCTAGTACAAAGAACTGTTTCCATTTCAACTTCTCCTGATCACATCTCCATTCCTTTTTCCACAAGCTCGGTCTGTGTAGCCAGGGGAACCAGTAACTGAACAAGCAGATAATTATGGATGAGTCATGAAACCACCCAGCCCTCTGGAGATGCCCATGACTCTACTTGTCTGTTTGACCCCCCTCAGCACATTCTAAGCAGAAACACTACAGAAATTTTGTACTTTGACGTCACATGTCCAGATCAAAGTGAGTTCATCTCTTGGGACACTCACTTTCATTTTCCAAAAAAAACAAATACATGAAAACACCTCCCTACCCCCCACCAAAACCAGAATTATGGGTTTACTGCTGAGATAAGATTAATTATAGGTTATAGAGCCAAGTGGCAATTTGTACTCTCTATTCAGAGGGAGTCTAAAGTTCCCACAACACCAAGGATGATAAAAGTTGCAGAGCCCTGTAACACGGTATAGGGTTATACTGCGCGTATAACAAACACTAAACATATATGTTTACTAAACACAGCAAACATATATGCCTGTATATGTTCAGTCAACACTGAGCCTGGCCCGCTGCCACGGATTGGGCCTAATTCAGTAGACACATACTGCCCGCCTACTATACCTAAGGCTCTTGCAGACAAGGCAGGCCTGGTCCTGCCTTCAAGGAGTCCATGGTAGCAGGCCAGAATCTGATCAGCATGCGGATCGAGGGAGAGGCCGCTGCTGCTTGCAAGTGCTGCCGCCGACCTGCTGTAAACCGAGGTTTCTGCTGACTGGATGCAGCGTGTTCAGATACCTTGCGTCTTTAGCTTCGAATTGTCCTTGGGTTTTAATGGTCCTCCTTTTGCTGCTATTGCACACACTGCTTCTGTCTTGGGACCCTGGATTTTTGCTGCTTCCAGTCCATGTCTCCACAGTGCAAAATGAAGGTTTGTTGTTGTATCTGTTGAAGAGACTGCTGAGTTCTCTGAGGGGTGTGGTGTCTTAGGGCGTAAGCCACCGGGACTCCTGCTCGCCTTTCAAACAACATAGAAAGACTTCATGATCTGAACGGACCAAGTGGAGAAAATCTTCTTGTTTTTTGGATGTTAGGGATAGAAATGACTATCACAGTCATCTCCTTACCCAAAGGGTGCCTTGTAAGAGACAGTTTAATTTTTTGGAGAGGAACTAAACAAGCTACAATCCTCAGGGCCATCTCGGCCAGATACCATGAGAAAGGAAAAAGGGTCTCCATCCAGAACTTTCCTTGGGGAAGGATAGCTTCAAGCTTCCCTCCACACAGAGGGTAAAACTGAGAGGATTAGCCATTTGTGCTGGGGTTAAGATCACTCCAGAGGCTGGGCAAAAGTATAATTAATTGTTTAATAAAAAAGAAATGGATCTGGCGTGGATAGGGAGAAATAGCCTTCCTGTAGTAAACATGAATAGGAAAGCTAGACTAACCACCTTCCTGGGGTGTCATTTAACAGTCTGTGTGTCCACAACTCAGGGCTCTCCTGTCGCATAGATCTGCACCGGAATCCCAGACCTATCATTGACTGGCTGTGTGACGTTGGGCAGGTTACTTAACCTCTCTGACCTTCCCTTTGCTCATGTGTGAAAACAGACCATTAAAGTTCCTGCTCCCTGAAGGCTGTTGTGGGACTTCAATAAAAGTATGACAAATGCTTAGCTCAGTGTCTAGTGCATGGAAAGCACCAATGCATGACAGTGAGTTGATGACCACTCTGCCATCACACGTACACAACCCATTCTGCTGTTCTACTTCTCACCCCAGGGAAGGAAGCTGGAGCCCACAAGGTTTAGTGATTCGTTGCCCGCAGCACAGGTGGGCCCCCTGAGCCAGAAGCTATGGACTCCATCCCCTTCCATGGGCCCTCACCTGTTCTTGCTTGTTCTTCTCAATCGGTGGCTTGGAATCACTAGGAAACTTGTAAACGGGAGATTCCTGGGCTACTTGCTCAGAGATTCTAATAAAGAGATCCATGTGGGTGCTGCATTGTTAGCAAGTACCCAGGTTATTAGGGGCAGGTGGGCCACTGAGCATGCCCAGTGCATCCCCAACCCCACCCCTTCGCTGCCTCTAATCATCCTAAGTTCTCCAGGCCTGGCTTAAGTTTCTATCCACCTCCTCCATGTAGCCTTCTCTCACCACCCCAGCCCAAGATGATCTCATCTGTCATTCCTCACTGATTATCAAGCATCATTTATTATCCTTTTGTGTCCAGTTTCTTTGCATCTCCAGGCCATGACTTATACATTTTGGCCTCAAATTCCTGCTGACCAGGTGTGTGCACGCTCCCAGCCCAGAGGGTCTCTGGGTTGATTTTGGGTTTCTTGGGCTCGGGCCATGCTGGCAGGTGTGAGGCTCAGGTGAGCCTCTACTCTTTCTTCCCGGGTCCTATCCTCAGGGGGTCTGCCCCTCCTCCCTCCTCACCCATCAGGAAGATCTGCTGAGCATCTCCGGGGTGGAGAAAGGACCATCACAACCACAACAACGGTAATCAACTCTGGAATGGAAAAGACTGGCGGCATGTCCAGGATAAAGAGGAGCCCAGGTTGTGCTGTTAGGCCTTGAACAAGTACCAGCAGGCATGCCCATCAAAGGTTTGTGTTCCAGACACTCCTTCGTGAGTTGCTGGTTTGGAACTTGCGGTGTATTTTCAACCCACAGAAGGAAATGTTGCAAATGGTGGTTAACCTCCTAAGCTAGTTTACAAAACCCTTGTTTAACCAAAAGATACTAAAACATCTAAAATGTAAGGAGATGGGAGGTGACAAACTCATTAGAAGTTGTTTACCATTCTTTCTGGTTCCTGAGGAAAACTAAATTTAAGGAGAGGAGAATAAGGAGGTAGAGAGACTCGTCTGTAGAATCTGTGGAAGTGCCTTTACAGGTTGAGGTCACAGATCCTTTATTACATTTAACTACACAACTTGCAACTTTTTGCAGAAAGCTTTCATTCCGGGGCTGCCATCTGTGTTGGTGTGGACAAGGCCAGGAAAGAGACTTGGGAAACTCGAACAGGTGACGTGTTCGATTAGGCAGAATGAGGAGTATCGCTTACACCTTCTAAATCCTCTTTGTTACAAGGCGATTTATGCCATAAGTAGAAATCAAGCTTTCAAAAACACCTGGGAGCATTTCCAAACACAGGAGTTTCCTTTTCCTTAAGACAGGTGTATTACTAAACTATTTTTGTGTGAGACAGACAGGATTAGACCCACAAAGGAAGTCAAGGGGGAGAGAGAAAGAAAACCAGCCCCAGGGACAGGGTGTTATGAAACAAGGGCGGATTTACCTGTGGCAGCTGGTGGGAGAGAGGAGGGGAGGAGAAAGGGATTGGAAGTGGAATTAAATACAATGTGAGTGACGATGACGGGAAGGGGGAACTGGGGCCATTTCTCTGAGTGGGGGCGGGGGGGAGCCGAGTGAAGGGACAGATGGGGTCTGGCAGCAGGGTGGAGGGGGGCACGGGGGTGCCCTCAAGCCACAAGTTGTCCGTGATTTGGGTAATGTTGCTTGAAGGTGCCTGTGCTCCTACAAGTTCTGAAATGTGTTTTACAACATGTCACACACATGGTTCGGGGACACTCACGAAGAATCAGTTCATGATGACTCAGAATTGATCTGATTCTCAGATGCAGTGAAATCAGGGCAAGAGGTTGTTCCTCATCCCTAGGAGTTGATGGTCGCAAAAAGTAATGCTTTGAGCTAAAACGGACATCACTGAGATGGTGGAGGAAATTTGAATATGGACTGTACATTCTATAAGAATATTTTATCAATGTTAACTTTTTTAGATGTGATAACAACAGGGCTCTGGTTATGTAGGAGAATGTCCTTGGGCTTAGGAAACACAAGCTGAAGAATTCAGGGGTGGAAAAAAAAATGCATTTAATATACCTAAGCGACCAACCATTATAGCTTAGCCTAGCCGACCTAAAATGCACTCAGAATACTTACATTAGTCTGCAGTTGGGCAAAATGATCTTACACAAGGCTTATTTTATAATTAAGTGCTGAATATCTTTAAAAAAAGGCATTCGGGGTGAAGTATTTGGATGTCTGCAAATTTTCACAGGTTCAACAACAAAATTATATATGTAGTATAATCATTTCATTAATTATATTATACACAGTATCAAATTATGTGTTAAATATGTAAAAATTGGACATGTGTCTAATTAGAAAGTACATGCACAAAAGTGGCAAAATGTGGTGAATCTGGGTGAAGCTTCAGGGGACCATTTCTCCAACTTTTCAGTTGAAAATTTTCAGTATAAGACACTGAGGGGAGAAAAAGAATTCTGCCCCTGGGACGGGCTGAGAAACCTCCATTCAGTCAAAGCTCGCCGCAGCCTGGAATAGCGAATCTCCTCTCGCCCCTCTCTCTCCCCCGCCTCTCTCTTTCCTTCCTGCCCCAGCTCCTCTCCTCTGAAACAAGGAAAAGAGCCAGCTAACTCAATTAGCCGTTAACACAACACACCCAGTGGAGGGAAAAGTTCAGGAGACTCAAGTTTAAGGCCTGGCCAGGTCCTCAGGGCTGTGGCGAATTTGAACAAGCCATGGGGGACTTGGAGCAGATTGTCAACAAGTCCCCTTCCAACTCTGCCCTTCCCTGATTTTAGGGAATCCCTTGGGGGCGGGGGTGGGGGTAGGAATGTTTATTTTCTTGCAGCAGCTTCCCTGCTGCTAAGTCGCTTCAGTGGTGTCCGACTCTGTGCAACCCCTTAGACGGCAGCCCACCAGGCTCCCCCGTCCCTGGGATTCTCCAGGCAAGAACACTGGAGTGGGTTGCCATTTCCTCCTCCAATGCATGAAAATGAAAAGTGAAAGTGAAGTCACTCAATCGTGTCCGACTCTTCGAAACCCCATGGACTGCAGCCTACCAGGCTCCTCCATCCATGGGATTTTCCAGGCAAGAGTACTGGAGTGGGGTGCTATTGCCTTCTCCTTCCCTAGCAAAGTACAATTTTCTTTTTCCTTGAATACGCCCAGAAAGACCACACAACACAAGGAGGCAAAGGCCCAGTGACCAGCTCTCTCTCCCCGAGCCCACCTACCAGCCTCCAGCTCAGGGTTCACCCAAAGCACACAAGCAGCTCTCCCACATCTGCCACTGGCCTTGTCACACCCCCCACCTCTTCCCTTCCGACCTCAAATAATGACACAAAGACCTGGACCTCAGGATCCCTGGAGACCTTCCCCATGCCACTTGCCACATGTCAGTGCCTGGGGACCCTGGCCATCAAGCTGGCCCTGGGACACCACCTTCCTGTCTCCATGTCTCTGGGCTTTCTCTCTCACTCTGTTTGGGGGGTTAATGGAGAGCTATCCTGTCCTGGCTTTTAGAAAATTCTATGGCTTAAATACTACAGTCAGCTATCCCAGGCACCGCTGGGGCTTCCCTGGTGGCTCAGATGGTAAAAAAAAAAAAAAAAAACAAATCCACCTACAATGTGGGATACCTACAATGTGGGTTCGGTCCCTGACTTGGGAAGCTCCCCTGGAGAAGGGAATGGTTAGCCACTCTAGTATACTTGCCTGGAGGTATTCCATGAACAGAAAAGCCTGGCGGGCTACAGTCCACAGGGTAGCGAAGAGTGTGGCACAACTGGCAAGTAACACTTTCAGTTTCAAGAGAAAGATAAGCTTCCCAGGTGGCTTCATCGGTAAAGAATTTGCCTGCAATGCAGGAGACCTGGGTTTGACCTCTGAGTCGGGAAGATCCCCTGCCGTAGGAAATGGCAACCCACTCTAGTATTTTCTCGGGAAACCCCATGGACAGAGGAGCCTAACGGGCTACAGTGTGTGGGATGGCAAAGAGTCACACACAACTGAGCACAATGGCTTAAATACCCACAGCTGAGTGCCCCTTGTCCAGGGTTGGGTGGCAGCGAGGGAGCTGCTACCGGGTTCCAGCAGAGCCAAAGAGAAGAAAATAAAGCAGCCAGACCACTTCGCACAGGTCTTATCTCCACTGGGTTTGTTACCCCATTAGACACAGGGTGGGAAGCACCTGGCTTACAGAGATGCTGCTGGTGTTCAGTAAATAAGCCTTCATCTTCCCAGGCGCTGACAGCTGACGAAGAGCAGGCAGGAGGGAACGCCTCCTCCACCGAGACTTGACTCGGACCATCTCTGCATGTGGGCCCAGGCCAGTTTGATGAGCTCTGCCAGGAAATGGTGGAGCGGGGAGGCGGGGACCTGTGCTGGCCGACTGTGGGTCTTGTGCCCACCCCAGAAAAGCAGGTCACCCTCTGACCAGGGGAAGTCATTTATGCCAGAGTTCTTTAAAATGCTAGTTTCATCTATTTTCCACCTTTCCTTCCTAGAAAGATGGCAGTTTTCTCTCCTTAGGGTTCTACTTTGCCTGCTTAAGCCCAGAAGTGGGATTCCCCACAGCAACAGAGGACCCCGCATCACTTACCCAAGAAAAGAGGAACAGGGCGCTTTATGAGACCTTGGATCCGGCTCCCAAGCCTGTCCTGTGTTACACCACCAAGCTCGGGGGTGTGTGTGGGAGGAGGTGGGCGCGTGTTGTTTCTCCCGCCCCACACACTAGGTGGAGGAGTTGTAAAGGGGATTCGAGGAGTCAGGGAACTCAGGCCCCTGTTGGCTGGACAAGGCTCAACTGCAGGACTTGTGCATGTCTGTGTGCAAAGCCTTGGCCTTAGAGTGAAAGCCGTGGGTCCCCAGAGGACCCTAATCTGACGGAAACATCCGGGCAGACTGTCCCGGCCCTCAGGCATTTTGCACCATCATTTAAACTCAAATTTGCTTAAAGCAGAGAAGTGAGGGTCACAGTCACAGAGTGAGCGGAGGGGACTGGAGGAGACATGGACATCGGTTATGCAGGGCCCCCCGCCCCTCGCTTAGAGCTAAAACCTCGAGACCCAGAGGAGTTGACCTGTGACAGGGAATAATTAAGGTCTCAGGTACCTTCTTAAACGGACAAAACAGGACTGTATAGTTTGCCCTTTGGCCGCCCAGTCATCTTTATTTAAAAAGTCAACTCACGAACATATCCTGTTGATTCATTAGGCCAAATTAAACTTCTTCAGGCAGCCCAGCCTTTGTTCTCCCAAATGATAGCATTTGCAGTGTATGAAGGAGAATGGTCACTCACTGGCTGAATGTCCGGCATCACTTGCGATTCTCTTTGGAGGGGCATATCTAGAATGTTTCTGCAAGCCCACTCTAAGAGAGAACACTCACAGCCAAGCACCTCCTTCCACAGTCACCCCAACCATTTGTGACCCTTTGACATGCCTCTCCAAGCATCATCAAAATGCTCATAAAATTTGAAAAAATCAAGTTTGCTTAAAGCAGAGAAGCATTCTGAAGTTTTGTTGATTGCATTAAAACTTCAATGTTTTAAGTTTGAAACTTAAAACCCCAACCCCGCCATTCACCCCTAGTATAAATATTTTTAAGCAAAGAGACTGAAAGCAATGGGTTTGAATATCTGTGCTGGGGTCACATCCGAAATGTCCTAGATGGATCACTTGAGGGGATTTTTGATTAATTGTGAAGCAGTTTCAATCTGCTCCTATTCAGGTTCAGGGGAAAAAAATGAAAACCTGGGCCCCAAACAGCTTGCACAAACCTCTTAAGAACCTGCCTTCTCATCCATGCTAGAAGCAGCCACCCCCACCTCAGTCAGCAGGCAGGAAAACTTCAACCTTTGAGCACCGGTGGCTTCACGGGAAAGCGAGTAACAGAGTAAAAGCTGTGTGTTTCTCTCCACTCCCCAAACCCAAACATCCACGTGCCCACGGTGCCCCCTCCACTTCAATCAGCAACAAATCCCAACGTCGCTTTATTAGACATTTTCCCCATGTCTAATGTGTGTTAAGGCAACACACATTAAATATTTGATCTCCTCTTACTATGATGAGAGCTAGCAGGCTCATAAATAATCCATTAACCTGGTTCATTTTTCTGAACAAAATTGATTATAAAAATACTAACACAGAAGCCTTTTTAAGGTCTGACTCTTAGAAATCCCATCCCTCTGAAATCTTTAGAACCCCAACTGAAAAAAAAAAAATCATTACACAGAAGACCCAGGGCAAAAAGAAATGTGCTTCTTAGTGTTCTTTAGCTCCAGAGAGCCTTTGAGAAAACAAATTTGAACGTACACATTTTTCAAGCAACTGATGGGCACACACTTCAACCATGTAGAACAGCTCTCTGGAGTTGTGGGTTTCACATGAATTCTGAATGACTGAGCGTGCATCGGCTCTGCGAGTGAAAACCACCCAAGCGTACGGAGACTCGTCCCACTTAAGTGTCATTCGGAGATTTCTCTAGATATTTGGGCATTGTGTCCAGCAGGGCTCTACCCGCGGAGATGCCTGCACACACACATCCCTGCACGCGATGGCGGTCAGCGAAGAGCAAACAGAAGCCCTGGGTTGAAAGTAAAGCAACTTTTGCCTCCAAGCTCAGGACCTTCCTGGGCAACTGGGGCCGCCCCCCAGGCCTCCGGGGAGGAAGGAGCGCTCTGAGGTTATCGAACGCCCGAGTCCCCTGGTCCGACTCCGTGCGCACCAGCCCTGCCCAAACCCCCCACGCCCGCCCCCGGGAGTGGGGGGGGGGGTGGGGGCTCGCGGGATGAAGTTCTGGAGAGAAGTGGGCTTGAAAAGCCGGGAGGAAAGCGGACCCACCTGCCGGGAGTCCGCGGAGGCTGGTCCGGGGCTTCGGAGCCGGCGACCCTCGCGCCGTCGAGGCACCCGGGCGCCGCTGTCTGTTCCGGCGCTGGCGCGGCCGTTATTTGTACTCTCGGCCCCTCACATGGTCTGATCTCTAGATATCCGCCGCCAAAGAGCTCTTTAAGAATTTTTGCGTCACTTTGAGCAGCAGAAACTTTACGTTTCCCCGCTGCCGCCGCTCTGCCTTCCTCCTGGGGATGGGGAGGGCTGGGGGGCTGGGTGGGCGGGCGCTCCAGAGAGTGGCGGGCGGGGAGGCGTGGACGGGGAACCGGAGAGGGGGAAAGTGAAGGACCCCCCACTCCCACTACACACGCACACACACATTCACACACTCGCCCCCCTAGAGGACCAGCGCTCTGAGTAGAGAAGGGAGCCTGGGGCGGGGAGGGGCAAGCAGCAGGCTGAGCGGAGCCAGAAGTCCTAACCCCTCGTGCTCTTTAAGCTCGCGGGGAAGGAGCTGCTCCACAACCCACAGGTGTAGTTCCTCCCCAGCCAGTAGCTCCTGAAGTTTTATGTGTAGGTTTCAGCTTGATATCACTTACTCATAACCATCACTCTGGACCACGGACACCTCCCCTCACCCCCATCCCGAATCCGGCCCTATTTTTCTTCCTGGGACTTAGCCCTTGGCTCTCCCTCCGGCTTCACCGCTGGGACGTGAACCCAGCCAGGAAGAGCTCAGCTGAACTCTGGTCCAGAAGGACCAGAAGGAATTAATTCCTCGCTATCCCCGGTTCCTCCAATACAGCCCAGCCTAGTGGCTCAAGGTAAATACTAGCAGAAGAAATGAATGAATGAAGCACTTTCCCACCTTGTTAACCAGCTACAGTGGAAAGCAGTATGAGAACAGAGGGTGTGGGTGGCGATCTGGTAAACGTGTGTGCCTGTGGTGTTGGGCGAGGGGGTGAATTGGTAACAATATTTTAATTATCTGAAGAAAACCAACAGGAGCCTATTGTGTTGAATCATGTCAATATATTACTTTGATAACTTTAAAAACTTTAAAAATAAACTTAATGTTAAATTATCTTTTCAGTACAATTATTTTTTACATTTGAAAAGAACAGATGCAGTACTTGCTCCGGATGTCCCTG
The DNA here is from genome assembly GCF_032452875.1 of Bos javanicus. Classification (NCBI taxonomy): domain Eukaryota; kingdom Metazoa; phylum Chordata; class Mammalia; order Artiodactyla; family Bovidae; genus Bos; species Bos javanicus. Next base: position 22,630,003 of record NC_083886.1, read on the forward strand.
AGGCTGAGATGGGAGGGCAAGAGCTGACGCGCCTACTTCTTCCTAGAGGCCAAGGTCCCAGCCAAGTAGAAGGCAGAAAAGAAACAGCAGTTACAAGTGTGCAACCCCTTTCTCCCCGCTCCCCCAACTCGCTGCTTGGACTGAACAGAACCCAGAAAACTGAGGGAGAATCCGGCTGAGTGGACCTGGAGTCTGCAGGGACCGAGTTGAAACAACCTTCACTGGGCGTGGTTGGCGCCCCAACCTGGGAGGAATCAGTGTGAGATTCTGGCGCCACCTAGACGTCAGGGTGGGGATTGCAAGCAGAGCGGGGATGGCGACTCCCAGGGAAATTTGGGCAGTTCATCCCTGGGTCATATCCTGGGATGAGAGGCCCACGTCAGGCAGCCCCTCCCTTCAGATGGACACTGTGTGTGACCACTGTGTGAACGAGTGTAACAAATGTAAGGTGTGGTTCTGAGAAGGGCCTGGGAGGGGACTGGGACCCCAGCCCTTGGCTGAGACTCTCGTCTCCACCCAGTCTGTCCTCCACGTTGGCTTAGTGTGGCCTTTCAACACCATGCCAGAGTCTCCCGAGCCTGTTGACCACTCATGACCTTCTTCCGAGACCCTAATACCCATTCTTGCGCAGTCTCCCTCCCTCCCAGCCCCTCTCAGAACTGTTTTCTTGGGTGTGGTGCTGACCTAGACCACGGGACTTGGGTGAAACCCCAGCTCTGACCCTGTACTGTCTGCATGGGTTTATTCCCATACGAGGAAGTTCCTTCTTCTGGGCTGGTATAGCCTTTGGCTCCCTCGTGTGTAAAATAGGGATCATGAGGGTGGTGGGCACCCCCGCGTGCCGGGCGGGAAGGGGCTGACGTGTGCAGTAACACCACTGCCCTCTCCGCCTGAGGGGCACTGCCCACCCACCCTCTCTCCCCCGCTGGACCGCCTGGGCCAGTCCTCTCCCCTCTTAGTCTCTGGCCAAGGAGCCGCTGCGATTACACAGACGCGACCTCTCCCTTGTTCCTCACGGCCTCCCTGGAAGAGTCCATGAAAAGTTGTTGCAGATGGGCCATCTACTCTCTACACAGGTGCTTTCTCTTCTCTTCCCCGTGGGTGTCGTCCCACAGAGACCAGGTGGCCTCCGCTGCCCCACTTTCGCCTCAACAAATCCAGACTCGCACTTTCCTAACACACAGCCTTCCCTGTCTTGCTCCCCACGCTTGTGCCACACCTGCCCTGGCTCTCTCCAGCATCCAGACTCCCTCCCAGCAGCCCCGCTTATTTTTCCTGGGACATGGTGTAGTTTAGGTGACAGGGTCAATGGCCAACCATGCATGGGGACAGCACCTCCAGAGCAGGATTTGCTGTCACTGTGAGCCCTGGGCTCGTCCCCATAGGGTTCTACCTAGAAGCCCCCCGGGGGAGGCTGTCTCTGATCAGGTGAAGCAAGGCCAAGGGGAGGGGAGGGAAAGCCCTTCAGGAGTGCCAGGGGTGGGATGTGCAGGCGGTGTGGGAGAGGAATGTCCCGAGGAAGGCAGACAACGTTTACAAGTAGGTGATGTGTGTCCTTGGTCACTTTTTCCTGGCCCCAGGTCTCCCATTCCTTATGAGCCTACTACCTCTGCTGGACAAGACCCTGTTTCCCCAGATTTGACAGGCGTCGTGACTACCGTATGTTCTATGATATCTTTGGGTCAAGGTTTCTGGTTTTACTTCCTTCCTGTGGGATCCCCTCCCCTGACTATAAACACTTTCGCCGGTGCCACGGTCTGGAAGGCAGCTGTGTTTACCTTCCATCTTGGCAGAGAAGTTGAAGCCAGAAGAGCAAGTACCAGGACACCCCACCCCCACCCCAGCCGCACAGACCCGTGAGAGCCCTCAGACCTTTCCTAAATGTCCACCTCCTCCACTGGGCTCTGAGTTCCCAAGGGAAGGGGCTCTGCCTCTCTGCAGATCTTAATACCCGTCCCTGTGTCAGCACACAGCACGCCCCACACACAAGTGTTGGCAATGGACGGCTAGGGAGATGCCTTCTACTCTTAGCCGACTTAAAGTCGGCAGCACTTTTGGGACTGGTGAGTAAATCATGGAATATCTGACACTGGAGAATTGCCCAGCAGTGAAAGGAGTGAGGCGGTTTTCTCTGTGTATTGCAGTCGCTGTAAGCATGTAGAAGAAACTGGAAATCCTAAGTGCTTTGGAGGGAAAGGACATTAAGGGTAGGAGGGAACCCTGCTTTTTCACGGTATTACCTTTCATACTACTTAAATATTTGTCATGTTGGTAATACTTTTCTACAACTTTTCCGGAAAAGCCTCATTTTTTAAAAATTGTAAAAGTTAAAAAAGAGAGAAAAGGACTTTCCTGACGGTCCAGTGGTTAAGACTGCGCTGCCAATGCAAGGGGCACAGATTCAATTCCTGGTTGGGGAACTAAGATCCCACATGCTGCACCGCATGGCCAAAAAATAAAAATGAACAAAATAACAATAAGAACAATAAAATAATTTTTAAAAAGAAATAAAGAGAGGAGAAAGAAAGAATACAGAAAGGGGCCCCAAGCTATGGCAAAGCAGGGGAGAAGCCTGGAGGATTTTCAGGGCAGCTCCATCTCTTGCAGTGCAAACTGTTTCCTTCCCAAACAGGGCTGAATTATTCAGTACCACTGCAGGTTTTTTTATTCCCTTAGGAAGGAAGCAAATATTTTCTTTCTAACTTACTAATAAGGGTGCTGTGAGCCAGGAGGTGACATCCAGGGCTTTGCTCAGGGTCTGAGCAAGAGGGACAGAATTATTTTTAGAACCCAGGTTCTCTGCTTCTAGCCCCTGAAGTCACGCCTCTCTCCTCCCTCCCACTCCCAGCTTTCTTGGTCTGCTCAAGACGACAGAATACTCTCCCTGTCTTTAGCTCTTCTTCCCTTCCAGGAACTTCAAGATAACTGTGGCCTCTGCATAGAGGGAGGTTTCCCCCCTCAGTCTCTTCTTGGAAAACTGATCACCCTCATCCTTGATATCTGTGGTCACTGTGGTTAGAAGTTAGATTAAAATGGGTCAGTTTTTCTTTTCCTTCTCCAACTTCGAGCCCTTTCCTAACTATGATGATATTTACTGGAAAACTTCACTCATAGCAAGTCATCTGCTTTTGCCACGGGCTCATGTATATACATCTTATTTTGCGAACTACACGATAAACTTCTGAAGGGCAGGGAATTACTTTAACCCCCAGAGGGCCTTGCTCGATGACGGACACATTGGAGAAGCTCTGTGAACTGGTTATTACCAATAGCTCCCATCTATTGAGCATCTGTCTCCCACGTACATTATCTGCCTCCTTTTTTGTTCTTTTCCTACCACAAGGGTAATATGCATTTTTCAACCCTTTGGCTGTATTTTGTTATTAAAAATATATTTTAGTTTTTCTCTTTTGAGCTGTGACCTTTCCTATGAATACATTTCAAAAAGCTTTTCACCAAAGATGGTATGGAGACTGAGACGCAGAGAGGGTCGGTGACTGGTCCCTGCCCTGCGTGGCTCCAAGTGGCTCAGCCAACCCTCCTGCCTGAGTCCAAAGGTGCTGGGATTCTCCCTCTCCTGGGTTGACTTTTTCTTTTAAAAATGTTTTTATTTATTTTGGTTGTGTGGGGTCTTGGCTGCTGTGCGCAGGCTTTTCTCGAGTTGTGGCGAGTAGGGGTAACTCTCTAGTTGAGATGCACAGGCTTCTCATTGCAATGGCTTCTTTTCTTGCAGAGCACAGGCTCTAGGGTGCATAGGCTTCAGCAGTCGAGGCTCCCTGGCTCTAGAGCGCAGGCTCAGTAGGTGTGGCGCATGGGCTCAGTTGCTTCGAGGCACGTGGGATCTTCCTGGACCAGGGATTGAACCCGCGTCTCTTGCAATGGCAGGTGGATTCTTTATCATTGAGCCACTGGGAATCTCTGCTGGGCCAATTTGAAGCCAGAAAGGTGCAGGCAGTGAGAAAAGTGAAGAAAACCTTTGAGGGTTTCTACCTCCCTCTTCTGCTCCCCTAAGGCCAGTCACCCTGAAATCTAGACCTTCCTGTTAAGCACTGACGTACGAAGATCCACAGGGGCTTTGTTCTCATTCTACTCATCCCTCCTGAGCAAGTGACTGAGAAGCCCACTTCAGATCTATACATAAACTTTTAATTGAATACAGCTGTCAGGATATAGGGCATTTTCCATCCGTCAGTCAACCATATTTACCATGAGGCAGGCTTGTGAACACAGTGGTGAGTAAGACAAAGCCGCTGCCCTTGGGGAACTGACAGGAAGGATCGACACATAAACATAGAAACAAACAAGCATTTCAGAAAGTGACAGAAGTGAAGGAAATCGACCCCAGTTATCGTATAGAGGCAAGGGCAGAGGTGGTGGAGGCGGTGAGGAGGGGGCAGCTTGCTACTCAGGTGAGGTGATGGCCTTGATGTTTGAGCCATGACCTGAATCATAAGAAGCCAGCCTTCAGGCTGAGGGAACAGTTTTAGGATGAGGGAACAGCTAGCAGGCGGGAATGCGCTTGGTGCATTTGAAGGACAAAGTGGGAGTGGGGTGTGACTGTCTGATGCAGGGTGAACAAGAAGGGAAGGGAGGAAGTTGGGTCTGGAGAGGTGGGCAGGGGCCTCAAGGGAGGAGGCTGTGTGCTCCTGTCACTGAATGTGTCCATGCAGAACTTCAAGGATTCCTTATCCATCTTGGAGAAGTCTAGACAAGATGACCTCTAAGGGCCCTCTCGGGTGAGAGGCAAGTGGGCTGCAGTTTAAGGCAAGCACACTCTGATACTTTCCACTGTGTACCCGCCCTGTCTCAGCCACTCCATTCTTCTGCAAAGCAGGTAATTTTAAAAAATCAAACAAAACATTGACTTAGGATAGGCTGAGAGATGGTTCCAGAGCCCACTCCATCCACTTTAAGAGGAGCTACTAGATAGTTTTTCTCAAGGAGTAAGCGAGAGAGAGAGAGAGAAAGCAGGTGGTATCCAAACGGTACCAAGGAAGACAAACGGGCAGAAGGGCTTCTGTCTTCACACAGTCCTGTTTGCAAATGCCTATGGCTGCTATGAATAGGACACTCCCCCTCCCTCTCCCTTTCTCTTTGTGGTCATGAGTAAAGGGTTTGAATTTTGCAAAGGAAACAAGAACAACTCTGGCCAATTGATTCCTAGTTTTCAATCAAATTGTGTCACAGACCCCAAGGAAGTAGGGTCATCTTCATGAAAAGCAGCAATGGTTCTGAACAAGCGGTCTCAACTACGGGGATGCCCATCTGATATTACTTACAAGGAAAAAAAAATCTAGCCTAATCAATGACTTTGGCCAGTCAGCAACAAGTTTCACCCAGGCCACACGATCAGAGAAGTGGGAATGAAAGTTCAAGTGCCCTGGCGCTGCCAACAGCAAATGAGAATTCAGTGGCTCTTTGACAACAAGCCGGAGCATGCTGATGGATCCATAACCACATCCTGGAGGAATGACGTCTCATTATCAGGTCCTGGCTTCTTGGATGTGTAGGGTCAGCATGACTCTACATGTCTCAAGAGGGTTCCTGGAGCTGGCAAGGACCTTCCAGAGGTGAGAGTATCATTGAAAGAGCGACAGGAAGACAGTTCACACCTTCTCAATTCCCAGTTCACCAGTCACCCAAATGTTAGCAGGTTCTTCCAGTTCAGATGTCTGGCTAAAACTCTGGCCCATTTCATCTTTGGTAGAGAAGACATACCCGCCATCCTTTGTTTCTCTCCACAGAATCCTAATTTTATTTGGATAATAGCTTCTATTCAGTATTTGGTTATGGAGATTATCTTTGATATATTTGGATTCAGTTAGTAATATTTGGTTAGGAATTTTGCATCTCTTTATGGAGGAGATTTGCATGTACTTTTTTCTTTTTTTTGTTAGGTTATGGCAGCCTCATAAAATAATCCTTTATGTCACAGAATAGCTCTTTGTCTTTCTTCTTAACCTAATCGAAATTCCCCAGAGAACACTTGCAATCTCTGCACACTAGGGTTCTAGGAGCCCAGTATGACCGAGGATATTCAAAATGCAAATGCCCACATAAGGTACTTTCATCTTCAACTAAGTTTCTGACCTCCAGGCCATAAACTAGTTTTCTCTATGGAGAATAAATCTTGAATTGGTGCCTGCTGAGAGGGGGAGGGGCAAGCACATAGCTACCCAAGGTAGCGAGGGCATCTAGCTTTCAGTGACCCAGAGTAACCCTCTGATGCTAGCATGTCTGAGCTTTGGGGGTGGGGGGTGGGGGGAGAGGGTTACACAGTGTAAACTGGTTTGCTTATCACTATCTGTCTGCACTGCTGAATCAGGATTCAACTTTTTCAGTTCTGCTAAATCTTTCAACGTCTCACTCTGCTTTTCAGTTTGCTTCTTCTCCCCCTTCTTCCCGGGGTCTGGGGATATATGTCTTCCAAACAGGTCCCTTCACTGTCACTTCTGACAACATTAAGGGTGTCTTATATTTTTCCATCTGCAGTATAATGGTAGCCTCCTCTTGACTTCTTTTGTGTGTGTCTGTACTTTTGGGGGGGATCAGTCTTACCCAATATGTTAATTTGCTTTTCTTTTTTTTAAAGAACCACTTGTAATATAAATGCGAAGAGTCTGTTTAGCGAATGGTGCTGGGAAAGTTGGACAGGTGCATGTAAATCAATGAATTCCCTCACACCATGCACAAAAATAAACTCAAAATGGCTTAAAGACTTAAACGTAAGACACGACACCATAAAACTGGAAGACAGCATAAGCAACACATTCTCTGACATAAATCATACCAATGTTTTCAGTCTCCCAAGGCAATAGCAATAAAACCAAAAATAAACAAATGGAATCAATTATTTGTTTAATCAATCAATAAACAAATGGAATCAACCTAATCAAACTTACAAGCTTTTGCATAGCAAAGGAAACTGTAAGTGAAAAAAAACAAAACAAAAAGACAACCTGAAGAATGGGAGAAAATATTTGCAAAATGAGGCAAGTGGCAAGAACTTAATCTCCAAAATATACAAACAGCTCATACAACTCAACAAGAAACAATCAACCCAACTGAAAAATGGCACATGACCTATATAGACATTTCTCCAAAGAAGATATAAAGATAGCCGATAGGCACATGAAAAGATTCTCAACATCACTATTAGAGAAATGCAAATCAAAACTACAATGAGCCATCACTTCACACCAGTCAGAATGGCCATCACTAAAGTCTGCAAGTAACAAATGCTGTAGAGGGTGTAGAGAAAAGGAAAGCCCTCCCTCTCACACTGTTGGTGGGGATGCAAATTGGTGCAGCCACTATGGAACACAGTATGGAGGTTCCTCAAAAACACTAAAAAGAGTTGCCATATGATCCAGCAATCCCACTCCTGGGCACATAACCAGACAAAACAATAATTCAAAAAGATACACATGTCCCTATTTTCACAGCTATTCATACTAGCCAAGACATGGATACAACCTAAGTGTCCAGTGACAGATGAATGGATAAAGAAAATGTGGTACATCTATACGATAGAATACTCAGTTCAGTTCAGCTGCTTAGTCGTGTCCGACTTTCTGCAACCCCGTGGACTGCAGCACGCCAGGCTTCCCTGTCCATCGCCAACTCCAATAGAATACAACAGTAAAATACTACTCAGCCCTAAAAATGAAACAGTGCCATTTGCAGCAACATGGATGCCAGGAGAGATCATCATACGAAGTCAAGTCAGAAAGAGAAAAACACCGCGTGGTCTCATTTATGTGTGGAATACGGCACAAACGAACCCATGTACAAAACAGCAACAGGCTCACAGACGTAAGAGAACAGACTCAGGTTGCCAAGGGGAAGAGGAGGAAGGAAAGGGACGGCCTGAGGGTTCTGGGTTAGCTGACGCAAACTATTACATTTAGAATGGATAAACAACAAAGGAAAATAAAGATAAAATCCATCCATTAAAAAAAAAATTCCATTTGACAATTTGCTTTTTTCTGAAACATTTAAGCCTTTTATGGATGTTGAAATTATTGACACATTTAGGTTTCTATTTTGGACACAGTACTTGCCTGTGTTTTCTTTCTCTCCACTATTTTGTTTATATATATATATATATATAATATTTTATATATATTTATAAAATTTATGTATTTTAATAAAATTTTATATATTTTATATATTTATAATATATATGTAATATATATATAATATTCTTGATGGGAAAGTACATCCTGTTTTATTTTAGTAGTTAATCTGGAAACTTCTAGCACTTAAAATAAACACAGCAAAGCCTAAAGTTAATCCATGCACTTATCTTCTTCCTGAATGACATTAAGGACTTTAGAGTATGTATGCTTATTCTAATCATCTCCCGCGTTCCCTATTTTTATGTATTTTGGTTTTATCTGTTTTGGAACTTGTAAGACTACCCATAGTCACTTCCTGTTTAGATGGTGCACGTGTTTATCACTTTCTTCAATTCTACATTCCTTTGTTGAATTTCAGAACTTCTATATTAAGAGATCACTGTTGTTCTGCTTGGGCAACAATTTTTAACTGAAATAGTCTTTTATTTCACCTCTGTTCTTCAAAGACAGTTTTGCTCAGTATAGAATTCTAGGTTCATGGTTAATTTCTAACTGTCTTTTGAAGGCACTTTTCACGGTCTTTTGACATACATAGTTGCTGATGAGAAGTCAGCAATCTCATTGTCTTTTCTTTGGAGGCAACCTGTCATTTCTTCCTGGATATCGTTAAGATTTGTTCTGAGGTTTCACCATGATGTGTCTGGAAATGGATTTATCCTACTTGGAACAGGATTACTAGAGTATTGTAAACACTGAATAACACTTGAGCCTGTAACTAATGTTATAACTAATGTTATGACAAACAATATTCCATGCTAGAACTGAGAAGATTCTTTCAAAGCCTGAAAGGTAGGGGACTCAGGCACCAACAGAAATGTTGATTAGGATGCTGTATTTCTTTGCTTTCAGTGAAAGAGAGGCCAGTCTTAGTAAAATACATACTCTTCAGCCCACTCTAAGGCTGGACCCAGCTGGGCCTTACTTCCCACTCTTGCAGTGACCCTGTTGCTTGGAGAAATGATGGTTAAGCAGCAGAGGCACCAGCTCTCTTAAACATGGTGCCTAGAAGCCCTCTGCAGAAGCCAGAGAGGATCTGCACAGGCTGGGAAGAATCATACATCCCAGAGAGCAGCCAAGGTGGAGACGCTCTGAACCATCTTGCTGTTTCTTTACTTTCAAGAACACGAGCCACCTGGCTACTTTCCTTTATAGCCAAACACACACACACTTCTTAGGTCAAATAAGCCAACACACTCTCATTTAGCAAAGTGTTTTATTCAAAAGCTTTCTCAGCACCATCTAGTTGTCAGAAAGAATGGATGATATCCCCTTTTTGTGCCCACCCAACTCCCAATTCCAGAGGCAGAAGTTGAACCGTTTGGCGAGAGCTCCCTCTAAGGATTATAATTCAGATCATGATAAGGTTTTGGTTGTTCTCTCACCCACGTTCTCTGACCCTCTACTTAACCATGACTCAAGTAGAGCCGTGATCTCCACAGTTCAGAACAACTGGAAGGAATCATGTCAGTTTTGATCAACCTCCCATTCCTGGGCTGTTCGAGGCACAAAGAATTACCTTGACAAAATCTGAATTCAGTGACTGCCACCTCGGAGGAACAGTGATACTGTCAGGCAGCATGCAGTTTTGAGAGCTCAAATGTTAGGGCACCCTCCCCCACTCTACTCTAGGAACAAGGAGCACTAGGTCTGCTTTCTCTCCACACACCTCAATTGCTCATCCTCTTCTGCCTTATTAACACAGACACAGAACGAAACCGGTGTGACAGAGTTAAGACAAACAATTACATCTGATTAAAATGCTAAGAGATCCTGAGCTGTTGGAGATGAGGAGAGTAGATAGTGTGACCTGATCTTTCCCTTTTTTTCTTTAAGAATATTTTGTTTCAGCATAAAGCACACTTTCCCAAAGAGGTTCCTGGAGCAGAAATCCAAGAGTCTGACCGTGTCCCGTGGGAACACACAGTCAGCTATGTCACTTTGGCTTCAGTCCCTGGATCTGTCCTTTGCAGCTACTTCAGGTCCCATGGGAAGAGGAAAAGCTGGAGGCAACATCACTTGGCCAAAGCACCCATGGGGTCCCAGGCTGGCAGGACAATGGGTTCCTGCTCTAGTACAGCTAGCACCTCTTCAGGGACATGCTTCTTGTCCACCACCACTTCGTAGACGTACTCAGAGAACCACTCATCCGTCATGCACAGGTAACCTGGAGAAGAGAACAGGAGCCTCATGAATCCAGAGGGCAAGGGGCAAAGAGCAAAAACCTTACTGGCACTATGAGAAAATCTCTCACAAAGCTAGCATTTGTACATGTTTTTCAGCTTTCCCATCTGTAATTTCATTTAACCTGATTATTTTTAAAATTGTTATTTCTCTATTTTTGGCTGCACTGGGTCTTTGTTGTTGCACGCAGGCTTTCTCCAGTTGTGGCGAGCACGGCTGCTGTTTGTTGTGGTGTGCAGGCTTCTCGTTGAGATGGCCTCTCTTGTTCTGGAGCATGGGCTTTAGGTGCGCGGACTTCAGCAATTGTGGTCCTTGGGCTCCAGAGCTCAGGCTCGGCAGTCGTGGCTCACAGGCCCAGCTGCTCTGTAGCACGTGGGCTCTCCTGTCCCCTGCACCGGCAGGCAGATGCCTAACCAATGACCACCAGGGAAGCCCCGATGAAGTCTTACAGCAATCTACAAAGCAGACAGGACAGCAGGGTAATGGTTTTACCAGTTAGAAAAACTGGGGCTCAGAGTAACTAAGTGATGAGCCCAGGTTACATGGGTGAAGTTCAGAGCTGGGCCTTGGACCAGAGATCCTGTGCTGTTCCACTTCTCAGGCTGCCTCACTGAGGGTGAGTCAGTGACCCTGAAGGTAGGTGGAAATGTTTCTTGTTCACACAGCCATATGTCAGGGGTTAATCTCTAGGATCAGAAGGGCAAGCATACCCATCCCACCTTCTCAGCATCACTGGCTGTTTTCTCTCATTCCTCTCTACCATAAATTTCTACCCAACAATCAGCTAAGCCATCAGGGGAATCCTGACGGGGTCTGGTCTTCATTCCCAGGGAGCCACTTATTTGCAGATGACACTGTGTGAGTCTGTGCTTTCTTAGGAGGAAATCTGTGGTGAAGAAGAGACAGTCGCTTGACCTATATTCCTTGCTGAGGCCCTGGGATTTACGGATCTCTCCAGTGGTAGGAATGAACAGGGGCACAGCAGTACTAACACCCCAGACTGAGGCTTATCTGAGAAAAGGCGTGGCGTCATCAGGTATCTGGTGACAGACACCTGCCTTTCCCGTCAGGGAGACTATCCCGGCTCCACTAGAGGTGGTAGGCTCAGGTGCTTTAATCACGTCTGATTCTTTGTGACCCTGTGGACTACAGCCCACCAGGCTTCTCTACTCATGGGATTCTCTGGGCAAAAATACTGGAGTGGGTTGCCATTTCCTCCTCCAGAGGATCTTCCTGACCCAGGGATCAAACCTGTGTCTCTCATGTCTCCTAGCACTGGCAGGCGGGTTCTTTACGGCCAGCACCACCTGGGAAGCCCGCAGACTCCACTAGGACAAGAATTCCTCTTCGGGATCATACCACTGCCAAACTGAAATGGGGAAACATTTCACCTGAGGCACTGCTAATACAAAGAGTGAAACTAAGGCGAGAGATGAAAGTGTGTGCACTTAAAATAAGGATGGGCCATGGAGAAAGCAGAGGACAGAAGAGTGTACCTACATAGGTTACCACCTACACGCCGAGCACTCACAGTAACTAGTGATCTTCATCATCATCTCTCCATGGCTGACACCTGCTGTATACTAGACACTTGAGCCGTATTTTCTCTGCAAGTGTGCAAATCTAGGTCTGTGCTATATCACTTCCCACTACAGAGGACCGAGAGAGAGGGAGAAGAGGTAGGTATTCCTAAGGTGATCCTCTAGTATATTGGTTCTCAAACTTCTTGGCCCCAGGCTCACGACTGTGCACTTAAAATTATTGAGGACTCTAAAAAGTTGTTGATATGGGTTATACTTAATGATGTTAACCACAGTAAAAATTAAAATAGAAAGCTAAAAATATTGATTCACTTAGGAAAAAATAATTATATCCTCCAATACAAAATAAATTTTAGGAAGGAAAGTGGCATTACTCTGTGATGCAGAAGACAGCTGAATTTTCATATCTGCTTCTGTGTGCAGTCTGCTGCAACTGTTCTTTTGGATGAAGCAGAAGCAGCAAATCTGGCCTCATGCAGATATGCTGTCAGAGGAAGGAAGACCTTGTAGATGTCCTAGAAGGGTCCCAGGGACCTGGCAGGGGTCCTCAGGGCCCACTCTGAGAACTGCTGCTCTAAAAGCAAGGCTGATTTAAATAATTAAAAGGCAACGTGATGGTAAGTCTACTTTTATAAACTAAATGGTATGACAGAGGACATCACTTAACTTGAAAACAGGACTGCTTCGGGGAGCTCGTCTCTGCCGCACTCTGCCCCTCCCTGACAGGAGTCAAGGCAGCTCATCCTGACCTGGCACCGCGTGTTTGCCCTCTCCAAAAAATGCCAGGAAAAGTGCGCAAGCACTCATGCCAAGTCCGATCATGACGATCCCCTCACGATCCAGGGCGCCATTCTCAACAGGAGACACCGGGAAGAACACACACACATTCCCAAGTCCCTGGCCTCTCACGTCACCCACGTCACTGCCACTGAGTTCCAGCAGCCAAAGCTTGGTCAGCTGAAGGGCCAGCCGGTACCATTTCTTGCTGCATCCTAAGTAAATGCTTTCTGAGAAAAAGTTTCAGCATCTGCCTTGCCCATGAGGAGTTTTCAGTGGGCAGGAGAGCAGGCTACTAACTGCCACACCATCTGAGACATTAGGCATCCTTCCCCTCACCCTAATGCCCCCTGAATAAATCCTGAGAGGGGCTTGGGGCAGGCAGAGAGGCAGGTGAAGGATGGAGGCAGATTCATGTAATAAAGTTCTGTGTCCTTTCAACAATACTATCATCACACAATCAAATGAGTCTTCAAAAAATGCCCGGAGAAAATGGACAATAAGTACATCTACGCTATCTTGTTCCAAAAGCAGGAGATAAGATTAAGTCCTCACAAATTAAAACTCCTATCGATTGTAATCCACCCTTTCAGGGTCCCCGCCAAGAGGACCTGCCTTGATTAGTCTCTCTCTTCAGGATATGAGTTCTCTGGGGGCCCACAAAACCTCACAGTCTAGGTGGCTGCCGAGTAATTGCACCCTGGGTAGATAATGACCTTGTGGCTGCTGTAACTGTTGATGCTGCGTGTCCTGGAGTTTGACTGAGAAGATTAGGATCAGTGTGTCTGAAACCCGAGTGAGTGCTGTGGACAGGAGCAGCGAGGTGTCCACTTGGGCAGGGTCAGAGCGACCATCTTGATCTGAGGAAAGTTGCAGCTTCTAGCCCTCATGTACCTTGGCCATCAGAAACCGGCGTTCCCCAAAGACCAAAGAAACAAACAAAAAAGGAAAACAAAAATCTGCCCCAAGGATCCTGATGTTGCATTCAGGGAAACAAACGGATAAATAGATACAGAAAGTCAGCTTTAGGGACTAAGGTGAAATTAAATTTTGTTTAAACATTAAATGTCTTGCTTACACGCAAGAAATAAAATAAAGAAAGGAAGAGGAAGAAATAAAATAAGTGAACAGTCCCTCAAAGACACTGGCAACATTTCTATATCTGTTAAGAGAAAGAGCAGTATGGTCTGTAAAGGGAGAAACAGCATCTGTAGATACGGCTCTAGACAGGCCTAATGCACTCAGAAACAGAAGGGATTCCAATGGGTTCATTTAAGGGAAAGAAACACTTTACCCTAAAAAACCAGTTTTCTGAAATCCTACCAAAGATCTAAGTTTTAAACCTTTCAGACATAAATTAAGGTGATAAATATATTATTATTTATAAATGAGAAATGTTTTGCTTTGTTCTATGAAATATTTCACCTCACTAACAAAACTACTTGTGGTTCAATTTTTGTTGTTGTTGCTATTTTTAAAAAAGGTATGACAAAATCAAGTTACTATTCTGCTGTGATGAATCTGTCTGGCAGCCTGAACCTAAGGAAGCCAGACGACTGAGGCCTCATTAAGTCACTGCCAATCTTTCACTTGATGCTGATAACTCAAGGCTGAAGAAAGGCTCCCAGAAAGGGAAGGCAAGCCTCACTGACACTTGTCTCATATTTCAAACTTCCTAATAAATAGTGAGAAATCACTCCACAAAATATTAATCAGTCATTTAAAATGAAGTTGCAAAGACTATGCAATAACATGGAAAAATGTTTAAGGGATAAAAATATATAAAAATAGTGTATCCTTTATAACTATGTTAAAATTCCAAATACACAGGGGGAGAAAACATGAAAAACAATGATAATTTTATATCACGGGGTAGGTGATTTTCCCTTCAAAATTCTGAAATATTATATCACTTTTTGACTCCTTAAAGATTACCCAAATAATTAATGCTCCTTATAAAAAATCTTGGAAGGACAGAGGGAGGAAGATGATAAAATGAAGGAAGAGGAGCAGAAGGAAGAGGTGGATGAAAAGATGACAAATATACATTTTAAAACTGCCTACGATCCCACCATCCTGGGTTAGACCCTGTGCGTGCGTGCGTGCGTGCTAAGTTGCTTCAGTTGTGTCCGACCCTGTCTGACCCCATGGACTATAGCTCACCCACCAGGCTCCTCTATCCATGGGATTCTCCAGGCAAGAATACTGGAGTGGGTTGCCACGCCCTTGTCCAGGGGATCTTCCCAACCCAGGCATCGAACCTGCGTCTCTTATATCTCCTGCATTGGCAGGCAGGTTCTTTACCACTAGCGCCACCTGGGAAACTCAGGTTAGGCCCTAGTTAGATTTTTATGTCCTGGAGAAGGATATGGCAATCCACTTCAGTACTCTTGCCTGGAAAATCCCATGTATATCCTCTGATAAAAATTTATATGTGTAGACGCTATACATTTAATAAAAATGAGACAACATAATGTTCTTATACCACAGAGTATCACATATGCTGTTTTCCAATATTGCTCTTTTCATATTAATAAAAAAACTATCTACACTATAATTTTTAAGTGCTGAATTTATGAGTAAAACCAAAATGTGTTTAATTCCCTATTGTTGGAATCTGAATTATTTTTTCATGCTTAGAAACAACACTGCTATAAACAATTTTGTAATTAAACCTGTGTACATCCTTAATCATCTACTTAATTTCTTTATGTCCTTATCAATAGTGGGAATATATAATTTCAACTTCCTTTTTGGGTCCAATCTGAACTTTTGTCTGTGGGTGCTTGCTATTCAGTTTTCTTTTGTAAAGAGTCTGTTTGGGACCTCTGCTGAATTTTAACTGGTATGTTTGCCATTTTCACAGTGATCAGTAATAGGGCTCTCTATATGAATATAATGATGGCAAACATTTTTCCTATTATGTAATTTGCCTTCTAATTTAGTTGATGATGTTTTCTAGTGTCCTAAATTTTTTGTGTGTTTTATGAAGTCAAATTTATCAATCTTTTCCTTTATGGCTTCTAAGGTTTTTCTGTTATGTTTATAAACATTTTTGTTTGATGTTTCCACATCAGTAGTTTCATTATCTGGCATTGTCTGGATGTACCATAGTTTAACCAGTTTGGCCACCAATACTTTGGCCACCTAATGTGAAGAACTGACTCCTTAGAAAAGACCCCAAGGCTGGGAAAGATTGAAGGCAGGAGAAGGGGACAACAGAGGATGAGACGGTTGGATGGCATCACTGACTCGATGGACATGAGTTTGAGCAATCTCCAGGAGTTGGTGATAGAGAAGCCTGGCATGCTGCAGTCTTTGAGGTCACAGTCGGACACAACTGAGAAACTGGACTGAACTGATAAACGTTTCCCTGCAATTATATTAAAAAAAATTGAAAGCAAAGTAGGGTAAGTGGTAAGAAAACGTAAGAAACACAGTCTCAATGAAAACCACTCATTAAGGCCTTGACACAGCTATGAACACACACAATTTCACAGGTGATTAAGTAGTAACACTCTGTCAACCACTTCTGTTAGTCACCCACTGTAGAAAGCATGCCTTACATTTGTACGGAGTACACTACAAATATACAAAACGACACAACTCCTTTGGAATGGGAAAAATTTGAGTGCCTTTGCCCTCTTCACTACGCAATGCCATTTCTGGAATTTCATCCTGCAGACACACAGTACCTGCATGCACACAACAGGCGTGTAATTACGTACAACAACAGCTCGTACTTATTCAACCTGGGAACTGGCTGAGTGAACTACGGTACATCCAGACAATGCAAGATAATAAGGCTGTACTGATATGGAAACGTACTGACAGGCCTCCGAGACACACTAAGTGAAGTGAGAAGGAGAAGCAGAGCGGGGAGATAAGATATGCTACCTTCGGTGCACTAAAACACACTGCAAAGTCACATCAGAAATGAAGAGAATGAGAACCTGAAAAACGCAGGAGGTGAAAGGCATACAGAGGGACAGAGATGGAAATAAGATTCCTCTTTATGTATTTCTTTGTGTTTTGATTTTGGAACAGTATAATTTTATTATTTAGTAAAAGAATTATACCTTAGTAAGCAAAATAAAACAAAAACACACAGGTAGCTCTGTAGGGAACTTACACTTCAAAGCGCAATTTTATATCCACTATCTACTCTTATTTCAATTTTAATCCTCATAACGACACTATGAGGTAGGCACGGTTGGTATGAGTTGTTTAAAGTCACAGCCAGTAAGTAAAGCCCATACTTAAATCCAGGTGTTAACTTCAAATTCAGTCTTTTCCATGGGGCTCAGCTTCCTCCAAAAGAGTACCCAGTGGCAGAGAGAGTGGCAGGTAGGTATCCTCTGGCCAACAGATACCACGTAATCTAGTTTCTAATCCAGGCACTGTCTGGAACCAATTCCATCTGCCCACACACCCCACACTGATGGTCAGGCGCCCAGGTTTTGCAGGGTTTGTTTATGAGGTATCGTGTCTCTTTAAATCAAAGAGATGTCATGTGCTTTAAGTGCATTTGCTTAGAAGGCTGGAGAACAGGGTGGGCTGGATGTTTTGGAAAGAAAACAAACCTACCGCTTGAGACAGATACCTGGACAGGGATCTGAGGAGAGGCCTCTTTTTCCTCCAGGCCAAATACCAAAGTCTGGCTCTGTGGTGCGCATACATTCAGGATCCTGAACCTTTTGCTGAGAAGGGAAGGGCTACTCTTACAGCTGGGTATTACCTGTGGCCTCGTTCAGAAACAAAGGCTACGGAAGATTCCATCTCCCTGGTAAGAAGGCAGAGTGGAAAATGTGGTTGGCAAAGAGGGTTGTTTTGGTTTGTGGGTTGCATTTTTTTAAAAACCATCAAACCACAACAAAGTTCAGTCTGCAGAAGTGCACACTTCCTGAGGAAGTGCCCCCAGAAGAAGCCTGTCCACCTCTGGGCTGAGGAGAGAGGGCAATGCACCAGCCAGTCTGACTGTTTTGTTTCCCTGGACTGTGAGCACTACTATCCAGGCTAGTCTGAGATCACACGAAATCCTGCCAGCATCTCCGATGTTGGACAGGAGGAGAAAACACAAATTCAGGTGTCATTCAAGGGTCTATTTTCTTGCCAAAACTTAATGACTTCTCTCTGACCCCAAACAGTACTACTCCTATTTGTTTCAGGCAAAGCTGGCTTTTTGCTCTTTCCTCAAAAGCTCCACGGATGACAGGCCACATTATTTCTTGGCCCCAAGCCTCGGACCTGCCTGAAGCACACTCTACAGGTCAAGAGCGATGCTTCTCAGCCCCCTTCTCCTTGGCTGGCCTCCCACGTCCTTTCCCAAAACACCCACAACCCAAGCATCTTTCCTAAAACTCTGCTCACCTCAGCCTCCCCAGTTCCAATCACTCATTGTCTCTCTTGTACTTTATCCCCTGTGTTATTGTGCATTCATTCTCACATTTGTGTTTTACATATTTGTTCTTACAAACAACATATGGAGCAAGATTTACAGCCTAATGGTCCCAGCTCAACACCCAGCCTGCCCACTCCCCATACCCAGCGTGTGGAGGAAGCAAGTACACTGTGTTCCTGGCAGGGCACTGACAGCACAGTGGGCGTCCACCCTCCCTCCACCTAAAGGGTCCCAAACCTGCTCTAAAGCCCAATCCCAAAGCCTCCCAGCTTGACTTCTTTCTGGCTGCCCCACCGCAGCGCTATTTCCCACCAGGTTTTCTCTGACGTCACCTAGTCCCGTGACTTCTCACCTAGTCCTGTGACTTCAGTAACCTCAGCTTCAATGTCTTTGTATTGTCTCCCCACTGAGGGGGCTCTCCCCAGCTCCTCCTCTTCTGCTGTCATCTGCCTTCTGGGAGAAATCACCCCTTCTCTGGCTTATCTTTTTCTACTTTTCTACTTATCCTGTATCTTACAGTCTGAGGAGCACACCACGACTGCCACATCTGCCACATCACAGCCCTCTTCAAATCCCCTTCCAGGTCCCAGGTGGAGAAGCATGAATTCCTCTGAGGGTCAGAGACGTTCGCACCGCGGTCTGTGCGCGGCTCCCTGCATCCCGTCGATAAATGTGAGCTGACACTGTTGCTAATGGGTTTCCTTGGCATGAGGTGTCTTCACCTCCACTGCTTCTCTCGTGAAAGACTAAGCCCACATGACGAGTCATCCACCCAGTAAACTGGAGATGCAGTCCAACGGTCACCAAGGGTCCTGAATTCTTAAGAGACCCGATGTTAGAACAGTGGGCCAGTGAGACAGCCCTCTCCCAGAGGGAGGAGAGCTTACGTCCCTGCTCTGCTGTTCTCTTGTCTACAGAGAACATTAACAATGGCACCAATGATGGCTAATGTTTCTGGGCATTTCTTATATGCCTGGCATAGTTCTCACAAACACCCCATGAGGTAGGTACAACTACTATCCCCGTTTTACAGATCAGAAGACTAAGGCTTATAAAGGTTAAACACCATGACCAAGGCTACACAGCCAATAGGTGGGACAGCCAGGATGTGTCCCAGGCATCTGGGGCCGGGTTCTGTGTCTGACCTCTATCCTCAAAGCAATGCAAGCATACCTTGGAGACCACCTGGGAGAAGGACAAATCCTCTCTACAGGACAAAGGAAATACACACCAATCTACATTAAACATGAAAGGATTTCTCCCTGAAATCGGTTTCAGCCTGTAGGCTAGGAAGAGCCTTCTCTCACAAATGGTAGGCAGGTGGTGCCAGTGGTAAAGACCCTGCCTGCCAATGCAGGAGACATAAGGGGTGTGGGTTTGATCCCTGGGCTGGGAAGATGCCCTGGAGGAGGACATGGCAAACTACTCCAGTATTCTAGCCTGGAGAATCCCATGACAGAGGAGCCTGCCAGGCTTACGGTCCATAGGGTGGCAAAGAGTCAGAGACGACTGAAGCAACTGAGCACACAGGCACAGCCCTGCCCTAGTCACATGCTGGGATAAGGAAGCAACTGTCCACCTGAGAGCATGAGCTTCCACTCACAGTCACTGCTTTTTTAGCTTGTGTCAACCAGGCTCAGTGGTTAATGAAGATGGATGATGAGGAGTCCCTCTGAGAGAACTCAGATACCCGAATCTGATGGTGTTGGAGAGAGATAGGAAAGCCTGGAGAGACATGAAAACCCTGAAGTGACAGAACAAATTTGTATGTTGCTCTTTTACAGGAAATCAGAAGCCTCTGCTTTTGGCTCACATAATTTTCTTATTTTGGCAAGTTCAGTTCAATAATGTCTACAATTTACATTTGTGCTAGAATTCCAAACCAAATCTCAAACTGACCTGCAAATGACTGGTTATCTTTCGTAGGTAATATACATTCTTAGGGAAGCTGCCTGTGTCAAATTAAGAAATCTCAGTCCCAATTCTATCTCCAACACTGGGTAAGTCACAACCTCTCAGCATGTTTTCACTTATTCCCATAAAACATGGGTGCAATTACCTATGTTCATACCCTGCTGCTGCTGCTAAGTCGCTTCAGTCGTGTCCGACTCTGTGCGACCCTATAGACGGCAGCCCACCAGGCTCCCCCGTCCCTGGGATTCTCCAGGCAAGAACACTGGAGTGGGTTGCCATTTCCTTCTCCAATGAATGAAAGTGAAAAGTGAAAGGGAAGTCGCTCAGTCGTGCCCGACTCTTAGCGACCCCATGGACTGCAGCCTACCAGGCTCCTCTGTCCATGGGATATTCCAGGCAAGAGTACTGGAGTGGGGTGCCATTGCCTTCTCCATGTTCATATCCTAAGTTACTCTATCTGATGCCATGAGCGGCGGGGTGGGGGTGGGGGGGTCAGGACAAATGCATTAGCAAATGTTGAATTCTTATGAAGCAAGCAAGATGCTATGAACTATATGTCCTGAGTACCTCGGATAGAAATACAGACTATTCATTGAACTCTTTAGAATTATGTAACAGTGTACAGTTCGATGGCTACATAGAAACTATAGGACATCATAAGGAAAACGGTTGTTATCCATGTTATTGATAGAAAAATGTGAAACCACAAGGAGACAAATTGCTGTCCAGGATCTATAATCAAGAAAATAGTAACTGTCTCTCTTGGTTCTACCATGTAACATTATGTGAAGAATATGATGAAATTTGTGCATAGCTTTGAACATTCTGTTCCCAGAATTATATGGTGAGGCAATTAAAGGCCATGCTTTTGGTTTTTAAGAAGCAGCAGAAGTTCAGATGTAACATGAATCAGTCTCGTTAAGTTTCTTTCCAGATTAATCTCTAACATGCCAAAGCCTCATGAAGAAGTCTGGAAATTTTACTAAAATGAAATCAAGAACAGGCTTACATGTAAGAAAAAATGAAGAATGTAAGTTAAAAACAACTTCAAAGTTGAAGCTGAAAGGCAAAAAAGCAATTTGAAAAATGAAAAACTAATCTTGGTTCAAAATGAAAACTTAGAGAAACAAAATTTTTAAAAGATAAAGATTTTCCTTCAGTGACCATTGAAGACTCAGAAAATTATATTCCCCCTAACCTCACTGTGCTATTTAGCATATTAAGAAACTAGACTAAACAAACGTAAGAAGTATGTTACGATAATTCTACCTTCAGGGCTCTGATGTATCAGACTTTAGAACTGGAATACCATCTCATGACTAAGTGAACCAATCATAAAAAGAAGTTCCATAACAAGACTGGTTCATTAGGGCGACCATCCAAGAATTCAATTTATTGACTATCAATACTTTGTTACATGCATGGCAGAATGTTTATAACTACTGAAGCTGGGTGATGAACATGTGGGGAATTTCTGAATACTATTCTCCTTGTATAGGCTTGAAATTGCCCATGATAAAAAGTTAAGGGCAAAAAATCAAAGAACTAAGTTATAAAAAAAGTTAACAAAAAAAATCAAAGAAACATGCTATAACCATGTTATTTCTATGAGCAGACCAGATACTACTGGAACAGAGAAGCTAAGAGGAAACACAGTTTAGTGATAAAGAGTAGGTTCTAATGTCAGACTGTCCAAATTATAATTCTGGATCTACCATTAGTGAGATGACCTGCAGGTCACTCTGGCATAAAGATTATGCTCTTCTCAGAAGAATTTCTGACTAAGAGCAAAAAGCACCAAAGGTTATTTCCCCTATTTTGAATTCTTAAACATTTTACAAACTACTTAACTCTAACAAGCCTGTCAGCTTTTCAAAATGAAAGACGATGTAACAGGTCCCAAGGCCTGTTTCCTCATTCAGCTATGGAATCCATTTCTTATACAATCCATAAAGACGGTACAAAATGCATAGTCAAGTATTTCAAGAAGGAGGGGAGAAAAGTCAGGTAGGTTGTATGCCATCTCAGATATGTACCTAGTTTTCAGTCCAGCTGACTAAGAATACTAGTGTTCACCAATATAAAGTAACTCAATGGATTCAGTAAGATAAGAATTGACTTCTCCCTTTATGTCTCTTGTGGGTAGAGGTAATATTTATCCTCTTTGGGAAATAGTCAGTTTACTGGATTTCATCACTGATACTAGACTCTGGGCAGGAAGGGACATGAACACGACCAATGGGGAAGACCAAAGCCAGAGGTGTGTGGTGCTCAGTCACTCAGTCGTGTCCGACTCCTTGCGATCCCATGGACTGTAGCCTGCCAGGCTCCTCTGTCCATGGGGATTCTCTAGGCCAAGAACACTAGAGTGGGTTGCCATGCCCTCCTCCAGGGGATCTCCCCAACCCAGGGATTGAACCCCAGGTCTCCTGCACTGCAGGCGAATTCTCTAACGTCTGAGCCACCAGGGAAACCCAAGAATGTTGAAGTGGGTAGCCTATCCCTCTCCAAGGGGAACTTCCCAACCAGGAATCGAAGTGGGGTCTCCTCCATTGCAGGCAGATTCTTTATCAGCTGAGCTAACAGGGAAGCCCAAAGCTAGAGCTGGGCGGAGGAAAAAGGCAGCCTGCCCAAGTATCTCTGCTCTGTTTACCGCCAGCTTGTAGTATTACCAACACTGTTTTTTGAGAAACAATCAATTTTAACATGCAGAAATCCCCTAGAGCACAGTAACAAATTGCTAACAATGCTATCTACAGAAACAAAATCCTAGCAATGGTGTTTAAGGTTGTCACATCTCCTAAAAGAGCACAAAGGGGTTCTGTATCGGACATGGCGGCCAATGCCCACCAGGGTGACGGACGGGAGGGCCCCGCCGAGGCAAACACACATCGCAAGCATAATAACAGACTACGTACTCTCCCTAAGGTCAGGCCAAGTGTGCCAATTAAATTAGATCATGTTTTCTTTCCTTCCTTCCTGTTAAGTCAAAAAGAACATTACCAAGAAACACAGGAGAATAATTTATTTTTGGCTTTGAACGAACTATACGCTACACCCACTCAGTTCAATTTCTTATCTTTTGGCTCTCTAGTGAAATGCTTTAGTCTGTACAATCTCAGGCATTTCACTTTTTCAAGAACAACAAAAAAAGTTAGTTTAGTCCTAACTCGACAGCTGCAGGTTTCACTAGGAAGCGTTACAGGCAGATCAGGGGGATAAAGACCCCAGGTCTCTCAACATAATAATGGAATGAGTAAGTGAACAGAAGCAAAACTTCTATTGAGTGGAGCTTAGAGGTACAGTTGAATGGGAAAAAAAAATTAGCAAAGTAATCTAGAATCCTCTTTAAGAGTAGGTATTTAGGTTCAAAGTAATAAAGACAGTAACTCGCCCTACACAAAACAGAATATTTGCCTGACTTTACAAGTGTCTGTCCTCTCTTAAATGGATATCACTACTATCTACAAACTCAGTGACTCTTAATAGATAGAAAAATATCTCAGAAACAAGCCAATGGTCCAGGCTGGTCTAAACAAACTATAATTTTAGTCCTTTTCGTAGACACTAATCTTTATGATAACAAACCATTTACAGGGACCAAATAAGACCAAAAATGAAACAGAAGCTACACAGTTTCATCTGAAACAATCTTATGTTTTAAAACGTTGTTCAGTCACCCAGTCATTTCCAACTCTTTGTGACCCCATGGACTGCAGCAAGCCAGGCCTCCCTGTAACTCACCATCCCCCGAAATTTGCCCAAGTTCATGTCCATTGTGTCAGTGATGCCATCCATCAATCTCATCCTCTGACTCTCTCTTCTCCTTCTGCCCTCAATCCTTCCCAGCATCAGGGACTTTTGCAATGAGTCAGATGTTATTAGATGACCAAAATATTGGAGCTTCAGCTTCATCATCAGTCCTTCCAACAAGTATTCATGGTTGATTTCCCTTAAGATTGACTGGTTTGATCTCCTTGTTGTCCAAGGGACTTTCTGGAGTTTTCTCTTTTACTACAGTTCAAAGGCATCAATTATTTGGCATTCTGCCTTCTTTACAGTCCAGCTCTCATAACTGTATGTGACCACTGGGAAGACCACAGCCGTCTCTGTATGGACCTTTGTCAGCAGAGGAATGTCTCTGCTTTTCAACACACTGTCTAAGTTTGTCACAGCTTTCCTGCCAAGAAGGAATCATCTTCTGATTTCACGGCTGCAGTCACAATCTACAGTGATTTTAGAGCCCAAAAAGAGGAAATCTGTCACTACGTCCACCTTTTCCTTTCCTATTTGCTAGGAAGTAATGAGGCCGGATGCCATGATCTTAGTCTTTTTAATATTTAGTTTTAAGCCTACTCTTTCACTCTCATCCTTCACCCTCATCAAGAGGCTCTTTAGTTCCTTTTCACTTTCTACCATTAGAGTGGTATCATCTGTATCTCTGAGGCTGTTGGTACTTCTCCCACCTACTCAATTCCAGCCTGTAACCATCCAGCCCGGCATTTCTCACGTGTCCAGCATACAGATAAAACAAGTAAGGTGACAGCGGACAGCCCTGGCGTACTCCTTTCTCAGTCTTGAACCAATCCGTTATTCCATACGGGGCTCACCAAATTCTCGATTCAGGCTGTTCCTCTGCATTCATTTCTTAACTATCATCATTTTACATATATAACTGAATTCTGATTGCTTATTTTAAATCTTTCTGCTAGCTTTCCTAAAGTTCATAACCGATCTCTACCCAATTCCAATGTTTGTGTGTCCTAAAACAAGCTCATCTTATAAGAAATCACCAATTAAAATACATGCACAAAATGCACTTTAATTCATAATGGTTTAGCAAGTGTCCCATAATCACAGAACAATGACAGAAATCACAGAAGGGGGACACGCAACTACGTGATGATGAACAGAGTAACAGTGCTGATATTTGTTTACATATAAACACTGAGCTGCAGCGTTCCACAGCAGACCCCAGGGACAGTTAAGCCAAAATCCACACCCATGATCATTTCACAGGGAGATGAAAAGACTTGGAATGACTGATGAAATGGCCTCTCAGTGTTAGCCATCACAACTGCCTGTGCTGCTCAATCGGGGCATACACAAGCCTTGTCAAGGCTCTTCTAAGACACCAGTTTTCAAATACAAATGACTGAAGCTCCATGTGCTCAATTCCAAGCCTCTACATCCCTCCTTCTTCCACCTTTTTACCCCTGGAAATCCTACAGCGCTAAAGGACTTAGCTGGAAAATCATTTAAACAGAGAGGGAAGTAACAGAGAGTTGCTGAGATCTCTAATTTCTTTTTCTTTTCTTTCCCTTTATTTATTAATTTATTTAATTTCTAGCTGATTCCTGCTTGGGTGAGATGGCTAAAGTTTGATTCCAAGTGTCTGGGTTATCTCACTAGACTCCCTATCTATTTCCTCCCAGCTTTCTAGCTAGTCTAGTAAGTAAGCTGTGGTTAACATGTGCTTCCTAGCCAGAATCCACTGGCTAAGGTAAGGAATGTGGACTCTGGGAAGAAGGTGCTATAAGACGCACATAGCACCCAGGCAAACATGCTGACATGCACCATGTTCTAGGGCAGTTGCCACTTTTTGGTTTGAAACCCTAAAAATTAAAGCACAACACCACCTTATTATCTACCTTAAAAGTAGATAATAATCTACTATTATCTACCATGAAAAACTTATACCTGTGGTGGATTCATTTTGATATTTGGCAAAACTAATACAATTATGTAAAGTTTAAAAATAAAATAAAATTTAAAAAAAAAACAAAAAACAAAAAAAAGAAAAAAAAATACGTTCTCAAAGATTTGCAAGAATACACCCTAAACAGTTAATCAATGGTGATCTCTGGGTGGCAGGATTATTAGAGGCTTTTTTTTCCTCCGGACTTTGGGCTTATCAGTAGTTTTTATTTTGCTACAACTCACATATTATCTGTGTGTGTTTGTTTTTTAAAGCCCATTTACTAGAATTTACTTAAGACTTCTGCCTGGCTTTTTCAGAATAAAACAGTTCTAAATGGTAACCACAGCATTCTCTTCCTCTTTAGACCTCACAACTTCTAATGAGTCTCCAATAAATGCCTCAAGTTTCTTGCCAGGCCCATTCTCCTCCTTGGAAGGCTTCTGATCTTCTAGAGTTAGTGCAGCCAACAAAAAGGCACCAAATGCTGTACAGCTAACAGTCCTGGCAAAGGGCACTCAAGCTTCTTACTGGCCAAGGGATTCCGGGACAGAGAGGTGTAGGAGGGTCACTGTGGTCCGGAACAGATGCCAGCACATACTGGTCTCAGAGCCAACCATGGCGTTCAGGCCTCCCACGCTGCTGGCAGGAATGCTGGGGGCAAACGAGATCCTCGGATTTTTCTCTAGAATAGTCCAGCTAATAAGTTAGCTAACTGGACCAATTACTGAAAAATAAAAATGAGCCACACCAGGGCAGCTCTTTCTTCCCATATCTCTTAGGAGGCAGAGAGTAGCACAGAACCCAGTCACTTTGAGTCTGGCAGTATTACCAGCGTAAGCTTACCTTTGTGGCCATGGTCTTCACCCCAAGAATTTTCCACTCTCCATTTTATGAAACCACCCTCCTGATCATCCTGCAAAAGAGTGGATGACAGCAGAGAGTCTGAAATGAGATCTGAAATGAAGTGTCATGTAATTTTAGCTCTTATTCAGCCACTCAGAAGAAACAGCCTTCTCTATACAGCAACGCTATACATGACCAGGGCCGTATATCTTCTACTATAACTAAGAGAATGTCCTGTTAGAGGTGGATTTTGAATCTCTTCAGGTGAAAATATAATAAACCTAGCCAAGCAATAAATACTACTATTTTCTCCTTTACGTTTTATGGTATACAGAAAATAAGCACATTAAAATGCCTCTTGGCTAAGAAAAACAAAATGTTAAAACTACGAAAAGCAGTAAACGCCGTGTGAAGCCAGGGACTCTTGCTTCCGATTCGCATTCTTTGCAGAGGCATCTAACCGTATTTATTTTAGCAATGAATCTCAGACCTAGTCAAGAGTTTAAAAAAGAAAACAAACACATTCCCATCATATAGCCTACTTTTCTTACTTAGGGGAACCAAGAAATGATACTCCCCCAAATGTGCTTTTTTACTGATTTGGTTACACAAATATTGAATTTAATACAGTAGAGATGGAATGGCAAAGCAAAACACTATTTCCATAAAACAAAACCTCGGCAGTTCTGTTCATCTATCTTCATCAATAAAATGATACTCATCACGATAATTTTCATTTACAGTCTCTATTACAGTGACACAGAGAGGGATAAGAAGGTTCCATCTGGGAAAAGACTGTTCTTTCATGTTTACCCAGAGCATTAGCTGATGTCAAAACAACTTAAATCTTTGTAGCCTGAGAAGAGAACTGGCTCCTGAATTATCTCCTAATGATTTCATCTGTCAACTCCCACTTGCATAAAACTGCACAAATCACATCTAAACGGGATTCAATTTTACTCCTGACAGTTTTCTTGAATCTCAGGAATTTTCCATCTCAGAAATAGCCAACAAACCCAAAAGTTTCAAATACCCTTATCTGGACTACCCCTTAATCTTAGCCCCAGAGATTTTCAAAACCACATCAATAAACTATACATTCTGGGTCAAGCTTACTGACTGTTTTGGTTTTCTACTCCCTGCATTGTGGCCCATCTTTACTTTCCTTTTCAAATATCGGTGTTAGAATCTACATTACCTAAAGTCATTTATTACAGTAAGTTTGAAAGTGCTTCCTCTTCTTGCCTTTGCCAATGAATTCCTACATGACCTAGATCAAGCCACGTCATCTACAAATATAGAAGAGTATCTGGAACTCCCTCTCAGGGATTCCAAGAAATCAGCAACAAGAAAGGATATCCCAGAATACTTATAAGCATTTATCTCCGCTTTATCATTCAAAGGCAATGCAAACTAGTTTTATAGCAGTCAAAAGTGGAGAGAAGAGAAAAATCTCAATATAAAATTCCAGTTATGATAACATTAATTCTGCTTTATAATATTAACACGTAATGTAGCTCCATTTCCCAGAAGGAAAAACAGTATATTACTAAACCATGCCTATTAAAGAATGGAGCTTCCAGAGAAAAAGACATGGAGTATGTATGATTTTTATTTCTGAAAAGCAGTAATACTCTATAACAGAGATGGAAAATGATAAAAAGCCAAACTCTCTTAGAAATTATAAAGTTTTTGTTTTCCTTTTTAATAATCCTCTAAATAGTTTAAAAGTTTAACTTTAAGGAGCTTAGTTGTAAATCCACTGAATTTTATAATATAGCAGGTCTAAACATAGAATAAAATACCAAGTTGTTCATATTTAAGTAGGTTAATAGTACTTTATTCTAGTTTATTTACGATAGCATTTTATCTCAACATTTATAGTATTTTATGAAAAGCTCCTTCTAATATTTTGCCAAGATAATGTCAAGATAGTTATTCTGTGACACTCTTTCCAATAATTAGATAGGCTTGGAAAGAACATTTTTGCTTGCAGTGGTAAAGAATTAAAGTATAGTTTGATGTCTTCTCTTCTTTATGATCCCTGAGCACAGGAGTAAAACTCTTCTACAGACTGGGAATGAGGAGGCTTATTTGTGAAAGATAATACTGCAGTTGTTGTTTCCAACACTGTATCCTAGAAACAGTGGTATTACTAGTCAGAATATTCCATAGGGAAATCCAAAATACTCTACCTCCAATTTCCTGAAACTCTGAATAAATTCAGTACTGAGCATGGAGTCCACCAATTACTGTTATTGACATTTTACTGCAGAAGAATCTGAACGACAAAGGTGAGACTGAACATAAATCATCAAGATATGAATACTTCCAGGGCACACTTTAATTCCTTATTAAACTGAAGTGGTCTTCTTCCAAGTTTCCTTGCTGACCTCTTTTCAGACAGAGAATTTCCAAAGTTACAGAGAAGCAGTTACTTCCTTACTCCCTGCTGACCCAAATTTTGTTCCTTATGGAAAGTTCCTATTTTTATGACTTCTGAAAGCATGCAGCCAACCCCCCAGAGAGGTGGGTACAATGTCTTGCTTGGAAGCTAACTTCTAACAGGAAGCACATACGCTGTGAAGAAGCTCTGCTGGATTAAACGGCCCGCAGGGGAATGGAGGTTCCCCTGTGCAGATACTGGTGTCTGCATGCTGGGGGTCATACCTTTTCTGAGACAGCAGTGAAGGTCATGGCGTGGGTCATAAGTGACTCGCCAAAAGTCAGCCTCTCAGCTTTATTCATGTTCTTCATGGAGACACCGAACACCAACTCATGGTCATAGCTGTTAAAAAAAGAATAGCACAGAATACAGAAAGTACAATCACGGGGGATAATTGGCTTCTGGCTGTAAGAAGATCACAGAAGAAACTGAAGGGGCTCAGCAGCTCCAGACAAATCTGGGCTGCAGCTCTTCTGAGAACGTGGTAAGTGCAGAATCTAGTCTCTCAATGGGATTCCATTCTCTCTGTGTCACAAGAGCTCTCAGAAAAGTAAGAAGTTATTAACATAAATTCTCCTAATACAAAAACTGACGAAAGGCTGCACTGTCAATTTGGAAAGAAAACAACAGCAAAAAAAAGTTTTTGAAGTATTTCTTTCAAAAATGGTCTCTTTTGAGCTGGTTGGGCTTCCCCGGTGGCTCAGCGGGAGACCTGGATTTGATCCATGGGTTGGGAAGATTCCCTGGAGAAGGGAATGGCTACCCACTCCAATATCCTGGCCTGGAGAACTCCATGGACTGTATGGGGTCGCAAAGAGTTGGACACGACTGAGTGACTTTCACTTTGAGCTGGAGAATTCAGTTTCCAAATTCACATAGACCATGGCTAACTGTGAAATTTAAATAAATGTCAAAATACTAGAGAATATTTTCAAAGTTTAGAAAACCTCATGAAATCTTTTAGCAGATTTCCTTTCTCCTACTGTTAACTGTCAAGATATTTATTCAATTTCCTACAAGTATAATTACTTAAAAATAACACTAATGTGATAAATTTTAACAGTCAAGGATTTAATATGATTTGGTTCACAAGCGAACCTTCGTTGTCCTCAACAACCAGAAGGAATGCTTTAAAGTGTGTATGCAAATTAGTCCTAGTTGTCCTAAAGACAAAATACATAAGGTATCAAATAATGGAAGTAGTAAGAAGAATCAAACATCAAACAAGAGACCTAGAAAACCTTTTGTTACATCCCAAATACACTTAACAGATTTACACATTAATCAATTTTTTAAAAACTGTCTTCCTCAAGGAGAAATATTGTTATTATATCCCTTATATGTGGAATCTAAAAAGAAATGATACAAATTAACTTACTTACAAAACTGAAAGAGACTCACAGACTCAGAGGAAGGACTTGTGGTTACCAGGGGAGGACTAGTTAGGGAGTTTGGGATGGACATGAATATACTGCTGCATTTAAAACAAATAACCAACAAGGACCTACTGTATAGCACAGGGAACTCTGCTCAATGTTACGTGGCAGCCTGGATGGGAGGGGAGTTTGGGAGAGAACGATACATGCATACGTATGGTTGAGTCCCTTCACTGTCCACCTGAAACTACCACAGCATTGTTCATCAGCTATACCCCAATACAAAACAGAAGTTTTAAAAAAGTTTCTTCCTCACGTAGTATGACTTTTTAGGAGCACCCAACAATTTCAACTCAGATATGATCTTGACTTCCCAGCTCAGAGCATATAAATATGTGGCGTTCCAAAGTTTCAGCTATGAATCCTCAAACGCTACAAAATGGAAAGAAACAGGCCCACTCTCAGGCTTTGAGGTTCATTCAGAGATTAAGCCTGAGAGTGGCTAAATCTCATAAACCTCAGGTATGAGTCACTTCATACCAACAGTGCACGCCAACAGCCACAACCCACAAATGATTTTCTATTTTAAATTTCTTGTACTCACACATTCATGTCACTGAGGCCCAGTTTGCCATTGAAGTGTTTCCCAACATCACAGCCAAACCATACAGCCTAGAAACAGAGGAAGGAGGAAGACAGAATGTCAACATATGTCCTATCTTCCTATTACACCAAAGATTTGGAAGAGGTTTTAACTCTGTACGTAGAAGACACAGAAACAATACCAACCTCTCCATCTTTGATGGAAGCAGCAACCATCTTTTTTAAGAAGTCAACGGGCTGGTTGTTATACAGAGTTTTTCTCCCTCCGACCATATTGCTTAAATAGTCCACTGTGTAAAGTTTGTTGTACTTGTGCTGAGGCCGAGGGTCATTTACTAAACAAATCTAGGAGATCAAGAATATGTTGATCAGAACATAACACAAGGAATATCGAGACATAGACCTCCCCTCCAAGTTCATATATTTGTATCAAGCTCATCACCTCTGCCTACAAGAATAAGCATTACAAACACATTGTTAAATAACCAAGAAACAAAAAGTGGCAGGGTCCTTTTGAGAGAGGTCCCTGTATATTCTATTTATTTGAGGGGAGACATTTAGGAGCTGCATCACCATTTTTCCTATTGGCAAAAGTCACCCCAAAACTAATCCTGAAGAATTATGTGCACCAAGTAAGGCAAGATGATGACTCAGGAGCCCATCATTACAAGATCCCTGCTCTCAAGTTACAAGACAGGCTCAAGGCCTGGTAGTACAGTTGAATTGGGACTCCAGTGATAAAACAAAGCCATTTGCTTTTAAGAGGGTCAAGTGAAAAGTGAAGGTGTTAGTCACTCAGTTGTGTCCAACTCTTTGCAACCCCAGGAACTGTATATAGCTCGCCAAACTCCTCTATCCATGGAATTCTCCAGGCTAAGAATACTGGAGTGGGTAGCCATTTCCTTCTCCAGGGGATCTTCCCAGGGATTTCCCAGGACCCATGGATCAAACCCTGCATTACAGGCAGATTCTTTACCATCTGAGCCACCAAGAAAGCCCTTTAAGAGTCAAGATGCCAATAAGGAAGGGAAGACTGGCACCTGCTAGGCAGGTGGAGAAGTCCTGAAGTTAGTGGGAAAAATTGGGCTGAGATACTGCTCCCTTCCACGAAAGAGTCCCCAGAGGGCCCACAGTACAATGATGCTCTGAACCCAAGGTAAGAAATGCCCAAGAGACTTCTATTGTCTTTGTACCGGAGAATGACTCAGGGCCCAGACAAGGGGAGCTGATGGGAATTAAACTGACTGGGGACCCACAGTTAGAAAAGTCTTTGAGGAGGAGTGCTTGGAATCCTGAGCGGCCAACTGAACTGGTACATAAAATACTTCAGAAGAGGAAAAATTTGGTTTAGTGTCTTGTTGGATGACCATGCATATTAACCCCGGAATTGGATACTCTTTCTTGTAGTCAACAGGCATTTGAAAATAAAAAGCCAGTGGCTGCCATCGCCAGTCTCTAACCTTATCTTCCATATTGAAGAGTGGCTTGACATGTTGCCTGTAAAACTTCAAGGGTGTTATAGGGCCAATCTTTTGATAGTTTTTATCTTTGTCTCGATACTCCCAGGTGAATGTCTCTGGTGGATTACCCAAACAGATGCACACCACTCTGAATATCTGGAAAAAAGGAGGACAGATGAGCAATGGCTAGAGGGAAGCAGTATTTTTACCTCTTTTCTTCAAGTTTCAAGCTTGGGGAACACAAGAAATCAGAGGCTATACTGAAGTCAGAGATTTCACAGGAAACTTAATATTGCTCCAAAAATTGGAAGGTTGATGTCCAGGATTTGGTATCAGCAAACTTCTGAGTTCTTAAATAAACACTCAGAACAATACAATTCTGAAATGTTAATATTTAGTGCTTCGTATTTGCCCTGCAAGTCAAACTTCCTTAGCCAAGAAATCACTCACCACTGATCCACAACAAGATCTGGGTTGCTGCTCCACTGATTGTATATCAAGTGACAAATAATTACATGCATTTTATAAATAGATTTCCTTCCCTTTATGCTTCCAGGTTTTGCTTTGATTATGACGGGGGTCTCTATTCCCAGAAAAGTCACTAACTTTTTGGTGGAGTTTAGATGACAATGTCTATCAAAAGTAATATTAGAACGAGAATACACTGAGTAGAAAGGTACCATTTCTGGGGTTGAGACTGTAACATACTCTCTAATGATGTCACAAAACCTTCAAGTTAGCATCATTACAATCCAAGGATACATTTTATATTATTTTCATCTTACAGAACGACAGAAATAGAAGTATAGAGACATACCCTGTATAAGGTCAGCCCACAGAAAGTACTTTCTCTTCTGTATCAAATTTCCTTTACCTTTGAAAAAATATACACCATGATCTGCCTCTTCTTTCTCCACCCAGTCACCACCCTGATCCAATCTCATCACTTACTACCTGCATTATTTGCTCCTTACATTTGTATACTCCATTACAGTTAAAAGAAATGGATCCTGAGTGTGACTGTTTTGTGCTAGCCATTATATATCTGCTAGGTTAACTTAATTCTCACAGAACTCTCTCAAGGTGTAATTTCCCCTCTTCCTCCCTCCTCCAAAAGACTCAAAGAAATTAAGCAATCTACTTAAGATCATATAGCTAGTAACTGGCAGAATCATGATCTGAAGTCACACACTGTCCAAAAAAAAACAAAAGTATTGCTCCACCGGTACAGGGTTTAAAACAAGAAAGGAAATACTGTCTGCTGTGCTGTACCCCAGTCTGTGAATACCATGGCTCTCAGTCTTCT
Source organism: Bos javanicus (assembly GCF_032452875.1). Lineage (NCBI taxonomy): Eukaryota > Metazoa > Chordata > Mammalia > Artiodactyla > Bovidae > Bos > Bos javanicus. Next base: position 22,663,693 of record NC_083886.1, read on the forward strand.
CAACAAAAATGGGAGACACTATTCAGATTTGACAGATAAAGAAACCAAGGTTCAGGAAAATAAATAGCTTGACTGATGTCCTATAGCCAGTAAATTGCAAATTCAGGCCTCAAAAAAGCCTTAGGACAGATACCCTGATAAGCAAGGTTCAAACTTCTTTGAACCAAAGCCAGAAAATTAGAAATAGGCCTGCCTATGACTTCAGGCCTATAACTAAGGATAGAAAGACTCTTACGTCATATGGAAGACAGAGCCTTAACAGAAACACATCAGCCTACAGACAAAGTTATGAGTGCCTTTCATTTTATGTTTATTTTCCAAGAGTCTTCCTTTACTAGGATTTACTTTATGTTTTATGGGCCTGAACAGCTGGTCCTTAAACCACCACTCTCTCTTTTTAAAGTTATTTATTTTTGGCCGCTCTGGGTCTTCGTTGCTCTGTGGGCTTTTCTCCAGCTGTGGAAAGCAGGGGCTACTGTCCAGCTGTAGCGTTTGGGCTTCTCACTGCAGTGGATTCTCCTGTTGTGCAGCGTGGGCACATGGGCTTCAGCAGTTGCAGCCTCCAGGCTCTAGAGCAACTCAGAAGTGGTGGCATACAGGCTTAGCTGCTTTGTGGCATGTAGGATCTTCCCGGACCAGGGATCAAACCCATGTCTCCTGCACTGGCAGGCAGAATCTTCACCACAGAGCCACCAGGGAGGCCCAACTGCCTCTCTTTTAATGTATCATTCTCAGGCTAGTTTCTAATACAGAAAAGCAGCAGCAGGCATCACATGAGCAACTGTAATTAAGCTAATCTAGCCATGGACTAATGAGCTCTTTTTGAGATTCATAAGGACCAGACAGTCATTCTGCATTTCCTCAGCACCAAGGCCACAAATGGTAATTTTCATCATGAGGATCCTGCCACTGGTTAACTATGGTCAAGACAATTAAAGTGTATAATAAGAATATGTTTAAATAAGGAAGGTTTTATAGACTTAAATAATGTGTATTTTCAACTAATAATCATTGTCACATGTGCATGAACATTTTATATGGGGTCATTTTAATTAATTCTCAGTCATCTCCTTGGTTTACCCAGTTCAGTTATGCCCTGGCGAAAGAATGGGGGCGACTAGGGCTAGGCCTAATGAAGATTAAGACAAGTAAGTGAACCTCTGATTACTTTTAAACACATTCTAAATATAAGTGTTTTACACTACGATTTACATATACCTTATTGGGCATCTGACTCCCTCTCTATAGTAAAAAGTGTGAAATCATTCCTTCTCATCAAAAATACACTAAAGGAAATCTGCATTTTAGCTATCTAAATGAATTCTATAATTCATCTTTTTTTGGAATACAAATATTTATGCCCTACTGCATGTTTTATAAAGCTGAACTTTTATCAAAGATATATACAAGGGATGAATGAGGATAAGGGTGACATCTCTTTCTCTTGTATTGTAGTAAAACTGTAATCTGAGACAATGTTGCTTTGTTTTATATTATTCGTTTACCATGACAATAAATTATCCAAAGCCATTCACATTCAAGTCAGTTTAAAACACTCTGGAAGGAATGTTTGGCTCCAAGTCAACTAACAATAGTGAAACAAGTTCTAATTTTAAAAAATTCTCTGAATTATAATCTCCAGGGCCCATGATACTTCAGTTCTTCATAAGAGACTCTACGTTCTGAAAAACTATTCCCTGTTCCCAAAATACAAAGCTGGCAGCGAGCTTTGGGTATCTGAGTCTGCTCTCTGGTGGACAACTCGGGAGTTGTTACCTGTTTCTCACAAGATGAAGCTGACATTCAGGACAATAAAAGATACTGGACATTGAACTCAAGTCATTATACAGAACTGAATACTGGTGAATAATAGAACCCGAAAGGCAATGGGAAAAAGACAAAACACACAGAAAGCATGAAATACAGGACACAGGGAAAGACTGTATGGACCCTAATTTAAGACAAATGATGTTGGATAGAGTCAATTCCCACCCTGGTGGCTAAACTGGAAGACAGACACCAAGTGAGAGGAGGAAGGCAGGATGCAATAGTTGAGAGTCAGTCATGAATGCTTAGAAGGGTGAGAGTCTAAAGCCAGCTATAGGCAGACACAGAATGGAGGAAACCATAGTAATTAGAAATGTTACTGGCTTGGCCAAAAAGTTCGTTTGGGCTCTTCCATAGGATGTTATGAAAAACCTGAATGAACTTTCTGTTCAACCCAAAAGAATGGGAAGGTAGTACAGTGGTTAACAACCAAGCTACTTGTAATGGAGCAAAACTGGTAATGCTAAGAGTTCAGTGCCTGGAACCACTGCAGAAGTGACAGAATCTTGGAATCTTCATTTGTATTTACAATATTGGATTGTCCAGTAAAGTCTAAAGCACTGTAGAAATATGATTTCCTTCTATTGTAAAGACACAAAGCTACAGGGCCATTAAGAAATCATCCACTCTGACCTTTTAGTTTCACTGATGGAGAAATTAGGTTCAAAGGTAAAGTGACCTATTGATCATGGAGATGACTGCCAGGACACAGAAATGGTCACAGAAAATAGCTGAACTTTGGAGAAGGTTCGGTGCCGAGGGTAAATGAACCAGTCACATGAGAAGAGTGGAGACCTTGGTGACTGCTGACAATGCAGAGAAAGGAGAGAGGAGACAGCTCTCTACTGCTTTCTGGTGGGGAATGAAAGAAAGGCAGGGATCTACTTTAAAAACACAACTCCTACTTGTGCCAGCAAAAGCACATAGAGGAGGAGAAACTTCCTGGAGGCAGTAGATATATTTTAGGGCAGGGAAAGACATAAAAACCTACACTTAAAAGGTGTGTGCCCTTTCGTGATGTTAAAGGAAATGAGCTCACAAAGATGGTAACTAAGAGTCAAATGATTACCTTCAGATTACTTTTAGAGTCTGTTTAGATCAAAGAAATAGTGAGAAATTCAGACTCTCCAGCTCTACCCAGATCTACTGAGTCAATCTGCACTTTAACAAGATCCCCAAGGGATTTGACTGTACAGTTTGAAAGCACTACGTTGAGCACATTTACTCTTTCCCTCCTCCCAAATTCTGCTTCTTAGGTTATACTTCTCTCATTCACACTGCTATTCCTGACCACATACAGGTTCCCTTATAATCACTCAAAGGCCTTCTCTCCCCTACCTGGAAACCTTCCATTTATATCACCCCAAATCTTCCCTCTTCCTTGTCCTCCACATTGGCAAGTCCTGTTATCTTCACTTTGAAGATACACCACCCTCAAATATATCCACTTCTCTTCATCCTTATTTTCATCCATCTGGTGGGAACCACTACCATATCTCATCTATACAATAGCCTCCACACTGGTCTCCCTTCTTCCTCTCCCGCTGTTTTACCATGCATTCTCAAAACAGCCAGGGTGACATCTTTTTTAAAACAAAAATTAAGCCACATCACTCCTCAGCTTAAATCCCCCAGTGGCTAGCTCACTGTAGATCTTCTTATATTTTTGATGTTTATGCTAAGTGAAATAAGTCAGACAGAGAAATACTGTATGACATCACTTATATGTGAAATCTAAAAAATACAGCAAACTAATGAATATAACAAAAAAGCAGCAGACTCACAGATACAGAGAAAAACTAGTGGTTAACTATGTGTCGGGAGAGGGGTAATATAAGGATCGGAGAGTGGGGGCTACAGACTAATAATGGTTGTTAAGACAGCTCAAGGATGTACTGTACAAAAGGAGGTTATAGCCAGTATCTTATAATAACTAAATGAAAAGTAGCCTTTAAAGCTTGTGTATACTCGATGACATAAAGCAAGATCCTCTATGACCCACCTCCTAGAGTAATGGAAATAAACACAAAAGTAAACAAGTGGGACCTGATTAAATTTAAAAGCTTTTGCACAGCAAAGGAAACTATGAGCAAGGTGAAAAGATAACCCTCATAATGGGAGAAAATAATAGCAAATGAAACAACTGACAAAAGATTAATTTCCAAAATATACAAGCAGCTCATACAATTCAATACCAGAAAAACAACCCAATCAAAAAGTGGGAAAAAGACCTAAACAGACATTTCTCCAAAGCAGACATACAGATGGCTAACAAACATGTGAAAAGATGCTCAACATCGCTCATTATTAGAGAAATGCAAATCAAAACTACAATGAGATATAACCTCACACCAGTCAGAATGGCCATCATCAAAAAGTCTACAAACAATAAACGCTGGAGAAGGTGTGCACTGTTGGTGGGAACGTAAATTGATACAGCCACTATGGAAGACAGTATGTAGATTCCTTAAAAAACTAGGAACAAAACCACCATATGACCCGGCTTCCCTGGTGGCTTCCCTGGTGGCTCGGACAGTAAAGCGTCTGCCTATAATGCGGGAGACCTGGGTTTGATCCCTGGGTTGGGAAGATCCTTTAGAGAAGGAAATGGCAACCCACTCCAGTACTCTTGCCTGGAAAATCCCATGGACGGAGGAGCCTGGTAGGCTGCAGTCCATGGGGTCACGAAGAGCCAGACACGACTAAGTGACTTCACTTTCACTTTCTTTCATGACCCAGCAATCCCAATCCTAGGCATATACCCTGAGGAAACCAAAACTGAAAAAGACACATGTATCCCATGGTTCACTGCAGCACTATTTACAATAGCTAGAACATGGAAGCAACCTAGATGTCCATCGACAAATGACTGGATAAAGAAGTTGTGGTACATATACACAACGGAATATTACTCAGCCATAAAAAGGAATGCATGTGAGTCAATTCTAATGAGGTGAATGAACCTAGAACCTATTATACAGAGTGAAGTAAGTCAGAGAGAGAAATATAAATATTGTATTCTAATGCATATATATGGAATCTAGAAAAATGGTACTGAAGAATTTATTTACAGGGGAGCAATGGAGAAACAGACATAGAGAATAGACTTATGGACATGGGGAGAGGGGAGGAGAGGGTGAGATGTATGGAAAGAGTAACATGGAAACTTACATTACCATATATAAAATAGATAGCCAATGGGAATTTGCTGTATGGCTCAGGAAACTCAAACGGGGCTCTGTATCAACCTAGAGGGGTGGGATGGGGAGGGAGATAGGGAGGGAGATGGGAGGGAGGTTCAAAAGGGAGGGGATATATGTATACCTATGGCTGATTCATGTTGAGGTTTGACAGAAAACAAAATTCTGTACAGTAGTTATCCTTCAATTAAAAAATAATTAAAAAAAAAAGCTTGCATATAAAAAAAACTATAGGCACTAGAGAAACACAAAGAAAATGAAAAAAGGAACTTACTAACAGTGCATAGGATCCCTTCTTTAAGCTAAATTTTATATGATCTTAAATGAAAAAAAGTACATAAGGAAAAATATCAGAGTTAGCAGTGATAACCTCCGGATCATAAGGACTTTCTATGTCATCCTGCCCTGGGTTAGTTAGTACGTAATTTCTTACATTTATAAAAGTTTAAAAGTACAAGCCTTATTCATGCTTCTGGTATAACACTCAAAAGCCTCTAATGTGCAACAAGGTAGAATGATTAGCAAATGTAATTCAAATATATGCTTCAAACTAAGAAGTTTTTAAGTTGAAAAAATAAAAGAAACAGGTATCCCTCCAGAAGAAAGGAAGAAAGATAAAAAGAAAGAGATACCTAGGTGTGTGCTGTGCTGTGCTCAGTCAATTCACTCATGTCTGACTCTTTCTGACATGGACTGTGGCCCACCAGGCTCCTTTTGTCCATGGAATTCTCCAGGCAAGAATACTGCAGTGGGTAGCCATTCCCGTTTCCAGGGGACCTTGCCAACCCAAGGATGGAACCTGAGTCTCCTGCATCACAGAGGCAGATTTTTTACCCACTGAGCCACCAGGGAAGCCTCCTTAGAAAGAATGCCTTTAGCATAAGCACATCTCATGCAAAGCTATGTGAGCTTCATGGCTGTTGATTCAAGTCATCATTTTGATGTGCCTACAAGGCTACGCAAATCACAGGTACTAATTTGTGGCTTTAAAACCACAACTAGACTCTTCATTACCAAAGAGTCAGGTTCACTAATGAGAAGTTATCTAGGGAATTGTAAAAATCTAAAGACCTACCACACAGAATTCTGTAGTCAACAGTTTACAGAGAATCATTAAGTAAATAATCCTATAAAACATTTATACTCAGGACTTGGCAAGGTGGTGTTTTACTTTTTCCAAGGTTAGGAAAGGAGAGAAAAGATATGTAGACCCTGCTCTCTTAGCAGCTAATCGCAGGGTCAGATCATGGACTTTAGATACAGCATTTAAAAGATCATTAAAGCAAATATCTTAAGTCAACAGGATGCTTGTGATCTACAGAAGTACCAACTGAGCCTATTTCCATAACTCTTTACAGACCCTTCCTCCCTACCCCCTACACCCCACCATCTTAGTATAATTATAAAGGCAAATTATGCAAGAGACATGGCCTCAAGAAGAGAGATCATTCTAAGGAAGAAACAAGAAAACTACCATTTACTGGACAACTGCCATATACCAGGCACTAGGGCTTACACTCAGGTAGTCAATTATTTATGTGATCCCCACAAAAATCCAATGAGGAATGCATTTTAAACTCAAACCGAATCTGAGACAGGTTAAGTAAGTAATTTTATCCAAGATCACAGAGCTGTTAAGTGATAGAGGTGAAACCCATGTCCTACTCCAAAGCCTATTTCTTTTACTACAGATACCTTTCTTAACAAAGAACACTTAAGGAGTAGAGAGAGAAGTAAATATGAGACAATTTCAACGTATCAGGCAAAATGACACCTCTGTATTCAGCCACTGAACAGTATTTAAGAAACTAGATTGTACCAAGCCAGAGGGTAGAGGCAGTCCACATGAACAAATTGAGACTTGAGAGTTTGAGGAACCTATCCCAGGTCACATGGCTGTTAAAGAGAAGGCGAGATGGTCTGACCTCAGAGACCATGCTCGGGACTACACTATGCAGCCTCTCTAAAATTTAAAGGAAAACACGAGTGAAGCATTAACGTTGTCCACTGTAGTAAAAAAAAAAAAAAAAAATTTAGCCCATTTTAATTCCACAAAAATATTCCTGAAAGAACTGTTAGTTGAGGGATTTCGAGTAATGGGTCCACTAGATGAAAAACATAAATATTTGTACTTTTCTTAAAGCAATTTCACAGTTTTATACATATTCATTTGGATTATGGATAGTATTAAATGTAATCATTGATGTAATTATGTAATAAAGATTCTTAACCGCCTTGATAATAAATATTGCAGCCTGGTATTTGTTTAATGCTCTTTAAGTTTTCCAAAATGTCTTCACATACATTGTTTTAACCACTATAACCATCAATAGCTTCCCATTTTTATTGCTACAGAATAAAGCCAAAAGCTCTGGCATCTACGTAAGATCCCTCACAGCTCTGCCTTTCTAGCTTAATTTGCTACCAGACACACTCACAAAACGTTATGCTTCAGGTACTCTGTTGTCTGAAGACTTCACCTTTCTTCATGCCACTGTACATGCAAGTCCTGTGTCTGGAATGGTTTTCCCAGTTTTCCACCTGGTAAATCTCTACTGCTCTTTCAAGAACTGGTTCAAATATCTGTCCCATGTAGCCGTCAGTTCACTGACTTATTCACTCCCTCCTCTATGACCACCAAGTCCTTTTTTATACATCTCCAGCAAAGGATTTATTATAATTATTCACGTGCTTTTTTCACCAAGGGATTGAGCTCTTTAGAGTAGAGACTGTCTTTCTCATCTCTGTATTCCCAGTGCCAAACTCCTAGCAGGTATTCAGTATTTATGAAATGGATAAAGAATGAAATTATACAGAATCCTACCCTGGGAAACAGAAGATGCAAGTGCAAGTCCCATGTGTATATACACTCCGTTGTTCAGTTGTGCCCAATGCTTTGCGACCCCACAGACTGTAGACCGCCAGGCTCCTCTGACCAGGGGATTTTCCTGACAAGAATAATGGAGTGGCTTGCCCTTTCCTCCTCTCAGTGATTTTCTGATCCAAAGATCAAAACAGTGTCTCCTGTGTCAGCATGTTGATTCCTTACTGCTGAGCTACCTGGGAATCCCACAAGTCCCATACTAAACTGCAAAGTTTATACCTCAGCTGTAAAATAAGTAATTTTCAATTTAATGTTAATGACAATGACCATGCTTCCTAATCAATTTAACAGATAGGAACATTCTCAGAGTTCTTTAAAAGGGTCACAAAAATCCAGTAATCGTTATTACCTCCTCCATCATGGAGTCCTGTGTGGCTGAGATTTCTTCTTTGGTTGCACCACTGTGTACCAGGTTCCGTAGTCGTATGCAGAATTCTCTCATCTATGACAGAAATTTATTTAGCATTCCAACAGTTACCCAAATTCAACTGTAAAGGAGACTAACAGACCAATGCTAGCTCTGTTTTGAAGTATAACTCAGTCAAGACTCAGGGCAAAGTTCATAAAAGCAAATGTTTTCCCCAATAACTCCACTTAAACATAGACAGAAAAACTTTCTCCATAAAGAGAAAAGACATGGATGATTCCCCTAAAATACTAGATGGAACTGCTTTTGCTCTGCAACTGATGGTACCTTTTGTGATATGTCTGGGAATGGGGAAAACATGTGATTTCAAAATGCCTATCACAAAAAAATGGGAGACAAGCTGATTATGCCATTAATTCACTCTAATAGGTTTTAATTTAGAATCTTCCTGGTTGTCTATTTCTTCTCTGTAAAATCGTTATGATCATGGCTATGCCAAACCCCAATATACTTTTCATGTTTGTTGTTTTCAATTTTGGGAGATGCCTAAGATAAAGGTGAGTCATAAACCTAGCCACAGGGCTAAAGAGGATCTTGTTCCCACCTGAAATGGAATCCAAAGCCCTACTAATAACGATCTTTTAGCCTGTGGATAATACTCCCCAGAGTTTCCTGAGTGGAAAATAACCTACTTCTCATATTGGGGAAACACACTTTACAGTTTATTTTAAAATGTAGTCTTTCTTCCAAGGATGACAAATCCAATTTTTAGCCTCATAGATCAAGACAGCAGATTTTGGCAACTCCCAGTTCCTAAAAAAGAAATCTGGCAGGCAGAGCAGCATCCCTGTAGGATTCACAGTCCTCCCTGGGAAAATGGGTTACGTAGAGAAGACAGAATGATTCATTAAGATAACTGAGGCAATAAAAAGCAGTTCAGGGACTACACCAAATGTTTTAGCGAGTGGATAAACTACACTTGAGGTAGCTTGGGGAAGCCTAGAACTCTGCCTCGTCTTTAAGGAGGTCTCCCGAGTAGTTGTGTTTGGTTTTACTAGACCGTAAAGCTGTCCCAATCTGCCTCCACTGGAGCCAAGTGAGAGGCACAGCACCCCGTGTGCTTCTCCCACACTGAGAATGGGGCTTTCGTTCCTCAGTACTAAGAAAGAATTAAAATCAACACAAATAAAAGTGGGATATTTTTAAAGAGAAGGAAAAAACCACCCTACTAATCGCCATTATTTTTTTTTAATAATTATTTTTTTATTTTGGCTATACTAGGTCTTTTGATGCAGTGGGTGGGCTTCTTAGCTGCCCCACAGCACGTGGGACCTCAGTTCTATGACCAGGGATCAAACCCTTGTCCCCTGCATTGGAAGGTGGATTTTTAACCACTGGACCACCAGGGAAGTCCCATCAGTTACTTTTAAAGTTAATATGCAGCTACTCTGCCTTGGATGGACACTGCTATCTTATATATAGCCTGTGTACACTGCAATGCCCAGGAATGCCCCTGGAAAGTCAGTTAGGAGTTCTAAGGTAAGCACATTACATGCAGTCTCGCCCTGCTCCGTATGTTGTACCTTGTGATTCAGAATATCATTCATCCTTCTGGTTGCCTCTGTTGTGTAAGTTTCAGGGAAGCACTTCTTAGGGATGACACCATATTTTTCTAAAAGAAAACAAATTTTAATGTTCCATAAAGTAAATGTAAATTCCAAGTGTCAGAAATTCGGACAAAAACAGCTATTGCTTTTAAAAATAGGCCATATTTTGCTAGTCTAACGGTGACTGCAGCCATGAAGTTAAAAGACACTTGCTCCTTGGAAGGACAGCTATGACAAACCTAGACAGAGTTATTAAAAAGCAGAGACATCACTTCACCAACAAAGGCCTGTATGATCAAAGCTAAAAGTTTTGAGTAGTCATCTATGGATGCGAGAGTTGAACCATAAAAGGGGCTGAGTGCCAAAGAATTGCTGCTTTCAAATTGTGGTGCTGGAGAAGACTCTTGAGAGTCCCTTGGATAGCAAGGAGATCAAACCAGAAAATCAATCCTAAATATTAATTGGAAGGACTGATGCTGAAGCTCTAATACTTTATGAGTATTAATACTAATACCTGATGAGAAGAGCCAACTCACTGGAAAAGACTCTGATGCTGGGAAAGATTGAGGGCAAGAGAAAGGGGCGACAGAGGACGAGATGGTTGGATGGCATCACCAACTCAGTGGACATGAATGTGAGCAAACTCCAGGAGATAGTAAAGAAGATGGGAGCCTAGTGTGCTGCAGTCCATAGGGTAACAAAGAGTCAGACATGACAACAAAAAGGAAACCCAGAAAACTGAACAATCTCACGAGATTATTAAACAGGTCATTTAATCTGCATATTTATCCATCCATCTTGGAATTAATTCTGTTTTTAGTCTAACACACTTTGCAAAGTACTCAATATGAGGGAGTTTCCCTCAAAGACAATTTTTTGAAAGAGGTTATTTTCAAACAGTTGCGGTTTTCAATGTGTTTCTTGATTACATCAATAGATAAGAGAGAAACTTTTTCATAGAAAGTTAGTTATACTTAATACATTTTCTTCTCTATCTAAACTTTAAAGTACCTATCTCTTTACCTCCAATTTAAGAAAGGTACTTACTAGGTAAGAACATGAGATAAAGGTTCTTAGAGCTAACTGTATACCATTCTGGGGACCAGTTCTACCCTATACTTAAACACCAAAGAAATGGCCTATGCTGAACTACAGAGCCTTGTTTCATGAAGCTGGGTTTCAGTTCTCTTACAGAAAGGCTCTTACCAACAATATTGACAAGCATATCCCATTGTCCTCCATCATTGGCAGGATTCATAAGCAAATACTGCACCAGCCTACCATCCTCAGGCTCCTTTTTCTGAGCTGTGTCCACAAAAGCATTTAAGAAGAAATAACAGCGTTCAACCTAAAGTAAGAGAAGTTAAATAAAATTAAAGGAGAAAAGAGCTAATATCTTTAATGGCATTAGCGACAGAACAGGAGTCCTGGAACTACTACAGACCCGACAGAGTAGGTATTTTTAAACTAAAGTTGATATCTAAATGGCAGTATCTCTGGGACTTCCCTGGTGGGTCAGTGGTTAAGACTCTATGCTTCCACTGCTGGAGGCATGGGTCTGATCCCTGGTTGGGGAGCTAAGGGCTTCCCTGATGGCTCAGTGGTAAAGAATCTGCTTGGAATGAAGGAGACCCAGGAGTTGCAAGTAGCTGAGATCCAACATGCTGCACAGTGTGGCCAAAAAACAACAACAAAAAAAGAGGAATATCTGGCTTCATAAGAATATGTGAAGGATTTTCTTTTAATGTGTGTGCACATTGTAATAGTTTATCCTGAACAAGGCAGTGCTTTATTCTGAAACAAAAATCTGATACTCAGAGCCTTCAATCAATAAATATCTAACAGACAAATACAATGTACACTTTAAAGATTTTTTTTAAAAAAAGGAATACAATTATTTACTGTTTTTCAGACAAGTACTACCCAGAGAAAGGGAATTAGGTCCTAGAAAGACAAATGACCTACATAAAGATGCTAAAAGGAGAAATTATTGAAAACAAAAAGTTTTAAATAAGAAAGACACAAGGAAGTAGTAAGGTGAGTCATTATTATTATTATTTCATTGCCAAAAAGCCACCTACCAACCCAGTGGTTCTGCCTTTGAAAAGAATCAATTTTTGATACTTTGGAAATCAGAACAAATGGTGTTGCCATCTATAATGGAAGGCAGAGGACAACTGGAAAAGCAAGAAATGAAGAAACAGTCCCTACCAAAGCTGACACTGAAACAAAAAGACTCTTGAAAAATCAGTTCCATACCTTGTCCCAGAAAAAGAGGTAAGACTGACTAAATTCAAATTCTTCAATATTGAATCTTCTCATGAATGGAAGTCTCATAACATTCAGACAAGAAAAGATCCAGCATCGCCCTAAAAGGAGAAAGCAAATCAAGAAATTAGGGTGAGTGTTCACATAGATCACACTGTTCTAACTGTATTTCCCAACACTGAATATATGATAACATCTTGGACAATTTAAGACCAATCAAAAAGCAGAAAGATATAAAAACAAGAAAGGTAGTTTCTTTTTGACTATTTGCAATATATACACAAAGTTTTATATCCTTAATATATTAAAAAAAAATCTCTTTACATATCACGTAAAGAATCAATCACAAATCGCCTAAGAAAATTAGAAAAAGAAATATTGATAGAGAAATATGAGTAGAGATCATGAATAACTAATAGTCAAAAAAGACACAAATAGCCAAGAAATATTTTTTTAAAGTTCATCATAAGATAATTGTTAAGTGGGGAAGCATTATTTTATAATTAATAATGCCCAGTATTGGCAAGGACCCAGGGACCCAGCATTCTTACACACCTTGGATAGGAATTTAAATAGGTAAAAAATATCTGAAGGCAATTTGGCAGTATATGGCAGAAGTTTCAAAAAGTCCCTACCCTTTTATCTGGAATACATAGTATACGCCTCAATATAAGGTGACCCTAACATAAGTCAATCCCCATGCCTCCAAGGAGAAATTTTAAGTTATTTAGTTAACTGGATTATATGAACACTTAAAAATATAGATGGAATAGTAACTACTATAATATTTAACTTAGTAGCTTAAATATATATTTAAAATCCTGTCACTACAATAAATCGACATGGAAGCACTGCATTTTCCACGTTCACAGGTCACTGTCACACTACTCCACACTCTTCACATGCATCTTGGCATCAGTGCCTTTACCATCATGTTGTTGCTGTTCAGTCCCTCAGCTGTGTCCAACTCTTTGTGATCCCATGGACTGCAGCATGCCAGGCTTCCCTGTCCTTCACCATCTCCCGAAGCTTGCTCGAACTCATGTCCATTGAGTCAGTGATGCCATCCACCATCTCATCCTCTGTCACCCCCTCTCCTCCTACCTTCAATCTTCCCCGGCATCATGGTCTCTTTCAATGAGTCAGCTCTTCGTATTAGGTGGCAAGAGTACTGGAGCTTCAGCTTTAGCATCAGTCCTTCCAATGAATATTTAGGGTTGATTTCCTTTAGGATTGACTGGTTTGATCTCCGTTGCAGTCCAAGGGACTCTTAAGAGTCTTCTCCAACACCATAGTTCAAAAGCATCAATTCTTTGGCGCTCAGCCTTCTTTATGGTTCAACTTTCACATCCATACATGACTACTGGAAAAACCATAGCTTTGACTATATGGACCTTTGTCAGCCAAGTAATGTCTCTGCTGTTTAATACGCTGGGTTTGTCATAGCTTTTTCTTTTAATCAGAACACATTATCTTCCTTCCATTTACTATTTTTGAGACAGCAATGTTTTGAATCCATGCATAAAGCTGGCTCTAAAAATGTTATGCTACCCCTCAAGCATATAATCATATTCTTCATTTGTCCTATAAGTAGATAACCACAAACTCCACAATGTCACCATCTTCTGTAACAACTTAAGTGATCTTTGTGCTTCAGTCACGTCCAACTCTGTGACTCCATGGACTGTAGCCTGCCAGGCTCCTCTGTCTATGGGATTCTCCAGGCAAGAATACTGGAGTGGGTTACCATGCCCTCCTCCAGAGGATCTTCCCTACCCAGGGATGGAACCCATGTCTCTTATGTCTCCTGCATTAGCAGGCAGGTTCTTTACCACTAGCACACATACCATATTTTTCAAAATCACTAACAACTTAGCATACCTAAATTACTAATGACTTAGTTACCTCTCTCATACATACAATATTATTTCCTAGTGAGGAAATCTAGATGAACTGTTAATGTGAAAACTGCATGAAAATAAACTACACAGCTCATGTGCTATCTATATCTTTTCTAAGTAAAAGTGACACTACAGAATATATAAGACCTGATTTGTTGCAGATGCACTTTTCCACGGAGAAGGCAATGGCACCCCACTCCAGTACTCTTGCCTGGAAAATCCCATGGATGGAGGAGCCTGGTGGGCTGCAGTCCACGGGGTCGCTAAGAGTCGGGCATGACTGGGCGACTTCCCTTACTTTTCACTTTCATGCATTGGAGAAGGAAATGGCAACCCACTCCAGTATTCTTGCCTGGAGAATCCCAGGGACAGAGAAGTCTAGTGGGCTGCTGTCTATGGGGTTGCACAGAGTCAGACACAACTGAAGCGACTTAGCAGCAGCAGCAGCAGCAGCACTTTCCCAGGCTCTTCCCTAAGAGGTCACTGCAATTCAACACCATGTAAGACCACTGTGACATTACTAACTGAATAATTTGTGGCCTGACAGGCCACACCACCCCAAGCATTTTCTATGATGACAAAACATTAATTATTGCCAGGTCATAATTTTTTCCTTAAAATTTAAAAATCAACTTTACTGAGGTAAAATTTACATACAGTAAAATGCATCTGTGTCATAAATGTACACTTTTGAGTTTTGGCTGGCTTCAAACAAGCACTGATCTGCTTTCTGCCAAAATAAATAGACTGGGAGAAGTTTTTAAATGGATAGGCAGGCTACAGTCCCTGGGGTTGCAAAGAGTCAGACACAACTGAGCAACGAACATACACAGGCTTTAAAAAGTTATTTTAGTATAATTCTGCTGTGAGAATGTCCTCCTTATTTAGGTTCCTAGATAACCCATCTTTCACTGTAGCTGTCCTTCTTGTGGTCCCAGACTGTAGAAAAAGAGCTCTTGACCAGCAAGGCATACAAACTGGTCTCTGAATGGGAACTGGCCTTTAGCACATTTGTTCAGTTCAGTTCAGTCAATCAGTCGTGTCCGACTCTGCGACCCCATGAATCGCAGCACGCCAGGCCTCCCTGTCCATCACCAATTCTCAGAGTTCACCCAAATTCATGTGCATAGAGTCGGTGATGCCATCCAGCCATCTCATCCTCTGTCGTCCACTTCTTCTCCTGCCCCCAATCCCTCCCAGCATCAGAGTCTTTTCCAATGAGTCAACTCTTCGCATAAAGTGGCCAAAGTATTGGAGTTTCAGCTTCAGCATCAGTCCTTCCAATGAACACCCAGGACTGGTCTCCTTCAGAATGGACTGGTTGGATCTCCTTGCAGTCCAAGGGACTCGCAAGAGTCTTCTCCAACACCACAGTTCAAAAGCATCAATTCTTCGGGGCTCAGCTGTCTTCACAGTCCAACTCTAGATGATGCTGTGAAAGGGCTGCACTCAATATGCCAGCAAATTTGGAAAACTCAGCAGTGGCCACAGGACTGGAAAAGGTCAGTTTTCATTTGTTAAAGTTGCAACTAAAAGGCACGCTTAAAAACATTTGATGATGTTCTGGTGCAATTACATTGTGTCTTTTCCATCCCACACATGGCCTTCAGGGCAACATTGAGGAGTTCTCTAGGGTGTGAATATTTTTACATGTTTCTTTTTTTAATTTTTGGCTACACTGGGTCTTAGCTGAGGAGCATGGTTCAGCAGTTGTGGCACAAAGGCTTAGCTGCTCCAAGGCATGTGGGATCTTCCCAGACCAGGGATGGAACCCGCGAGCCCTGCACTGACAGATTCTTATCCACTGGTCCACCAGGGAAGTCCCATTTTTGCATGTTTTGTACCAAGAAAGAGTATCTCCAAGACATCGGGCAGCAATCACATAACTTCAGGACAGAGTATCCGTGAAGTACATTCAAACAGATGACCTTGGACTAGTCAGTCACTTGAGTGTTCAAAATAAATACACCAAGGAGCCACAGAGCAGCAAAACAAGTCACAATGTAGCTTCCTTGGATCTGCCTGTATCTGCGTCTATTCTCTTAAGAATTTATCCCAAGTTCTCTCCATCCAAACCTCTGCTCCCTTTAAGACCGTTCTTAGGTAAGACGCCACAATGGTATGCTCTCAAGAAAGTCCAAGGACGTGCAAGAAGTTTGAAGACCTCACCTGAACTCTTCTGGTTGGTGACGGGCTTGCCCTCCTGATGCACGGCGTGCTGGAACACATGCTGAGTACCCTGGACCGTGGCCCTCTTCAGACAGATGTCCAGCAGGTCGTGAGTGGTGCCGACATTCTGGGCCAGTACGAACTGAGGGTCGGAATTCAGTTTCTGAAGCAGAGCCGCTACCTTCTCCGAATTCAGTCCTGCTGGAATACCTGATGGGATTGTAACATCAAAAAGAGGCTGAAGAGGGCTCATCTCCTACACTCTAAGTTGGTAAGAGCATCCCGCGGTGACCACAGAGCAGCGGAGAAGCCCTTCACCGGCGTCCTCGCCCACGAAGCTGCCTCCCTCCGGGCCTCTCCAGCCCACCCAGAAAACTCCATCCCCGCCATCCCCTGGGGTCCGAGCCCCGGCCCTTCCCCGCCACCGGGCCTCCGGGACGCAGCGGAGCCCCTAGAGGCCCCCCGGCAGAGCCTCGGCAGGGAAGAGGGCCGCCTCACCCGCTCCGTTCATGGCGCCCAAAATGCCCGGCGAGGGAACGGTAGTTTCGGGGTCCTCAGGCCGGCGCCGGGACGGCACAGCGCTTCGCAGGCTGGGCGGTCCGACCTGCCTCTCGCACCCGGAGCGCCGGAAAGAGGAAACCGGCTCGGTGGCGGCGGAGGGCGAGAGAAACGGGGTCCGCGGAGGGACAAAAGTCCCCCCACGCGTTGCTGAGTCAGCGCCGTTGGGGCTGGCCCCGCCCAGGGGAGGGCCGAGGGAGGGGGCTGCTGACCCGCTCCGAGCTGCCCCAACCACCCGCGGGTCCCCCAGCCGTTCCGGCCCACGTGGGCAGCTGTGATTACGCTTCCCGACCCCCTGGGCGCCCTCCTAGGATCCGATCAGCCCCGAGGCGGAAACCTTGGAGATTCCATGCTGGGCCTCGGAGGCCGAATACACTTAGCATTGTGGATTGATCGCCCATTAAACCTTTTCAGAGGCCAAAAGAGGGCTCCAGGCTGTGGAGCGGGCTGAGGGGTCGCATAATTAAACACTGGGCTTAGGTTGAGATGACTCTTCGCAAAAAAACCCAAAGGCGCTTCCAATAGGTCTCCTTTGCTGACCGGTCACTGCAATTTCAGTAGCAACTTGTTGCTTTGATTCTAGTAGAACCACGTTTTTATGTTTGAGGGGAAATTGAAATCAAGCTCGTTCCTACCCTCAGTTGCTACCACGGTTGGTTCTGCTGCTGCTACTGCTACTAAGTCACTTCAGTCGTGTTTGACTTTGTGTGACCCCATAGACGGCAGCCCACCAGGCTCCCCCGTCCCTGGGATTCTCCAGGCAAGAACACTGGAGTGGGTTGCCATTTCCTTCTCCAATGCATGAAAGTGAAAAGTGAAAGTGAAGTCACTCAGTCGTGTCCGACCCTCAGCGACCCCATAGACTGCAGCCTACCAGGCTCCTCCGTCCATGGGATTTTCCAGGCAGGAGTACTGGAGTGGGGTGCCATTACCTTCTCCGACGGTTGGTTCTACAAGCATCCAATTGCTCATTTCGAGGAAACACTCATTCTAGGCTTCATAGAGTCGGTGAGGGTGTCCTACCTAGACCAGAAAGTACCGTGGGGTTTAACTAAGGATAATGACAGAAGTCAGTCTGATTCACCTATACTGTTTTGCTCGGCTCTCTACAAAACCTGCAAATGAGCAGGTTTTCATCCCCAAGCTGTAGGACAACTGAGAGGTTTAACAAGGTTTTGAGATAGTGAAGTCATTCTTTTTGTTTTTCATGCTCTAAAATCTCAAACCTTAGTGACGTGTTGGGATGGGACCCACAGGTGATAAAACAATATATATTGATCTTTCTACCACTGAAGAAACTGCTTAGCTTCTTAGAATGGTGAGAGGCTTTGGTGGAACCTAGAATCTAGGTCCTAGATTGAAAATCTCTGATTCCAAAGAACTCTAATATCTGGGGAAAGCCATACTCGGACACCAAGCAGTCATTTGAGAAATCACAGCCTCTATATCCCTGGAGAGACCTGGCTAAAGTTTGGGAATATGACATAGCAACTGTCTCCAATAGGGCCCGTGGACTATCTCGTTCTGAGATTCTTCTGGTTTCTGAAGAAAAGGAACAGGTTGAAAATTATACTGAGAGCAGTCATTGGTCCTTTCACAAAGTGATGTTCAAGCATACTGCCCAATTCAACTCATGAAATTTTATTCAGTATCTACCATGTACAGGTACTAGGCAAGCTGCTGATGATATGGTGATGAACAAGCTTAAACTTGCCCTTCAGAAACACAAAATATAGTAAAAAAAAAAAAAAAGATGCAAAATAACTTCTAGACAGTTCATACTAATACGCCAATAGTGCTAGAAGCTGTGAGAAAGGGGCTGTTTATTAGAACCAGAGGTGCCTGAAAAAAGGGTCACTTGTGAGCATAGTCTTAAAGAGTGGATGATGGAATCTCGTAGGGGAAAACACAGAGGAAGGGCACGCAAGACACCACCAAATGCACTGGGGCACTAAAGCATGTGGGAAAATCACATTCAAGAAATTGATTTCATAGTCTATTGTGGTTAAGATCAGGGAAGGTGTTAGGATCAGAGACAAAGTGTAGGACTGGAAAAGTTGGTTTGGGCCAGAATATGAAAGATTTTATTTGCCATTCTGCATATCTAGACTTTGTCTTATGGTAAACTAGAAGCCAACATTGGTTTTTTAATAAGGGAGCAATATGCTCATTTCTGGGCTTCCCAGGTGGCTCAGCAGTAAAAGAATCTGCTTGCAGTGCAGGAGATGTAAGAGAGGTAGGTTCAATCCCTGGGTCAGGAAGATCCTCTGGAGAAGGCCACACCAACCCACTCCAGAATTCTTGCCTGGAGAATCCCATGGACAAAGGAGCCTGTCAGGCTACATACAGTCCACAGGGCCACAGTGTTAGTCACAGCTGAAGCATCTGAGCATGCATGCTCATTTCTATGTAAAGAAGGAAACACAGGGATTTCCTGGTGATCCAATGGCTAAGACTCCCCATTCCCAATGCAGGGGGCCTGGGTTTGATCCCTGGTCAGGGAACTAGAGCCCGCAGGCTGTGACTAAAAGATCCTTCATGCTGCAATGAAGATAAAAAAAGATGCAACGATGATGGAAGATCCCACATGCTACAACTGAGACCTGGTGCAGCCAAGTAAATAAACATTAAGTAAAAATGTTGGATTCTTAACAACAACAACAGTAGTGGGGAGACTGATTTGGAGGGAGAGCTTCTAAACATAGGGAAACTATTTAGACAGCTAATCCAGCAGTGCACTTGAGGGAGTGACAGAAGCTTGAAACTGTGGAAAAGGAAAAGGCACAGAGAATCTGGAAGTTTTCACTTGAATGAGTGGATGGATGGTGATATCATTAACTTGGGCATCCCAGGTCGCACTAGTGGTAAAGAATCTGCCTGCCAATGCAGGAGACATAGGAGAAGTCCTTGCATTGATCCCTGGGTTGGAAAGATCCCCTGGAGGAGGAAATGGCAACCCACTCCAGTATTCTTGCCTGGAAAAATCCATGGACAGGAGAGCCTGATGGGCTACAGTCCGTGGGGCCACAAAGACTTGGACATGACTGAGCACATCACATCATTCATCATGAACTTAGAGAAGAATTCAGAAAATCGATATGTGGGAAAATGTGAGTGAGCAGATAATGAATTTAGTTTTGGCCTTGGCAAATTTGAAGTACCCACAGGATACCCAGGAAGAGAAGTTCAGCAGACAGATGAAAAGATGTCTGGAACTACATAGGTTTTCTATCCAATGAAAGTCAACAAGATTGTAAAGAGAAAGAGAATAAAGCAAAAAACAAGATGAGCACCAAGAATTGTACCCTGTGCAGCTGCATGCAGTTGTATAGGGTGTTAATGGCTCAAGAATGCCAGGTTGAGTGGGACAAATAAGACTTGAAACCATGCATCCTGGCCCAAGGCTGTGCCCATCCAGATTATGGTGCACCTTTTACTATTTGTTACAAGGATGCCATAAGGGGGTGCCGTTAACTCTGCAAATAGTGGCTTTAAAGAGTGGGTAAAGACAGAGAAGCCAGCACTAAAACACAGAAAGAGCAGTGAGAGAAGGAGACGACGACCCATAGAGTTCTCCCTGGAATCCCAGGAAGACAAGGAGAAGAAGGTGAACAGGACTGAAAGCTTCAGAAAAGGTTGGCAACTGAATCACAGGTGACCTTGGAGAGAACAGCTTCAGTGAATGGTGGGGTGGGCAGAAGCCACCACATTGCAGTAAGTTGAGAGGGAAGGAAGTAGCAGGGAAGGTCTTCGGGGAGAAAAGGAAAACAAGTCCACTGTGGAGGATGAAAGGCAGGAACCAGTACAGAAAAGAGAGGTTAAATACATGGCAGAGAAGGTTTGATTGATAGGATAGAAGCCCTGGAAAAGAAAAGAGATGGAATCACTGGGGAAGGTGGAGGGGCCAGTTTTACAAGCTCCTGCCACCTTTTTCATGCCAATGACTGCATCTCCCCATCCCATGCCCCCAAATTACTATCATCATCACTTTGCCAGATCTCCTGCTCTGCCCTCATTGCCAGGGTGTCACCCTCAGTACCAGCTTTCCACCCAGCAAGTCACACCCATACACTCAGCCCCCGTGTAGACATGGAGAAGAGCAGAGGGAAACTGGTTTTCCACTGGGTCTGCTCCAGATGACCTAGCCAGGCAGACATTTCCCTAAGAATAGGATTCTTCAGACCTCCCCCTCCATCTCCATCCAGAAGAGATATTATTGAGCCCCGTGACACCTCATGGAACAAAGCTACTGGCAGCAGAACTCTAGCATGAAATTCACAATTTTTGAAAGGAGAATCCATGTGAATTCAGTGAGTGACATCACCTGCCATTTCAGCTATGCCTTTTGCCTATTGCTTCCATGGGGCTTCCCTAGTTAAACAAACAGGTCTAGTGTCAGGGCAAGTTAAAAAAGAATACTAAAAATATGTAGAGAATTCCAAAGCATCAATAGGAAAAAGACAAATAACCCAATAAAAAAAATGGAAAAAAGACCTAAACAGGCATTTCAAACAAAAGGAAGAATGAATGGCAAATAAACAGTAATGTTGGAAATGCATAATAAAATTGTAGTAAGATCCCACAGTATCTCTCTCTCTCTCTCTTTTTTTTTTTTTTTTTGGCGCTACCTGCCAGTCATCTGGGAAACTAGTCTGGTCCAGCCAGCTACCCCTTCTCCCAACCTGCTTTGGGGGACTGGCATGGAGTGTACTGCAGCCCATGCACTCCCGCAGGGGAAGGGAGGCACTCAAAAATTACGTAACCCCCTGCCTCTGGATATAGGAGTGGGGGCGGGAGGCAGCGCTCCTGGGACCTCCCTGCCCCGGGCGATGCAGGGGCTAGGTCGCTGGAATGGCCAGTCCAGGCAGGCCCCAGCTTGCGCTAGTCCAAAGCACGGCGCTGCTCTCCCAGTAGACACCAGGGACTTACTTTCTAACTGGGGGAAGGGGCAGGGTCTGGGTGGCGCCACACAGCCACCTCCAGCCTTTTTCTGCAGAGGCTCCGGAGACCACCCTGCTTCCCAAAGTTACTCTGACCTCCAGCTCTAGCCAGGCTGAACCCTGGGGACATTAACTAAAGATAAGAAGGGGTGGGGAGGAGAAACTAGGATGCTGGGGGAGTTGAGTGGGTTGAGTTTTACATTTGTTGTTGTCTAGTCGCTAAGTCGTGTCCCAATTCTTTGTGACCCCATGGACTGTAGCCCTGTAGGAGCTCACTAAGCTCCTCTGTCCAGG
The DNA here is from genome assembly GCF_032452875.1 of Bos javanicus. NCBI lineage: Eukaryota > Metazoa > Chordata > Mammalia > Artiodactyla > Bovidae > Bos > Bos javanicus. Next base: position 22,685,708 of record NC_083886.1, read on the forward strand.
GGATTTTCCTGGCAAGAATACTGGAGTGGCTTGCCAGTTCCTATTCCAAGTATCTCTCTCTCTCTCTCTCTTTTTTTTTAAATTTATTTTTGGCTGTCCTGGGTTTTTGTTGCTGCATATGGGCTTTCTCATATGCAGCAGTTGTGGTGAATGGGGCCACTCTTCCTTGTGGTGAACAGGCTTCTCATTGTGGTGGCTTCTCTTGTTGCAGAGCACAGAGTTTAGGCACCTGGGCTTCAGTGTTTGCAGCGTGTGGGCTCAGTAGTTGCGGCTCATGGGTTCTAGAGCATGTGTTCAGTAGTTGTGGTGCATGGGCTTAGTTGCTCTGAGGCACGTGGAATCTTCCTGGACCAAGGATCAAACCCATGTCCCCTACATTGCTTGGTGGATTCTTAGTCACTGAGCCAAGGAAGCCCCACATTATCTCTTGATAGGCAAAACTTTTAAAGGCAGTTATCAAAAAGGATGATTGGCAATTCTTACATACTGTTTATGGAGATATAAATAATATACCCAGTTGGAGAACATTTGTCAACATTTGTAAAGCTGAAGATGCATGTACTCTATAGCTCAGAAACTTTATTCCTGGTTGTGTATTTGAAAACTACACCATCCAAAGTGGTAGCCATTAGTCACTTGTGGTTATTTAAATTTGTTTATTAAGATTAAAGTTAAAATTTTACTTTCTCAAGAGTAGTAGTCACATTCCAAGTACTTAGTAATGACATGTGGCTGCCAAATTGGTGAGTGTAGATATAGAACTCTTTCATCATCACAGTGATTCCATTGGACAGCCCTGCCCTACAGAAATTCTCACATATGTACACTAGGCATCAGAGTCATGACTGTTTATGTGAGCATTGCTGGTGATTGCACAGAACCTGGAAAAAACTCAGAAGTTCATCAACAGGAGTATGCATGCATTATGACATATTCATACAATGGAATACTACAGAGAAGATGAAGATCAACATGGGTGAATTTCAGAAATGTTACATTGAAGGCAAAAAGCAAATTGGGAAGCAAATGGAACACAACCACATTTTAAAAGTTCAACAATGAACAAAATTAAATAATGTAATTTTTAGACATACGAATATACATGGTAAAAGAATTGTCTTTTAAAAGAAGGGAATATTAAACACCAAATTCAAGATTGTGTTTGCCTTTGGGGAAGAGACACAGACAGCTTCAAAGGTGTTAGCAATATCAAGTTTATTAAACTGGTGGTGGGTACATGGGTTTTCATCTTATTTGTTATATCTGATTTCATACATTTTCTATTTTTGTCTGTATGAAATATTTCCTCTTAAGAAGAGCACTCTACCTGCTGTGTAAATGATAAACTGAAGGAGATGGGAATGTAAGTAAGTCAGAGACCGGTTAGAAGACTGTAATTTGTCCAGACAAAAGGTGAATGCTGACCTGGCTCAAGAGGGCAAGGATGGAGATGAAAGGAAGTGGATGAATTAGGGGATATGTGGTCCAGGTGAATCACCCTAACCCTGACCATTATGATCTGGTAGAGGTTTGCATAGTATAACGTGGAGTGTGGAAGAGGAATCGGTAAGTCAGACTGGGAGTGTTGGGGAGAGCTCCTTGGAAGAGAGGACAGAGCATCTGAATTGGGACAGGTAAGGGTTTGTTAGGGCTTCCCAGGGGGCACTCGTGGTAAAGAACTCGCCTGCCAATGCAGAAGATGTAAGAGACACGGGTTTGATCCCTGGGTTGGGAAGATCCTCTGGAGAAGGAAATGGCAACCCACTCCAGTATTCTTGCCTGGAGAATCCCATGGACAGAGGAACCTGGTGGGCTACAGTCCATGGAGTGGCAAAGAGTCAGACACGACTAAAGTGATGTAGCAGCAGCAGCAAGAACTGAAGAAGTGAAGTGTGAAGTGAAATGTAAGTCGCTCAGTCGAGTCTGACTCTTTGCCACCCCATGGACTATACAGTCCATGAATTTTCCAGGCCAGAATACTGGAGTGGGTAGCCATTCCCTTCACCGGGGGATCTTCCCAACCCAGGGATCGAATGCAGGTCTCCCACATTGCAGGTGGATTCTTTACCAGCTGGACCACCAGAGAAGCCCAGAGACAACAGGGTCCACACATGGAGGACCTTTTCTACTAACGTTTTCTGTGTTCCGAAATTTTAACCCTTTGTGAGATATTGGATGGGACCTACAGTTGAGAAAATAGGTACAATAGATCATTGGAAAGTCTAAGTCTCAGAACAGTGACCATGAAACAGCTTCAGTGAATGCTGGGATGGGCAGATGCCACCACATTGCAGTAAGCTGAGTGGGAAGGAAGGTCTTTGGGGAGAAAAGGAAAACTAAAGTAATGTCTACCTGGAGGATGAAAGGCAGGAACCAGTGCAGATGAGAGATTAAATACGTGGCAGGGAAGGTTTGTTCAATTGCTAAAATAGAAGCCTCTGGAAAAGAAGAGATGGAATCACTGGGGAAGGTGGAGGGGCCAGTTTTACAAGCTCCTGCCACCCTTTTCATGCCAATGACTGCATCTCCCCATCCCATGCCCCCAAATTACTATCATCATCACTTTGCCAGATCTCCTGCTCTGCCCTCATTGCCAGGGTGTCACCCTCAGTACCAGCTTTCCACCCAGCAAGTCACACCCATACATTCAGCCCCCGTGTAGACACAGAGAAGAGCAGAGGGAAACTGGTTTTCCACTGGGTCTGCTCCAGATGACCTAGCCAGGCAGACATTTCCCTAAGAATAGGATTCTTCAGACCTCCCCCTCCATCTCCATCCAGAAGAGATATTATTGAGCCCCGTGACACCTCATGGAACAAAGCTACTGGGAGCAGAACTCTACAATTTTAGAAAATATGAAATCCACAATTTTAGAAAGAAAATTGCTTCCATGGGGCTTCCATAGTTAAACAGATCCAGTGTCGAGACAAATTAAAGAATAATACTGAAAATACGTAGAGAACTCCTGAACATCAATAGGAAAAAAAGACAACCCAATGAAAAAGGAAAAAAAGATCTAAACAGGCGTTTCACACAAATGCCTGTGAAATGTGAAATAAAACTCTAATAAGATGCCATGTTATTTCTTGACAGGTAAAAAATTTAAAGGCAGGCAGTAAAAAAGTACTATTGACAATTATTACATACTGCTTGTGGAGATAAAAATTATATTACACACAAGTTGGGAAACATTCGTCAATATTTGTAAAGTTGAAGATGCATGTACTCTTATAGCCCAGACACTTTATTTCTGGTTGTGTATTCGAAAACCGTATCATCCAATATGGTAGCCACTAGCCACTTGTGACTATTTAAATTTGTTTATTAAAGTTGAAGTATAAATTTACTTTCTCAGTAGTAGTCATATTCCAAGTGCTTAGTAATGACATGTGGCTGCCATATTGGAGAATGTAGATATAGAACTCTTCCATTATTATAGTAAGTTCCATTGCACAGCCCTGCCCTAGAGAAATTCTCAGATACCTGCGCTAGGCATCACAGTCTTGACTGTTTATGTGAGCATTGCTGGTGATTGCACAGAACCTGGAAAAAACTCAAAAGTTCATCAATAGGAGTATGCCTGTATTATGACATATTCATACAGTGGAATACTACAGAGAAGATGAAAATCAACATGGATGAGTTTCAAAAATGTCACTGTTGAGTACAGAGAGCAAATTGCAAGGCGGATGGCATAGACTACTTTTTAAAAGCTCAACAACAAACAAAATTAAATAATTTTTTAGACATATAGACATATATGGTAAAAGAATTAGTTTTTAAAACAAGGTAATATTAAACTCCAAATTCAAGGTTGTGTTTGCCTTTTGGGAAAGAGACCCAGCCAGTTTCAAATTAAACACAGCCAGCTTGTGTTTCGGAGAAGGCAATGGCACCTCACTCCAGTACTCTTGCCTGGAAAATCCCATGGACGGAGGAGCCTGGTGGGCTGCAGTCCATGGGGTCGTGAAGAGTCGGACACGACTGAGCGACTTCACTTCCACTTTTCACTTTCATGCATTGGAGAAGGAAATGGCAACCCACTCCAGTGTTCTTGCCTGAAGAATCCCAGGGACTGGGGGTCCTGGTGGGCTGCCGTCTATGGGGTCGCACAGAGTCGGACACGACTGAAGTGACTTAGCCGCAGCAACAGCAGCAACAGCTTGTGTTTAATTAAACTGGTGGTGGGTACCTGGGTTTTCATCCCATTTGTTATACCTGATTCATACATTCTCTGTATTTTTGTTTATATGAACTATTTCTTCTTAAAAAGATCTTTCTAGCTGCAGATGGGAATGTAAGCCACAGCCCTGCTGTGTCCTAAGTCACTATATTGTGTCTGGCTGTTTGTGACTCCATGGATTGTAGCCCGCCAGGCTTCCCTGTCCATGGGATTTCTCAGGCAAGAGTACTGGAGTGGGGTTGCCGTTTCCTTCTCCAAGGAATCTTCCTAATTCAGGGATCGAACCCACGTCTCCTGCATTGCAGCCGGATTCTTTACCACTGAGCCACCAGGGAGGCCCACAGAGACCTGTCAGGAAACTACGATTTGTCCAGGAGAAAGGTGACTGGTGACCTGGATCAAGAGGCAGCAGTGGAGATGAAAGGAAGTGGATGAATATGGGATGTATTTTGGAGGTGAATCACCTTAACCCTAACCCTAACCATTATTATCTGGCAGAGGCTTTTATGGTGTAATGTGAAGCATGGAAGAGGAATATGTAAGTCAGACTGGGAGCTTAAAGGAGAATGTCTTAGAAGAGAGATGGTTTGTGTTTGGAACAATTAAGGGTTTGTTAAATGATAATAGCTGAGGAAGGTCATTCTACTTGGAGGTGATGTCTTATAGTAAGAATTGAAGGTAGCAAGCCTCTGTTTGGGAACTGGAGACTCTGAGCATAGTTGGAGTTAAAGAACAAGAAGGCAGGGCCCAACCATGAAGGGCCAATTGTACCCATTGGGGGTTAAGACTTTATTCTGGAAGATGCAAGGAAACTGCCCCCCATTTTCCTTTCCTTTTGTCAGATCCTTGGGAACAACAAAATAAGCCATTGATATAAGGCTGCGAAGTTCTAGCCACAAGGAAAACCAAGCTGGGCTACTCTGAAAATTCTTCTCTCTCTGTTTTTTTTTTTTCCCCTGCGCTGTGAAGCATGCAGGATCTTAGTTCCCCAATCATGGATCAAATCCTACCCCCGCCCCCCACACTGGAAGCATGGAGTCCTCACCAGTGGACAGCCAGGGAAGTCCCGAAAATGCCTCTGTTTGTATTAAACGTTTTTATAAATCATCACCCGCACTTGTCATCATGAAAACCTAAATTGTAGAAATACAGAAAGACTGAAATGAGTGTGAAAGGAAAAGAAAGGCACACAGAAGAGAAAATGATAAGAGATGAAAAAGGAGAAATTAGACCTGAAAGAAAATAATAATTAAACATCACTGGAGGCCACAGATCCCGGTTTCCCTTTAGGAATGCTGTTAGACTGGCTTTCCTTAATGCTGCAATTGACAAAATCCAGAGCTTTAACTCTTCTTTTGTTCTTGAACTACATGCTTTACTACCTTAAGCAAATATTTAAGTGTAATAATCATGGCATTCTTGGACTCTCTTCAGAGGTGTTTCTTGAGACAAAGCATACAAATCTCAGAAATAAAGTTAACATGCAGGAGCTGATGACTCAAATCCACCTTTTCTAATTACACATCCTTTATAATACTTTTTCATCAGATTTCCATTTGCGCATCTTATTTTTCTTTTGTTTAATTAAGAAGACTTCATCGGATAGAAGTAAAACAGAACACATTCACAGGGCAAATAAAACACTAAAAAAAAGATAATGAAGAACTTTTCTTCTTCTGAAAAGTGAGGTAGTAGCTATAATAGCTAAAGTTTATTTATTTATTGCTCCCAAGCAGTATCTTTACTTTCCCTGGTCTGTGAATAAAATTTTCTGTAATAGCTAAAATTCAGTGAGTGCTTAGTGGTGTCTCACAGCGTACATGTCTCAGCTTCTTAATCCTCATAGTAACCACAAATCAGGAGGCAGATTCTATTACTATCCCCATTTTACAGAAGAGGAAATGCAGGAGCAGAGAGATTAGGTAAATTCCCCGTCATCACACAGCTAGTAAAGTGGTAGAGATAGGATATATACCCAGGTAATCTGGTTCCGGAGACTAAGAATGTAGGCTCTCCATGCCCAAGGATCAAAAGAGAGATTATAAGTGAAAGCATTTTGAAACAAGTACTTAAGACATGTCAGTTTGAATAATAAACTTGCAGATTTATAAATTGTTGAGTATTGTGTGTCATTTCTCAATTCGCAGGAAAGCAACCATTGTAGATATTCTATTTGTGGATGATTTAGTTTTACGGGTGCTTTTACTCTAGGTTTGGACAAATGGAACATGATCAGGAAGTTTTTCTTGGGTGCATACACGTGCTGTGCTGTGCTAAGGTGCTTCAGTTGAGTCTGATTCTTTGCAACCCCATGGACTGTAGCCCATCAGGCTCCTCTGTCCATGGAATTTGCTAGGCAAAAATACTGGAGTGGGTTGCCATGCCTTCCTCCAGGGGATCTCCCCCACCCCAGGATCGAACCCACGTCTCTTGTGTCTCCTGCGTAGGCAGGCAGGTTCTTTACCACCAGGACCACCTGGGAAGCCCGGGGGCATACATATGCAGCTGTTAAGTTTTCACATTGGCCCATTTTAATTTTTTGAAAACACCGTGCATTTTTTTATTTTTTACTATCTGGGTCTTTTTTGCCGGGCGAGGGCTTTCTCTTATTAATGAGCCCAGGCTCTGGGGCGCACAGGCTTCTGTAGCTGTGGCACACGGGTTTAATTGCTCCTCGACACATGGAATCTTCCTGGACTGGGGATCAAACCAGTGTTCCCTGCATTGGCAGGTGGATTCTTAACCACTGGACCACCAGGGAGGTCCTGGCCCATTTTAATCTGTCTGATATAGGTAGAAAATCTTGATGCCCATGCATCGTGACAAAGACCAGTGATAGAAGCCTTCATTAGATGCTTAATAGCACTGTGGAATCATGAAACATTATTTCTACATTTAGAGTGGTTGAAAGGGATTGTGCAGGAATCATTAGTATCAATATGAAATTGTCAATAGATGATTAAATATTTTCTTAAAAAAACAAATATAATCCACATGTCCAGTTGGGGCAAAGTCCTTTAGACTGGTAAGTTCTAAGTGAGCCAAGTTTGTTATTAAACACTTTTATGAGTACCATAACTATAAAATTCAGGAATTCAAGGCTATGATTCTTTTGTGACAGCAAAGTTTATATCCTCTTTAGTACAATGTTTTAAATGATGCCCTTTAGCTGCCTATAAAACCTACAAATGACAGCTGGAGTGAAAAATGACCTGTCTGGGGATGAGAATCTGTTGCAAAAGGAACACAGAGTATGCAGAATGACATGCAAGGAGGTAGTAAGTCTTCCTAAGTTTTGTTACCATTAAATTTTTAAAAAATCTCAATAAATGAGGGCTCACGGGATCTTAGAGATTGTCCTTTGGTCTAGTTCCTTAGTTTGGAGTCTCTGAAAGATTGTGTAACATCCTTGAGCTGAAGAGCTCATTAGTGGCCGAGCCGAGAGGAGAGGCCTGTTTTTCAAAGCAATTGTTCATACATGCCGTAGTTTGTTTATCTGGTAGCTGAAACTTTTTCATGAGCAATGTTGAATATACACAGCAGAGTTGTGTTACAAACTCCCGGAATCCAGCTACTCCTTTGAGCCCCAGTCGTGTTCAGTGATACAAGTGGCTTGTGGCTTACTCAAGGATTAAGTTCCAAAGGCAGGCAAAAATAGATTCTAGTCAACACTATCCTTGGAAATTCCTTGGGAAAGTGTCACTTCAGAGACTCAAACACCTCCTCTTAATAAACATAGCAGAGGGACTTCTCTGGTGGTGTAGTGGCTAAGACTCCACATTCCCAGTGCAGGGGGCCTTGGTTCAATCCCTGGTGGGGGAACTAGATCCCACATGCTGCAACTAAGACCTGAGGCAGTCAAATAAACAAGTTAAAATAAATATATATATATTTTTGAAAAAACCCTAGAAACATGGGGGGAGGGACAGCGTGGGATGACTTGAGAGAGTAGTATTGAAACATATATATTACCATATGTAAACTAGTTAGCCTATGAAAATTTGCTGTATGATGCAGGGAACCCAAAACTGCTGCTCTGTGACAACCTAGAGGGGTGGGATGGGGAGGGAGGTTTAAGAGGGAGGGGACATGGGTATGCTTGTGGCTGATTCATGTTGATGTATGGTAGAAACAATCAAAATATTGTAAAGTAAAAAATAAAAATAAAGAGAAACAAACAAACAAACAAAAAACAAAAAACAAAAAAAAAAATCACAACAGAGCAGGTTTTTATTCCAGTATGGGAAGAGCTTGCTGTTTCTTTGGTTGAGAACCAAATGAAGTAATTGGCAAATCCGTGACCATTAGATTGATTCTCCGCAGGTGGGAACTGGGACTGGCCAGGGGAGCTGATTCTCCTCTCCATCCTCTGCTCGCCTCAGGACACATGTTCTTTGAGTTGAACGGGAGCTCTCACTGCAGGCTCTTTAGTTGTTCTTCCTGTTTGTCTGTTTCTCTCTCTCTAATTTCAGTTTGGATTCAAATGTTAAATGTGTCACTAATAAGGACTAGATGGGTGTCTATATGTTTGTTCCTGCCATATAGGAAGTACAGTTCAGTTGCTCAGTCGTGTCCGACTCTGCGACCCCATGAACTGCAGCGCGCCAGGCCTCCCTGTCCATCACCAACTCCCGGAGTTTACCCAAACTCATGTCCATTGAGTCTGTGATGCCATCCAACCATCTCATCCTCTGTTGTCCCCTTCTCCTCCTGCCTTCAATCTTTCCCAACATCAGGGTCTTTTCAAATGAATCAGCTCTTCATATCAGGCGGCCAAAATATTGGAGTTTCAGCTTCAACATCAGTCCTTCCAATGAACACCCAGGACTGATTTCCTTTAGGATGGACTGGTTGGATAGGTTAGTTTTGATTTTTTTAAAATACTTATTTGGCTGCATCAAGTCTTAGTTGCAGCATGCGAGATTTAGTTCCCTGACCAGGGATCAAACCCATGCCTCCTTCACTGGGAGCTCAAAGTCTTAGCCAGTGGACTACCAGGGAAATCCCTATAAGTTAGTTCTTAACCTAAGAAGCAATTTTGTCTAATGGTTAAAGACCCAGGAGCCATACAGCCTTGGTCTAACTTCTTGTTCAGCCACTAACAAGCTGTGTGACCCAGGACATGTGACTTAAATTCTCTGTGCCTCGGTTTTCATCCCCTGTAAAATGGGTGCAGTAAAAATAGGACCCTTGTTATGTGATTGTTATAAAGATTGAGTTATATGTAAAGTGCTTAGGATAGTATAACATTAGTGTTCACAGGAAGTGTAACTATTGTTATGTGATGTCACTATACTTCAGGTAATTCAGAGAACTCAATTTTGAGAAATTCTAAAAGTTGTGTGTGTGAGTTTCATTTCTCATCCCCTGTCTCAATTCTTACTGACATACAGTGTGCGTGTTAGTCACTCGGTCATGTCTGACTCTTTGAAACCCCGTGGACTGTAGCCCATCGGGCTCCTCTGTCTATGGAATTCTCCAGGCAAGAATACTGGAGTGGGTATGCTAATCACTGGCATGCAGTGATTGGCACTTCCCTGGTAGCTCAGTTGGTAAAGAATCTGCCTGCAGTGCAGGAGACCTGAGTTTGGTCCCTGGGTCGGGAAGGACCCTGGAAAAGAAAATGGCTTATAGTGATTACCCACAAGACAAAAGGGCTGAATGATTGTCCTGTACAAAACTGAGAGCAAGTGTAGTACTTTATTGTGGTGGTTTAGTCGCTAAGTTGTGTCTGACTCTATTGTGACCCTGTGGACTGTAGCTCGCCAGCCTCCTCTGTCGATGGAATTCTACAGACAAGAATACTGGAGGGGGTTGCCATTTCCTTCTTCCGGGAATCTTCCTGACCTGGGGATCAAACCTGCTTCTCCTGCATTGGCCAGCAAATTCTTTACCACTGAGCCACCAGGGAAGCTCATTGTAGAACTCACCTAGAGCCAAAAGTCAGGGTGATGAGAGGAATGACTCTTTGTTCAAGCTCTGTGACCTTGGACAGATCATTTAACCTTTCTGAACCTTAGTATCTCCAGCTGCACATCATAAACAATGACATCACTACCTGTTTCACAGAACGGCTGTGAGGATCTAACAAGATATACGTAAAATGTTTTATAAACTATAAGGTAACATGAAAATGTAAGAGATTGCTGTTAACACCTTTAATTTAAACATAGGCTGATACTATTAAAACTACCAAGATTGAGGAGGAGCTAAGATGGCGGAGGAATAGGACAGGGAGAACACTTTCTCCCCCACAAATTCATCAAAAGAACATTTAAACGCCAAGTAAATTCCATAAAACTACCAAGATTGACTGAAAAGATAAAGGCAAATAATTCATGCATTGCCACAGTAATACTCTAGGAATGTGTTGGCAGGAACACCAGATCTCTGATTTCTTCTTAAGATGTACACAGTTCTCTGAGAACTCAGGTTTTTGGGAATTCACAGTAGTGGCCTTCATATTTTCCAGTATTACTTATGGAAAACTACCCATGATGTTTGCTATCCAACAACTTTGATGTTGCAGAAATAAGCTCTTGATAAAAGATTATCTGGGTTAGGAATTTGTCATTAATTTATAGATTTTTTTTTCTATAGTCACTGGCATGAGATTAAGTATAATTTGTCTTTTTAAATAAAACAAATGAATTATTTTTTTGTGACTTGCACTATTGCTGCCCTATTTCCTTAAAGATGCATTTTCAATAGATGTAAGTATACTCAAAGGGAAAATTATGATTTTATTGCAGGTTATTCAGCATTTTATGTGACTCAGGGTCCGTGGTAGGAGGAATGGAATTATTATGAACTTGCCCATAAAATTAGCATTTTTTCACTAAACTAGATTAAACTTTCCCTAAATTATTAATATAATGAAAGTTTTATATTTGAATTATGCCAATGAAAATACCTGCTTTAGTCAGAATAGGCTAAATTATGAAGCAGTAACAAATTAACCCTAAAGACTAGTGGTTTAACACAAGAGTCTATTTCTCACTTACATCTGAGCAGGTAACTCTGTTCCATGTCATTATTCAGCATCCCAGACTGACAGGTGTTCCCCACAGTTGCCATGTCAGAGGAAGAAAAAATGCCAGAATACGCATCCGTTCTGCATTGCTTGGTCCAAAAGTGACCATTAATTCTATCGCCCCTTGACTAGAACTAGTCACGTGGGCTACTTATTGGAAAGGAAGTAGGGAAATGTGAGGAGCACAAGAATATTCAGTGAATTTTGAATGTCTCTGCCACAACCCCCAAACTCCTAAAGCAGTAAGATATTCTCAATCACATTCTCATACATTTATCCTCGTCCTTTGGCTTCCACTGCAGAGGAAACAGCATGAACTGTGGGGTCAGCCTGCCTTGGGTTTGAATCCCAACTATAATCCATGCTAATTGTGTGAGTTTGAGTGTATTATTTTATTTCTCCAATCCTCAGTTTCCTCATCTGTAAAATGGGGATTCCAACACCTACCTGTTAGGGTTGTTGCTACAACAGGAAATTATCTATACAACACTTTGGCAAAAAGTAATACTTGGTGATTATTATCATCATCAAAAAGATGAGCAAATATTTAAGACAGCAATTCTTAGCTCCAGTTCTGCAACACTACAGGATATCTCAAATTATCTCAAGGAGTGTTGTAACATTTTCAAAAGGCTCTGCAACTAAGATTGTTTTAAATTCCCTTTACTCAACAAAATCATTAGAAGTTGGATTGATGCTGACATCACTCTTGGCAAATTATGAGAGGTGATTTGTCTTTATTATTCCAACCTTTGTCCCTTCAACGATAGCTTCTCTTTAACTCCAGTCCCCAAGGTTTGGATCAGCTTGGTATGAATTCCAACTTAGTCACTCTCTATAAGTTAGTTAAGCCATCTGAGCCCAAGTGTCCTCATCATCAAAGTTGGGACAATCATGACTACTCTGTAGACCTGTTTATAGGATCAAATGATGCAGGTGAAGTCCTCAGCACAGCTCAGGCATACTTTGTTTCATTGCTCTTTCCCTCATTGCTTGTCACTGGTATCGTGTCTTCTACAAATTGAAGATTTGTGGAAACCCTGCATCGAGCAAGTCTATGGGGCCATTTTTCCAAAAGCATTCACTCACTTATGTTTCTGTGTCACATTTTGGTAATTCTCGCAATATTTCAAACTTTTTCATTATTACTATATTTGTTATGGTGATCTATGATTTAAAAAAAACATTTATTTATTTGGTTGTAACAGGTCTCAGTTGCTGCATGCAGGATCTAGTTCCCCCACCAGGGATTGAACTCTGACCCCTTGCATTGGGAGCAGAGCGTCTTAGCAAATAGCCCCTTCCCTGCGATCAGTGATCTTTGATATTACTCTTGTAATTGTTTTGGGGTGCCACTAACTGTGCCCATGTGAGATGAGAAACAGCTGACAAGCATTGTGTATGTTCTGACTGCTCCACTGACCAACTCTTCTCCCTCTCCTCAGCCTTCCCTATTCCCTATGACAAAACACTGTTGAAATGAGGCCAATTAATAACCCTACTAGGGCCTCGAGTGTTCAGGGGAAAGGAAGAGGTGCATGTCTCTCACTTTAAGCTTACTGAGGAAGGCATATCAAAACCAAGATAGTCTGAAGCTAGCCCTCTTGTGCCAAACAGCCAAGTTGTGAATGCAAAGGAAAAGTTCCTGAAGGAAATTAAAAGTGCTATTCCAGTGAACACACGAATGATAAGAAAACCAAACAGACTTATCAATGAAGTGGGGGAAGTTTGAGAGATCTGGATAAAAAATCAGATGAGCAGAAAATCTCAGACAAAATTAAGCCAAAGCCTGATCCAAAGCAAGGCCCTATTCAATTCGGTGAAGGCTGAGAGAGGTGAGGAAGCTGCAGAAAAAAAGTTCAAAGCAAGTTAAGGTTGGTTCATGAGGTTTAAGGAAAGAAGCTCTCTCCATAACATCACAGTGCAAGATGAAGCAGCATGTGCTGACATAGAAGCTGCAGCAAGATATCCAGGCGATCCAGCTAAGGCAATGAATGAAGGTGGAGACACTAAACAACAGATTTTCAGTGTGGACAGAACGGCCTTCCATTGAAAGGAGATGCCACGGCCAGAGAACCAAAGTCAACGCCTGGCTTCGAAGGACAGGCTGAGTCTCTTTGTTAGGGGCTAATGCAGCTGAGGACTTTCAGTTGAAGCCATATGCTCACCTACCATTCTCCAAATCCTAGGGCCCTTAAGAATTATGCTAAATCATAATCTAAACATAAACTTTAATCCAAAACATGTAAATCATGTTTACATGCAGAATACATCATGTGGAATACCACATCACATGCACAGAAATACAGAATAAAGATCAGAAACTGCTTGGAAATATTTCTAACACTTTGGGGGATTATACTGTCAATCTAATAAAGATTATGAACTAGCACAATCATTATTGGGGCCAACATTTCAAAGTTCACCTATCAAATCCAGGAAAGTAGTAGATGAATAAGCACTGAGAAACAGATAATCTTTACTTCAGAAAAGCACAGGCCTACAGAGCATTGCTCTCTCTGTTTCGTTAGTATAAAAGTCTGTCTCACTAAGGCATGTGTCTGTCTTTGCGCCATTAATATCTTATCTGAAGTCTTTTCCAGTTATTTGGTATTGATTGAAAGCCTGTGCCCTATAAATGGAACAAGAAAGCCTGGATGATAACACATCTGTTTACAACACAATTTACTGAATAATTGAAGCCCATCATCAATACCTACCACAACAAACTGTGGAAAATTCTTGATGAGATGGGAATACCAGGCCACCTCACCTGCCTCCTGAGAAGACTCTTGAGGTGCTGGAGAAGACCCTTGAGAGTCCATTGGACAGAAAGTGAAAGTGAAGTCGCTCAGTAGCGTCCGACTCTTTGCAACCCCATGGACACCAGGCTCCTCCGTCCATAGGATTTTCTAGGCAAGAGTACTGGAGTGGGTTGCCATTTCCTTCTTCAGGAAACTTCCCAACCCAGGGATCAAACCCAGATTTCCCACATTGTAGACAGATGCTTTACCGTCTGAGCCACTAGGTAAGTCCATTGGACAGAAGGAAGATCAAAACCAGTCAATCCTAAAGGAAATCAACCCTGAATATTCATTGGGAAGACTGCTAAAGCTGAAGCTCCAACATTTTGGCCACCTGATGCAAAGAGACGACTCATTGGAAAAGACCCTGATGCTGGGAAAGATTGACGACAGAAGGAGAAGGGGGCGGTAGAGGATGAGATGGTTGGATGGCATCACCAACGCAATGGACATGAGTGTGGGCAAACTCCGGGAAAAGGTGAAGGACAGGGAAGCCTGGTGTGCTGCAGTCCATGGGGTTGCAGAGAGTCGGACATGAACAGCAACAATTGATACCTACTGCTCAGAAAAAAAAGATTCTTTTCAAAATACAATTGCTTATTTTCAATGCACCTGGTCACCAAGAGCTCTAATACAGATATACAATGAGATTAATGTAGTTTTCATGACTGCTAAAACAACATCACTTTTGCAGCCCATGGATCAAGGAGTCATTTCAACTTTCAAATCTTATTATTTAAGAAATACATTTCATAAGGCTGTAGCTGCCAATGATAATTTTTCCTATGGTGGATCTGAGCAAAGTCAATTGAGAACCTTCTGGAAAGGATTCACCATTCCAGATACCAATAAGAACATTCATGATTCACGGGAAGAGGTCAAGACATCAACATAAATGGAATTTGGAAGAAGTTGATTCCAACCCTTATGAATGATTTTGGTGGGGTCAAGACTTCAGTGAATGAAGTAACTGCAAATATGGTGGAAATAGCAAGAGAACTAGAATTAGAAGTGGAGCCTGAAGATGTGATGAATTGCTGCAATCTCATGATAAAACTTTCATAGGTGAGGAGTTGCTTCTTAAGGATGAGCAAAGAAAGTGATTCTTGGGATGAAAATTACTCCTGGTGAAGATGCTCTGAAGATTGTTGAAACGACAAGAAAGGGTTTAGAACTTTATGTAAACTTAGTTGATAAAGCAGTGGCAGAGTTTAAGAATATTGACTCCAATTTTGAAAGAAGTTCTACTGTAGGTAAAATGTTATCGAACAGTATTGTATGCTATAGAGAAGTCATTTGTGAAAGGAAGTATAAATTGATGTGGCAAACTTCATTGTTCGTTACTGCCTTATTTTGAGAGATGGCTAACAGCCACCCCAACTTTTCAGCAACCAGCACCCTCATCAGCAGCCATTAACATCTAGGCAAGACCTTTCACCAGCCAAAGGAATATAACTCACCGAAAGCTCAGATGACAGCATTATTTAGCAATAAAGTATTTTAAAACTAAGGAATACACATTGTTTTTAGACACAATGTGTACTCAATAGACTACACAGTAAAGTGTAAACATAACTTTTATATGCACCAAGAAGCCAAAAAAATTGTGACTCACTTTATTGCAATATTTGCTTTGTTGCACTGTATCCACAACATCTCTGATGAGGTATTCCTGCACTACTAACTATATTGCTGATCTTGTTCGTGTCATCAATTGTCTTGCTATTCACACCCTGCACACTGTTCATTGAACCCAGGGTAGGCAAAGCACGAGCTTAGAGGCTGGAGGAAGACACGAAGGGCTGTAGGAACTGCATGCTAAAGTGTGCTAAGTCACTTCAGTCGTGTCCAACTCTTTGTGACCCTATGGACTGTAGCCCATCAGGCTCCCCTGTCCAAGGGATTCTCCAGGCAAAAATACTGGAGTCGCTTGCCATTCCCTTCTCCAAGGTATCTTCCCAACCCAGGGATCGAACCCAGGTCTCTTGCATTGCAGGCAGATTCTTTACCAGCTGAGCCACAAAGGAAGCCTAAGAATACTGGAGTGGGTATCTTATCCCTTCTCCAGCAGATCTTCCCAATCCAGGAATCAAACCGGGCTCTCCTGCATTGCAGGTGGATTCTTTACCAGCTAAACTATCAGGGAAGTCTGTAGGAACTGCAGACATGTTTATTCTCTCCTGGCTGGCACAGCAGCCATACCGCAACCTCTCGTGGCTGACCCAACGGACACAGCCCTGATGCAGGAGTAATAACACTGCACAACATGGCCATGACACAACCATAACACAGCATAACTTCAATGCCTCAAAGCCTTCTCAGATGGTGCTTATATATGTTTACAGAACAAAAGTAGCCCATGGCCAAGCGAGTACTTCATGAGGCCCACGCACAGTGCTACAAATGAGCTCAACTGTTACATAGTCATTGTTTTTAAAGGTGGGGTGAGAGAGACTGAACAGGCCATCTTGGCCAATTTACTCCACAAATAACGAACCATCCTCTGACTTGGTTCTTTGGGATCCTGCTTGAGCTTTGGGGGCTAGCAGGCTATGAGTCAAATTTATGAGAGATGTTTCACAAGACTCTCCATGAGACAATGAAAAACCAATCAATACCAGGTTGTAATAGCTTCCCTAGAAGAGAGTGACATACATTGAGGTGAGAGGATTCTTCTACTCCTTGACATGCATGATTTTTAAAAGCTTTTTAAATTAGAATTACACATAAAAATCCAGATTTCTGACTTCTCTTAAAGAATAAGATCTGTCCCCAGTGGTGACGATTAGCCTTCTTTTACACATAGACGTGCTATTTGCCACAGTCTCTACCACTCCCTATTGTTTTACATCTAGCCTGCTTCACCCATTAATCAGCTTGACCCCTGTAAGAATTTGACTCTATGACCCCTGGCTTAAAGGTTCAATAAAGTAGTCACAAACATGGTGATGACAAGGGTAAAGTTGGCTAGCTATTTGGTAATAGTTGTAAGCTATTTTCAATGATTCAGAAAGCCTAATTGCAATGATTATCTTGCTAACCTCTAAAAGGCTGCACAGGTTAATTATAGTATGGGATTTATTTTCTTTTAAATGGAATTACATCAACTAGGTAATTGTGTTGCTGTAAAAGAAGCTCGGACTGACAAGAAGATATCATTGATAAATGGTTTTTAGATTGGGAAAACAGATGACTATTATTTAATAAATAAAATTTGTTTGATAGGCCAATTCTTTCAAAATATGGGGCCAAAAAAGAAATAATTATGAAAGGTGTCCTTATTAATAAAAAAGTTAAGAAGAGAACGACTGTATTTTTCTGTCACTTCTCCACTGGTGTTTGCAGTCCAAAGGATTAAACTCAGATGAAGAATTGGAATTTCAGGAATCTCATAGTAGGTAGAGAAAACATTGGGGAAAGCTTATGGGACTTCTTTCCTTCTTTTAATTTTTTTATTATTTTTTTAAATTGAAGTATAGTTTATTTACATATGGGGTTTCTGCTGAGTCCTAGAAATTCATGTCTTTCTAAGACAGGCTCTAGGCTAAATTTTAATTGTAAATAATACACATAGTTTTAATACAGCCTCTGTGTTTCTCCAAACTGTAAGGCAAAATGAGAAGCAATGGCCATTTGTAATATTGCTATGCTCTGTTAAAACTAGTTAAGGTTCCCTGTCTGTGCTAATGTACAAGGTCACGGTATTTAATAAGGGTGAAGAAACTCTTTCTTGATGACCTGTAATTCTCAAGGATTGTTATATGTCCTAGTACAAAGCTGATTCATAAATCTACTAGGCGGGGCAAAGCTATTACATTCTCAGTCTTACTTGCTAACTCCCTTAAACATTTTAACTAAACTATGTATCTTTTGAGGATCGTAGAATTTTCAAGCTCAAATGAGAATTAATTTCAATTCTCCTCTTAATCCAACTTCCTCATTTTCCAAAGGCCCAGTCTATAATCTCGCAACTTTTCACAATGTTCCTACCTTATCCTTACAGCATTTTCACAGGGCTTCCAAATTATAGTTTCAGAAATCCTGAATGAAGGCTTCTCCACAAAACCTACTGGGGCCTCCAAGAAAACAGAGAAATCTGTGCACCACAGTCTTTAGCAGTGTCTGTCTCTCTCCCCATCTCATGCTGACATTTCCAAGGAAGCTAAGAGGAGCCTAACAAGAGGATGTGTCTATTTTTCTTAGAAACAAGACTGTGAAGATTTCATACATTCTGCTCATTTCTTCTCTTTACTTCTACGTCAATAAAGGGGCTTTTAATCACCGTCTGACAGAAGCTCTCTCTTTTTCACTGTGACACATTTAGCTACTGCAACTTTAGACAAAATAGTTTTTTCTAAGTTAGAGTGAGAACACAGCAGAGACCTCAAAGGTGCTTCTGGTAAGGGCTGGCGCATGTGTACTACGTCACTTCAGTCGTGTCCGACTCTTTGCAACTCTATGGACTATAGCCCACCAGGCTGCTTTGTCCATGGGATTCTCCGGGCCAGAATACTGGAGTGGGTAGCCAATCCCTCTCCAGGGGATCTTCCGGTCTCAGGGATTGAATGTCTCCTGCACTGAGACATTGAATGTCTCTAATGTCTCCTGCATTGCCTGGCAGGGTCTTTACCACCAGCACTACCCGGAAAGCCCTACCTCTCCCCATGACCCACCCCAGTTGTGTGGGAAAGTGAAGCAGAGATGCTTAGAGGGGAAAAAATGAAGAGAGAATGGAAGTGGGAAAAGTCAGCGATAAGTGATGATAGCTGAAATTTTAGACGGAGACAGGGGTTCCCTGGTGGTCAGTGGTAAAGCCTCTGCACTTCCAGTGCAGGGGATGTGGGTTCAATCTGTGGCAAGATCCCATGTGCTATCCAGCCAAAAATTTAAAAATAAATTAAATTGAAGTATATGAGAAGAGTGGGGCTTTTCAGGTGGCTCAGTGGTAAAGAATCCTCCTGCCAAGCGGGAGATGCAGGTTTGATCCTTGGGTGGGAAGATCCCCTGGAGAAGGAAACGGCAACCCATTCCAGTATTTTTGCCTGGGAAATCCTATGGACAGAAGAGCCTGGTGGGCTACAGTCTATGGGGTTGCAAGAGTCAGACATAACTTAGCAACTAAACAACGACGACATATGAGAAGAGTACAGGCTGATTCAAAATAGTGCTGGATCTATGCAAAAGGGGCAAAGGATACTAGGGAAGCAAACATTCTGGCCAGCCCCTGTCCCTTGCTGTTTTCATCTTCATCACTATATAAATCTCACAAAGTTTGTGACTGTCAACCACGATAAGATGAGAAAAATAAGGACATATGTTGAGTTTTTTATAATACTGAATTCTTTCGTTTAAAGGAATATCTTATATTCTGAGATTATATCATTCCTTTTTTAGTCCTAGAACATTTCTCTTTTGAAATGACAGTGAAGGTACATATAATTAATATCACTTATGTGTTTCCTTGGCAACTTTAGAAATTGATCCCTCTATGTTGTGCCCAACTCCTGTATTTTTTTGGTAGCGTACTGATTCATGAAACCCAAATGTCTGTTAATTTCCTACCTAGAAAAATACACAATAAATGTAAATGGCTGCCAACCTTTTCAGGACAAATTTCAATTAATTAACATATCCTTCAAGGAGAAGACTTTAAAAAAATCTTACTTTTCAACCTTAACAGCTTTCTTCCTGAAAGTGTTCCGCACGTATATCAAATTAGTCTTAACAACTACTGCTAAGTGATTAATGAAACACTTCTTCAAAACCTCTGACAATTAGACAGGAGTGAATTTAATAATATCAATAAATACAGATGGGACTGCATAAATCAAGGAGGTCCTGATGCAAAACTCTTGCTGTAATAGATGGCATCTCAGTTTCCTCATCTGAAATGAATCAAGAAATTAATCATAAGGATGATCATAGCACTAAAGAAAAAAAATCAAAACAAAATCATACTCTTGATGAATAGAATGCTAGATTTTTAATTTATATTTGCTCAAAACTTTGATATAGCTCCTTGTATTTTGGCATCTAGTATTACTGCTAAAATTCTAGAAACTTTATTATCTTAGTGATTTTTTAAAAATTTGAAAATTCATACTCTTGGAAAGAATGCCTCCATTCTTTCTACCCACCACTTAACTCAGGTATGCTGGAGCTAACAGACTAAAGGAAGCTCCAAAAAGAAGGCAGTATTTTGAATGAGGAATGTGGCTTCTGACCTGCTTGTGAAGGAGAAGGCAGCAGTGGCTTCCCCCAGGCTAAACTCTCTAGGATGCTTACACTGCATGGCAATAAAAGGCAGTTGGACATGCATTAGCCTGAAACTGCTTAAAGAGAGAGTAGGCTTGAGACCAAAAGTGGGGAGGCTCAGGAGGAAGGGGATATACGTATACAGATAGCTGATTCACTTTATTGTACAGCAGAAACGAATACAACATTGTAAAGCAATTATAGTCCAATAATAAAATTAAAAAAGCAAAACGAAAAACAAACAAACAAAAAGATCAAAGGTGTTCTCCATTCTAAGCAACCTTCCAACCTCGCCTCACCCGTCCTCCTCTCGAGTGAAGGCAGATTCTCCTCCACCCTCCATTCTCCCCTGGACCGCTTCACCTTCTAGCACCTCCCGTCTCTGGAGGAGTTTGCCCGCGATGGGTTTTATGATGCACATTACTGACTGCTATCCATCTGCTTATGGAAAATCATTGACCCCAGCCCGGAGTACTTACAGAGCTGTTCTGCACTGAGGGCCTTGATCCTTTCTGCAGAGCTGAAAGCAAACACAACGAGGGACAATGAATTTGCTGCTGTGCTAAGGCTGATGGATAAACATTTTGAATGCCTTGAGCTGGCTCAAGGGACAGGAAACCCAAATGTCTGTTAATCTTCTATCTAGAAAAATACACACCAATGCAGAGGTGGCTGTTTTCCCAGTCACCTCTGCACGGGTCTAGGTCTTATTTCTTTGGCCACATTTATCATTTTTATTTAACCTAAGAAAATGTAATTCCACACTGGCCTTTTAGAGACTTCTGCCACCTTTGCCTTCCTTTGGGACTGGATTGACTGGTGGAGTCAAAGGCATAGCTTTAACCTACGCACTCTGCAACGCGTACTCTGCATCACTCTAACCAACCAGGTTAACCATTCAGCAATTCAAACTCCAGCGCACTGCAGCCAGGGCCTGGGCTGTGTCCAAGAGGTGAGCAGCAAGTGCCATCTTTTTCACACAGATCTCTGAATCCAGAGCTGATGTGCCTCTATATTTATTTCTTGTACCAAAGGCACCATAACAACAATCAAGAGAAATTTAAAAATGGAGAAAAATCAGCCCCTACTTCTAACATTGCAACTATTTTCATTCAGGTCTGGTCCATATGTACTTCTATCCTTTGTAAAGTTGTACTCATAATATAGGTACAGCTTTTATTCCCTTGAGCCGCTTCCAATTGAGATCTCATGGTAGAGAGACCAGATTGTTCAAGTATGGTTCCTGACTCTGTAGTCATTTATATCACCAGTTCTCTGCCTTTATTTAGATGACTTTATGGGAAGATTACCCTGGAGAAGAGCATGGCAACCCACTCCAATATTCTTGCCTGGAGAATCCTATAGACAGAAGAGCCTGATGGGCTATAGTTCATGGGGTCGCAAAGAGCTGGACACGACTGAAGCAACTTAGCACGCATGCACGTAGCTTAAATACTCAGATACCTTCATTATTCTTTTTCTTCTGGCAATCACTCCAAAGACCAAGGTCAGAAAGACCACAACACATGCAGCAATAATGGGTTCTATTGGTACAGTTGAGCCTTTATCTGTTGGAAATGCAAAGACAGGAAATAAGAAAGTAACATTTATATGCTTCTAATTTATGTACTCCAAGTATGTCCCAGCCATGGTGCTTTGCACTTAACATTTTGCATCTTCTTAATTAAATTTCCAAACAATTCCCAAATGTATTATCATCTTTTTTTTACAGGTGAGGAACCAGGGGCTTTGAGAGGTTAGAACACTTGTCCAAGGTCACAGAATTAGTAACCAGCAGAGACAGGTTTTGAATCCATTTCTTTTTGGAAGGATATAATTTATTATCTATATTATTCATATTATTAATATGAGTAACTCCTTCAAAGTCAGATCTTTTTTGTGCATGATCCATAACTTTTGCCATGCAGAAAGCAGAAGTAGGCTGAAATCAATGCTTTTTCCTGTCTTTTGCAAAACCCGAATGATATTGTGAGGATTCTTTAAGGGAGAAAGAGAGAGAGGAGGTTTTAAGAGCAAGAAGAGGAAAGCTAAGGAAACTGTTGGACTAAGGAGAGAGAAGTCTGTGGGTTCCTGGAGCAGCAAGACCCTGGTAGCTGTGCTGTGATGGTGCCCCAAGCAGGACACAAGACATACAGGGTAGCTGCACGGTGCCCATAGGGAAGAAGAACTCGTGAGCATCAGCCTTCCCAACCTTGGCGAAGAATTTCATCTCTCTCTCTAGGGATTCCTGGGTGGCGCAATAGTAAAGAATCCATCTGCCAATGCAGGAGATGCAAGAGATGTAGGTACAATCCCTGGGTCAGGAAGATCCCCTGGAGTAGGAAATGGCCACCCACTCCAGTATTTTTGCCTGGAGAATCCCATGGAGAGAGGAGCCTGATGGGCTAACAGTCCATGGGGTCGCAAAGAGTCAGACACAACTGAGTAGGCATGCACTCACACACATTACATGATATGGAAGAACAGAGAGTCTACTTTTAACTAGAACTAGGGCACCAGCTGCCTACAAGTGAAAGCCCACTCCCTATTTTGTTTTCTGAACATCTGGTAAACTCAGAGCTCTGTGCCTGTGCTTGTACACTTTCCAAGAGCTGATGAAATATTTGAGACCTGAAAAAAAAAGTATTGGCTCCTGAGTATGAAAATAAAGTGGCAAAATTAATCAGAACTAATAAACATTTGTGTGCTGTGTGTGTGGTGTATGTGCTCAGTCGCTCAGTCATGTTCTACTCTTTGTGATTCCACGGACTCTCACCCACCAGTCTCCTCTGTCTGTGGGATTTTCCAGGCAAGAATACATCCAGGGATTGAACCCACGTCTCTTGGGCCTCCTGCACTGGCGGGTCGATTCTTTACCACTGTACCACCTGGGAAGCCTTTAATAAATGTTTAAGCATTTATAAAATGTAACTTTGCTTCAACTATAACCCAACTGTTCAATAATAATAATGTTTAAACCACAAGAGCCAAATTAATAACTTATTTATAATAAAATTCAAAATGTATGTAAGTTTCAAATGCCCTTTCAAATTTTTAGAGCAAAAAAGTATAGGTATTACTTCATTTTAATGTAGTTGGTATGATATGAGATGAAACTTACAAATGCAAGAATGCTTAAAGTCAGCAAAGCTATTTAAATGACTCTGTCTAAGCTCCCGGATTCTGAGCCCACTGTAGGAGGGAGAAGGGCTCCAATCATGGCTATGATAAAATTTTTGGAATTTATAGGAAATAAACAGTGTGCTCTCTACTGTTTAATTGAGTTTGTGCAGTGGGTGCCATCAACAGATTTTTGGTAAATGACGACTGTGCGCGAGGTGCTGTTCTTAGCCCTGCAAAAGATAGAAGAAGCATGGAAGGATCCAGTCTCTGAGGATCTCATATTCTAGTAGGAGAGACAGACATTAAAGAAACAAAAACTACAGATTGAGATAGTATTTGTAAAGGACAAAGAGTCAAGAGATAGTACAATACATGAGGGATGAAAGAAAGAGACAAGGGGAAGAAGAGATTTTAGATTAATTTCAAAGTCCAAGCCCTATACGCCTCAAGGTTATGAAATGGGGTTTATCCCTTCATAATTGTATGACACACTATTAATTTTTTAATAGTATTTTTAAAATGTCTTTGCCCAGTTATTTACCGATTGATTTAATTTTATTTTTTGGCCACATGGATCCACATGGCCATGGGATCTCAATTCCCCAACCAGGTATCCAACCCATGCCGCCTTCAGAGGAAGCATGGAGTCTTAACCATTGGCCCACCAGGGAAGTCCTACTATTTACCTTTTAATCGTTTTCTTCTCTATTATGTGTCTAGTTCTGGTTCCGGATAATTTTAGAGAGTAGATTAAGCATCTTTTACTCTTGCTCCCTTTTGGTTGTTGCTAATAATTATCCTTATGAGGGTATGGGTAGCATTAACCCTCTGGAGAAGCTCTGTTCAGCTGGACTCCTTGAAAGCCCTGACTCTGTAACAGCCATCCCTGGGATACACCAAAAGACCTCTTACGGGGGATACCTTGTACTTGTAGTGAGTTCCAATGAAAGATGTCAAAATGAAGGGGAGGCAAAGGGGGACAATTGGGGAAAAAAATCAGAAATCAGCCACTGATCGGAATGTTTTTACCAAGCTGAATAACATGGAGCCACACATAACAGCTTTTACTCCATACACAAACCTGAAATTAACTGCCTGACCCACTGGCTCACTCTGGATTCCAAGTTTCTGTTGAAAGTGAGTCTGGCAAATGTAACTGCATCTCTTCCCTTCACTCTCTTATTTATAACCAGATCTGGTATTCTCCCCCTCCCCAACCCCGCGCATATTCATTATGGTAAAATAATCTCAACATGTGGCTAAAGTCCTGTGCTCAAGAAAAGATCCATGATGTCATTTCCCACTTTGCACGGCCTCATTTAGAAACTACCCCCACTGAGCCATGAAGCTAGAAGAGCTCATGGCAAACCTGGCGTTTTGCCTGGGCACCATCAGCAGAGCGCTTCTGCTCCTTGGGCACCCGACAGCCAGGGAAGTCATAAAGCAGCAAGAAATCAGAAAAGCCAGTTGGTTTGGAAGTGCTCCACCCAAAACAGGATACCGCCCACCTGAAAGCTAATTTGCCAAGCTGGCATCCTGCTTGCTGCACAAGCTGCCTTTTTAATGTGACATGGAGCAATTATGATTCCTTTTTAATCAAGAGTTTGTGGGTTTGGTTTTTAAAGGAAATAGCCCCTGGGAATACTGTCACTGTTTCACAGAACAAATTACTGAACGTACCAATAATCACAGTGATGGGCATTCAATTGGCAGCCCTTCCTCCTCACCATCCGTTCTATTGGTAGCCCAGTAAGAATCCCTATGGTTACATGACCAACAGGGGTTCATTTGATTTCCTGAGGCCTGGCAAGAAAGACAGTGAGGGGGCACAGGGAGGCAGGTGACAAAGAGAATCACGTTCTATCAAGATACAGGAGCCTCAGCTTGTTTGACTGCTTCTAGCATCCTGGCCCCAGACCAGGAAATGTGTGTATGAGCATTTTATCCATCTGCCCCACCAGGTATCTTGCCTTTCTCTTTCTGTATGAAGGAGAAATATGAGGACTGCAAAACACTTGGCACTTTATTTCTTCCTTGTTATCGCAGAGGTCATAAACCTGGGTAGGGAAAGCATGAAGCCAAGAGAAAGAACCTGTTTCCCACCATTCTCCCCCTCTCCCTCTTCTGATTGGTCTATAGGGTACATTTCAGAGTTAGGAGTGATTTTACAGATCCATTTTCTTATCTAGTTAGTATCTTTTTTTTTCTCTATGTGTTTATGACTTCTCTCCTGTTTTTCATTAAGTTGTTAACTCAAAATTCAATTCCTACAAAGCTTTTGCCCAGGAAAATTCACAGAAATACTCCTCCAGAAAGCCAAGCAGATATATCTTCTACTACTTGATTCTAGAAAAGAGCCTTTGCTCAAAAAGCAGTATCCTATCTGGAATGGGAATAATTCCGCTAAAAGAAAGGACGAGAATTCCTGGGGTGGAGATAATTTTCCAAAGAAAATTCTAGCTACTAATCATAATGGCCATCATTATTTGTTGTCACACAAAAATATATTTACTGAGTA
The DNA here is from genome assembly GCF_032452875.1 of Bos javanicus. Lineage (NCBI taxonomy): Eukaryota > Metazoa > Chordata > Mammalia > Artiodactyla > Bovidae > Bos > Bos javanicus. The sequence continues at coordinate 22,711,624 of NC_083886.1, forward strand.
TCTGAGTTTTGTACTGTGCTGTGAAAGTGTTAGTCGTTCAGTCATGTCCAACTCTCTGCGACCTTATGGACTGTACCAGGCTCCTCTGTCCATGGAATTCTCCAGGCAAGAATATTGGAGTGGGTGGCCATTCCCTTCTCCAGGGGATCTTTCCAGCCCAGGGATTGAACCTGGATCTCCGGCACTGCAGGCAGATTCTTTACTGCCTGAGCCACGAGGGAAGCCCTTTGTACTATGATAGATATTACTTAAAAAGAGTGTTACCTTTATGGATGGACCTAGAGAGTATTATGCTCTCTGTCCATTTGACAGATAAATACTGTATGCTACCTCTTATATGTGGAATAAAAATAAATGAATGTATAAAACAAAACAGAAACAGACTCACAGATAGAGAAAACAGACTAGTGTATACCAGTGAGGAGAGGGAAGAATGGAGAAGCAGGATAGAGGTAGAGGATTATGAGATACAAACTCTGTGTAAACAGGAAGGTACATTGTTCAACAGGGGCTCCCCAGGTGGCACAGTGGCAAAGAATCCTCCTGCCAGTGCAGGAGATGCCAGAGACTCCCTGGGTGGGCAAGATCTCCTGCAGGAGGAAATGGCAACCCACTTCAATATTCTTGCCAGGGAAATCCTGTGGACAGAGGAGCCTGGTGTACCACAGTCCATGGGATCGCGTAAGAGTCAGACAGGACTAAGCACACACACACATATTGTACAACACAGGAAAATATAGCCATTGTTCTGTGGCAATATTTGTGAAATAATATATATTTAATTATATATAATATTATATATAAAGAATATATAATAAAGAATAATAATATTCTGTGTAATAATGTGAAAGGGAGTATCATTTATAAAAATACTAAATCACCACGCATTACACCTGAAACTAACATAGTACTGTAAATCAACTATATTTCAGTAAATAAATAAACGAGAGAGTTACCTTTGACAATAAGGTGAAAGTCCTTGGTCTTTGTTTCTATCAATGAATTGGCAATACAGCTGTAAGTCCCGTTGTCGGATTTCTTGACTTTGGTGATCGACAATTGAAAGTACTCGCTTGTCTGTTGGATTTGGTGATGGTTCTCTAAGTTCAAGATGCCATTGTTTTTATACCACATCATTTGAGCCTGGGGGTTGGATTTCACATTGCAAACCAACTTCACATCACTGCCTTCCTCAGCTGTTTGGAAGTCATTTCCACTTAGGAGAGGAGGAACTGCAAGATTGAAACATTTAGGTTTAGTTAGCAGATAAGCATTATTGTCAGCAGTCAAGATCTTCCTTCTGTCTATCTCATTCATTTTACAAACATTTATTGAGCACCTACCGTATGCCAAGCACTGGGCTAGGAACCAGGAATACAATGGTAAATAACATCCATCCATCCTCTTTTTCTTTTTTGGCCGTACCACATAGGATGTGGGATCTTAGTTCCCCGACCAGGGATCAAGCCTGCATCTGCTGTATTGGTAGCATGGAGTCTTTACTACTGGACAGCCAGGGAAATTGCATACATCCATTTTCAAATTTAAAAGAGCTTTTAATGTGGTGGGGAAGATAAACAATGAAACAAATGCATATAAACATGAATCTCTGTCAAGGAGATGATTTGTAACACATGGAAGCATATAAGCCTTGAGACTTTGCTGAGAACTAATATTAAAAACCAATCTGTGCTATTTTGGGATAAAATAGTGTAATATTAAGAAAGCAGGTGCTGCAGTGAACCCCAATTCTACCTACATTACTTACTGTGACCTAGAGAAAGCTACCTAACTGTAAAGTAACTGCTTAGTTTTCTTATCTAAAAAGTGGGATAACACCTTACTAGATGCTGTGAAGATGAAAGGACAGAATGCCTGTGAAGAACTTACCGCAATGCTAGTTACTATTATTATTGTGGTGGTGGAAGAGGTGGGGCGGTTTGAGGGCTCCTCACACCCTCTATTTTTCCCTTGTGTGTGATCACACTCGCCCTAACCACAGATTTACCAATGCATATTTGCATTTCCACAATGATCTTCCAGAAATAATTTTCTTCTCTCAGAAGGGACTCCAGTTGTGGCAACTCTGGCATCAATGAAAGGTGAGCGTGACCTTGAGCCCCTCTCATCCCTCTGTGTGAATGACTTCTTTTTTTTTTTTTTTAAGTCTTTATTGAATCAGTTACAATATTGCTTCTGTCTTATGCTTTGGTTTTTTGGCCACAAGGCATGTAGGATCTTAGCTCCCCAACCAGGGAGTTCCCTGTAAGCAACTTCTTATTCCCTTCATGATAAGGACATCTGTAGACCCATATGTCAAACACATTTTTCTTCACCAAATAATTCCAACCCTTACTCCCACCAGTGTTTTTCAACATCTAGAGGGAGAAATGGCCAAGCTGAGCCTCCCCTCTTGCATGCCCCTTGCAATTTTTTGGCCAAGGTACAGAAGAGTAATAAAATGCATGAAAAGTGGTTGGATTGCTGGGTCATATGATAGCTCTATTTTCAGTTTTTTAAGGAAACTCCATATGTTCTCCACAGTGACTGTATCAATTTACATTCCCATCAACTGTGCAAGAGGGTTCCCTTTTCTCCACATCCTCTCTAGCATTCATTGTAGATATTTTAATGATGGCCGTTCTGACCTATGTGAGGTGATACCCCGTTGTAGTTTTGACTTGCATTTCTCTAATAATCAGTGATGCTGGGCATCTTTTTTTTCATGTGACTCTTGGCCATTTGTATATCTTCTTCAAAGAGTGTCTATTTAGGCCTTTTCCCTGTTTTTTGATTGGCTTGCTTGTTTTGTTGATATTGAGCTCCATGAGCTGTTTGTATATTTTGGAGACTAATCCTTTGTCAGTTGCTTCATTTGTAACTATTTACTCCCATTCTGAGTGTTATCTTTTTTTCCTCATTTATGGGTTCCTTTGCTGTTCAAAAGCTTTTCAGGGCAGGAATAGAGATGAAGATGTGGAGAAGGGGTATGTGGACAAAGGATGGGAGGAGGAGGGTGGGATGAACTGGGAGATTAGGACTGACATATATACACTACCATGTGTAAAATAGGTAACTAGTGGGAACCTGCCGTGTAGCACTGGGAGCTCAACTCTGTGGTCTGTGATGACCTGGGGGGTGGGATAGAGAATGGGGTGGGAGGGAGACCCAAGGGGGAGGGGATATAAGTATACATATAGCGAATTCACTTCACTGTACAGCAGAAACTAACATAACACTGTAAAGCAATTACACTCCAATAAAAAATGCACGAAAAGTGGGCAGTAGGAAAGAGACAGAGGCAGAGAATGTGGGGAAAAAGGAGGTTGTATAATCTGCACGCTGAATAATTAGACCCTAAGTAGGCTGTGTTATTAATAACTCTCTCAGAAGAATGACATTTTGTTGCTCTTTGGAATGTGCTTGAATTCTGTATCCATGTCCAACAAGGATGTTATATGGTATTCAGATATGTAGGAAGCTGTGAATAGAGAACATGATGGCCAGCTATACCAGTTCCACTTATGGACTCCTATTAGTTGTTCCTTTTTATTTAACTATTTTAAATGAATTTTAAAGCACATCAGCTCTACATCATGTTCCCTTTTAAAATTATTAGTACATTTCAGATAAAGTTAAGGTCCTCCTTGACTCCATCCTGGTCACTTCCTGACTCCCCAGAGATACCCAGTGCTGAGTTTCAATGTAAATGCTTGCAGATCTTTTTTTTTTAAATATTGTTTTAAAAATACATATGATATACCCATAGGAAATGTATTGGTTTAGAAGGGTGAGAGGGATTTACACAAAAAACTTCATTCTCTCAATAACTTGCATACATTGAGAGATATTCATGTTGAACCACAGAGTTCTAGCCCATTGCTTTTAGAGTGTTATAGTATAATATCTGACTCCTTACTCATTTTCTTTTGATGGGCATCAGGTTATTCTCATTTTTAAAATGCTAAACAATGCCTCAGTAATCATCCTTGTCTATGTCTTTTTGTGCATATGTGCATGTATTTCTCCAGGGTTAACTAACATCTCAAAGCAGATATGCTGGGTGTTAGGGCAGGTGCACTTTAAATTTTGATGGATATTGCAAAAGAGGTGGTTTCAATTTATACTTTCAGCAATAACATATAAAAGAAGCTTCTGAACATCCTCCACCAAATAGTGTATTATGAAGCTTCCATTTAGTTCTCAGCTGCCATTTAGAACAATAATCCATAATACTTCCTCAAGATTGTACATGATATTCTTGCCACTTTATGACCTCATTTTGATTTATTGATTGATGAATGTATGTCAGCTATTGTCACTATGAATCACTGACCAATTTTTTTATATATGTGCAACAGTGATATTTAAGACATTATTATAAAGATAATATTAAATACAGAATCAGGCTGGAAAACTGAAAATCATTTCTTTAAGCCACTGGATCATATTATCAGCATTTCTACTGTGTCTCTATTAAGAAGGTACAATGGGAAGAGCACTGGATTAGGAGACTGGGGATTTTGTGTTCTGTTCTCAGCCCCAGATGTGATCATTAGGGCTCTCATTCTGGGCCTCAGTTTCCTCATCTGTCATTTTATAAGGATTTCAAAACCTCCAAGGTAACCCTGATAGTCTTGGATTCTAACAAAGTAGTCAAGGGATAGCTTATTAAAAATCACGTTTTATTGGGACTTCCCTAGTAGTCCAATGGTTAAGACTGTGCTCCCAATACAGAGGGAACAGGTTTGATCCCTGGCCAGGAAACTAAGATCCTATGTGGTGAAAAAAAAATCAGAGTTTATTTCCTATATTCATAGAAAATAAAAGCTCCTTTGCTCAGGAACATGTAAGTGATTCATTCTGAAAGCTTCAGGATGCCAGCAGATTCCGGGCCTGAATTCCTTGTCATTTTCTCCACCCTTTTACCTCAGGAGCAATGGCATCAATTTTTCACAGAAAAGTTTGCTGAGCTCATGGGATCAAGTAGCTTTGACTTTTTATTACCAGGTTCCAAGTCCAGAGCTTTTCCTACCAGACCATGCCATATTATTACCCTTACTCACATCACCCCTCACCACATCAGCCACACCTGCCTCACATAGATCCGGTTTTCCACCCAAACCACCTAAATGCTCATCTCCATGAACGTATTCAAAGGACCCAACTTCAGATAGTTCCACCAATGGGTTACCAATACCTGTAACCCAACCATCAACAAGTTTCACCTCTGAGAGTTTAAGGTGATGCTAAAAGATCCCCAACGGGTATTTTTCTAAGTAGAACACAAACACTAGAAACCACAAAGGAAAAGATTGGTAATTTTAAATATGTAAACATTTAAAATTTCAATATAGCAAAAAAAGTCTTTTAAAATGCCCAAAATAAACAGAAGAAATACTTGAATTGTAATTCAAAACAAAAATGGCTAATTTCCTTAATGTATTGGATTGGCCAAAATGTTTTGCCAACATCTTACCAAAAAATCCAAATGACACTTTTGGCCAATCCGGTACAAAGCCCTTAAACAAATCAATAAGAAAAAGGCAAATAACCAAATAGAAACATGGGTAGAGTACATTAACAGGCATTTCATAGGAAAGAGACATGAAAAGCTAATGCTTTCGTGAAAAGGTGAACACCCTCATTTTTAATTTAGAATATGAAAGTAAAATTTCAAATCAGGCTGGCAGATTCTTAGATTTTGAGGATGCTCAGGCTCGTGACAGTATGGGGAATAGGTATTCTTCCGCGTTGTTTTGGGGTCATAAATAGGGCAGTTTGGCAAATGTTAAAATACGCATGCTCTTAAGGTCTTCCCTGGTGGTCGAGCAGTTGAGAATACACCTCCTGATGTAGAGGACTCGGGTTTGATTCCTGATCAGGGAACAAAGATCTCACATGCCATGGGGAAACTAAGCCCATGCGCCTGCAGTTACTGAGCCCAAACTCTAAAATGCATGCACTGCAGCTAGAGAAAGCCCATGCACTACAATGAAGACCCAGTGCAGCCAATATATTTACACACACACACACATCCTCTTTAGACAGCAGTTTCATCTACTACTTAGTGTAGTACAGACCACACAGACTGATAGCCGTCTCTTTCCCCTCACTCACAAGTGACGTTCAGCACCACTGAGATGGACACCGACTGATTCCTCTGCAGCTTGCAGGTAAAGGTGATGCCGTTGTCATCTTCACTGATGCCCGAGACACAGACAGAGCTGGAGTTGATTTTGTTTCCAGACTTCAAATCCACTCTCCCATCTTCGCGGTACCAGAGAAGTTCTTCATCTCGGATGTGGTTTTGAACAGCACATTTCAGCGATTCTTGGAGGCCAGGCTCAGTGTCCAGAATATAGTTTTCAGTTTTACCATTCACACTTAAAACAGAATCTGGGAGTGCAGGAAGAGACTATTAAGATAGAGTGAACAATCTAAATGGCTATCATTAGAGAACTGGCTAAATAAATTCTGTTACATCGGTACAATGAAATGCTCTGCAATAATTACAAACAGCCATATTGATTTATGTGATTTTACAAGGAAAAAAATTGATAATGAACTATAATTTAAAAAAAATAAAAGGTTGAAATGATGGTTACCAAATGTTGCTGCACGTGGGAATCATCTACCTAGCTCCCAGCCCTAGACATTCTGATTAATTAGTATTAGTGTAACCTGGGCATTGGGGGGGGGGGGGGGGGTTTAAAAAGTCTCCAGGTGATTCTAATATGCAGTGTAGTTTGAGAACCACTGGGTTAGAGAACAATATGTATGGAATTGTCCCATTTATACATACACACACTCTCTCTCTCTCTCTTTCTTTCATATATATAAAACCTGGAAGAATACACATCAAAACATTGAGTAGTTATCTCTTACTGATGGGATTTTATTTTTCTTTATTCTTTTCTATATTTCCTAACTTATGTTACAATAACTGCTTATTACTTTTTAAATCAGGAAGGAAAAGATTTCTTTCAGGATGGGGTGGGGAACAAATGCAGAAAAGATTTTCATGTAAGTGGTGTGCTCAAATAAACAGCAGAGATTTATTTTAAATAAGATTAGTGAAAGAAAGTGAAAGCCACTCAATCGTGTCCTACTCTTTGCGACCCCATGGAGCATACAGTCCATGGGTTTCTCCAGACCAGAATACTGGAGTGGGTAGTTGTTCGCTTCTCCAGGGGATCTTCCCAAACCAGGGATCGAATCCAGGTCTCCCACCTTGCAGGTGGATTCTTACCAGCTGAGCCACCCAGGAAGCCCAAATATAATTAGTAATGAAATACGCTAAAATGTAGGAAAATTCTGGCTGTGGCTCTGAAGAGAAGAAAATATTTCACCCAGTCTTCTAGTGTTAGAACCATGAAAACAGTTTTCCATTTAATTTTTCACTATTTTATCTGACTTCTCTACTCTGAACCATACCATCTGTGTAATCCTTCCAGTTTGGATTTTCTCTTTTCCCAATTCCCTTGATCATTTTATAAACTGAAATTTTCTTTATTTAAGTAGAGGCCCCAAAGAATATTAACTTACTTGTCATCACATGTGGCAGAAATAGAATCATTAAGAGAAGAAATCTGCATCTTTGTATCAGGCCGCTGGTCTTCTGTGCCATCTTTAATGAATTTACGTCTGATCTGCCAGGGGAAAAAGGGAGCAGTTGGTTCTGCACTTTGGTCTACACTGAGCTTATGAACCTTCCTCTTGTCTATTATATATTTAAAATAAAAAGTCCCAGATGAGTCATTCCAGTTATAACGGTACTATTTCTAGTTTTTAATTAAACAATCCTGTTCTGACTACTAAGTTCAAAGTACTTCTAGTATTCAGGGTTTTTTTTTTAAGACAGCAAAAAAAGGAAACCACAAGGAAATAGACTATGGGATAGAGGGCAGCTACAGAGCAAGCCCTGGGGAAGGAAAAACTAGTCTTCCCTAGATAGACTGGTTTTTAAAAAAAAATTATTTATTTTTTTATTGAAGGATAATTGCTTTACAGAATTTTGTTGGTTTCTGTCAAACCTCAACATGAATCAGCAATAGGTATACACATATCCCCTCCCTTTTGAATCCCCCTCCCATCTGCCTCCTCACCCCACCCCTTTTGATTGATACAGAGCCCCTGTTTGAGTTTCCTGAGCCATACAGCAAATTCCCATTGACTATCTATTTTACATAGGGTAACGTAAGTTTCCATGTTACTCGTTCCATACATCTCACCCTCTCCTGTTAGAATGTCATTTTAACACAAAGAAAAATGAAATTTACTTTCTTCTCAGATAGGCCCTACTACACAAAGTCATTCTGATCTTGAAAGGCTTTCTTGACTCGTTCTTGGTAAAGTTGCTCTCTGCTAATACAGGGCTTTTGAGACTTCCAGATCCCATAGATTCAAACGGTTTGTGCCTTAGGAAAGACTAAATTCTGACACAGCTTCTGGTCTTAAACCACATTCATCGGTTTTCCTGCTTCCTTCCACTCCGTCTTCCCATCCCTCCCTCTTGACCCAGTATAGGCTAAAAATAATAAGTAACGAAGTTCTCTTTTCTCCCTTCTGTGTTTTTGCTGCTGTCATCCTCGCCTAAAGATACTCCCTGCTTCCATCTGGGAGAAAGACGTATTTATCACTTCCTTTCAAGAGGACCACTAAAAATACAGTAGCAACACACATGGAATGTTTTCTAAGCAACAGACATTGTGCTGAACACTTTACATACATTTATTTCAGTATTTCAATCTCAGTTAAGCCCCTGACAACCTTTTTGAGGTCATTTCTAAAGGTCTGGAGAGATTATATAACTTGACATTTGGTAAAATTATATCATCTGTAAGTATTAGGGTCAGGATTCTAACCCAGGACTCCTAAGGCAATGTTCTTAACCAATCTGCTGCCAATGTGAATATATTCTTCCTTTAAGGCAGAGGAAAGGGTGGGACAAATTGAGAGAGTAGCATTGAAACATATACATCACCATATGTAAAATAGATAGCTAGTGGGAAGTTGTTGCATAACACAGGGAGCTCAACCCAATGCTCTGTGACAAGCCACAAGGGTGGGATGGATGAGGAGTGGGAGGGAGGTTCAAAGGCAAGGGGACATGTGTATACTGATGGCTGATTCATGTTGTTGTATGGCAGAAACCAACACAACATTTTGAAGCATTTATCCTCAAATTAAAAAAAAAAATTTTTTTTAATCAAAGGAATTGCTGTTGGGTCTTCCCTGGCTGCCCAGTGGTTAAGACCCTGTGCTTCCAATGCGGTTGGGGTCGGTTGGGGGGGGCCCTACAGGTTAAATTCCTGGTTGGGGACCTATGATCCCACATGCTGTGTGGCCAAAAAACGAAAATAGAGAGAGGCCACTGTTCATCCTTTCTGGTCCCTAGCCCCTCCATGGGCCTTAGCAGCTTGGAGTTTTGTTCTCCTTGCACAAATATTAACCTGCAAGAGCTGGAACGCACCTATGACACTTGGGGACTGGGTCTGCTCCTCCCCATCCCAGGCCTGTCCTGACAGGAGCAAGTTTCGTTCCTGCCAGGTTCAAGCTGGCAAGCTTGCATCAATCTTTCGGTAAGATGATATTGGAACTAATATTGATTCTTTTGTCATTTAAAAAAATTTCCAGTAAGATTTCTATCACGGCACTCTTAACAGTGATGATCTCAGAGTCTGGTAATTAACAGAGTTTTCTCAAGCACTACCCACTATAGGTACTTAATAAAAACTGAGAGTGTGGGCTTCTGGGAAGACCTCACCCTACCCTTTTAAGGAAGAAGACGGCTGTCTCCCTCTCCCTCCTGCCCCATTAAGACAGCAACTTTTCAAAATGAATTTCCCCCACTTGACTTGTTTTTAATTTTAATTTTCATGACACTCTACTTTCTATACAAGGCAAAGTCTTACCACTTAATTGCTGAGCTCTGAAAAACTGACTTCCGTGGCCAGTCGTTCCTCCATCTGGGAACCCTGACCTCTTTTCCTGTTGCCATGTTTATAATACTTGAATATGAACACTTTATGACAGTAGGGTCCAGTAAGTCAGATACATTGGGTTCAAAGTCTGTTTCTCTTTGTGGGTTCTTAGAGAAGACAGTAATTGGGAAAGGCATCTTTTTGAGATCTAAGTTCTTCTGTGTACTTACATTACTGGGTGGGGCCAGATATTACTAACAGGGATGTAATTGTTCCAAGAAAGCCTGACCTTGTGCAAAAATGTGTAGCACATCTCATTGATGCTGTCATGCTCAGAGTTAGGTGGCTGCACTTGATAATCGACAACTTCAGAATTATAATGGAGCAAGTCCAAAGGGAGGTTTCATTTTCATGGTAGCTAAAACATTTGAAGATTCCACACAACTTAAATAATGCTGGAAAAATATTACTTACCATTGGCAACGCAAGTACAAGCCATACTGAGGCAGCTATGGCCAGGAAAGTCTTATCCCTCTGAGGCTCTCAACTGGGAATCCTTGCTTTGCACTTTCAAGAATTAGCTGTTTGAAGATAACATTTTTTAATTGGTTAAAAATATGTATGTTTCTATAATAACTGGATAAATATTCAGTTATTTCCATTGACAGATGATCATAATGATTGATTAGGAAAAACAGCTTTCCTGAAGGCTATTTGAACATCTCTGATGTGGTAGTATTACAGTCAAATTTCTTGAAGTTTTATTTTTAAAAGTTTATTATAAAAATATTAAATGAAGTGAAGTGAAGTCATTCAGTTGTGTCTGACTCTTTGCAACCCCGTGGACTGTAGCTTGCAAGGCTCCTCTGCCCATGGAATTTTCCAGGCTAGAGTACTGGAGTGGGTTGCCATTTCCTTCTCCAGGGGATCTTCCCGACCCAGGGATTGAACCCAGGTCTCCCGCATTGCAGGCAGACACTTTACCATCTGAGCTACCAGGGAAGCCTAGTATAAAAATATTAAGTGAATAAAAATCAAATTTTTGCTGTATAAAAAAAAATCATCCTAAAATATCCACTTCTGTCTCTGGAGAGATTCATAGCAGTATTATCTCTTTTTGCTTACATTGAGGGCAGTTTAAGATGGTTTAGTTTTAGTGGAATCTTAGATATTGTTGCTTTATTGTCCTTATTGAGTAGGGTTAATAATATTTTTCCAAAGGCGTTTGAGCTGGAAACCAGCAAGGCTGAATGGACATATATGCTGGTGATGGAGAACCCAGAGCAAGGATCATGAACTCAGTCTGCAGATCATTTAAAAGCATGAACAGGGCCACACATAAAATAGCAATTTAAATTTAATTTTATTCTGTGCAAGCTAGTTCATTGTTGACTGGAAGACAAAAGGTGTTTAAATATTTAGATAAATAGTAAGTACAACATTTATGTCTAAAAGACTCCAGGTTTTTTATGAGATAATCTGTTTATCTCATTTAACTATTGAAATCTCCCCTCCCCAAAACAAGGAAAGATTTTGCAAGAAACAGGTAAAGCAACTTGCTCAATTTCGATTAGCAAAGGCATTTTTACTGTAATATGTCTTTTATGCTAGTCATACTAGCTGGCTGCAGGCATAGAGAAAAACAATAAAAGACGAAATGCCGCATATGCTAAAATTAAAAAGAAATGTATTCATCTGAGAAACAGCTTTAAATCTAGAAATACATCTTCATGACTAACTTATACATAGGCTATAATTATTTGGTAATTAATACTCCCAAATTAATCCCTTTCCTAAAGAACCTCTAGTGGTTCTTATGTTCCAGTTGGCATGGAAAGCTAGATCTTAGGAGGATTTCCCTCTAAACTCAGAGAATGTTCATCCATGCAAGTTTCCAAGGGCTAAAAGATAAAATCTGATCAGGTCTGAAAGCCATCAGGTCCAGCCAATCAGAAATCAAGCTGTGGGGCAGCAAATCAGGATTTAAATAAAAGTTACAGTTAGAACCACCAGAACTGGCATGACACTCGTTTGAGTTCTTAGTGCTCAGAAAGAGTATGGAAATTGCCTCCACGGTAGGAATAAGAAGGGCTGGTGAAGACTTTTGCCTCCTGTTAGAATATTGACTATTATCTTCATCAGTGGTTTATTGGCTTAATTTTCCTTCAGATGGTAACTTTCAAATGCTTGGTCTTAATTAGCATGGGTAAATGAGAAATGTAGGTGATTCACACTTTTCAGTTTTCTTCTTCTCTAGAGATCTCCATTCCCTTCCCTTAAGAACCTGAAATGACTGAGGGCTACATTGATTAAAATAAACTACATCGGTATTTTACACCAGTAAAAAATGTAGATGGAATTCACTCATGCCTGGTCCACTGAAACAATAAAACCCACAGATATCATAAAGGAGAAAATCAGTGTATGGTACTTAAGAACATTGTATTTAGTATGTTAAAAATTATAAAACTGTAATTTAAAAATGTTGTGTTAGATAAGGTATGATGTTCAACTGAGAAAGTTAAAAAAAATAAAGACACTTTGTGTATTTAATAAAATATGTGTAAGGGAAAGCTCATAAAGGACAGAAGAATAAAATGGGAAATATATAGATTGTTTTTTTTTGGTCATTTTCTTTAATTCCCCTTTATGTCAGACCTAACCCCCCAAACTTCAGATTTACCTCTAACAAAGAGGTAATCAGCACCAAATACTGCTTTTAGAATCTGCAAATAGTTTTTATCTTTACTAACTATCACACATTATATAATTGCTTTCCTTTTTCATATTAACCAATATTTTATTCTAAACATGTTATCTCTGATTTATAACAATCTCTGATATTATGAAATCTGAACTAGAAGAATACAAAGGAACAATTTCAGTTATTTGGCTCAAATATATTGTGTAATAGTATCTGAATTTAGAAAATTAAATGGCTACATTGTACTGTGACACTTATATAACAATTTCTGTAAGTTATCTAGCAAACTTAAGGCTTTCTCATTTCATTTCTGTTTGATTCACATATGGAAACTAATCAGGGTGATAATAAAGTCAAGAATTCATTTCAGAAAGTTTAAAACAAAAATGATTTTAAAATTTAATATAGTTGTACTTTTTCTTCTGTTAGTACCTACATAAATAATAATTAAAATTAAACGTCTAATTTTATTGTCATGTATTATAAAATTTGACATAAAAGCAAGCAATTATGCATTTTTATAATTTTATTATATAATTAATGAAATTCATGTTTATGTGTTTATAATAAAATTCACATATTTATGAAAAAATATGTATGTTTCTGATCTCACTTAAATGCAGAATCTAAAATATGATGCAGATGAACTTATCTGCAAAACAGAAAAAAACTCACAGAGAACAAGCTTGTGGCTGCCAAGGGTGGGGGGGAGGCTGGATTGGGGGTTTGGGATTAGCAGATGCAAACTATTATGTATAAGGAACAAGGTCCCACTGTATAGTACAGGGAGCTATATTCAAAATCCTGTGATAAACCATAATGGAAAAGAGTATGAAAAAGAATGTATTTTTTATCTATAACTGAATCACTTTTCTGTACAGCAGAAATTAATACAACATTGTAAATCAACTACACTTCGATAAAATAAAGTTTTAAAAAATACACATATTTAGGGGGCTTCCTTGATGGCTCAGTGGTAAAGAATCCACCTGCCAGTGCAGGAGGCATGGGTTCAATCCCTGCTCAGGGAGGATCCCACACGCTCCAGAGCAGCTAAGCCCATTCGCCACAACTACTGAAGCCCCATGCCCTAGAACCTGTGCTCCGTAACAAAAGAAGCCACTGCAAAGAGAAGCCTGAACACTGCAACTAAAAAGTAGCCTCCACTTGCCACAACTAGAGAAAATCCAGTGCAGCAATGAAGACCCAGCATGGCCACAAAATTAAAAAAACAACAACAAAAAACTCATTTATGGTGTTGTTCCAACATGAATTTTATCTGGCAAGTACTATTGTTTCCATTCATGCAAGAATAGAATAAAAAAATATTTATGGTTCCCTGTACATTTTTAAAACATTGGTTAAGAACATCAGAGACCTGCTGCTTGCTAGCTGTGTGACTTCATAAAGTTATTTTACTTCTATGGGCCTTAGGTTCTTTGTCAATATGATGTGATTAATAATAGTGTCCTCCCTACAGGGTCATTTGAGGATTACATGAGACAAAGCATTCGAAGCAGCTCCACAATAAGCTCTTATTAAGCAGTAGCTACTATTATTATTACATAGTCTGGGCAAGGTGTGATAAACACAGCCACGCTGTAGCATTGTTTCAGTAAGAATCACAACTAAGAGCGTTTCCTGTTGGCTGGGTTGCAAGCACTGTCTAAGCAGGTTTTATATGTTTATTTATTTAGCTGTGCCAGGTCTTAGCTGCAGCATGCGAGATCTTGAGTTGTGGCATGTTGGATCTAGTTCCCTGACCAGGGAGAGAACCTGGGCCTCCTGCATTGGGAGCATTGAGTCGTTACTCACTGGACCACGAGGGAAGTCTTGAAGCAGGTGTTGAGTTTGTTTCTGTATGGATCTGAGGGCACTGGGTTTTACTATTATCATTTAGAACTTAACAGAGAATTGATGTCTTGGTTCTGGGTCCCTCCAAAGCAGAACTGAAGATAAAACTTTGCATGCAATTAGTTTACTTCAAGGTGATCTTAGGAAGCACAGAATGGAAGTGAGATGAGAAAGGAAAGAAAACAAATAAAGGATGTGTTAATGAACAGGTTACTGTGGTCAACTCTTGCTACGGACCCTATGACAAGCTCTAGGGAACACACCTCAGAATCCTCTCAGAGTACATCATGAGAAACGCTGGGCTGGAAGAAGCACAAGCTGGAATCAAGATTGCTGAGAGAAATATCGATCACCTCAGATATGCAGATGACACCACCTTTATGGCAGAAAGTGAAGAGGAACTAAAAAGCCTCTTGATGAAAGTGAAAGAGGAGAGTGAAAAAGTTGGCTTAAAGCTCAACATTCAGAAAACTAAGATCATGGTATCTGGTCCCATCACTTCATGGGAAATAGATGGGGAAACAGTACAAACAGTGTCAGACTGTTTTTTAGGGCTCCAAAATCACCGCATATGGTGATTGCAGCCATGATATTAAAAGACACTTACTCCCTGGAAGGAAAATTATGACCAACCTAGATAGCATATTAAAAAGTAGAGACATTACTTTGCCAACAAAGGTCCGTCTAGTCAAGGCTATGGTTTTTCCAGTGGTCATGCATGGATGTGAGAGTTGGACTATGAAGAAAGCTGAGCACCAAAGAATTGATGCTTTTGAACTGTGGTGCTGGAGAAGACTCTTTCGAGTCTCTTGGACTGCAAGGAGATCCAACCAGTCCATCCTAAAGGAGACCAGTCCTGGGTGTTCATTGGAAGGACTGATGTTGAAGCTGAAACTCCAATACTTTGGCCACCTCATGCGAAGAGTTGAGTCATTGGAAAAGACCCTGATGCTGGGAGGGATTGGGGGCAGGAGGAGAAGGGGACGACAGAGGATGAGATGGCTGGATGGTATCACTGACTCGATGGACGTGAGTTTGGGTGAATTCTGGGAGTTGGTGATGGACAGGGAGACCTGGCGTGCTGCAATTCATGGGTTGCAAAGAGTCGGACACGACTGAGCGACTGAACTGAGCTGAACTGAAGGAGAGGAAGCTTGAGTATTTATCCACCAACTTTACTCCATCATTGGTTAAGGGGCATTCTTGGTGTTGGCTCTCCAGCGCTTCCAACCCACTCTGTAAAGGTACAGTGCACTCTCCTGGTCTGGTTGTGAATGTCCAGGCAGACAGAAAGTCACTGGCCATATGGGAACTGTTTGCAGGTGACCTCTAGGCAGGCCAAAGGGATGTGAGAAAGGTAATAACATTAACCTCTAGAACTGGGTATTAGATGACATTGGGAAATAATGGTTAATTTACTCTTGGATGTGATAACGCTATGGTGGTTATATAGGAGACTGTCCTCTTTCTTAAGAGATGTCTGCTGAAATATTTATGAGTTAAGTGTCATGATGACTGCAGCTAATTTTCAAATGATTCAGCAAAAATAAATAAAGACACACACACACAACAAATACAGCAAAATGTTAACATTTATTGAATCTAGAGTCCAGGTTGGGGTATATAGATCTTCATTGTACTATTCTTCCTTTCAACTCTTCTGTATGTTTAACATTTTCTTTTTTCTCAATATTTATTTGTGTGTGTGCTCGTGGGCTTAGTTGCCCTGTGGCATGTGGGATCCTAGTTCCCCAACCAGGCATTGAACCCACATCCCCTGCAGTGGAAGGCAGAGTCTTAACCACTGGACCACCAGGGAAGTCCCTCAGAGTTTCATAACTGAAATGTTGAAGGAAAGTATTTTGCAGACTTTACTGAGTGTCCACTATATGCTGAGTACTCTAAGCCTTGGGGATGCCTGTCCCATCCAAACCAAGATGGGTTTCTTTGTTACGATTTAGTAAGACTTGGCTTTCAAGTCACTCAACTGCCACTGTGGAGAACTGTTTTAATAACTACAAATCAATGATGTCTATAAAATGAATGGTACCCCCTTAACTGCACAGCATTAGATGGGTACCCTGGATGATACAAAGAAGCTCCTGATCTTCTAGGCTCTTCCATTCTAGACGGGAAAGGTAACTATGGTCAGAAACCAGTTAGGGTGCTTTTTCAGATTAAAAAATGGTATCATGGCACCCCTTCTGGAGAGTCAAAGAAGTGATATAATTTGCCCAGGGCTATGTACATTGTCCCTGGAACATTCCTCTTTCTTTCCTAGGACTGACAAGCAAGAAGAAATCATTCAGCCCTTAGAAGTTAAGCTTAATAGTTAACCATTAAGCCTAAGTAGTTCAGCTGGTTGGACTATTAACAGAGTCCAGTATTCCATGTCCTCTGCAAGTAGCTCAGGCCCAGAGGGAGAAAAGACAGGCAACCTCGAATGTGGAAATTTCCAGGAGTAGAAACAACTCACTCCACATCAGACTTCCGTACTCCGGGCAGAGGAGGGTGTCCAAGATCGGGCAGCCATGGGGGTCTAAGCTAAGTGAGCTCCGAAAAGCACCTGGGGAGTCTCCGGCCACCTTTCCTTCATCAGGAATCTCATACTTAACAAGCTCCAGGGTGACTGACACCGCGGTTCAGGGGTCTCATTTTGAGAACCATGGCCTTTGAGACTAAGCATCGATGAGGGTGATGAAGGTGGGAGTGCCTTAGCTCAGGATAAGTGCCTAGTACAGTGCTTAGTGGAGAAGGCAATGGCACCCCACTCCAGTACTTTTGCCTGGAAAATCCCATGGACGGAGGAGCCTGGAAGGCTGCAGTCCATGGGGTTGCTAAGAGTCATGCACGACAGAGCGACTTCATTTTCACTTTTTACTTTCATGCATTGGAGAAAGAAATGGCAACCCACTCCAGTGTTCTTGCCTGGAGAATCCCAGGGACGGGGGAGCCTGGTGGGCTGCCGTCTATGGGGTCGCACAGAGTCGGACACGACTGAAGCAACTTAGCAGCAGCAGCAGCAGCAGCAGCAACAGTGCTTAGTGCTTGGTGGGTACTCAAGAAACAGTAGTGTGAATTCCCTGGTGGTCCTGTGGCTAAGACTCCATGCTCCCAGTGCAAGGGATGTGGGTTCAATCCCTGGTTGGGGAACTAAGATTCTACATGCCATACAGCGTGACCAAAAAGTAAAAAAAAAAAAAAAGTAGTGGGAAGGAGGTTCAAGAGGGAGGGGACATATGCGTACCTATGGCTAATTCGTGTTGATGCGTGGCAGAAACTGTCTCAATATTGTAAGTCATTATCCTCCAATTAAAAATTTTAAAAAAATTTTTTTAAAGGAAAAAAAGAAACAGTAGTTAAAGAAGGAAGGAGGGAAGGAAGAAAAGATGGGAGGAAGGAGCAAGGAAGGAGGGGAGGAGAAGGGGAAAAATGGGCAGGGTGCTCACTTGGAGATGAATTGAGTGCTCTGGCCCAGAAGAGAATGTGTACACAGGGCTGCCCTGGGGGAAACTGACCCTGCCGGGGCACAGACCTCTCAGTACTTCCTGTCATGTGGGGATGGAGAACAGGGAGGAAAACAACCAGGAGGGAAGATGAGATGCAGCGCAGCTGGGTGCTGACCATCCCATCCCCAAAGGCCTTCGAGCTGCATCCGCATCTGCTGTCACCAAGCTTGATGCAACAGAGGCAGCAGCTCAGCAAATGGCAGGAGGGTCACAGGTCAGCAGGGTCAGGCCAGGTCGCTGCGAATACCACTGAGGGCTTTAATGTAACAGAAAAATGAGAAATCTAGTCGTCACAGCCTTGCAATGATAGAGTGGTTCTTTGAGCCACTCAGGGACCCAACGTGGTGCTTTTTCATCCAGAATTCGACACAGTATTTACCAAACTGCTTAAAACGGGTCATGGAACTTCAGAATTTCCAGCTTCTAAACAGTGATTAGTGATCCTCTAACTTCTCATCCTTTATTACATTCCTTCACCACAGAGAATCTTAGACCTTAAATTAAGACCTGAAAGGCTGCCTGGGTTGCCACATTTAGCAAATAAAGATCCAAGACAGCTACTGCATTTGAATTTCAGGTAAGTAACAAATAATTTTTTAGTATAAGTATGTCTTGTGCAACTGCCATCTGTTAATTTATGACAAAGCCAATGTTTGGAATATGCTTACACTAAAAAAAAATCATGTGTATCTGAAATTCAGATTTAATTAGGTATTCTGTCTTTAATTGGGCAACTCGATTTCTGGCTAATCCTCCTGTTTTTTAATAGGTGAGGAAGTGAAGTTCAGAGACATAAAGCGACTTGTCCAAAGTGACACGGGGTTAGAATCCACTCAGGATTCCTCGCTGCCACAAGGTTCCTTTTCCCAGTGTCTTGCTTCAGAGTTTCTTTACACTGCTTCTTTGCTTTTTTGTTTTGTTTGGGGTGTTTTTTGGCTGTGTTGCGTGGCTTATGGGATCTTAATTTCCTGACCAGGGATGGAACCCCAGACTCAGCAGTGAAAGTGCAGAGTGGACCACTGGACCACCAGGGAATTCCCAACTTGGCTTCTTGACCCACTAGGGATGAGTTTTAGAGTGCTTGTTAAGTCCCTGAATTTTAGGCAAAAACGTGTGTGTGTGAAAGTGCATGTGGGTATTTTTCTGGGGAGATAGTCTCTGCTTTTATTTATTTATTTACCAAAATATCAACTTTATTACTGAAAAAGAATGTATTGGGAAATGTGGCTTGTATTTATAGGCAAATGGGTTTCCAGTAAGGAACCTCAGAGTCAGAAGAGATCTCCATCCCATGAGAGGTACTGCTGCACCTCTAAAGATAGTACTTCAGCAGATACCTCCTGCCAACACTGGCAGGGCTTCTCCTGTTATGCCTATTTAGAGACTAAGAGCAGTTAAGAGTGCATGATCTCTGCAGACAAGCAGTCTCTGCTCTTTCAATTAGCTTCTCAAGAGTCATGATTTTAATAAAATATTAAACTGTGCTCTTTCATAGGACTATGTTCTGCTTTCAAAATGCACAACATCTATGACTTTGGGCTGAAATTGCATTTCTGCTTGCCCTACGTCCCTTCAGCCCCTGCCCTCCCTTCATTCCCTGGCACAGCACTGGGTCCAAACATTCTAGGAGATGGGTAGATTACGTGTACAAGTATACAGAAAAAATATCCACTACATCTTCTTTTTTTGGCCATAGCATGCAAGATCTTAGTTTCTCAACCAACCCACACCCTCTGCAGTGGAAGCAGAGTCTTAGCCACTGGACCGCCAGGGAAGTCCTTCCACTACATCTTCTATGTGCCATGCAGTGGCACAGCCATCCCATCCTCCACAACCTACTTATATCAAAACCCCAAATTCCTCTTGTTGTTGTTATTTAGTCGCTAAGTTGTGTCTGACTCTTTGCGACCCCTTAGACTGTAGCTCCTCTATCCATGGGATTTCCCAGGCAAGAATACTGGAAGTGGGGTGCCATTTCCTTCTTCCAGGGGATCTTCCCCACCCAGGGATCAAACTCACGTCTCCTGCATTGGCAGGCAGATTCTTCACTTCTGAGCTACTAAAGAACCCCAATGCCTCTCATCTATCATGTATCCATAAAGAAAGCTAAGTGCCAAAGAACTGATGCTTTTGAACTGTGGTGTTGGAAAAGACTCTTGAGAGTCCCTTGGACAGCAAGGAGATTAAACCAGTCCATCCTAAAGAAAATCAGTCCTGAATATTCATTGGAAGAACTGATGCTGAAGCTGAAACTCCAATACTTTGGCCACCTGATGCGAAGAACTGACTCATTAGAAAAGACCCTGATGCTGGGAAAGATTGAAGGCAGGAGGAAAACAGGACGACAGAGGATGAGATGGTTGGATGGCATCATCCACTCAATGAACATGAGTTTGAGCAAGTTCTGGGAGTTGGTGATGGACAGGGAGGCCTGGTGTGCTGCAGTCCATGGGGTTGCAAAGAGTCAGACACGACTGAGCAACTGAACTAAACTGAACTGCATCTTGTATTTTCCTCCCTCCACTTCTTAGACTGGCAACCCAGAGCTGACGGTTCAGAACACCTTTCAGAGAACAGGTAGAAGGGAGCAGCGATGTGACCTTTGAGATTGACCACTAGAGGTCCCTTCTCATCCACAGTGATCCTGAAGTTAGACTTTGCCAGAGGTTGACAGAAAGAAAAGTGGAAGTGAAATTGCTCAGTTGTGTCTAACTCTTTGGGACCCTATGGACTGTAGCCCACCAGGCTCCTTTGTCCATGGGATTTTCCAGGCAAGAATACTGGAGTGGGTTGCCATTTTCTTCTCCAGGGGATCTTCCAGACCCAAGGATCGAACTTGGGTCTCCTGCATTTCAGGCAGGTTCTTTACCATCTGAGCCACCGGGGAGAGAAGAAATTTCCTTGGACTAGTGGGGCTGATCTCTGCCTGTTACAAGCATAATTGGGGTATTCTGTATCAAGCAGTGGGAAGAAGCCATGTGATCCAGCATGAGTGATGCAGAATAAAATGGTTTCCTAATAAGTTGGATAGTGTCTTCCAGTGTCAGGCTCGAAGGCAGAGTTTTAAGCAGAAACAGGGGCCTGGAGCTTCCTCTTCAACCAAAAGGGAAAAATGCAGGGCATTCCACCCCTCACCCACACCAGGCAAACATCCAATTTCCTTCTGAGTGTAGTCTGGCTCCAGGGACATATTTACTGGAAGTTAGGGATGCTTCTGCAAGAGACCCTCATTTGTACGGGCTCATTCTATAAAGGCCTTGACCTCAGTAGCTTTATAGTTGTAACTTTATATTCTTTTCCTTAAAGAAGGGCCCCAAGTATATAAACATTTGGGCTCCATAGGGCTTGGATCTAGTGCTGTCTGGCTCCCGGATACAGATTTCAGGGAGGAAGGAGGTGGGGCAGAGTTTCAAAGGGACGTTTCCCTAGAGACTAATGAGAGAGTGTTTCCTGTGGGATGAGGAAGAGGTTCATACACGTGCCAAAAACCAGATAGCCTCCTAATTTCCAAAGAATTGTAACTGTGGGGGCACCTGAAGTCAGGGAGCCCCCTCTTGCCTGCTCAGAGCTTTCCTTGATCTGTGGAAGTTCGCCAAATCTTTAGGTGAACTCACAGACCTGTAGCATCCTGTTGGCTGATTTCTGAATAAACAAATGCTCTTGCCAACCATTGTGTTAGATTTTGGAGAAAAAAACCCAACCAAGCAAAACTCCAGTTCCAGAATTTCTGTGAGTTGTGATGAGCCATGAACTTTACAAAGGATTAAATAATCAACAAGGGTTGAATGAACAATTCTGTTTGGGATGTACGGATTGGATTTGGTAATAAAAGGCAAAGCAATATCCACAACTTTAGAAGCAGATGAGTGCAAGGAGCTTTTTTTGTTTCTGAAAGAGATTGTTCTGGAAACCTGCAGCCAGCAATGTGCTGGAACTGCTAGTACCAACTACCAGAGCTGACACTGCGCTTTTCTTCTCAACTCTGCATTCAATGACTTCAACTTGGTAGCCTGAAACTGGCCCCACTGGGAGCAGTTACACCAGTGAAATTAACAACCATTACAAATCAGGGCTCTTCTCTCCAGGACTGGTGTTCTTTACCAGAACATCACTACCTGTACCCTATCCCTGAGGGCTTCCTAGGTGGCACAGTGGTTAAAGAATCTGCCTGCCAATGCCAAAGATGCAAGAGACATGGGTTTGATCCCTGAACTGGGAAGATCCCGTCGAGTAGGAAATGGAAACCCACTCCAGTATTCTTGCCTGGAAAATTCCATGGCCAGAGGAGCCTGTCAGGCTAGAGTCTAGGGGTTGCAAAAAGTTGGACACAGCCGAGTGACTGAGCATGCACCCTACCCTTAATCTCCTCTCCCCCTCCCCTGCCCCGCCCTACCCACTCACACATCACAGAAGCTACCTGCAGGCACAGCCGTCTGTGTAGATGTGTAGACACACAGAGGATCACATTCCAGGCAGGTTAGACGTCAGCGATCCCCCTTGCTCTGTTGTGCCGACATCTTTAGTGCTTTTCTACTAATTACTTCCTGATCCCAGACAGTGATCTCTCTCTCTCCCTCTCTTGAATTCATAATTGTTCTCTCCCTTACATCATGAGGCCCAACTATGAAAGTTCTGAGGCAATAATACAGTCAGGACAACAGATTTTCCCAAGCGGTCCCTAAGTGAGCAGTAAACATGACATCAATGACTGCATAGCATCATTCAAGCGAAAAGCATGTTAATATGTGGCCAGTGTTCTTTTGAGATGCTCAGTTTTCACCAACGGACAGCCTGCTCTTGTAGTGCATGGAGAAACTGAAGATGAGAAGCTTTATGTCAGATGGACAGACGCAGGCAGAGAAAACTCATGCGGCTTTCTCAGGCCAGCCAGACCCAAGAATGGATGTCACTTCTCAGCCTGAAGACCTTGAGCTACAAAATATTACATGGGAGACAGAGGGAAGCGGACTGACATTTTCCTGGCTGCTTTATATTAGGTATTCCTGTAATTAAATCATCATTATTCCAAATTTCTGGACAAAAAGAACAGAGACCTGGGGGGTTTAATCTATTCAAGAATACATAGCTAGTAGGTAGTAGAATATTTTGTTGATAATTTAAAAAATTTTATATCCAAGAATGTGTGTGTACATGCATATCGTAAATCCACTCCTCAAAGCAACTCTTTTCAGACTTTTGCTGTCTCTTTTGGTAGTGTTGCTGTCTTTAACCAACAGACTTATTAGTATAGAATAATGAAGACAGTGATTTTTTTATTTAATATTTTATATCTGTATAAAATATTTTTTATATTATTTGAATATAAAATACCTAGAACAGTGCATCATAGCATATCATACATTTTTGTCAAAAAATACCAGCATTTCTTTTTAAAAAATTATTTTCTATTATAGTTTATTACAAGACACTGAATATAGTTTCATGTGCTATAACAGTAGGATCTTATTGTTTATTTTATACACAGTAGCTTGCATCTGCCAATCCCAAACTCCTGATTTATCTCCCCACTTTCCCTTTGGTAACCATAAATTTGTTTTCTATGCCATGAGTCTGTTTCTGATTTGTAAATAAGTTCATTTGTATCATATGTTAGATTTCACATATAAGCGATGTCATGTATTTGTCTTTCTCTGACTTACTTCATTTAGTATGGTCATCTCTAGATCCATCCACATTGTTGCAAATGACATGATTTCATTCTTTTTTATGGCTGAGTAATATTCCACCCAACCATATATATACCACATCTTCTTTTTCCATCCATTCATGTTAATGGATGTTTAGGTTACTTCCATGTCTTGGCTGTTGTAAATAGTGCTGCTATAAAAAAAATGCTGTTGTAAAAAGTGCACGCAACTTTTTGAATTAGAGTTTTCTCCGGATATATGTCCAGAAGTGGAATTGCAGGATCGTATGTAACTCAATTTTTAACCTTTAGTTTTGGACTTCCCTGGTGGCTCAGAGGTTAAAGCGTCTGCCTGCAATGCGGGAGACCTGGGTTCGATCCCTGGGTCGGGAAGATACCCTGGAGAAGGAAATGGCAACCCACTCTGGTGTACTTGCCTGGAGAATCCCATGGACGGAGGAGCCTGGTGGGCTACAGTCCACTGGGTCGCAAAGAGTCGGACACAACCGAGCGACTTCACTTTCACTTTCATGTAACTCAGTGTTTAGTTTTTTAAAGATTTTTGTTTTAATGTGGACCATTTTTAAGGTCTTTAG
The DNA here is from genome assembly GCF_032452875.1 of Bos javanicus. Lineage (NCBI taxonomy): Eukaryota > Metazoa > Chordata > Mammalia > Artiodactyla > Bovidae > Bos > Bos javanicus. The sequence continues at coordinate 22,735,860 of NC_083886.1, forward strand.
TGAATTTGTCACAATACTGTTTCTGTTTTATGTTTTGGTTTTTTGGCCACTAGGCATGTGGGATCTTAGCCCTGACCAGGGATCTAACAGGCACCCCCTGCATTGGAAACATAGGCTCTTAACCACTGGACCACCAAGGAAGTCCCTCAATTTTCAGTTTTTTAAGGAACCTTCATACTGCTTTCCATAGCAGCTGCACCAATTTACATTCCCACCAACAATGCATGTATACCATCATTTCTTGATTTATTAATTGACCTCCTGTTGTGAGAGAGAAGGATTTAGTGCACTTAACATTTCCTTTTCATCTCCCCAGTTGCTTCCTGCTAAAGTTTCTTTTTAGGAGTGCAAGTTTTTATTCGTTTATTTTTAAATTTATTTTTAATTGGAGGATAATTGCTTTACAATGTTGTGCTGGTTTCTGCCATATAGCAACATGTATCAGCCCATAAGTACATGTATATCGCTTCCCTCTTGGCCCTCCCTCACCCCTCATCTCACTCCTCTAGGTCATCACAGAGCACCGGGCAGAGTTCCCTGTGTTATATAGCAACCCGCTAAGGTTTTATCAATATTTATAACTCCTCAGCTGATCATCTTTGTAATTAAGTAATGTGTGTACTCCTTCTTCATTTTTTGTTCCATAACTATGGATCATATCTTTGGACTCCATCATGAGAGTCTTGATCTCAAAGATCTGCCTGACTTGAAGACCCAAACACTTTGCAATCCACACTGAGCCTCCCACACTGACTCCTTCTGGACCAGTGAAAGTGTCTCTGCCTGTTTGGGGGAATATATTTTAAAATAATTGGCACTGGGAATGTATTTTTATCTACAGGCATTCTTGAACCAGTGTATACCCGGATAGAACAGTCTGAAGATAGTGGAGTAAGTTTATCAAAGTAAAGTTGCTTAGTTCAGAAGCATTCCAAAAAATGTGCACAATCCGGAATTTTGATGGCAGGTTATAAAACTTCTGAAACTTTCCTGTTCCTTAAGGTGAATTCCTGCTTTTCCCACAAGGCAGGACTTGCATTTTACAATAGGGATACTTTGAGCCTAAGAAACTGGTGGGCATCTTGGAGTCTCCACTGCTCTCCTTGGCACAAAATGCTCCAGAAACACCCTATACACATGCCCTGAGGCAAGTTATTTCTTGGTATGCCATGAAAAGGAGAGTGGGAGCTAAGCATAGCCCTGGCATAAGCCTGGGTGTGGGTTTCACTAGAGAAGGTCATTGATACCGCAGAGCAGAGGCCGTGAAAGGAAAACAGACATGGCCTTTGTTTCCCAGGGGCCTCTGTTTGGCATTGACCCACACAACACAAACACTGTCCACGTTGGTGCTTGATACGGGGTTTTTGTTTGTGTCTTTTCCCTGCCTATTTTCAGAAGACAGATTTGCTTTTATCTGTACTTCCTTGTCCCCGGCAGCTCCCACTCCCTGTTCTTAAAGGTCTTTGCTGGCTCTGCATATCTGAGTCAGACGGACACTTGACCTACAGATCGTAAACCTGTCAGGCTTTGGACTCAGGCAGCACCCATGGCAGACGGCAGGAGTGCTCAGGGTCCAACAGTCTCCCGCTCGTTCAGTGACCTGAAGAGAAGCCCAAGCATTAGTCCTTGCCCTGGGCTTCCCTGGTGGTCCAGTGGATAAGAATCAGCCTGCCAAAGCAAAGGACATGGGTTTGATTCCTGGCCCGGAAAGATCCCACATGCCACACAGAGCAACTGAGCCTGTGTGCCACAACTACTGAAGCCCGTGTGCCGAGAGCCTGTGCTCCTCAACAAGAGAACCACAGCAATGAGAAGCCGGTGCACTGCAGCTAAAGAATAGTCCCCACTCTCCACAACCTGAGAAAGCTTGTGGGCAGCAAGGAAGACTCAGCACAGCCAAAAATAAATAAAGCAGTGTGTACATGTCAAAAGGAAAAGAAATGAATGAGAAGACACAATTTGAAAAGAAAGTCTAGTTCCTGTCCTAACCTGGCTCTGCTTCTGCAGTTCAACAGGTACATCAAGCTCGCTATAAATTACCCCCATAATCTAGACACAGCCAGTCAAGACACAGCCATCCTAGGTCCTCACCTGTTACCACCGGGAACCTGGCAACGTTTGCTAAAGCTTTTTGCCCTGTACTTAAGAGACGTTGTGCAATTCAGTGCTATGACCTGAACTGCGGCTCAGGTCATAGCAGGACTAAATGTGAATTGTACATGTTTAGGATCTGGACATGAACATACAAGTCACATTATCAGTTAGGAGTAACAGGAAAAAGTAGGCATGACTCCAACAAAAAGGCAAATTTATTTCTCTTCCATACATACAAAATCCAAAGATAGTCATCCCAGGATTGGTGTGGACTCTCAGAGTGTCCTTCTTTCATGTTTCATCGTTCATGAATTCTACTCTCAAGGTGACCTCATGGTTCAGTTTGGCTGCTGGAGTTTCAGTCATTACATGCATGTTCTAGCCAACACAAAAGCCTATAGAAGGGTACACTGCTTTCCCATAGGGCTGCTTCCTCAAAATTGCTCACACCAACTCTTTACTTTGCTTGTACCAACTACTGCTTATACTTCATTGACCAGAAGAGTCACATGACCACATCTAACTGCAGGAAAACAGATCACTGTTGTCCTTACTCCAGGTAGCCATGTGCCCAGTTAATAAATAGGAATTTTGTTACTAAGGACAAAGAGGGAAATAGATATTGGAGGGCAAACAACAGTCTCTCATACCTGGTAGAGCAGATCAAGAAAAGACTCACTACCCTAATTCAAACCTCTTTTGGTCTCCATGAAGTGAAGTGTTAGTCCCTCAGCATCCAACTCTTTTGTGACCCCATGGACCGTAGCCCATCAGGCTCCTTTGTCCATGGGATTCTCCAGTATTCTCTTGCCTGGAGAATCCCATGGACAGAGGAGCCTGATGGGCTACAGTTCATGAGGCCACAAAGAATTGGACCTGACTGAAGCCACTTAGCACTCACGTATGCACACATGACACGTGGAATCTTTAGTTCCCCGACCAGGGACTGAACCTGTGCCCCCCAGAAGTGGAAGCTCAAAGTCCCGTGGACCACCAGACCACCAGGGAAGTCCCCTGACACATTTCTTACAAAGCGATTAGGGCAGAAGGGATGGATGTCACTTCTGAGATTAGGTTACAAAAATACTCTGGCTTCTGTCTTGTTGGCCTTCTCTCAGCCACCTTGTTGTGAGATGCCCTGTGGAGGGGAGGGGGCAGGTTGTGGCAGGGAACACGTGGCAGTGAATGAACTGCCATCTCCACTCCACAGCCAGGGATGACTGAGTCCTGCCAACAGCCACCCAAGTGAGCTTAGAAATGGATACTTCCCCAGTCAAGCCTTGAGACTACTACTCCAGTGAAAAACTTGACCACTACCTCATGAGCAATCCTGAGTCAGAGTCGCCCAGCTAACCTGCTCCCAAGTTCTTGCCCCACAGCAACTATGAGATCATAAATGCTTATTGTTTTAAACTGCTAAGCTTTGGAGTGATTTGTTATGTGGCAATAAATAATTCATACAGCTTGTTTGGATCTTCTTAAGAAATTCTGCTGGTTTATTCTTAACTTTTAAAACTTGTTGCTATATGCATCTTGAAGTGGCAGGTTCAGGCCTTGCAAGAATGTGAACACAGAGCTGAGATAATCCACTTGAAAACAGAGAAATATCTCTGCAGGCATTATGAGCGTCGTCGGGAAGAAATACTATAAATCCCTTCCTTTATTTTAAAAAAATGTGTGGGAGGGCCTTCCTTCAACAGACAACATGCCTCCATTTAGAAAAGCAGAATCTTGTTCCTCCTCACTAAGAAGACATTCACTCAATGGTGTGACCTGCTCATATTTGCAATCTTCACTCTTCCCTTTATCCCTGATTCAGGGTCAGGGTGCATGTTGTCTGCTGATTGTTCTCTGGGAATGAAGCAGAAGATTGGCCTTCAAGTGCAACCGTTTGTTCCTACCGTCACACCTTTCTTTGCTAAACATGCGGCCAGGTTTCCATCAGTACCGACTCCACCGTGTATTTTCTCACAAGATAAGTATTATAGATGAAAAATTTCTTTTCCCATAGCATGCATCTGGAGTGATAAATAGAATTAAATGTCATGGAGCATTTCCCCCTCATATATGTAGCAAATATACGTCAAAGGTTGATTTGTACATAGCACACCAGCCGTTTCCCTTCCTTTGTGATGGGAAATAGCTTCCAGGATGCACAGATGACAGTAATTGTTCTTTCACATCATATGCTGTTGAGTTTTTGCAACAGCCTAGACTGTATTTTGGAGAAGGCAATGGCACCCCACTCCAGTACTCTTGCCTGGAAAATCCCATGGACGGAGGAGCCTGGTAGGCTGCAGTCCATGAGGTCGCTAAGAGTCGGACACGATTGAATGACTTCACTTTGACTTTTCAGTTTCATGCATTGGAGAAGGAAATGGCAACCCACTCCAGTGTTCTTGCCTGGAGAATCCCAGGGATGGGGGAGCCTGGTGGGCTGCCGTCTATGGGGTCGCACAGAGTCAGACACGACTGAAGTGACTTAGCAGCAGCAGAAGCAGCAACAGACTATATTTTCTTGGGCTCCCAAACCACTGCAGGTAATGACTGCAGCCATGAAATTAAAAGATGTTTGCTCCTTGGAAGAAAAGCTATGACAAACCTAGACAGAGTATTAAGAAGCAGAGACATCACTTTGCCAACAAAGATCTGTATAGTCAAGGCTGTGGTCTTTCCAGTAGTCGTGTAAGGATGTGAGAGTTGGACCATAAAGAAGGCTGAGCACCAAAGAATTGATACTTCTGAACTACGGTGCTGGAGAAGACTCTTGAGAATCCCTTGGACAGCAAGGAGATCAAACCAGTCCATCCTGAAGGAAATCAACCCTGAATATTCATTGGAAGCACTGTTGCTGAAGCTGTAGCTCCAATTCTTTGGCCGCCTGATGCAAAGAGCTGACTCATCGGAAAAGACTCTGATGCTGGGGAAAATTGAAAGCAAAGGAGAAGGGGGAGGCAGAGGATGAGATGGTTGGATATTAATGGCATCATAGACTCAGTGGACATGAGTTTAAGCAAACTCCAGGAGATGATGAAGGACAGAGCAGCCTGGCGTGCTACAGTCTGTGGGGCTGAAAAAAGTCAGACACAACTTAGCAGTTGAACACAACAAAGACACAATAAAGGACTTTTGTTTACTTTCTCTTCAAGCATGAAATGTATCATTAGCTTCAGGTTTGGATTCCTATCTAGTTGGCAATAGAATGATTTATAGCCTTGTTTGGCTAAAGAAAGGTAGATTTCATTGCTATAGAAACAATGTTGCCATAGTTCTGATATTTTCTGTCTGCCTTTAGAAGCAAAATTCTTCCATTTGAAAAGTTCTTCTTCTAGAAAAGAAGTATTATTTCTTTACTAGAGAGGTCACATTTGTTTGAAAATGACAATAAAAAAATAAAGGGTGGCTTTATGCTCAGATATGAACAAGTTCATAAACAATACACTGAGAATAGAGATAAGTAACTTGCTAGCCCAGAAATAACCAATTTCATACACTCATCATCCTTTTCTACTATATACACTGTTATCTTTGGCTTACTTGTGCAAATTAACCGTATTTTCAGATGCTTATTCTATAATATACAGAGTCATAGCCTATATTTTCATGAGAGTCCTGTGCACTATTTGACTTTTAAATTCTATTCTGATTCATGGTATCACATTACTATATTAATGATTAAAAAAAACTTCAATAATAGGTTTATTGATATATAATTCACATAAAATTTGCCCTTTTAAAGTATGCAATTCAGGGACTTCCCTGGTGGCCAGTGGCTAAGACTCCACGCTCCCAGTGCTGGGGGCCCAGGTTCAATCCCAGGTCAGGAAACTAGATCCCACATGCTGCCACTAAGAGTTTGCATGCTGCAACTAAGATTCGGCATAGCCAAATAAATAAACATTTTAAAACAGTGTGCAATTCAGTGGTTTTCAGAATATTCACCGAGTTGTACAACCATCACTATCTAATTTTAGGGTATTTTTGTCACTCCAAAAGAAACCCTGTGTGCCTTAGCAGTCACTCACTATTTCCCCCTTCCTCCAGCCCCTGAAAACCACTCATCTACTTTCTGTCTCTATGGATTTGCTTATTCAGGACATTTCCTATAAATGTAATCACTCAGTACGTGGTCTTTCATGTCTGACGTCTTTTACTTTGTATGATGGTTTCAAGATTCATCCATGTTGCAGCATGTATCATTACTTCCTTTCTTTTCATGGTTAAGTATTATTCCTCTGTGTGGATTTACCACATATTGTTTATTCATTCATCAGTTCATGCACGATTAGGTTGTTTCCACTTTTTAGCTATTGTGATTAGAGCTTCTGTGAATATTGATATACAAGTTTTTGTGTGGAAGTATGTTTTCATTTCTCTTGAGCATATACCGAAGAGGGGAATTGCTGGTCATGTTTAACATTGTTTAACATTTTGAGGAGCTTTCAAAGTGACTGCATCATTTCACAATCCCACCAGCCAGTACGAGGATTGCCATTTTTCTACTTATTAGTCATCATTTATCACTGTCTATTTTTTCTCTTTTAGCCATCCTGGTAGGTAGAAAGTGGCATCTCATTGTGGGTGTTTGGTAACAGTTTTATTGGCTTATAATTCACCTGCCTATAATTCACCCATTTAAAGTGCACAATTCAGTGGGTTTTAGTACATTCACAGTTGCGTAACCATCACCATAATCAGCTTTGAAACATTTTTGTCATCCTTCAAAGAAACTCTGTACCTTTTAGCAATTTCACTGTGGTTTTCATTTGCATTTTTCTAATGAGTAATAATGTGGAACATCTTTTCATCTTATTGGCCATTCGTACATCTTCTTTGGAAAAATAGCTATCCAAGTCTTTTTTTTTTTTTTCCGGGCTCGCGCGCAGCGGTCGCAAGGCGAACGAGCACGTAGAGCGGGCGTTCACCCCCACGCGCGTAGCTCCTCCCCGCGTCCCCGCTCTCCAAGTCTTTTGCCAATTTTTCAGTGAGTTATTTTTCTCTTTATTGTTGAGTTGTTAGATTATATATCCTAAACACAAATCCCTTATCAGATAAATGATTTGCAAATATTTTGTGGGTTGTCTTTTCACTTACATTTATTTACTAATTTTTCTTTTTCCTGCTTCTTTTCTGATACCTGAGAACAGAACCAGTAGACCAGAAGCCGCCAGTACCAAAGACGTGATGCTGAGGGGACCAGAGTCTTACCCCTTTCCTTCTACTCCAAACACTACGGGAACAAGGACTGCAAGTGCCATCTCTGCCAAGACATACATGGAGGGTGCCTTTTCACTTTCTTGGTAGTGTTCTTTAAAGCACAAAATTTAAAAATTTTGCTGAAGTCTGATTTACTTATTTTTTTCTTGCATCATTTGTGCTTCTGGTGTCATATCTAAGACAGAAAGATTACTCCTATGCTTTCCTCTAAGAGTGTCACTGTTTTGGGTCTTATATTTAGGCCTGTTACACGTTGTGAGTTAATTTTTTGCATACTAGGGTGTGAGATCAGAGTCCAAATTCATTCATTTATATATGGATATCCAGTTGTCTGAGCACCATTTGTTGAAAAGACTATTTTTTCTCCATCAAACAGTCTTGGCACCCTTGCTGAAAATCAGTTAGCCAAAAATGAGAAGGTTTATTTCTGGACACTCAGTTCTAGTCCATTGAGCTCTGTGTCTATCTGTATGCCATTACCACACTATTTTCATTAGTGTAGTTTTTGACTAGGTTTTGAAATTAGGAAGCATGATTCCTCCAGCTTTGTTCTTCTTTTTCAAGATTGTTTTGGCTATTCTAAGTCCCTTGTATTTCCATATGAATGTTAAGATCGCCTCACCAGTTTCTGCAAAAACGGATGCTGATTTTTTGATAGGAATTTCATTGGATCTGTAAGGCAATTCAGAGTAATGCCGTCTTGACAATATTAAACGTTTTGATTCGTGAGTATGATGTCTTGCCAATCATTTAGATCATCTTTAATTTCTTTCAGTATTTTGTAGTTTTGGTGTACAATTCTTGCGCTTCTTTTGTTAAATCAGTTACTAACTGTTTTAATTCTTTGATGCCATGGAAATGGAAACTGTTTCCTTATTTTCATTTCCTTTTCCTTGGAATCAGTCTAAAATCTCTGTTTTTTGCTGCAGCTTTTAAGCCGTTTCTGGTTCCCAGTCTTCTTTCCTATTTCAGCCCCCAAGCAGTGCCAGTGTTTCTGTCGGAAGCAGAAGCAGTCAGAAGCAGCGCTGCCTCATTTTGAACTTGGGATTGGCTGAAAGCCGTCTAGCTTAGCACTGCTTCTCCAGCCCTGTTATAATAATCCATGATGTGTTATACGAAACAGGGCAGAACAATCAAGTGCTCTAAGAACAAGCTCTGGAGTTAAACCACCCAGACTCCAATCCACCCACTTCCACCATTTACTACATAGTGACTTTGGAGGAGTTATATAATCTCTGTGTCTCAGTTTTATCTTCTGTAAAGAAAAGGGGATAATAATATTATTTCAGAAAGCAATGAAGATTAAATTAATATATGTAAAAACTCCGAACAATACTAGGAAGAAGTAAGTTCTGTAGTATTTGCTTTTATTGTTGTTGTTATTATTTTATTTATCCATTTATTTATCCATTTATTTTAAATCTGAGACTCAAACCCAAGCATTGATGAATGATAATATAAGGTAGGAAAGCCATAACTGGCAACTTACCTGCTAAGGTCAGGCCATGTCCTGTAGAAAGAATGGCCCAGGCCAAACACTGTTATTGCCATCAGCCTCCTGGCAGGAGAGGATCAGGATCAGAGCAATGCTTTACTACAGTGATCTTCAAAAGGGCAAGTGTGCTCTGTCCTGGGGGTGCAATAGATGCTGCCCTGGGGTACAGAAAAAAATACTACAATTTTTTTTTAACCAAACTTTACTGAGATCTAACATATGGACTAATGCTGGTAGCCAGATGCTGTTAGCTAACTTCTCTGTACACGAGTTGTATCTTAATGATAAGAGAAATCTGAGTGGAATTTGTGTACTCCAGTTTATCACTGTTAACACCATTTTCATAAAAACAGAAACAGGGACTTCCTCGGTGGTCCAGTAGTTAAGAATCTGCCTTCAATGCAGGGGATGTGGGTTTGGTCCTTGGTTTGGGAACTAAGATCCCACATGCTTCGAAATATAACTAAGACCTGACTCAGCCAAATAAATGAACATTTAAAAAATGTTTTAAAAAACCCCAAGCCCCCCAGTTTTTAAGTGATAGAGTCCTTATAATATTGTGTAAAGAGATGGGGAGCAACAGTAAAAATCAACTGTATCAAATAGGTTTGGGACTTCACTCGTGGTCCGGTGGTTGGGAATCTGCCTTCAAATACAGGGGACGTGGGCTTGATCCCTGATCCAGGCAATGAGATCCCACATGCCACGGGTCTACTGAGCCCATGCTAAGACCTGACACTGCCAAATAAAAGAAACAAAAAAACAAACAAAAACAAACAAAAAAATAGATTCACCAGTCATTTGAGGGTGAAAGTGAAAGTGTTAGTTATTCAGTCGTGACTGACTCTCTGCTACCCTGCGGACTGTAGCCCTCGAGGCCCCTCTGTCCATGGAATTCTCCAGGCAAGGATACTGGAGTGGATAGCCATTCCCTTCTCCAGGGGAATCTTCCCAGCTCAGGGATCAAATTCGGGTCTCTTGCACTGTGGGCAGATTCTTTATTGTCTGAGCCACAAAAGACTGTGCTACCTAGCAGCTATTAAAATAATAAATACATTTATTTAACCAGTACCTTTAAAGATAAGAGTTGTAAGAGTTGGACTGTGAAGAAGGCTGAGCGCCGAAGAATTGATGCTTTTGAACTGTGATGCTGGAGAAGACTCTTGAGAGTCTCTTGGACTGCAAGGAGATCCAACCAGTCCATTCTGAAGGAGATCAGCCCTGGGATTTCTTTGGAAGGAATGATGCTAAAGCTGAAACTCCAGTACTTTGGCCACCTCATGCGAAGAGTTGACTCATTGGAAAAGACTCTGATGCTGGGAGGGATTGGGGGCAGGAGAAGGGAACAACAGAGGACGAGATGGCTGGATGGCATCACCGACTCGATGGACATGAGTCTGAGTGAACTCCAGGAGTTGGTGATGGACAGGGAGGCCTGGCGTGCTGTGATTTATGGGGTCGCAAAGAGTCGGACACGACTGAGCGACTGAACTGAACTGAACTGAACTTAAAGATAAGATGGTGTTAACAATAAATGTTACTGCTTTTTCAAAGACACACTTTTTATTGAGAGAGCATTTTATTTAAAATGCCTGGAAATGTTTCCATTTTTATTTTATTCCTGAAATTAATACAACTGTATCATAGCCTATGAAAAATTTAATTCATATGCTTAAAAAATTGGAAACAGAATCTTCTAACCTATTAGTATTCCAGACATAAACTTATAATACCTTGCCCTTTAAAAAAAAAATACTTTATTTGACTGCACCAAGTCTTAATTGTGGCATGCAAATTCTTAGTTGAGGTATATGGGATCTAGTTCCCTGACCAGGGATTGAACCTGGGGCCCCTGCATTGCGAGTGTGGAGTCTTAGCCACTGGATCATCAGGGAAGTCCCCAGACGTGACATTTTAAATGAAAAGGAACAGATCCAGGAAAATGAGGGAATGAAAAGATAGAAGCAAAAATTTTGATGAGTAATAGAAAGTAGAAAGAAAGGAAGCTCTGAGATGTCAGTGACTAAACTTGGAGGAAGAAAAAGTTCTTGGGGGTGAAATAATGGGTTTCACTTTAAATACGTTGAGCTTGAGTGCCTTTTGGAACATGAACTAAAGGATCTAAGGAGCAGTTGAGAAAAGACAGTGACTAAAAATGACTTTTTAGAGAAGTTTTACAGTCCATATGTTTTACAATTCTGACATATATTGCTGTAAAGATAATATGCATTCATGGGAACCAACAGATTTGACTTCTTAAAATATGAATACCCTTTAAGACACATACAGCTCTTTTTTTTCCTTCAGAACTTCCCACTATAGCAAAAGATGGGTGAGAGAGAGGATTAACGTGGAAACACTGCTTTGGGAAACTTTGGTTCCAAACCCACTCTACCATATAGCAGTGAGGCAACTCTGGGGATTCATTTAACTTTTCTAAGGCTTGGTCTAATCTTTACTGAGTGATGGTCAAATCATATTTGCCTGTAGAGTTATTGTGGGAGAAGGCAATGGCATCCCACTCCAGCCTGGAAAATCCCATGGACGGAGGAGCCTGGTAGGCTGCAGTCCATGGGGTCGCTGAGGGTCGGACACGACTGAGCGACTTCACTTTCACTTTTCACTTTCCTGCATTGGAGAAGGGAATGGCAACCCACTCCAGTGTTCTTGTGTGGAGAATCCCAGGGATGGGGGAGCCTGGTGGGCTGCCGTCTATGGGGTTGCACAGAGTCGGACACGACTGAAGCGACACAGCAGCAGCAGCAGCAGCATAGTTATTGTGAGTACTGAATGAGCTAATGTGTAATAAAGTTCTTATGTCATTGCTTTGTACAGTTCTGAAGCATTAAGGTTAAATAAAAACTAGTTCTAAATATTGCTTGGTCCCTGAAGTTCTTGGAAAACAAACGGACTACTGTGATATCTTTTATCTCAGTCTACTATATCATTATCTACACATTCACATGCTTGTAAAACCTGGGCCTTGTGGTATGTCTGTTCCTAAATAAATATTATTTTCTTCCCTTCAACTTTGCTGTAAACAGTGGCACCCATGTAGCATATGGTGGATATTTTTTAATGTTATTACTTAATATGCTTAAGTGTGTACACATACTCGAAGACACACACCTAAAGGTCACTCACAAAGTTTTTGGTATTTGAGACTTGAACTGAAAAAGAACATTACAAGTCCCATAGTTGGATTATACTTATAACAATAATTAGTATGCTTATGTTCTGAACTCAATATTTGTGTCCTCCCCAAAATTCATATGTTGTCATTTTAATCCCCCATATGATGATATTAGAAGGTGGGGCCTTTGGGAGGTGATTAGGTCAGGAGAGTGGAGCCCTCATGAATGGAATTAATGCTCATATAAAAGAGACTCCAGGAAAAAAAAAGAGAGCGACTACAGGGGACTGGTGGTCCATTGGCTAGGACTCTGCTCCCAATGCAGGGGTCTTGGGTTAGATTCCTAGTCAGAGAACTGGATCCTGCATGACAAAACTAAGACCCGTGAGTGCTAAGTAGCTTTAGTAGTGTTCCACTCTTTTCGACCCTATGAACTAGCCCGCAAGGCTCCCCTGTCCTTGGCATTCTCCAAGCAAGAATACTGGAGTGTGTTGCCATTTCCTTCTCTAAGGGATCTTCCTGACCCAGGTACCAAACCCACAACTCTTATGTCTCCTGCATTGACAGACAGGTTCTTTACAACTAGCTCCACCTGGGAAGCCCAACGAAGACTCAGCATAACCAAATAAATTTTAAAAATAAAAGAGATTTCAGAGAGCTCTCTTGCCCCTTTGGCCATGTGAGGACACAGAGAGATGACCATCTATGAACCAGAACGTGAGATCTCATCAAACATTAAATCTGCTGGTGCCTTGACCTTGGACTTTGTAGCCTCCAGAACTATGAGAAACAAATTTCTGATGTTTATGAGCTACCCAGTCTATGACAATTTGTTGTGGAAGCCTGAACCTAAGACATCTTACATCTACATAGACTTTTGCAGTTATAGAAATTGTATACATTAATAAGAGACAAGAGAAATCTACTATATAAATACATTTAGTGTCCCTGAGGTAGTACATGCATGCTCAGTCACTCAGTCATGTACAATTCTTTGTGACCCCATGGACTGGACCCCAACAGGCGTCTTTGTTGGTGGGATTTCCCAGGCAAGAATACTGGAGTGGGTTGCCATTTTCTTCTCCAGGGGTTCTTCCTGACCCAGGGAATGAAGCCAAGTCTCCTGCATTGGCTGGCATGTTCTTGACCACTGAGCCACCCGGGAAGCCCATAAATCCCTGAAGTAGAGAGCCCAGAAAGTGGAGAATAAAGTGTTCAAAGGAAAAAAAGTATACTTTGCTGAAATGAAGAGCAGAATCTACAAATTTAAAGGATACACTCTGTTGTAGGAAAAATTAGCACAGATGCACAGAAACGTAACATCAGATCAGATCAGATCAGATCAGTCGCTCAGTCGTGTCCGACTCTTTGAGACCCCATGAATCGCAGCACGCCAGGCCTCCCTGTCCATCACCAACTCCTGGAGTTCACTCAGACTCATGTCCATCAAGTCGGTGATGCCATCCAGCCATCTCATCCTCTGTCGTCCCCTTCTCCTCTTGCCCCCAATCCCTCCCAGCATCAGAGTCTTTTCCAATGAGTCAACTCTTCACATGAGGTGGCCAAAGTACTGGAGTTTCAGCTTTAGCATCATTCCTTCCAAAGAAATCCCAGGGCTGATCTCCTTCAGAATGGACTGGTTGGATCTCCTTGCAGTCCAAGGGACTCTCAAGAGTCTTCTCCAACACCACAGTTCAAAAGCATCAACTCTTCAGTGCTCAGCCTTCTTCACAGTCTAACTCTCACATCCATACATGACCACAGGAAAAACCATAGCCTTGACTAGACGGACCTTTGTTGGTAAAGTAATGTCTCTGCTTTTGAATATTCTATCTAGATTGGTCATAACTTTCCTTCCAAGGAGTAAGCGTCTTTTAATTTCATGGCTGCAGTCACCGTCTGCAGTGATTTTGGAGCCCAGAAAAATAAAGTCTGACACTGTTTCCCCATCTATTTCCCATGAAGTGATGGGACCGCATGTTGTAATCTTTGTTTTCTGAATGTTGAGCTTTAAGCCAACTTTTTCACTCTCCACTTTCACTTTCATCAAGAGGCTTTTGAGTTCCTCTTCACTTTCTGCCATAAGGGTGGTGTCATCTGCATATCTGAGGTTTTGATATTTCTCCCGGCAATCTTGATTCCAGCTTATGTTTCTTCCAGTCCAGCATTTCTCATGATGTACTCTGCATAGAAGTTCAATAGACAGGGTGACAATATATAGCCTTGATGAACTCCTTTTCCTATTTGGAACCAGTCTGTTGTTCCACGTCCAGTTCTAAGTGTTGCTTTCTGACCTGCATACAAATTTCTCAAGAGACAGATCAGGTGGTCTGGTATTCCCATCTCTTTCAGAATGTTCCACAGTTTACTGTGATCCACACAGTCAAAGGCTTTGGCATAGTCAATAAAGCAGAAATAGATGCTTTTCTGGAACTCTCTTGCTTTTTCCATGATCCAGCGGATGTTGGCAATTTGATCTCTGGTTCCTCTGCCTTTTCTAAAACCAGCTTGAACATCAGGAAGTTCACGGTTCACATATTGCTGAAGCCTGGCTTGGAGAATTTTGAGCATTACTTTACTAGCGTGTGAGATGACTGCAATTGTGTGGTAGTTTGAGCATCCTTTGGCATTGCCTTTCTTTGGGATTGAAATGAAAACTGACCTTTTCCAGTCCTGTGGCTACTGCTGAGTTTTCCAAATTTGCTGGCATATTGAGTGCAGCACTTTCATAGCATCATCTTTCAGGATTTGGAATAGCTCAACTGGAATTCCATCACCTCCACTAGCTTTGTTCATAGTGATGCTTTCTAAGGCCCACTTGACTTCACATTCCAGGATGTCTGGCTCTAGGTCAGTGATCACACCATTGTGATTATCTGGGTCGTGAAGATCTTTTTTGTACAGTTCTTCTGTGTATTCTTGCCACCTCTTCTTAATATCATCTGCTTCTGTTACGTCCATACCGTTTCTGTCCTTTATCGAGCCCATCTTTGCATGAAGTGTTCCTTTGGTATCTCTGATTTTCTTGAAGAGATCTCTAGTCTTTCCCATTCTGTTGTTTTCCTCTATTTCTTTGCATTGATCGCTGAGGAAGGCTTTCTTATCTCTTCTTGCTATTCTTTGGAACTCTGCATTCAGATGCTTATATCTTTCCTTTTCTCCTTTGCTTTTCGCTTCTCTTCTTTTCACAGGTATTTGTAAGGCTTCCCCAGACAGCCATTTTGCTTTTTTGCATTTCTTTTCCATGGGGATGGTCTTGATCCCTGTCTCCTGTACAATGTCATGAACCTCATTCCATAGTTTATCAGGCACTCTATCTATCAGATTTAGGCCCTTAAATCTATTTCTCACTTCCACTGTATAATCATAAGGGATTTGATTTAGGTCATACCTGAATGGTCTAGTGGTTTCCCTACTTTCTTCAATTTAAGTCTGAATGGCCACATACAATGACTAAATTCATGAAAGTGAATAATCCTTCATATATCTAGGCAAAAAACATGAGTCACTTGTAACAGGAAGAGGTAAATCTGGGTTCAGACTTATTCACAGCAATGACCCATGTTAGAAGATGTTAGAGCAATATTTATAAAGTTCTAAGAAAAAATGTAGGTGATTCAAGAATTTTATACCTGATCAAAATTCTGTGTATGAAGGCAGCCAACAAACAGTTTCAAATACGCAAAGGCCTGGCTCAGGTAAGGCACACGCAAATACTTGAAAACAATTCTTTTCTTGGTTGTTTTTTATTTATTTTTGCCTATGCTGAGTTGTGGCAAGCGAGGGCCACTCTCTGGTTGTGGCACATGGGCTCTAGAGTGTGGACTTAGTAGTTGCGGTGCACAGGCTTAGTTGCCCCATGGCCTGTGGGATCTTATAGTTTCCAGACCAGGGCGCGAACCCCTGTCCCCTGCACTGGCAGGCAGGTTCTTAACCACTGGACCACCAGGGAAGTCCCATTCACTACTTCCCAGAAAAGCTACCTAATGAAGAAATCCAGCCAATTAAGACATTTCGCAGTGAAAAACCAGGGAACGGGGAAAATAGGATATAACAAGACTAGTCATGAAGTTGAATCTATGTACATTTAAAAATAAGGCAAAAGAACTGCAGGCATCGCAAAATACGACCTATGTGTTTGAACAAGGAAGAAAAGCTGGCCGGCAAAGGGAGAAGGACATCCACGCAGTGGGGTGGCTCAGTATGGAGTGTCAGAGCCGGGTGGAGCAAGGAGAGCGTTCCCTCAGGGGAACAACTCAGCACAGGGTTGGGTGTCCATCCGAATCTAAGCAGGGTGCCTGTGCTGGAGTGCAAGGAGCTGGAGCCTGAGCGAGGGACGAAGGGCGTCCACATGGAGCGGTGACGGTGGTGGTGGTGAAGGCTCAGTGCAGGGTTTAGACTCTGAGCCAGATGAGGAAAATGTCCATGCACGGGGTGACCTAGTGAGGGTATCAGAGCCCAAATAGGGTGGAGGAGGGCCTCCCTAGGGGTGGACAGACTGGCATAGGTTGTGAGACTGGCATCCTGTGAGAGCAGGGTGAGGAGGAATCCCCAATGGAGGGACATAAAAGCTTTTATTATGACTTTTCTGAAAGTAGGTTCTTAGTTTTTTAAATGTGCTTTAACACATCAGATTTTTTTTCCCCCCTGATATTGCAGCTACTTACCTGGGAGCAAACAACACAGAAAATAGATTTAAAGTCTTATTACTGAATGTCTACAAACAGTGGGATTAACATATTAGATCACATGACACTGATTCCTTTCTTGACTTCAGTTCAATTCAGTTCAGTCACTCAGTCATGTCCAACTCTTTGAGACCCCATGAATCGCAGCACGCCAGGCCTCCCTGTCCATCACCAACTCCTGGAGTTCACTCAGACTCACGTCCATCGAGTCGGTGATGCCATCCAGCCATCTCATCCTCTGTCGTCCCCTTCTCCTCTTGCCCCCAATCCCTCCCAGCATCAGTCTTTTCCAATGAGTCAACTCTTCGCATGAGGTGGCCAAAGTATTGCAATTTCAGCCTCAGCATCAGTCCTTCCAATGAACACCCAGGGTTGGTCTCCTTTAGAAGGGACTGGTTGGATCTCCTTGCAGTCCAAGGGACTCTCAAGAGTCTTCTCCAACACCACAGTTCAAAAGCATCAATTCTTCAGTGCTCAACTTTCTTCACAGTCCAACTCTCACATCCATACATGACCACTGGAAAAACCATAGCCTTGACTAGATGGACCTTTGTTGGCAAAGTAATGTCTCTGCTTTTGAATATGCTATCTAGGTTGGTCATAACTTTCCTTCCAAGGAGTAAGCGTCTTTTAATTTCATGGCTGCAGTCACCATCTGCAGTGATTTTGGAGCCCCCCAAACTAAAGTCTGTCACTGTTTCCACTGTTTCCCCATCTATTTCCCATGAAGTGATGGGACCAGGTGCCATGATCTTAGTTTTCTGAATGTTGAGCTTTAAGCCAACTTTTTCACTCTCCTCTTTCACTTTCATCAAGAGGCTTTTTAGCTCCTCTTCACTATGTTTCTTGCCTTAGCAACACATAAATAATTCTTGGTGTATCAATAAGGAATTTGTTGTGCTAATTTAAGAATAAAATATTTTAACGCTACTTAAAGACTGTAAACTTAGTAGGCTGCATGCTGCTGCTGCTGCTAAGTTGCTTCAGTCGTGTCCAACTCTGTGTGACCCCATAGACGTGTCTGACTCTGTGCGACCCCATAGACAGCAGCCCACCAGGCTCCCCCGTCCCTGGGATTCTCCAGGCAAGAATACTGGAGTGGGTTGCCATTTCCTCCTCCAATGCATGAAAGTGAAAAGTGAAAGTGAAGTCGCTCAGTCGTGTCCGACTCTTAGCGACCTCATGGACTGCAGCCTACCAGGCTCCTCCGTCCATGGGATTTTCCAGGCAAGAGTACTGGAGTGGGGTGTCATTGCCTTCTCCGAGTAGGCTGCATATAGACCCTGAAAATTCCTGGACCACCTCACTTTGCAGTGCTCTGTTCACCTCTTTCCTAAATAGCCCCATGAAGCTCAGTCAGCATTCAGGGTTTTCTGGGACACCACCCACTGCAAAGTTTGAGCTTTGGAACCAGTTCTGAATTTCCCTGTGGTTTCACACTTACTGCATTTTCTTCTCACCTTGCCACTACCCACGCAGACTCAGCCTTCTTGGCTGTATCAACTTTGGGTTGCTTCACTTCCTGGCTTCGGGGAAGCTACAGCTGTAAGAGCTTTCACAGGCTAAGCAGGTGACCTATATAAGGCACACAAATTAGAGCGGAGATGCAGAAAAGCCACAAGGGCACTTTCTGATGATGTTGGGATGTGAAGAATCTTGCACCCCCATTTCTCACTGTCGGCCTCCGTTGAGGTCTCTCTGATCTCCCATCATTCACAAACTGTCTTGGAGATATTTTGGGGGTGATACTGTCTTCACATGAATGAAAACTTGTGTTCAGGACACAAGAAGTGCCATTCAGGATCAGAATAATGGTTCAGTGGGCTCGGGGTTTTTATTATGGCTTTCAGTGCTATCAAGCTCCATCAGCAGCAGTTCCAATCTCTGGCCTCTAAACTGGTGCTGATATGAGAAGATTTTAAAAAATTAATCTGTGATGAAATAAAACAAGTAAGAAAAACGTGGGAGAACATGTCCAGATGTTTTGGGGGAAAGAACTGTTTATCCTGAGACTACGTCCTTAAGTTTTGGGGTTTGTTTTCATTTGTTTTTGGTTGCACTGGATCTTAGCTGAGGCACAAGGGCTTTCTCTAGTTGCCCTTAGGCATGTGGGGTCTTAGTTCCCTGATCGTGGATTCAACCTGTGTCCCCTTGCATTGGAAGACGGATTCTCAACCACTGGACCACCAGCTAAGTCCCATTACATTTTTCTTTATAGTTTCAGAAATATCCCTCCTTTTGTGAAATCAGGTGATAGTAAATGGTGGGTTGTTTGTTGTTTTTCGTGTGTGTCTTGTTCGGAAAAATAAAAAGGAGACGATCACAGTCTCTGTGCAACTTTTTTCAATACTCTCTTTTTTAAAAAATTGTACTGAGATACACATAACTTGAAATTTACCATCTGAATAATTTTTAAGTATACAGAACAGTGGTATCAAGTACATTCACAATGTTGTACGACCGTGACCAACATCCGTCTCTGGAACCCTTTGTCTTGCTTTATCCATTAAACTCTAACTCCCATTCCCCGCTCCCCTTCCCAGCCCCTGGCTGCTGTCATTTACTTCTGCCTCTATGAATTTTCGGAGAAGGCAACAGCACCCCACTCCAGTACCCTTGCCTGGAAAATCCCATGGATGGAGGAGCCTGGTGGGCTGCAGTCCATGGGGTCGCTAAGAGTCGGACACGACTGAGCGACTTCACTTTCACTCTTCACTTTCATGCATTGGAGAAGGAAATGGCAACCCACTCCAGTGTTCTTGCCTGAAGAATCCCAGGGATGGGGGAGCCTGGTGGGCTGCTGTCTATGGGGTCGCAGAGTCAGACATGACTGAAGCAACTTAGCAGCTATAAATTTGACTACTCTAGGTACCTCATGTGGGTGAAATCATACAGTATCTGTCTTTTTATGACTGGCTTCTTTCACTTAGCATAATGTCCTCAAAGTTCATCTGTGGTGTAGCGAGTGTCAGACTTTCCTTCCTTTTGAGAGCTGAATAATGTTCCATTGTATGTAAACATCACTTTTGTTTATCCGTTCTTCTGTCAGTGGATATTTGTATTATTTCCACCTTTTGGCTATTGTAAATAATGCTATAAATACGGGTGTACAATATTCTTTTTTAAATTGATGTATGATTTACATAAAATGTACAGACTTTAATGATGTTTGATGAGCTTTGACAAACATATTGATCAATATGCTGCTGCTGCTGCTGCTAAGTCACTGCAGTCATGTCCGACTCTGTGCAATCCCATAGACAGCAGCCCACTAGGCTCCTCTGTCCCTGGGATTCTCCAGGCAAGAACACTGGAGCTGGTTGCCATTTCCTTCTCCAATGCATGAAAGTGAAAAGTGAAAGTGAAGTCGCTCAGTCGTGCCTGACTCTTAAGCGACCCCATGGACTGCAGCCCACCAGGCTCCTCTGTCCATGGGAGTTTCCAGGCAAGAGTACTGGAGTGGGGTGCCATTGCTTTCTCCAATTGATCAATATAGCTGCCACCATATAGAACATTTCTATGACCTCAGAAAGTTCACCAGTGTCTCCTCCCAAACAAACTCCTCCCACTCTCCTGATCTTTATCACCATAATCAATTAGTTTTGCCTGTTCCAGAACTTAATAAAAATGGAATCATACAGTATGTATTGTTTTGTGTGACATCTTTTGCTCAATAGAAAGTTTTTTGAGATTGAGCCACATTATCATAACTCATTACCTTTCATTGCTAAGTGTTATGCCATTGTATAAATATATACAATTTGTTTATCCATTCTCATTCGGGTTGCTTCCAGTTGGGAGCTATCATGAATAAAACTGCTAAGAACATTCTTGTATATCTTTTTGTGGACATATGTTTTCATTTCTCTTAGGTAAAGGCCTAGAAATGGAATCTCTCTCATGGGAGAGTTGTATGTGTAACTATTAGAAAATGCCAAAGTTTTCCTAAGTGTTTTATTTTGTTTTAAGTTTACCATTTTACCCCTTGGCCCTCAGCAATGTCTGAGAGTCCCAGTTTTTCCACATTTTCACCATTTGGTATTGCCAAATAAAATTATTTTAACAGAGAACAGACTTATGGACACCTGCAAGGGAAGGAGCTGCTGATGCTGCTGAATCACTTTAGTCATGTCCGACTCTGTGCGACCCCAGAGATGGCAGCCCGCCAGGCTCCCCTGTTCCTGGGATTCTGCAGGGGAAGGAGAGGGTGGGATAAGTTGAAAGAGTAGCACTGACGTATTACACTACCATATGTTAAACAGACAGCTAGTGGGAAGCTGCTATATAACACAGGGAGCCCAGACCAGAGCTGGGTGGGATGGGGGTGGGGAGTGGGAGGGCGGCTCATGAGGGAAGGGATATATGTATATTTATAACTGATTCACATTGTTGTATACCAGAAACCAATGCAACACTGAAAAGCAATTATCCTCCAATTTAAAATAAATTTTTAAAAAACCTACCCTGACTTGGCAGTTATACCAGCTTTTCCTCCCTCACACGATACAACTGATGCAAAAAAGAGAAAATTAAAAAAAAATTTTTTTTAACCATTCTAATTGATGTATGGTAGTGATAGGGGCAGAATGAAGGGACAAAATAGGTGATTAAATAGTTAATCTCACTAGGGGGATTGTAAGTAAAAACATATGGAGAGACCCTGAAAGTTAATGATTACTCAAGAAAGCAGGTTTGCTTAACCACAAAACCAAGCAGGCTTGCTTAGCAACAAAATTATGCAACGGAAGCGTGAGACATGCCCCCAAATAATAAAATGATGCTTACATAAGACTTACATCCTGCCCAGTGAGCCCCAGGAGTTAGTACCCCCAAAACATGTTCTTTGGCCCCTAAGACATGTTCTTTGCACAATACCCCCCAAACAATAAAACAATAGTAGAAAATACGGCCTACAACCTGCCCAATGGTGTTATCAAGTTAATGACCCCCAAAATAGGCTCTGTGCCCACAAAAAATCAATCATTTATGGGAAGGTGACTTTTCAAAATCAAAGACCCTCATTTTACTGAGACCGACAAATATTTTTCCAAAGTGCTACGACAGTCCTGGCCAGACCATATGGGGAGGGACAAGTAAACTTCCCTGCCCTACCTAGGGGAGGAGCTGATGATGGAAGCGTGATGTCTACTCAAGAAAGACAAAGTTCTTCTCCCCTCCCCATTTTTCCTTTGATTATAAAACTGTAGCCCATGAAGTTCTCAGTGCACAGCATTTCTCACTCACCTTCTTGTGAGCCTCACAAGCATTCTACTCTAATAAAGCATTTACTTCTTACCTACCACTTTGTCCTTGGTGAATTCTCTGCACTGAAACATAAAGGACTATGATACCAGAGCTCTTTATTTTCTTGGGCTCCAAAATCTCTAGATGGTGACTGCAGCCATGAAATTAAAAGATGCTTGCTCCTTGGAAAAAAAGCTATGACCAACCTAGACAGCATATTAAAAAGCAGAGACATTACTTTGCTGAGAAGATCCATCTAGTCAAAGCTATAGTTTTTCCAGTAGTCATGTATGGATGTGAGAGTTGGACCATAAAGAAAGCTGAGTGCCGAAGAATTGATGCTTTTGAACTGTGATATTGAAGACTCTTGAAAGTCCCTTTAGACAACAAGATCAAACCAGTTAATCCTAAGGGAAATCAGTCCTGAATATTCATTGGAAGGACTGATGCTGAAGCTCCAACACTTTGACCATCTGATGTGAAGAACTGACTCATTGGAAAAGACCCTGATTCTGGGAAAGATTGAAGGCAGAAGGAGAAGCGGACAACAGAGGACAAGATGGCTGGATGGCATCACTGACTTGATGGACATGAGTTTGAGCAAGCTGTGGGAGTTGGTGATGGACAGGGAGGCCTGGTGTGCTGCAGTCCATGGGGTTGCAAAGAGTCGGACATGACTGAGTGACTGAATGGAACAGACCAGAGCTCTTCAGAGCCCCTCTGAAATGACACCAAACCGTTTCAGTAGTACCTGTGCAACCTAACTTCCTTCAGGAATATTCTACCAGATGGCTTTGCTAGGACAGGATTCTTTAGATAAAAGTTAAAGAAACACCACTTAAACCAGTTTAAGCGGGAAACAGAAAGTATTGCCTCCTGCAAGCAAACGATGGATGGAGAGGTGGAGCTGCCCTCAGGAGTGACTGGTTCTCTTCAGATCACTCTCTGGCACATCTTCTCTCTGCCTCTCTTTGCGTGTTGGCTTCATTTTTGAAATTCCATTGTCCCTGTGAAATCAGAACTTTGTCTTCAAGCAAGTCTAGGCTTCCATCCACATAGCCTTCCAACTGAGCAGAGAAGAAAGCACTTTCCCCTTAGTTGCAGTTAGAGAACTCTGATGATCCTGGTTTGGGATTCATGCCATCCCTGAACCAATCACCATATTTATGGTGGAGATCTATCTGGGTTGTGTGCCTGCTCTAGGGCTGGAGATTGGAGAAACTGTGATTGGGCCACCCTGCCATAGGTATGTTTGGAATGGGGAAGGACAGTTTCCAGAGGAGCAGAGTACCTTTTGAGACAGATAAAACAATAAATGGCTATATATAGATGCCTGACTTTTAAGGAAAATCTATATTTCCATGAAATACAAATGTCTTGGAACACTCATTCTTCAATTCACTGAAACTACAAATCAGTGATATAGCCCAGACACTTAAAAAGTTTTTTTAATTGAAGTATAGTTGATTTACAATGTTGTATTAGTTTCAGAGGTATAGTTAGTGGTTCAGGTATATATACATACATAGGTATATTCTTTTTCGTATTCTTTTCCATGATGGCTTATTACAGGATATTGAATCTAGTTTCCCGTGCTATACAGAAGGACCTTGCTGTTTGTGTATTTTATACGTAGTAGTTTGTATCTGGTAATTCCAAATTCCTGGTTTATCCCACCCTGCCCCTTTTCCGCTATGGTAACCATTACTTTGTTTTCTATGTCTGTGAATCTGTTTGTTTTGTAAATAAGTTCATTTGTATCATATTTTAGATTCCAGATACAAGTGATATCATATGGTATTTGTTGTTCTCTTTCTGACTTATGTCTCTTAGTATAATCTCTAGGTTCACCTATGTTGCTGCAAATGCATTATTTCATTCTTTTTTATGGCTGAGTAGTAGTACACTGTATACACACACACACACACACACACACACACACACACACCACTTTTCTTTATCCACTTGTCTGTTGATGGACATTTATGTTGCTTCCATGTCTTGGCTACTATGTAATTAGTAACATTACTAAGTAATGCTGCTATGAACATTGGAGTGCATGTATTTTTTTGAATTAGAGTTTTCTCTGGATGTATGCTCAGGAGTGGAGCCCAGGCACATCTAATCTCACTCAATTTGTTGTACCTCTCAGCCATGGGCATATCTAACCATCCATGAACCAATTCTATTTAGGTTTTGGCTTCAGTACAGTTCAGTTCAGTCACTCAGTCGTGTCTGACTCTTTGTGACCCCATGGACTGCAGCACGTCAGGCTTCCCTGTCCAACACCAACTCCTGGAGTTTACTCGAACTCATGTCCGTTGAGTTGGTGATGCCATCAAACCATCTCATCCTCTGTCATCCCCTTCTCCTCCTACCTTCAATCTTTCCCAGCATCAGGGTTTTTTCCAATGAGTTAGTTCTTCACATCAGGTGGGCAAAGTAGTGGAGTTTGACTTTCAGCATCAGTCCTTCCAATGAATATTCAGGACTGATTTCCTTTAGGATGGACTGATTTGATCTCCTTGCTGTCCAAGGGACTCTTAAAAGTCTTCTCTAATACCACAGTTCAAAAGCATCAGTTCTTCGGTGCTCAGCTTTCCTTATAGTCCAACTCTCATATCCATACATGACTACTGGAAAAACCATAGCTTTGACTAGATGGACCTTTGTTGGCAAAGGTCATCTGCTTTTTAATATGCTGTCTAGGTTGGTCATAACTTTTCTTCCAAGGAGCAAGCATCTTTTAATTTCATGGCTTATATGTCCTTTTAGGCAAACTTAGGAACTGGGAGAGAAGTGCTACTTAAGCAACATTCTGCTGTGCTCGGTAGCCAAAATCCCATCTGGGGAATTTCCCAGGTGGTCCGATGGCTAGAACTCCACGTTACCACTGCAGGGGGCCCGGGTTCAGTCCCTGGTCAGGGAACTAGATCCCACAGGCCTCAACTAAGAATTTGCATGCTGCAATGAAGATTGAAGATCCTGCATTCTGCAAGTAAGACCTGGCACAGCCAAATAAATAAATAAACATTAAAAAAAAAATTCCTTTCCCTGTTGCCAAATTATCCTCCTTCTACTCATTAACAACCATTGAAGTTACCAGAAATTGGGAGAGAGAAAAGCTGCCACGAGAGTGAGAAAGGCAAATATCATCCTTCCTCTTAAGAGCTTTTTAAGGGTTGGGAAGGTGCCCACAGCTAGGGCACCCCTTAAGGCACCAGCAAAGCAGGAACATCAGAATGAGAGAAACATTCATCTTTCCTGTCATCTGAATTTTGTAATCCTTAAATCCAGAAGGAAGCTATTTTGATTCTAGAACATATGCAAGGTTTGTATCATTTTGAAAAATAAAATTTGAATTTGAATTTTATTTTGGGAATGGGAAACCATAATTTCTTTAGTTCTTGAGGCTCTTCTTACTCTGGCCTGAATTGTGTTTTCCTTACTTCTATGTCCAGAGCTTGGATTTGGATCTGGCATAGAGACAGTGCTTAGTCAAGTTCTATTGGATGGATTAATAAATGGATGGAAGACCCACAGAGTAGAATGAAATGCTAGAAAAGCTTTGGGAGTGGGTGTACAGCTGCATTGGGAAGCAGCATTAGAGAACCTGCTGGAACATCTGCTCTGGTGCCCCCAGAGATTTGCTATAATTCCCATCTGTTCTGTCTTGTCTTTGGTTGCATTGGTTCGACCTGGTTTTTGAATTATTTTGTGTGTTTGTTTGTTTTGGTCCTGCTGTGCAACATGCAGGACTTTAGTTCCCCAACCAGGGATTGGAAGCATGCAGTGTTAACCACTGGACCGCCAGGGTAGTCCCCATTTCAACTTGTTTTTATCTGACTTCGTTGTTCTTTCCTTTCTGTGTAAAGTGTTTCCCTTCTCTATTGAGCAAATGAGCTAGTGATTGCTTCTTATGAGGACCATTTTGCAAACCCACTGCTCTATCCTGTGTCCCTGGCACTCGGGGTCTCCTGGGGAGCCTTGGCTTTTGTGTGGGCTTGCAGCATTTCAGCAGCGGCCTTCTCCTTGTCACTGATATCCTTCTCTTGCCCCGTTTCCACCCAGACCTATAACAGAGAGAGGACTGCAAATTGTTCCCATAAATAGTATCAGTCTCTTCACCTTCTGGAGTTTTGTCTTGTACTTTTGAGATACAGTCCAGCTGGCTGGGTGTGAATGTGCTTTGTTTGTGCCAATTCAGTCTCGGCAAGTATTTTCATCAAAATTGCTGACTGCCAGAGCATCCCTGGTAACTGAATATTTTTCTGGCTGGGAGGTGTGAGTTGTGCTCTGGGGCCTTTATGCAAGAGCTCACAGTCTCAGTTTATTGCTGTTTATATTGGAGGATGTCTTTGGATCTGGGCAGACCTGACTACATCTGGGCAAGAGAGTGCTTAGTCCCATTTTAATTTGTTTTTAGACTCTAGGACTAGCTTTGGGCAGAACTAGAAAACAAGTATAAGGATTTCCCCGGTGATCCAGTGGTGAAGAATCTGTCAACCAATGCAGGGAACATGAGCTGGATCCCTGGTCCACAGCTAAGCCTGTGCACTGCAAATACTGAAGCCCCCTGTACTCTAGAGACCATGCTCTTCAACCAGAGACGCCAATGAGAAGCCGACACACTTCAGCTAGAGAATAGCCCCTGCTCTCTGCAACTAGAGAAACCTCATGCTCAGCAATGAAGATCCAGTGCAGCCAGTAAACAAATGATTTTTTTTTAAAAAAGAAAATAAGGTGTAACCCAAATAAAACTAAGCTATCCTCAGCCCTATCTCAGCACTGTCACATCCAAAGGAATTCAAGTGGAACTCCCATAAAACACCTGAGAAGTAAAGCATGGTAAGTCTTTACAGAAGTTATCTTTAAGGTGTGTCTCTCTTAAAGTCTCACATTTCTCAAGACCTTCCTCCAACTTCTTATCTTTATGAAATTCCTCCTTCCTCATGCATGCTCTTTATTACTCTCCCCACTCTTATGGAAGGCAGAGTGCTAGTTTTTTTTTTTAATTGAGATAAAACTCACATAAGATAAAATTAACTATTTTAAAGTATACAGTCCAGAGGCATTTAGTACATTCATAATATTGTGCAACCATCAGCTTTATCTAGTTTCACAATATTTTCACTGCCCAAAAGGAATCCCTGTGCCCATCAAGTACCTCCCATTCCCCCTTGCACTTGTATTTTCAAAATTGGGGTTGACACATATCAACTGCCACGTGCAAAATAGATAGTTAATGGGAAACTGCTGTAGAGCACAGGGAGATCAGCTTGGCGCTCTGTGATGATCTACGGGGTGGGATGTGGGGGTGGGAGGGGATATATCTATACATACAGCTGATTCACTTCCTTGTACAGCAGAAACCAACACAACATTGTAAAGCAGCTATATGTATGGCAACACACACACAAACACACACACAGCCTCCCTGGGTGATTTTAAAGGGTAAGTGGTGTTGAGATTCATCAGTTTGATACAATCTAGTCTCTCTGGGAACTTCCCCTACTGACATCCCCACTCTACCCTGTAGGCTAAGCAGTCAAGCCAAAGAAATGCGGGGGCAAGTTCTGTTTTTAGCCCCAGTCCATGGCAACCCTATTCCTCCCCTTTCAGCATTTTTTTCTCTCTCTCCTGTCCCTTCCACCTGTATGCCATTCTCGTGGGTCCATACCCTCAAGCAGCTATTACACAAAATCCATCCTGGTGTCAGCTGACAAAACTCTGAAGATCCCTGGTGTGTTTGCCTTTAAATTGAGGATTTAGCCTTTTAGACACAGAGGAACCTCTGTCTAGGGGTACCCTTTAGGTACTATTCAGATGGGAGAGAAAAGGACTGTTTCAGAAATGAATGAGTCTTTCTCAGTTTCTCTGTTACCTATAAAAGAGGCAGCTACTAAACAACTATGGGGCTTAAAATTGGAAGATAGTGCGGTTGGTCTTCCCTGCTGGCTCATTTTATAAATGCTTAAACATTTGTTAAGGGCTTATTAAGTGGCACAGTGATAAAAGATCAGCCTGCCAATGCAGGAACTGTGGGTTCAAGCCCTGGGTTGAGAAGATCCCCTAAAGAAGGAAATGGCAACCCACTCCAGTCCTCTTGCCTGGGAAATCCCATAGACAGAGGAGCCTGGTAGGCTACAGTCCATGGGGTCGCAAAGAATCAGACACAACTTAGAGACCAAACAAATAATCCTAGGTGCGTGTGTGTGTGTGCTCAGTCACTCAGTCGTGTCCAACTCTGCAACCACATGGACTGCTAGGTACAAGATACTTAATCTCTCAGAGCCTATATTCTTATCTGAAAAATGAGGATGATGATACTGACCTCAAAGGATTGTACTAATATTTCAATAAATTGCAGCCTCAGAAACTGATTCTGATTGAAAACTGGTTTATTGGAAAGATATTGGCTGACTCACAGAATTGCTAGAAGAGTTTGAAAATCAGAAAGTGAAAGTGTTAGTTGCTCAATCATGTCTGATTCTTTGCGACCCCTTGGACTGTATAGCCCACCAGGCTCTTCTGCCCATGGAATTCTCCAGGCAAGAATACTGGAGTAGGTTGCCATTCCCTTCTCCAGGGGATCTTCTCGACCCAGGATTGAACCCAGGTCTCCTGCATTGCAGGCAGATTCTTTTCCATCTGAGCCGCCAGGGAAGCCCAGGGACAATGCCCCAAAGTGAGTGGCAGAACTTGGGGAAGTGCTGCCACTGTCACCAATACCAACCATTGCAGCTTGTCTCCCCCACTGCCTGCCCCCACCACTGGCGCTGAGAGCTGGATGGATGCTCTGTTTCCTGTGTCACCCCAGAGATTGTATGTTGCCGCCACCCTTACCCATCACAGCTAAAAAGAATCATCCACAGTCTCTGTTTCTTTGCATCGTTGTTGTTTAGTGGCTAAGTCCTGTCTGTCTCTTTTGCAACCCCATGGACTGTAGCCTGCCAGGCTCCTCTGTTCACGGGATTTCCCAGGCAAGAATATTGGAGTGGGAAATTGCCATTTTCTTCTCCAGGGGATCTTCCTGACCCAAGGATCAAACCCACATGTCCTGCAGTGCAGGTGGATTCTTTACGACTAAACTGCCAGGGAAGCCTGGCTCCCAATTCAAAGCCTGTCACAGGTTCATCTGCTTGGCCAAACTGAGGCCCATGTTCCAGAAGGCATTTTCAGACCCTGCCTTCCACCGAGACCCCAAAGGTGGAGGGTTCTCCAAATGAGGGGGAAGGGTTTCAGATGCTGGACAGTCAAAAATAAGGACAGATATTCCTTTTCTAAATTAAGAGGATTAGTGAGACAAACTGCCTATTGTAAACACTAAAGCCCTGTACAGGGATTAGTTACCGGCACTTTGTACATAGTTACTTATTTCGCTGTGTTACAGCACTTCCTCTTCCTTATCCCTTTTTTCTTCCTTAACATGCCTCCACCCCCATCCCAGGACAGTGCCTGCAGACGTACTTCATAATGTTGAATAAATAAAACCTGCTGCTGCTTAGGTTTGGTTGGTGAAACAGTTTGGTATTGACTGGCCATAGTATTGGTTCAGACCTAGACATGTGACCTCAAGTGATCAGCAAAACTGATTGCACAAGGGCATCCTCTGTTGCTGAGTATGAATAAGAAGGGGGGGGGGGGGGCTTCCTGGGTGGCTCAGCAATAAAGAATCCACTTGCAATGCAGGAGGCGTGGGTTCAGTCCTTGGGCTGGGAAGATCCCCTGGAGAAGGAAATGCAACCCACTCCAATATTCTCATCTGGAGAATCCCATGGACTCCAGGAAACTGGAGTCCCATGGACTTCCACCCAGAGGAGCCTGGTGGGCTGAGGTTCATGGACTCACAGAGTCAGACACGACTGAAGTGACTAAGCACAGCACGTGAATAAGAAAGCATGTGGCTTTCGGAGCTTCTGGCAGCCCTCTTGGGACCACAAAGAGAATCAGAATAAAGTGAACATTGTATTATAGAATGCAAGGGTCAAGGACAAAAAGAAAGCAGGTGGTTGGTGACCATTTAGCCACAGGATAAAGCTATGCCTGAATCCAGACTTCTTCTTTGGACTTCTCAGTTACATGAGCCAATACATTCCATTTATTATTCAAACTAGAATGAGTCAGGTTTTCTGATATGTACAACTGAAAGTAACTGATACCTGCTTCCCTCCCTCTCTACCTCATGAGAATAGAACTGCTGTCCATTTGGTGCTGGCAAATAGAGAGGGGTTTTTTTGAAATACAGATGAAAATCATTATTATGGCCTCATGTTTGGGCAGCAGCCTATCTATGCCCTAGAATCAGGCCTGACTAAGATAGAAGGGGCTGACCTAACCAAGGGCAATTTTTCAAAGTGATTTCAATAAACATCTTTCATTTCTCTTTGGCCTGGAAAGATAAGGACTCTGAGGAAGTAAGAGCAAACGTTATAGAAGTGAAAACAAACCAACAAAACAAGCCAACAAACCCCTCTGTCCCATATCCCATTAGCAGGTCCTGATGACATGTTAAAACACTGCTGGTCCCCATGGTCAATGGCTGAAAACTATTACTCTCCATTTCTCTCTCCCACCCCTTGTGATGAATATTTCACATCTTTCTCTCTTTCCTCAAACCTCCAACAGCTATTATAACATCCTTACCCTCAACTGATGGCTGCAACATCCCATTTCATTTAGAAAATAAAGGCAATCAGCAGAGAATATCTACCAGCTCCCAACATGTCATCTACTCCCTTAATTGTACTTACACTCACACATTCTGCCTTTCCATTTGTGAATACAGCTGAAGTGTCTGTTGTTATTTAGTCACTAAGTCATGTCCAGCTCTTTTGCAACCCCATGGAATGTAGCCTGCCAGGCTCCTCTATTCATGGGATTTCCCAGGCAAGAATACTGGAATGGGTTGCCTTTTTCTTCTCCAGGGGATCTTTCTGGACCAGGGGTTGAACCCGAATCTCCTGCATTGGAGGGCGGATTGTTTACCATTAAGCCACCAGGGAAGTGTCTGTGTTCCTACCTAAGACCAAGCCTCTGCTGGTGTATTTGATCCTATGCCCTTCCTTGCCTTGGATACTGACAAGGCCATTTACCTGGTCACTTTCACTAGCCTGTGAAGTTGTCTTTTACTTCTTCCCTTTTACCCAAGTAGTTGCTAAATCTTGTCAATCCAATAACCCAAACATCATTCTAACATATCTTCTCCTTTCTATCCTCTCTAATATTGCCAGAATCAGCTCTTGTCTAGAGGGCAACTGCTTTTAAGTCTGCCCCACACAGCCCCTGGAATTCTCTTGCTGAAACATGGATATGATCCATACCACTCTCTTCATAAACAATTCTGTAAGTTTTTCACTTGCTGTGGAATAAAGCAAAACTCCTTTGGCATATTTGAAGCCTTTCATCATCTGGCACCATTCTTCTTTCATAGCTATGGCTCCTGCTGCTCCTCCCAACACACCTTATATTCCGGTCACCATTACCCTCTGTTCTCACTGGTCCCTCTGCCTTGACTGCTCTATTCTCCATTTTCTTCCCTGTTTGAGAATTCTTATTAAACACACACATATACAAAATGATGATTTCTGAAAGCTTGTTATATGCCAAGTACCAAGAATTACATTAAACATTATATCTGTACTACCTCACTTAGTTCTCAGAAAAATGAAATAACTTCCCCAAGTTAAAACAGCTAGAAAATGGTTGATCTAGAATTTGAACTCAGTTCATGAACTCAGTATTGATGAAGTTTTCTCTGATGCCTCATCACAATTAGTTGCTTTCTCCTCTGGGTTCCAATAGTGGGGTTTTTCCATTTTTGTTTCATTTTGTCTTGTTTCAGTTCACTCCACAGAAGCAGTCTTATTATTGAGTAAACACACAGACTCCGGAGCCAGACTCCCTGCGTTTGAGTCCTGGATCTGTGGTTTGCTAGCTGTGAGATCTTGTGCCTCAGTGTATCTATCTTTGAAACAGGAGAGTTAATAGTACCTACCTCTGGATTGTTGTGAGGATTAAATGCATCAACCTATGAAAAGGTTTAGTGCGCGCTGGCCCCATGGATGCATCAGGTCTGCCTGTGTTCTCTCTCTCTCTAGACTCTGGCCTTCTAGCAGAGAACAATCCTTTATTTATCCCCCAATCCTCTGTCACCCATAGAGCAGACCTTTAGCTAGATGGATGCTCCATAACCATTTGTCAAATTGAACTTGTCAGTTTGTGGGTGTTTCTGCCAGACCATGTGACATTTACAAGTTCATAATCTATGTTGTGTTTCGATTACCTATGAGTCTTTTAGAAAAAGTCACTACTGAAGACCATCAGGCCATCTAACAAGCTCTGCTTTGTTTTTCAAAAGCCAGGTCATTACCACTCAGCTTCTGTGAACTGGAAATTTTTTCCCAAGTTCCTTCACTTGTGAAGCCAGGACTTTCCTTGTGGGAAGGAGAAAAGGGACACCTGTCATACGTTAGGATTTCTCAGGGGCAGCTGGAGTTATTTAGTTGGAGGCTTCCCCTCCAGTGAGCAGTGACCGGGTCAGGAGCTTTGGGTTTCACTTCGAACCACCAGCACAGAATACCTGCTTAGGATGGAGGCTCCAGACCAGAAAGAGGTTGCAATTGCAAGGCGGGAGGCCCGGGGATTCTCGGGAGGGCGCTGGCTCAAGTTACACCACATTATTTCACAGCCCTCACACGTTTATTTACTGCCTCCCTAGGTGAGGCTGCAGGAGTGAGTTGGCAGGAAGAGGCTTCCAAGGAGAGTGAAAATGGTAGAAAAGGAAATATTTGATTAGAGGTTAACATGCCCCCTGGGGCCGCTTTGATTTGGATTATTGTAAAAGTGCACAGAGTAATGATTAAGTACTCCCTGGGGTAGGGGGGGTAGGTGGTCTCTGTACAGAGTTGGGGCTTTGCTTCTGATGAGTTGCAGCTGGTGTGTAAGAGGCACATGAAACCAAATGGGCATGAAGGAGAAGAGATGCTCACAGGACCACAGTGACTGTGCTAAATTCATCACCCTCACCTAAGCCCGGGCCTTCTCCTATCCTCTTCTTCAGTGAAAGCTCGCAAGTTGCTTTGGCCATAACTTGAAGTCATCCTACAGCTTCTCTTTCTCTCTGTCACCTTCTCTTTCCTGTCTACGTTCTCTCCTAAAGGTCTTTCAAATCCATTTCCTCCTTTCCGTTTCCACTGGCACTGTCCTCAAGGGTTCGCCTCGTCATGTCTTTTTGGATTATATCTTCTTTACAGGTTTCTCGGCCTCAAGTCTTAGGCCTTCCACTTCATTCTCCACTGTTACTGTTACTTTTTTTTTTTTTTTAAGGGGCTCTTTATTCTTGCCTGGAGAATTCCATGGACAGAGGATCCTGGTGGGCTACAGTCCATGGGGTCGCAAAGAGTCAGACATGACTGAGCAACTAACACCTTCACTTTATTTTTTATTAATTTATTTTTGGCTGCGCTGGGTCCTCGTCCTGGCACATGGGCTTAGCTACCCTGTAGGGTGTGGGATCTTAGTTCCCTGATCAGGGATCATACTTGCGTCCTTTGTGTTGGAAGGCAGATTCTTAACCACTGGACTGCCAGGGAAGTCCTGGGATTTTTCTAAACTAGCTTAACATCTGTCAGTGGCTCTCCATGGTCTTATGGATCAAGTGCTCCCCAGAGTCCAGCTTGTGAAGCTCTTTGAGTTCTGATTCTGCTTCTCTGGTTTGTGTCCTCCATACCCGTGAGCTCCTTCACAATCCTGACCTGTATGCAGTTCCTAGGATGTGCAGTATTTGCTTTTAAGCTTTCAGTGTTTGCTCCTCCTTCTGCCCAGAATACCTACCCACTTCCTCTCCTAATTTCTCTCCTCCTGTGCTCCTACCTCCTCGGGTTGAATGAAGTTTCCTACAAGCCTTAGAAAGCATCACTATGATCAAAGCTAGTGGAGGTGATGGAATTCCAGTTGAGCTATTCCAAATCCTGAAAGATGATGCTGTGAAAGTGCTGCCCTCAATATGCCAGCAAATTTGGAAAACTCAGCAGTGGCCACAGGACTGGAAAAGGTCAGTTTTCATTCCAATCCCAAAGAAAGGCAATGCCAAAGAATGCTCAAACTACCACACAATTGCACTCATCTCACATGCTAGTAAAGTAATGCTCAAAATTCTCCAAGCCAGGCTTCAGCAATGAGCGACTTCCCTTTCACTTGTCATTCACATTAGGGTTCAATCATAGTTCAAGGAAGGAGCCTGGAAACGCCTGGCTTTGAAAGAAGGAACTACAACAGTTATCGCAATTATGTTCTTTGATGGGTAAAATTTCACACTTGATAAAAGAATTAGGAGGTTTTGTGCTTCTTCAAGCTAAAGTGATTTAAGCCTACTTTAAAGACCAGTTTAAAGGCCTCTTCTCTAGATGATAACATTATATTTGCCAGCTTTAAGCCATTTTGGAATTATACTCACCAAGCAAGTGTTTCCAGAAATGTCATACCTGCTGCTTTTGAAATGTCACTCGAAGGCCACAGTTAAACAAGTAACTCGCTCAGGAGAAGTGTGAAAGGTGGGCAAGTGAACCATGAAATGAATTCCGCCTACAGGGCTGAGACCAGCCCACACTGGAACCTGTGGCAGTGAAATAAACTGGGGTAACACCAAGGAAATAAATTCATCAACACAAAGAGAGCCTACTACATAGATTTTCACTAGACATAAAGGAGACATCTTCTTTCAACATAATGACTAAAAACTGGAAAAGATGTAGTGAACCCTCTGCCACTCCAAGTGACCCAGTCCCTTCAACCTATGGCTGGCGGGGCGCTGGGCTCAAGTTAAGGCAGACCCACTTCGATGGAAAGGGTGCACGGCTGGAAGGGCTGCGACGTCTTCTGTCTCTTCTAAGGTAGATTCTTTCGAACCTTTGAGGTTTTTTTTCAAGTCCTTTGATTCTTTTCGAACCTTCTGATTCTTTCTATTCTCGGTTCTAAGCGTAAAAGCGCAGCTGGGGAAAGCTGCAACAAAGATCGGAACCAAGCCGGTGACAGTACTGAGGAAAAGGGGTGAGAATGAACGGATAACACATAAAGAAGAGAATGAGCGAGTTGAGGAGAAGCGGAGCAAACGCAGAAAAGGAAACGGGGAGGAGGGAGAGAGACAGGAACCCTGACCGAAGAGGAGAGTGACCAAACTCCACCCAGACAGGAGGAAGGCACGCCCAGAGAGTGATCTGCTGCTTTAAGGATGGCCCCGCCCACGGAGTGACGCGACGGCAGGCCCGCCCACCATTGGCTGCGGCCGGAGGGCGGGATGGGGTTGCTAGGAGCGGAGGGGATCCGGCGGGCCCCGGCCTCCCGGAGCGCGGAGCCGGGGGAACGGAGCCGGGGTTAGCGGAGCTGCTGGAAGATGGCGAGTGGCTGGGACGCGCGGCCGCCCTGGCGGCCCGGGCGCCTCCCGCTGCTGCTGTGTCTACTGCTGCTGCTGCAGCTGCTGCGGAGCCCGGCCAGGGCCGCGCACATCAAGAAGGCGGAGGCGACCACGACGACGACAACGAGCGCGGGCGCCGAGGAGGACGAGGGCCAGTTTGACCGCTACTACCACGAAGAGGAGCTGGGCTCGGCGCTGAGGGAGGCGGCGGCCGCGGGGCCCCCTGGGCTGGCCCGCCTCTTCAGCATCGGCAGCTCGGTGGAGGGCCGGCCGCTGTGGGTGCTGCGCCTCACGGCCGGCCTGGGGCCACCGCCCCCTGACGGCGACCTGGGGCCCGACGCGGCGGGGCCGCTCCTGCCTGGCCGGCCGCAGGTGAAGCTGGTGGGCAACATGCACGGGGACGAGACCGTGTCGCGCCAGGTGCTCGTCTACCTGGCCCGCGAGCTGGCGGCCGGCTACCGCCGCGGGGACCCGCGTCTGGTCCGCCTGCTCAACACCACTGACGTGTACGTGCTGCCCAGCCTCAACCCCGACGGCTTTGAGCGCGCCCGCGAGGGTGACTGCGGCCTCGGCGACAGCGACCCTCCCGGGGCCAGCGGCCGCGACAACAGCCGCGGCCGCGACCTCAACCGCAGCTTCCCTGACCAGTTCAGCACTGGCGAGCCCCCGTCCCTGGACGACGTGCCCGAGGTGCGCGCCCTGATCGAGTGGATCCGCAGGAACAAGTGAGTACCGCCCGCCCTCCACTCACCTCCCCATCCACGCATCCCTCCGGGGCACAGGCAGGGTCCCTCACTCCGTAGGCGCTCAAACAGTGCTCGCAGGCCTAAGGGACTGGGGTAGTGAGGGCGGAGGGCGACACCCCATAAAGGGAACTAGGGCCCAGGCCGCTTAGCCTCTGTCCTCATGATAATTGTCGGAGAAGCGCTGCCTGGAGGGTGTCATTTATTCAAAGAATGCAGAAAGCCGCCGTTTGGCTGTAGGGGAGACTCCTTTCTGGCTTTTGAGTCCCTGTTCTCGCAGGACAGTAGAATAAGCGATGGAAGAGACCTTCAGGATGACCTCGGTCAGCTCGCTTATTTTATAGATAAACTGACAAAATTGCGGTTATGTCATGACTACAGGCACTGTGCTAAACCCCCTGAACTGCATGATCTCAGTTTATGTTGGACACAACCTGATGAGACAGGCAGCATTCTCATCCTTGTTTTGAATGTGGGGGAGATCAAGAGTCAGATTGTAAATAATTTACATAGTATGAAAATCATTTATATATTACAGAAGTAGCTGGAACTGGACTCAGGCATTTAGTCAGTGTTCTGAGCCCTGAAGGCAGCGTGTAGCCCACAGATGACACCCGTGGGGTCTTTCTCTTTGATATTTGATAAAAACTGATTCTCTTCCAGTCTTTGCCTCTGACTCAGCTACGGAGCCTATAGATATGGCTGGCCAGAGAACTCCTCTGGATCTGGAACCTTCACCTGGGAGCAGCCTCATTTTAGACTCTGAAGGGTTTCTGATTCCATTTATGCACATTATTAGTGGACCAGAGTTGAATGGCTAATTGTCACATTTATACACAACACACACAAACACACCTTAGGTGTTAGTGAGTGCCACGTGGGATTTAAAATATTAAAAGAAGCATGAGGACCTCAAGAAATAGGTGTATGACATGAGACTATGCTAAATATAGAGGAGGTGTGTTTATGTACCCAGTTAAGCTTTACAGGAATTTCTCCTACTGACAAAACATGTGTGGGCTGCTATAATAGGGGTCATCTCTGTGAAAGAGGGAGAACTTGAGTCTTGAGAGATGGGTAGGATTTTCAGCAAAAAGGAGGAGAGGAATAGAGAAAGAGGGAACTTATGGAATCATGTCCAAAGTGACCAGGCACCTCTTCGCTTTCTCAGCTATTGGCCTTGCCAACATAATCCTCTTTTTTGTATCTTCCTAAGACTTGTAGAGGATTTCCTTGGTGGCTCAGCAGTAAAAATCTGCCTGCCAATGCAGGAGACATGGGTTCGATCCCTGGGTGGGGATGATCCCCTGGAGAAGGGAATAGCTACCCACTCCAGTATTCCTGCCTGGGAAGTCCCATGAACAGAAGGAGCCTGGTGGGCTACAGCCCATGGGGTCACAGAAGAGTGGGACACAATTTAGTGACCAAACAACAATGACATAGGCTTGTGAAACAATTAAGCTTTCTATCCCGATCTGAAGATTTCTAAGTGACGGATAAAATAAAAGCAATAATGAACTCAGGTGTTTTCCTGTAGGACTTAGAAGTATCTCTTCTACAAGATTCAGTATGTATGTAGCAGACCTTGAAAAATTCATGAACATTATGACAATTCTAAATTTGTTTTCTCTCCCCCCCTTTCACTTTACTCCTTCTGAGAGGAGTAGGCATTAATCCCTGGGAGGCATTAACTTCACATACACTTTCTGGGAAGATTTTTCTTTTAAAGATAATGATGTCAGGCTCTCTGAACAGTTGCATAAGAAGTGTGACTTGAAGCAATGCAAACAGTCTAAAATGCTCCATCATGACCTTTACAAGGATGTAAATTCTGTGAGTAGATATTTCTGTTCAGTATTAGTTCTGCTGTGACCAAAAATAAAAATAAGCTCTGTCTTGGTGCAAGTCACCTTGAGACTATACTGAAAGCTTTGAACTTTAAATTTAGAAGCAAAAACGTGCTCTCTGGACAACCCTTTCACATCACCAGTATTTAATGATTACAAGGTATGGTCCAGGCTGGGTAGTTCAATGGTAGGAGCTTGTGACGATTTGAAAAGCTCATCTGTGTTGGTTGGTGTTACACAGAAAGTTGCTCTCTTTTGTGGCTAGGGACTACCCTAGTCATATCCTCCCTCTTTTCAAATGTAACTCTAAATCAGAAGGAAAAATAGGTGAGTGTTTAGGGTAAAAGTATACCCATCCATCCTCAGTCATAAATAACTCAAAATGCATATTAGTTAATGATTATTCAGTAACAAGGGATATGTGAATAAAGTAAAAAATAAGCACATGCATGATCTGAGATTGATTCCTAAATATAGAGTCAGCTTTATGGAGAGGAAATTCTAAAACCACAGACAGTATAGGGAAAGTACCTTTTTCAGTGTATTCTGTGAAGTAAACCATTTGCATAATTTCTCGTTATCCTAGTCACCCAGCTGTATTAGAAATAGATTTTTTTGTCATTGTTGCTTTGGATATGTAAGATTTTAAAACTCATTTTCTCCTGCTTAGGAAAGTAAAGTTGATTTTCTTTGTTTCACTTTATACTTCACCCATTCAGTGATTTTGTACTGTTGACAGTTGACTCATATGCTTAGGAAAATATATAAGATTTTAACTCCATCATTAAAATCTTTTATAGTTTACTTGACCCTCATATTTTTGGCACGCTTCTTTACTTAAATATAGCCTCTTAGACTTTAGTAGATTATGCAAAAATGATTTTTTGGGTATGTTTGTGAAAAGCATTGTATTACTGGGGTGAGTACACTTCCCTGAAACCTTTAGAATTTAGTTTATCAGACACCAAGTTTTCTTAATTTTTTACAGTTATTTACAGATTTATCTGGGGACCATAACAGAATTAACTTAGAGATGGATTTTTTAATATCTATAGACTTGTTTATAATTTTTATGATATATTAAGCAGCTACTTTAAATCTTATGCAAGAAATGATATATGATGTTGAAGTCAAGTGTAAAAAACACTTAAGAGAACTGATTTGAATGGAAACTAAAATACCCTTCAAATAAAATTGGATTGATATCAAAATTGGTTTGACAAAGACTAAAAGCAATAATCTTATAGCCACTATAATAGGTATCACTTTCTCTTGAAATTGTCTTTACTAGAATGGCACTGGTACTTCTAAAACTATGTAAGTAGAGTAAGGAAAATCTAATAATTTATCACTGGAGTAGACTGCAAATATTTCATTGTTCTAAAGGTATTCGGTTAGGCTACTTTAATAGTATTTCTGAGAAGTGTTAGAAGAAATGACAAAGTGAGAAACAGCTTTTAGCAGAGAATCTTGGAATTTAAAGTCTTAATTGAAAATATATAGTTAAAATAGCATGCTTCACTTACTTAGAATGTTCAGTTATCCACTAGAATACGAATGCCATGAGGGCATCTTTGTATTTGTTTTTTCTCTGATGTATTCCTTAGTGTCTAGAACATTTGGCTTACAGTTGACACTCAAGAAAATTTGTTGCTGAATGGATTGCCTGAACTAGGCTGGCCTTCTTATAACTTTCCCCAAGTCATTGCTGAGGGGGAAAGTACTTCAATTATTTAAAGCATAGAAGCCAAAAAGTAAATAGTTAATACCTTGCTATGGAGGAGGGTTGGGTAAGGTGGAGTTAGAGTGTTAGAATATACACTTAGTTTTTGCTTCTGTATCATTCTTTCTGGCATTGGAAGTTGGGGGTGGATTGATAGTCTGTAAGTCAGTGATTTCCTGAGCAGGATGCAAATATCTCCAAAGAAAGGAACATTTGTTGAGCAGATGCTTGAAAGCAGTCATTGTGCTGGAAGACATTGTACATGTATTACCTTATTTAATTCTCGTAACCACCCTGGGAAGCAGGTAGCATCAATCCCCATTTAACAGGTGAGAGAAAAACTAGGGTTCAATGGATTTAGAGGCAGCAACTCTACCCGATCATGTTAGTAGTGAGTGACCTGTCTGGGAAACCAAATGTTCTTACCATATTTGCCTGGTTTCAGAGGCTGTGCTGTTGCCACGACACCAAACGGTCTTCTCTGGTGTCTGGAATTGTGCTAACTGTAATTATATTAGTTATTAAACTCGACTTTTTTCATAGTCTATTCTGATATTTATTCACTGTCTTTATCAGCTCATTTCTGTCTTCTGAGGACAGATTCTGTGTTATAAGTAATTTTTATTGTTTGACGTCCTCTGAGAGGTACTAATCATATTTAACTTTTCAAATTAAACATATCATAGACTTAATTCTCTTTCAAGCATATAAAATGTTATAGATCAACCCCCTTTAGAATTTCTGTAGGTCAGTTTCTTTCAGTCACAAAAAGGCAGAAGCAAAAAATCCAATTCCAACTGCAAAAAGTGTTTAATCTCCAGCCATAGAAATAGGTTGAGCTGTTACATGAGTGGAAAATGTATAAATAGGGCTGTAGCATGTTTTTGCCTTTAGCTTTTACCATAAAAGGAGTTCTCCAGTATTTCTGTATCTATAAATGTGACTGGATTGTAAGTGGGTTCACTTAAAAGTAAAAACATAACAAAAATTAAAATGTTTCTTTTTATAGAAGCAGCCTTATCTTCATGTCAGTTTATTTTTTAATGGCCCAACCAGGAACCTTGGTCCTAAAGAGAGCTGCTTTTGCAGCGATACAATGTTCTGTATTGTGTTTCTCTGGAAGCAACTCACTGTGTCGGGTCTCTCCCCCAACCCCACCACCAAGCTTCCCAACTATGGCGTCTCTCTCGAAAATGTGAGTTTAGTGTATTGTGAAACTGGAATGAGGCAAAACACATCCTGTTTTAATTTATTTGTCTCCAAATCTCAAAAATACTCTCTGGACAGTAATATAAAAAGCATGAAACTTATTAACCCAACTCATGTATTCAACAAATATTTATTTCTGTAAGCCACACTTTCTATGAGATTGACCCATAATGAAGTACAAGAATTAGATTGAACTCTATGAAGTTGTCATTTTTGTAGGTCAAAACATGGTTGAATATTGGCAAGTTCATATTGTTCAACCTAATAGAGGTCCCTGAATAAGACATCTCCTAAAACATTAATTTCTACTGT
This sequence comes from Bos javanicus, assembly GCF_032452875.1. Lineage (NCBI taxonomy): Eukaryota > Metazoa > Chordata > Mammalia > Artiodactyla > Bovidae > Bos > Bos javanicus. The sequence goes on from NC_083886.1 coordinate 22,776,979, forward strand.
GTTATTAAGCTATTTTTTTTTCAATGATTGGAAAATTCTTTAAAGCTATTTGAAGTTAAGGAATTGTAAAAACTGCTTGAAATTTGTTGAACGGATAATGCTTTCTTTACATTTTCCTTCTATGGTCAAATTATAACCATTGGTAGAATTTTCTAGGTCTCAAGAGGAATATCTAAGTTCATTGATAAAAGATGTAGAATTTTAGAATATATGTTTTCTGTGCCTTTTAAAAAGTGATGTGTGATTTTGATTTTCCAAGGTTCGTGCTTTCCGGAAACCTGCACGGTGGCTCGGTGGTAGCAAGCTATCCCTTTGATGATTCTCCAGAACATAAGGCCACTGGAGTCTATAGCAAAACTTCAGATGATGAAGTATTTAGATATCTGGCGAAAGCCTATGCATCACACCATCCCATAATGAAAACTGGTGCTCCTCATTGTCCTGGAGATGAAGATGAGACTTTTAAAGATGGGATCACGAATGGTGCACACTGGTATGATGTGGAAGGTATGTAAAGCCCTGGATTTGCTATATTTTCCTCCTTGTTCATTTAACTTTTCTGAGCATACTCTGGGTGGAAAAGAGCAAATAAACTTCAAGGAATTATGATGTTTTTAAATCTTGAAAATTTCAAACCCACAGTAAAATTAAAAGAAAACTCCATGAACACACTTGTATGTTTTGTTTAGTCAAAGTCATGTCAGACTCTTTGTGACCCTGTGGACTGTAGCCCGCCAGGCTCCTCTGTCCATGGGATTTCCCAGGCAAGAATACTGGAGTGGGTTACCATCTCCTTCTCCAGGGGCTCTTCCTGGACTAGGGATCGAACCCACATCTCTTACATTGGCAGGAAGATTCTTTACCACTGAGCCACCAGGAAAGCCCGAACACCTGTATATCCTTTATTTAAATTCACCAACAGTTATCTAACCACAAATATTGCTCCTCTCCCCTAAACAGACACACACACACACACACACTCACTCACTCTCTCTCTCTCCCCTCTCTTTTGTCAGATGATCCAAAAGTAGGTTGCAGATTTCATGACACTTCACCTGTAAATACCTCTCAAGTATGTAATTCCTAAATACAGGGACATTCTCTTATATAACCCTTGTACCATTACTGTAATTGAGAAATCAACAGTAACTCGGTGCTGTCGTCCCACATGCTATTTGCATGTAACTCAAATTTCCTGTATTACCCCCCCACATATCCCATACAGCTCCTTTCTTCCTGATCCGATGCAGTCAAGGCTCCAGCATTTTGCATGTGCCTCTTGTGTTTTTTAGTTTCCCCCATCTAAAACAGTCATGTTAACAGTCTCTTTTCTTAATGATGGTGAATCTTTTGAAGTGTCCAGTCCAGTTGTCCCACAGAACAGCTCATATTCTAGATTTGTCTATTTCTTCATGATAAGATTATCAGGTCCAAATTTCCAGCAAGACCATTACACTGATCACATGAAGAGGCACATAAAATCAGTCAGCTTGAATTGTTTACCGTTTCTCTTAAGTTTTATGAAAACAGCTATTGTTCTTTTTAAACTTTGGTATCCTTTGAATAACAACTTTTTGTTTTTATGCACAGGCTCAGACAATTTAATTAAGAGTAATCAGAAGAAACAGTCAATCCATGAAAATGTTATCAGTGTAAAACTTTTTTCTCTTCTTAGAATCTACCCATGGTGAATGCCTTAGGTCAAGAGTCCTTAACCTCCAGAATCTAATGCCTGATGATTTGAAATGGAGTTGATATAATAATAATAGAAATAAAGTGTACAATAAGCATAATGTGCTTGAATCATCCCACAACCATCCCCCCCACCCTCCATGGAAAAATTGTCTTCTACAAGAGTGGTACCTGGTTGTCAAAAAGGTTGGGGACTGCTGCCTTGGGTTTTCGCTTACCCTATTATTTTTTTTGGCAGTCAGTCACATTATAAAGTATCTTATGACATTTCTCTTAATGTGCCTTCTTTAAAATATTTGAATAACTCTGTGAATTTTTATGTCAAGCCAAGAATACCCAAATTGGGTACTAAGTTTCAGGACTTGATACTTTCTATACTTTTCTGATTCTCCTACAGTTTCTACCCATGTTTCTTATATATAACTAGCGAGTCGAACTATTTAGAAAGGGGTATGAAATATATACAAGCCAGACTTTCTGCCTGTAGCAATTAGAGGTGGTTTGAAAACCATTAATAAATCTTAAAGATAAGGGATATATTTTAATGTTTAATTTCATTTCAGTCTTTAGCAAATATTAATATATTCATTTTTAAGACTCTGCAGGGCTTGTGGAGTCTTAGTTCTTTGACCAGGGATTGAACCTACACCCTCCACAGTGAAAACTTGGAGTCTTAGCCACTGAACTGCTAGGGAATTCCCTTTAGCAAATATATTTAATAAAACCAGATTTCTTGAACTAGTGGTTTTGTGATGTTGTCAAGTTACTTCATTATTTGAGATCCTGTCTAAAATAATGGACTAAAACTAATTTTTCCTTTTTGGGGAATGTTGTTAAAGGTTAGAAAATAATTTCTAATTGACAATTGACTAAGGAAGATAAATACATGTGATACTATTTAAAAAGTAAGTGTGTTTCCTTCACAGTAAGTAAAATTATTTGGTTAAGCCAGGCAACAGGTTTTTCTGAGTCTTCAAGCATCTAAAGGAGCTTGGCTTTGCTGCTGCCATTATTTTTTTACATTAATTTATTTGGCTGCTCTGAGTCTTAATTGCAGCACATGGGATCTAGTTTCCTGGCCAGGAATGGAACTCCAGCCCCTTGTATTGGGAACTTGGGGTCTTAGCCACTGGACCACCAGGGAAGTCCCTATTCTTGTTTTTGTGAGCATCTACTTCTCTCCTGTTTTAGCTGGGTGGTCAGACATATTCTATGTTATTTCTACAATAACTAGCTTGTATCTCTTACTGCCTTAGCAATATTGAGCAGTTTCAGTAGTTTCTTGAGAGTGTGAGTGTGTGTGTGTGTTTTAACAGCTTTATCAAGGTGTAATGGACATACAATAAACTGGACAAATTTGAAGTGTATAGTTTGGTGAGTTTCAACATATATGTGTACCCATGAAACATACATATTGTTTCAGTAGTTTCAACAGGGCAGAGTCATTGTTTATCTTCCGCTGGACTGTAGTGAGTAAGGTGTTGTGAAACCTTGTGACTAAGCATGTATTCAAACCCAGATGTCCTGGAGTAACTTTACTGACACTTTATGTGATGTATTGAGAAATTCTAGCTCAAAGTAGTAGAGACTTTTAGAGCTGAAAATGAATGTATTGATCTAGTCCAACTCTATTGCTTTACAGGAAGTCAAGGCTTTAGTGGTGAAATAACTTGTGGGCATCATTTATTTACCAAGCAGATATTTACTGAGCCTTTTCCACATCCTATATACCGTATTAAAGACACGGTGTGAACAAAACAAACAGTTCCTTCTCCTGGGGGTGAGGAAGTACTTTGGCCCCCAGAACCTTCACCTTCCTTGCCAGGATTGCTTCAGTATATCTAGCTACCTACGTGGGTGGCCTTGCTTCTCTCCATGTCTCTCAAACCTCAGGCTCCATCCAGGGAGTGACTATCCTAATAAGGCCTGTGAATAGTCGTTGTCTTCTGCTAAAGCCTGTTATTGTGACAGCCTAAGCTCAACCTATTCATGCAGCAGTCCTCTTTCTATTTTTTTTTTTAAACCACAGTGTGCTGATTTGTATGCCTTTTGTTTACCATTCTTTATTCTTTTCTTTCTTCATGGTTTTGAAGACATTATAAAAAAAAATCCTCTGATGGTTTAGTGTGTTTATTCTAAAGGAAACTTAATGAAACTGAATTATAGTTTCAGTCAACTTTAAGAATTGCCCTCTATCAACTGACAGGAATTTTTAAAAGGGCAAGTAACCACCCATAAAAAGAAGAGAGGTATGAAATGTGACCAGATAATGTGTCTGTAACTAATTCAGGTTTTGTGTGTGTGTGTATGTATGTGCGAATTTAAACTCCTTTGATCATGTGGGCAACCATTCTCTGCATAAAGTGGAGGTCTGACTGAGCAGCACTAATGTGCTCTAAATATTGAGGTATGTTTGGCTTGAAGTAGATTGCTGACAAAGGAAGGAGCATGGGGGAAATAAAACCAAGCTGTTTTGAACGCATACAAGGTTAGACTTGGTCCAAAAATGGACTGAAAAGCTTATTCTTTTTTTTTTTTGAAAAGCTTATTCTTGAGTAGCATTTTCTGTGTCATTAAGCAGGGCATTATGTTATAATTCTTCTGTCATCAGAAAATTGGAATCTATATAAAATAAAAAAGAATCAAATAGACAGTCTAGAAATATAATATCTGATCTTAAGAAATAGACAAATCCATAATTACAGTAGGAGATTTTAAACATGCCTTTCTTAGTAATTTTTAGATCATGAAGACAAAAATATCAGTAAGGACACAGACGATTTAAATAACATAAACCAATCTGATCTAATAAACATGTACAAAATACTTCCTCATATTTAATTTTCCTGCAGTCTTTTTATAATCCAAAGTATATACAATCAGGAGTTTATCATTGATCCCACTTAAGGTAGATGTGTCTAGTTCTGTTAGTGCTTTGTGTTACTTTGTTCTAAAGTATATATATTAAAAACAAGCATACTAAAACATACTAAACTTAAAGCATTCTTATGTCTTTGCTTATTTCACATTTTAATAGGATCAAGTCTGACACTTAGCCTTCTAGCCTTGTACACGTTTCTAGCCTTCTCTCCTACCTCTCACCCACCACTGAATGACTTGTGCTGTGCTGTGCTCAGTCATGTCTGGCTCTTTGCAGCCCCATGGACTGGTAGCCCACCAGGTTCCTCTGTCCACGGATTTTCCCAGGCAAGAATACTGGAGCAGGTTGCCATTTCCTACACCAGGAGAGCTTTCTGACCTAGGGATCAAACCTGCCTCTCCTGCATCTCCTGCACTGATAGGTGGATTTTTTACTACTGAGCCACCTGGGAAGCCCTGAGCTATTTGTCCTCCAAAAATGTGAACCTTCAGGTACTGGGCTGCTGTCTGTCTGGTATGCATTTCTCCAGTTCAGCTGTAACCTCCTCTGAAAGCTTTGGTACAGTAACTGTCACTCTGTTGCCTTCCTAGAGCTTTTTGTTTAACATCAGTAAAATGTTTATCTACTTCTGTTGTTAGTTTTTTGTATCTTCTGCTAGAGTGTGAATTCTTTGATAAGGATTTGCTGTGCTTAGTCACTCAGTCGCGTCCGACTCTTTGCAACTCCATGGACTGTATACAGTCTGCCAGGCTCCTCTGTCCGTGGAGATTCTCTGGGCTAGAATACTGGAGTGAGTTGCCATGCCCTCCAGGGAATCTTCTCAACCTAGGGATTGAACCCAGGTCTTCCACATTGCAGGTGGATTCTTTACTGTCTGAGCCACCAGGGAAGCCCAGGAATACTGGGCTAGGTAGCCTATCCCTTCTCCAGGGGAACTTCCCGACCCAGGAATCAAACTGGGGTCTCCTGCATTGCAGGCAGATTCTTTACCACCTGAATTACCGGGAAGCCCTTGATAAGGACAGTGTGGTGCTATTCATACAAAACGTATCACCAGGGAAAGAGTCCCACAGGAAGTGAGACTGGGCAGGTTTTTACAGTTATTTGGAATAAGATCTTTTTCTTTTGGAGATAAGTGCTTTATCTAGAGGGATGCCATGGAATGAAAAGGGAGGATGAGATATATGAGAAATTGTGTGAGAAGAGTTGCAGAATTAACAGTGAGACAGTAGGACAGAGTATCTAGGCAGAGCAAGGCATAACTTTGAGACCTTGAGCCTGGATTAGTAAAAATGATCATGGAAATGGGAAAAAAAACTACTTGGAAGAAGTGTGTGTGTGTGTGTGTGTGTGTGTGTGTTTTCTCTTTAGATGGAAGAGGAGTGAAATTGGAGGTGGTACTGGATGTACCAGTTATAAGTACCTAGTGTACAGTTGGAAGATAGGCTCTGGGGCTTAGGAAAGAGGTCAAGATGATAAAGACATTTAGGAGTTATGAGACATGTGGAAAGCATATGTCAGTGAACTTGATTTTGAAAATTGAATTGATATTGTTTCCTGGCATCATTTAATTGCTTGGAGCCAGAAATTCAACTGAGGGGGAAAAAAAAAAAAAATATATATATATATATATATATATGAACAGATGGATGCTTTTTCATCTCCGAAGTGAATATACTTCTGGCATTTTGTACTGGGATGTTTTCTTTAAGGAATGCCAACAGTTTAGATATTCTCACCCTGTTCATATGTTAAGAATACTATGGATAATCAAATGTGCATAAAGGACTTTTGGTCTTATCTGATTTTGTACATTAAGGAGCTTTTGTACGTTGGACCTCTTCCTTTTCTCTCTCTTTTAACCTGAGTGGCACCTCGTTTAAAAGGAAAGCAAAGTTGTAAAATGATACTCAAACAGGATATTTGCTTCTGTTTGAGTCACCAGTTTGCTTTAGCAAACTGAAGTATAGCCTCATATGAAAAAAATCTCACCTTTAGGAACAGCGTGCTTGTATATTTTGTAATGTAATAGACTTTCATGAAGGTTGAGAACCAAATGCTAAATACCACTTTAGGATGTGGCCCCTAAATCTTCAGATACAGTGTCTAAAACTTAGATGTGTTTTTATTTTTTTAAAACACAGATGGTGGAAAATGAGAAAGTACTTAAAAAACAAACAAACTCTCTCTTTCCCTCCCCTTTTTGCTTTCCCTTCTTCCTGTCCCTCTTGCCTTTCCCTCCCTCATTCTTTTTCTTTTCGTTTCCCTCTCCCTATAAAAGCTACCACCTCATCCTGGGCACCCTGGTTGTATTAACTTCAGCTCTGAAGTGCTTACCCCTCTGAAGTGGTACCAGAACGTGATAAGACACCCATACCCTTCCTTTGGTGGTTGGCCGCACCACCAAATCATTCCTGTGATGTCCCAGCAGACTCCCCAGAATCTCACCCTGCAGCCTCATCACATCACCATGGTGTCAACTCAACAGCCCATGGTCCCCCAGCAACCAATGGTGCCAGTCCCTGGCCAACACTCCATGAATCCAACCCAACAGCACCAGCCAAACTTTCCAGTGTTCATGCAGCAGCCCTTCTGGCCCCAGTCCATCCAGCCATAGCCTCACTAGCCCCCTGCCACCCCAGCTACCCGACCCAGCCCTTGCTGCCAGAGCCACCTTGCCCCCAGTGTTCCCCATGCAGCCTCTGTCCTCCATGTTTCCTGGCCTGCCTCTGGAAGCTTAGCCAGAAACAGACAAGACCAAACAGGAAGAAGTGGATTAAAAGATCAGAAAATGAATTACTTTCAGAATGACACAGGAACACAACAATTTGTTCCTGCCCTCACTTAGTAAATTCTGTAACTAAAAATAAGTACCATTGGCCAGTAAAATGTTTTTAAAATTTTAAAAAATCTTTCTCAGCCATTAAAAAGAATACATTTGAATCAGTTCTAATGAGGTGGATGAAACTGGAGCCTATTATACAAAGTGAAGTAAGCCAGAAAGAAAAGCACCAATACAGTATACTAACGCATATATATGGAATTTAGAAAGATGGTAACGATAACCCTGTATGCGAGACAGCAAAAGAGACACAGACGTATAGAACAGTCTTTTGGACTCTGTGGGAGAGGGCGAGGGTGGGATGACTTTGGAGAATGGCATTGAAACATGTATATTATCATATGTGAAACAAATCACCAGTCCAGGTTCGATGCATGATACAGGATCCTCGGGCTGGTGCACTGGGATGACCCAGAGGTATGGTATGGGGAGGGAGGTGGGAGGGGGGTTCAGGATGGGGGACACATGTACACCGTGGCAGATTCATGTCAATGTATGGCAAAACCACTACAATGTTGTAACGTAATTAGCCTCCAATTAAAATAAATAAATTTATATTTTTAAAAAAATCTTAAAAAAGGAAAATGTGTTCAAAGAATTATGTGAGATAAAGTGTTGGCCAGGTTGGACAAAACTGAAAACAGATTCAGGACAGTGTACTTTAACTTTGTAGAATCATATCATTAGCAAATATATATTCAATGGGAGTGGTGAAGGAAATAGATTTTCATAAGATAAGTTTTTCAGAATACAAAGACCAAGTTCAGGTATGATTTGGTCAAAGCAAACTTGAATTTAAAGACCAGGAATATGGGAACATTTTTTCAAGGGCTCTCTGTTTTTTTCCATTCATTTGACCTAGATCTTTCACTTAAAATTTTGTATGACCATCATGCTCATTAGCTTTTAAAAATATCTCAAGGAGTGCAAAATTATCATTTAATAACTCATTATCTGTAAATAAGTTGTTAACAAAAGTAAAAATTATGAGAACTGCTCATGATCCTGTGAAGTAGTTTTATTAAAGAAATAACAGTAAGCTCCAAATTTAAATATAGAACAGAAATTGCTTATATTTACACATTCTAAAATACTTTTCCTAATGAAAAAAGAATACATTGCATTTTTTTTCTGTAAAAAATTTATGGGGTTTTTGTATCATACAGTTTGATACTTTATAGCTGGCCTACTGAAGGCAAGTTAAAAAAAAAAACAACTTGCTCTGTTTAAATTTCAACATTGTAGCATTGGTTGTATTTTTTTACATTGACTTTCTTAATGAGGCATTAGAGGGAGTCATTTGAATGAACGATTGAATTTATTTAAATACCCTCCATCTCCTTAAAGCTAGACTTCTCTAGTGAAAACAGTAATAGGGATTGGTTCCATGATATGATAATGATGAACTGAGCATCTTAAAGCATATGAAGATTAGTGTGAGACAAATGGATTGAAGGAACTGAACGAGTATGAAGAGATCCTTTGATTTAGCCACCCATACAGTTAGTATTGATCACAATTTGTTGTAGTGCTGGACAGACTCCTAATGGTTACACTTTTCTTCTTTAGTATTGGTAAAGGAATGAAAACATAGGGTAACAGTACATTGCATTCCATTTTTTCTACATAGAAAACTGGTTTGGTAGGTAGGCTTAAAAGCAAAACGTAACTTTTTGTCTTTCTTTGCCATTTCCCCTTGGGAGTAGAGGAAATAGTCTAAATCAGTGGTTTTCAAACTGGGTATATTTGGGGAGAAGGAAGAGAACAGTTAGTTTGGATAACTTTAAGGAAATAAATTTCCAGGTCTTCCATACCTATTCTTAATACTGGTCTGCCTGAGAAGGATGCTGGCAGTGGGGATTCAGTCTCACATCCTCTTCTCCCACTTGACTGAAGAAAGGCATACTTTTCTGTCCATCTGAATCACACTATAGATTGAAGTTTTACAAACTTCCAGTGCACCAAAAATAGAAGGGACAATTTGGTGATTAATGGTATCATAAAAGCATCACTCAAACATCTCATTAAAAGATATATTTTCAGTAATTATTACTTAGGTTTATTTATCAAAATCTGTAATAAAACTGTGCCTTTATTGGTAAATTGTATACCAGTAGTTATTGTGCTAATTCAATCTAGAATTCAAAAATGTAATAGGGCATTAAGGTAATGGAAATTAAGTAAAGGAAATTAATAGAAATTTAAACATGCATACATATGTATTATTATAGATTGAAGTATTATAGGGTGATCAATGAAGGACTTTCAAGCATAAAAGTATATCCCATTTGAGTAGCAATCTGTAGAGCAAATGGAATGGAATAAAAGTTCAAGAAGAAAAAGGGAAGCTGTAAAATTCCTCCTGTTGAAGAAGAGTGTTCATACAAATTTTAAAACTTGATTCTGGGAATCAAATCTCTATAGTATTTTATTTGGCTCCACCTAAAATAATAGTGTAAAATTTTATTTAAAAAATAAAAATTGGGACTTCCCTGGTGATCTAATGGTTAAAACACCAAACTGCCAATTCAGGGGACACAGGTTCCATCCCTGGTCAGGGAACTAAGATCTTATATGCTGTGCAGCACAGCTAAAAGATAAAAAAAATAAATAAATAAATAAAAATTGACATTATGCAAGAAATCACATTGTTAGAAACTATTTAAATTTAAAATCAAATCTTTTAGATACCAGCTTTAAAATATGTGGTGTTGAATGATTTCTCAGTTATTTTCTTATGAATAAAAAGTTTGAAGGTAATTAGTTTAGCTAGCCCCTTAAAAGACTAGTGGGTATTAGAGACTTGCTTATTTATGATTGTTAATAAGTAGGATAAATAACAGATCCTTTATACTATTAGTAAAGTGCTTTATTGCTTCGAGGTATGCCTGTGGTGTGTGCTTCATTCCCAAAATAACATTTTTCTTTGACTGGATAAAGATAATGTTCTGATATCAGACATTTTGTCGTTTAGTCTACGTTGAGTCATACGACATATCAGCTTAAAAAATAAACAAATGTATTAACTGAATCTGACAGTAGCTGCAGCAGTCAGTAATGTCAGGCGTATCTGCAGATCAATGTTCTCTGTGACAGTGAATTTTGTATATGTAGGTTTTCTGTTAAGGAAAAAAAAAAAGACAATGAATCTGAACCAGCTACTTAGCTAAGATTACTTACTATGCAGTTTTTGATATTTAGTATTGGAAAAATTATGTGAAGTTTAACACAGATGGCAAATAATGCCTATTTGTGGCATCTCACAAAAATTCTTAAATTATTCATTACTCAGTTAATATCTCCACTTGTTTCCAGCTTTTTAGATGAGTTTTTTTTTTTTTAAGTAATTTTTAAACTAAAGCTTGAAGTTGGTGAATAAAGACTTTTTGATGTTCTAAAGGTGGGAGAGCTTTGTTTTGCAAACTAAAAGTTTGCTTCTTTTCTGACATTGACTCCTATGGAGTTCTAAAGAGATAGATTATTCTAAAGAGATATATCACGGCTCACAAATTGCCTCCTGAGGATGGCTCATTATTATAGACTCAGAGGAAATGTGCTTAATTTTTATGAGGTTTCACTGAGAAAAGGGTATTTTGTAGATAGCTTTCTGTTATTGATTTCTATGGAATTCCATCATGTCAAAGAACGTATTTTGTATAATTTCAGTTCTTTTAAATTTATTAAGTTTGTTTTATGACTCAGGATGTGGTCTGTTTAAATGTTCCACATGTACTTGAATGTTTTCTGCTGTGGTTGGGTAGGATCTATGATAAATGTCATTTAGATCTGGTTAAGTGACACTTTTGCAGTTCTTATGTATCTGTTGCTGATTTTCTGTCTACTTTTTCTGTTGACTACTGAGAGAGGAATATTGAAGTCTGTGACTATAACTGTAGATTGACTTGTCTCTTCTTTCAGTACTATCAGTTTTTGTCATGTGTTTTGAAGTTCTGTTGTTAGATGTCACATTTAGGATTGTTATATTGTCTTGGTGAATTGACTCTTTTAACATTATGTACTATCCCTCCTTGGATTTCCCTGGTGGCTCAATGGTAAGGAATCCTCCTGCCAGTGCAGAAGATACGGGTTCAATCCCTGATTTGGGAAGATCCCTTGGAGAAGGAAATGGCAACCCATTCTAGTCTTCTTGCCTAGAAATCCCTGTGCATAGAGGAGCCTGGCGTGCTATAGTCCGTGGGGTCACAAAGAGTCAGACATGACTTAATGACTGAACAATAACTATCCCTCCTTCTACCTGGTACTTTTCCTTGCTCAGAAGTCTACTTTAATCTTAATATAGCCATTCCATCTTTCTTTTATGTTTGCATTGTATATGTTTTCCATTGTTTTAACTTACCCATACCATTCTATTTAAAGTGAGCACATAGTTGGGACTTGTTTTTTTATTCAGTTTGACAGTTTTTTTAAGTTGGTGTATTTGCATCATTTACATTGAATGTAATTGTTTATATGTTTGGATTAAGCTCTGCTTTTTAATTATTTTTCTTTTTGTTCATCTGTTTCTTATTCCTTTGTTTCCTCTTTCCTGCCTTCCATTGTATTGTATGGATGTTTATTATATAATTTTAACTATAGTATTTTTTACTGTATTTCTTTGTAAAGTTTGTTTTGGTGGTTGCTCTGGGAATTACAGTTTACGTAATTTTTTACAGTTCTACCTAGAAGTAGTTTACTGCCTCAAGAAGAACATACAAATCTTGCCACCATGCCCTTTATCTTCCCCCACTTTATGTTGCAGTTGTGGTTTATGTATTATATCTATAAACTCCCACCAGGCAGTGTTATACATTTTGCTTTCAACTGTTACACATAGTTTTGAAAACTTAAGAGGAAAAAATAGTTTATTATATTTATCCAAATATTTTCCATTTCTCTTCTTTCATTCCTGAAGTTCCAAGGTTTTCTCTGCTATCATTTCTCTTCTACCCAGAAAACCTTCTTGAGCATTTCTTTTAAAACAGATCTGGCTGTGGGGGATTCTTTTAGCTTTCCATCACAGACAATATCTATTTCCGCCTTCGTTCCTAAAGGATATTTTCCTTGGATATAAAACTCCGGGTTCTGGATTGACTATTCTTTAAAAAAATTTTGTGTGTGTGTATGTCATTGCCTTCTGGCTTTCATGGCTTCTGATGAGAAATTCACAGTCATTTAAATTGTCTTCCTATATAAATGTATCATTTTTCACTGACGACTTTCAAGATTGTTCCCATTGTCTTTGGATTTCAGTACTTTGTGACATATCTAGATGTGAATTTCTCCTGTTTGAGATTTTCTAAGCTTCTTGAAACTCTTGATAACTTCTTGATACTCTTGCATGGAGAATCCCATGAATGGAGGAGCCTGGTGGGCTGCAGTCCATGGGGTCGCGACTGAGCGACTTCACTTTCACTTTTCACTTTCATGCATTGGAGAAGGAAATGGCAACCCACTCCAGTGTTCTTGCCTGGAGAATCCCAGGGATGGCAGAGCCTGGTGGGCTGCCGTCTATGGGGTCGCACAGAGTCGGACACGATTGAAGTAACACTGCAAGCTTCTTGAAATATAAATTTTTGTCTTTTGCCAGATTTGGGAAGTTTTCAGCCATTGTTTCTTCTACTTTTTTTTTTTTTCCAGCATGGCACTCTTTTTTCCTCCCCTTTTGAGATTCTAGTAAGAAGAATATTAGACATTTTGATACTGTTCCTAAAACTCTATTCTTTTACTTTTTTTCTGTTGTTCAGATTAGGTAATTTCTATTTATTTGTCTTCAAATTGACTCCCCTTTGTCATTTCTATTCTTTGTTGAACTCATCCAGTAAATTTTAAAATTTGGTTATATTTTTTACTTCTGAAATCTATTTTTTTAACCTCTTCTGTCTGTTTCTTTTATTTCATTTCAAGACTGTTTAATCTTACCTCTTTAATATTTACCTGGCTATAATAATTACCTTAAGGTTAGTCTGATAATTCCCATACCTGGTTCATCTTGGAGTTGGTGTGCATTATTTTTTCCTTGCAAGATGTTGATATTTGACTAGTTCTTTAAATGTCAAATAATTTAGATTATATTCTGGACATTTTGAATCATATATTATAAGATTGGAGCCTTGTTTAAACCCTATAAAAATGGTAACTTTTTGTTTATTCATTCTGGTAGTGAATGACCCACTTAGGTTCAGTTGCAAGTTTTTACTTGCCTTCAGTAGGCTGTGATTCCAATGTCAATTCAGTTTTCAACACCTTTGTCCTGCCTGTTCAGACCTGTCCTGTGCGAGTACCACCCAGGGAGCAGTGGTCTGCTGTGTAGATCAGTTCTCAGTGACTTTGGTATGCTGTTCAGGGTCAGACCCTCACATGTGCAATTCAGAGTTGAGCTCAGGAGTTCATAGAAAACTTTATAGGATCCCTTTTTTGATCTCTGTCCTGTCTACAGTCACTTCTAAGGTCTCCCAAAATAGATCACGAATAAAGATACCTTACGGTGTTAACTGTCATTAGTTGTCAGGGAAATACAGGTTGGAACCACCATGAGATAGCACTATCCACCTGCCAGGATGCTTATAACTACAAAAGGCTGACCAGTTGCTTGAGCAACTTGTTAGCTAAGGGTGGAGAGCAACTGGAACATATATCTTGATGTGGGAATGTGATACAGTACAGCCACTTTGGAAAACAGCTTCTTGTGAAGTTAAATTTTCACTTACCACATGATCCAGCCACACCTCTCCTAGGTATTTACCCTAAAGACATGAAATAATTTGTCCATGTTAAGACTTAGGCACAGTTTTATTCATAATTACCTAAAGCTGAAACCAAGTCAAATACCCACCACATAGTGATTGAATAAACAAATAAACAAACAAATAGAGGGCTTCCCCGATTGCTCAGCCATAAATAATCCGCCTGCAATGCAGGAGATGCAGGTTTGATCCCTGGGTCCAGGAGATACCCTGGAGAAGGAAATGGGAGCCCACTCCAGTACTCTTGCCTGAGAAAGTCTATAAACAGAGGAACCTGGTGGGGCTACAATCCATGGGGTCACAAAAGAGAGGACACGGCTTAGCCACTAAACGATAACTACATCCATACAATGGGGTCTTCAGTAATGAAAAGGAGAATTTCTATGAGAATGATAATAGAGACTTTAATTGCCAAATATTACAATGTATTATTTTGTAACTCTGCATTCAAATGGGTATATCTTTCCTTTTCTCCTTTGCCTTTTGCTTCTCTTCTTTTCATAGCCATTTGTAAGGCCTCCTCAGATAACCGTTTTGTCTTTTTGCATTTCTGGGGATGGTCTTGATCACTGCCTCCTATACACAGTGTCACAAACCTCTGTTCATAGTTCTTCAGGCACTCTGTCAGATCTAACCCCTTGAATCTATTTGTCACTTCCACTGTATAGTCTGGAGAAAAGGAGAAAAGGAAAGATATACCCATTTGAATGCAGAGTTCCAAAGAATAGCAAGGAGAGATAAGAAAGCCTTCCTCAGTGATCAATGCAAAGAAATAGAGGAAAATAATAGAATGGGAAAGACTAGAGATCTCTTTAAGAAAATTAGAGGTACCAAGGGAACTTTTCACGCAAAGATGGGCACAATAAAGGACAGAAATGGTATGGACCTAACAGAAGCCGAAGATATTAAGAAGAGGTGGCAAGAATACACAGAACTATACAAAAAAGATTTTCACAACCCAGATAATCATGATGGTGTGATCACTCACCTAGAGCCAGACATCCTGGAATGCAAAGTCAGGTGGGCCTTAGGAAGCATCACTATGAACAAAGCTAGTGGAGGTGATGGAATTCCAGTTGAGCTATTTCAAATCCTAAAAGCTGATGCTATGAAAGTGCTGTACTCAGTATACCAGCAAATTTGGAAAACTCAGCAGTGGCCACAGGACTGGAAAAGGTCAGTTTTCATTCCAATCCCAAAGAAAGGCAATGCCAAAGAAAGCTCAAACCACCGCACAATTGCACTCATCTCACACACTAGCAAAGTAATGCTCAAAATTCTCCAAGCCAGGCTTCAACAGTATGTGAACCGTGAACTTCCAGATGTTCAAGCTGGTTTTAGAAAAGGCAGAGGAACCAGAGATCAAATTGCCAACACCCATTGGATCATTGAAAAATCAAGAGAGTTCCAGAAAAACATCTATTTCTGCTTTTATTGACCATGCCAAAGCCTTTGTGTGGATTGCAACAAACTGGAAAATTCTGAAAGAGATGGGAATATGAGACCATGTGACCTGCCTCCTGAGAAATCTGTATGCAGGTCAAGAAGCAAGAGTTAGAACTGGACATGGAACAACAGACTGGTTCCAAATTGGGAAAGGAGTACGTCAAGGCTGTGTATTGTCACCCTGTTTATTTAACTTATATGCAGAGTACATCATGAGACATGCTGGACTGGATGAAGCACAAGCTGGAATCAAGATTGCCAGGAGGAATATCAATAACCTCAGATATGCAGATGACACCACCCTTATGGCAGAAAGTGAAGAAGAACTAAAGAGCCTCTTGATGAAAGTGAAAGAGGAGAGTGAAAAAGTTGGCTTAAAACTCAACATTCAGAAAAGTAAGATCATGGCATCCAGCCCCATCACTTCATGGCAAATAGATGGGGAAACAATGGAAACAGTGACAGACTTTATTTTGGGGGGCTCCAAAATCACTGCAGATGGTGACTGCAGCCATTAAATTAAAAGATGCTTGCTCCTTGGAAGAAAAGTTATGACCAACCTAGACAGCTTATTAAAAAGCAGAGACATTACTTTGCCAGCAAAGGTCCATGTAGTCAGGGCTATGGTTTTTCCTGTGGTCATATATGGATGTGAGAGTTGAACTATAAAGAAAGCTGAGTGCTGAAGAATTGATGTTTTTGAACTGTGGTGTTAGAGAAGACTCTTGAGAGTCCCTTGGATAGGAAGGAGATCCAGCCAGTCCATCCTAAAGGAGATCAGTCCTGAATATTCATTGGAAGGAGTAATGCTGAAGCTGAAACTCCAATACTTTGCCCACTTGATGCAAAAAACTAACTCACTGGAAAAGACCCTGATGCTGGGAAAGATTGAAGGTGAGAGGAGAAAGGGATGACAGAGGATGAGATGGTTGGATGGCATCACCAACTCAATGGACGTGAGTTTGAGCAAACTCCAGGAATTGGTGATGGACAGGGAGGCCTGGCGTGCTGCAGTCCATGGGATCACAAGGAGTCGGACATGACTGAGCGACTGAACTGAACAATGTGTTATAAAACCGTGCTTACTAAATCGGTGTAATTAAGATATCAAAATAAATTGACCAGCAGAACAAAATAGAAAGCATAGTAACAGAAACAAAAGCATTTGGGATATAATTAATGACATTTAAAACAATGGGGAAAGAATTATAGGGATAACTGGTTAACTTTGAGACAAAAATATAGGTGACATTTACCTCAGATCATACCAAATAAAGTCTTAAGTCCATATAGAACATGATGTAAAAATGTAGCCATAAACAAAACCAGAAGCCAACAAGTATTTTTATACTCAGAATGAGAAAAGCCTTTCTAGACAGCAAAGTATTATGAAGCCATAAAAGGAAAAGAATGATAAATTTAGCTACCTAAAAATTGTAAAATATCTCTTGATTAAAAAACTGCCTTAAAAAAAAGTTAAAAAAAAGGATAAAAATAAAGGCATAGAGAATATATCTGGGTAACAATTTAGCATATGTGTATAAAATCTTTAAAATAGGCTTGACCTTAACACAGAAATTCATGTAACTTTGTCTTCTTGTTGCTCTTAGCTGCTGCTGCTGCTAAGTCGCTTCAGTCGTGTCCGACTCTGTGCGACCCCATAGATGGCAGCCCACCAGGCTCCCTCGTCCCTGGAATTCTCCAGGCAAGAACACTGGAGTGGGTTGCCATTTCCTTCTCCAATGCATGAAAGTGAAAAACTGCTCTTAGCTAGTATTTCTTAAATTGCTGCTGAAGAAAGACAGTTAAGGGGTTAACAAAAGAATGCCAGGATGAAGCCTGGTGATTATAGTGTTATAAGAGTCTCCTTCACTGCCTTCTGGCATAATTAAAGTGTGAGTTGACTGTGTTTGCAATTTAATATAGCTATTAAGTTCTTTTTTCCTTAGATGAGAATAATTTTTCCCTATTATGTTTTACATATGCAGAAAAACGATTAGTTCACACTTGTATTGCTCTGAAATTATTTTTAGTGTTCTGTGTTTGTTTTCCTCAAGACTCTACTCTCTGGAATGGAAATATGTCTTCTATTTATACATCCCTGTAATCTTAGTTTGATGACTTACACACAGTGACCATTGTACTGTGACCAATATAGTAGTAAATATTGGAGATTAATAAATATGATTTATGATGAATAGCATACATATGTCCACATATGTACATGCAAGTCAGAGTTGACCGAAAGTGACTAACGTCACTAAATGACTAGATGTGACTGGTGAGTTAAAGTGTTAGTTGCTCAGTTGAGTCTGACTCTTTACGACCCCATGGACTGTTGCCCACCAGGCTCCTCTGTGCATGAGATTCTCCAGGCAAGAACACTGGAGTGGGTAGCCATTCCCTTCTCCAGGGGATCTTCCTGACCCAGGGATCAAACCCAGGTCTCGTGCATTGCAGGCAGATTCTCTACTGTCTGAACCACCAGGAAAGCCCTAAAATATGACTGGTAGGGAGATGAAAAATCATCCTTTCACCTTTTCTGCCAGACCCAAAGTGAGTGCCAAGATGCGGGGAGATAAGAGAAAACCAGAGATGGATAGCTTGCCTTCTAAGAAAAAAAGGTTAAGACAAAGTTACCAGGCTTGTAGTGATGGTAAACCTGCTCATGTCTTTTAGGAAGACAGTCTATTTGACATATCCACATGGATGGTCAATGAGAATCTCAAATTTAATGCATTCAAAATAGAAATCTTAATTTCTCACTGTCCTAGCCTTCTTACTTTCATTACTTCAACAAATATTTATTGAAGGAATACCATGTGCCTGGTACTGTTCTAGTGCTTAGACTATCTGTCAATGAGTATAACAAATATCTCTGCCCTTATGTTGCTTATAATCTAGCAAAGAGAAACAGACAATAAATAATAGGTAAAATTTAAAGTCCTATAGAACAAAAAAGGGTGAGAGGAATTGTGAGTGCTTGTGAGATGGGCTTGGGGACAGTGATGGGGAGAAGTGACTAGAAACTAAGTGGGGAGATCAGGGTGAACCTCATTGTCAAGTTGAAATTGGAGCAAAGAGCTGAAGGTGAGGGAATGAGTCAAGTAGGGATATCCGGGGGAAGAGCACTCCAGGCAAAGGGAATAGCTAGAGCAAAGACCCAAAGTCAGGAGGTACCTAGTGTATCCAGTGAACAGCGGGGTGGCCAGCGTGGCTGGTGCAGCGAGATGATGATGGGGAGAGTGTAAAAGGTGGTGAGAGAGGGAAGGGAGTGGTAGTGGACAAATGATGCAGCGCCTTAGGCTTTGGCTTTTAGTCTAAACGCAACAGGAAGTCCTTGTATAGGGGAACAACCTCTGGCTTACATTTTTGCAGAATTACTCTGGCATCCCTGGAGAGAAGAACACAGAAATGCTAGGGCAGGAACAGGGAGACCTCTTAAGAGTAATTGCAGAAGTCCTGGTGGAGAAAGGATCATGGCTTATATCAGGGCGGCAGCAGTAGAGTTGAGAAATCTTTGGATTCTGGATATATCTTCAAGTTACAACTAGCATGGTTTCCAGATGCTTTAGATGTGAGATGTGACTCCAAGGCTTTTGACCCTGAGTAACTAGATTCTTCCAGTGCTGTTGACCATCGTGGAAGAGACTGCAGGTGGAGCAGGTTTAGGGACGATGAGTCTGTTGTTAGGTTTGTGATACCCAAGTAGAGATATTGAATAGGCCATTGGATGGACAAGTCTGGATTCTGGAAAGAGGTGTAGGTTGGACATAGAAATTTGAGAATTGTCAGCCTGTAGATAATATTAAGCCCCGTGGGGCTGCATGAGGCACCAAGGGAATAGGTAAAGTAAGAGAAGAGGACCAAAGACAAAACCTTGGGCTTGCCACATCTGTTTCCTTTGTTCTCCTTCATCCTCTCAGTTAATGACACTAATGACACTGTCGCCCTAGTTTCTCAAGCCAAAAATCAAGAAGTCATCCTTCATTCCTTTTAAACAAATCTTTTCTCACACCCAGATCTCTCTGCTTCATCTCCTTTACCAGCAACCTAGTTGAAGCCATCATTCTCTTCTAATTCATCTCTCTGCTTTTCTTTTTGTTCCTCTACCACCATTTTTCACCCAGCAGTCAGAATGATCTTTTAAAAAGGCAGTTCAGATTATATCACACCTCTGCTCAAAAACCTCTGATGTTCTGTGCAGCAAGGGAAACAATCAATAGTGAAAAGGCAGCCTACTGAAAAATATTTGCAAACTGTTTATCAGATCAGATCAGATCAGATCAGTCGCTCAGTCATGTCTGACTCTTTGCGACCCCATGAATCACAGCACGCCAGGCCTCCCTGTCCATCACCAACTCCCGGAGTTCACTCAGACTCATGTCCATCGAGTCAGTGATGCCATCCAGCCATCTCATCCTCTGTTGTCCCCTTCTCCTCCTGCCCCCAGTCCCTCCCAGCATCAGAGTCGTTTCCAGTGAGTCAACTCTTTGCATGAGGTGGCCAAAGTACTGGAGTTTCAGCTTTAGCATCATTCCTTCCAAAGAAATCCCAGGGCTGATCTCCTTCAGAATGGACTGGTTGGATCTCCTTGCAGTCCAAGGGACTCTCAAGAGTCTTCTCCAACACCACAGTTCAAAAGCATCAACTCTTTGGCGCTCAGCCTTCTTCACAGTCCAACTCTCACATCCATACATGGCCACAGGAAAAACCATAGCCTTGACTGGATGGACCTTTGTTGGCAAAGTAATGTCTCTGCTTTTGAATATGCTATCTAGGTTGGTCATAACTTTCCTTCCAAGGAGTAAGCGTCTTTTAATGTCATGGCTGCAGTCACCATCTGTAGTGATTTTGGAGCCCCCCAAAATAAAGTCTGACACTGTTTCCACTGTTTCCCCATCTATTTCCCATGAAGTGGTGGGACCAGATGCCATGATCTTCGTTTTCTGAATGTTGAGCTTTAAGCCAACTTTTTCACTCTCCACTTTCACTTTCATCAAGAGGCTTTTGAGTTCCTCTTCACTTTCTGCCATAAGGGTGGTGTCATCTGCATATCTGAGGTTATTGATATTTCTCCCAGCAATCTTGATTCCAGTTTGTGTTTCTTCCAGCCCAGCGTTTCTCATGATATACTCTGCATATAAGTTAAATAAACAGGGTGACAATATGACAATATACAGCCTTGACGAACTCCTTTTCCTATTTGGAACCAGTCTGTTGTTCCATGTCCAGTTCTAACTGTTGCTTCCTGACCTGCATACAAATTTCTCAAGAGGCAGATCAGGCGGTCTGGTATTCCCATCTCTTTCAGAATTTTCCACAGTTTACTGTGATCCACACAGTCAAAGGCTTTGGCATAGTCAATAAAGCAGAAATAGATGTTTTTCTGGAACTCTCTTGCTTTTTCCATGATCCAGTGGATGTTAGCAATTTGATCTCTGGTTCCTCTGCCTTTTCTAAAACCAGCCTGAACATCAGGAAGTTCACGGTTCACATATTGCTGAAGTCTGGCTTGGAGAATTTTGAGCATTACTTTGCTAGTGTGTGAGATGAGTGCAATTGTGCGGTGGTTTGAGCTTTCTTTGGCATTGCCTTTCTTTGGGATTGGAATGAAAACTGACCTTTTCCAGTCCTGTGGCCACTGCTGAGTTTTCCAAATTTGCTGGCATATTGAGTGCAGCACTTTCACAGCATCATCTTTCAGGATTTGGAATAGCTCAACTGGAATTCCATCACCTCCACTAGCTTTGTTCGTAGTGATGCTTTCTAAGGCCCACTTGACTTCACATTCCAGGATGTCTGGCTCTAGGTGAGTGATCACACCATCGTGATTATCTGGGTCGTGAAGATCTTTTTTGTACAGTTCTTTTGTGTATTCTTGCCACCTCTTCTTAATATCTTCTGCTTCTGTTAGGTCCATACCATTTCAGTCCTTTATTGTGCTCATCTTTGCATGAAGTGTTCCTTTGGTATCTCTGATTTTCTTGAAGAGATCCCTAGTCTTTCCCATTCTGTTGTTTTCCTCTATTTCTTTGCATTGATCGCTAAAGAAGGCTTTCTTATCTCTTCTTGCTGTTCTTTGGAACTCTGCATTCAGATGTTTATATCTTTCCTTTTCTCCTTTGCTTTTCGCTTCTCTTCTTTGCACAGCTATTTGTAAGGCCTCCCCAGACAGCCATTTTGCTTTTTTGCATTTCTTTTCTATGGGAATGGTCTTGATCCCTGTCTCCTATACAATGTCACGAACCTCATTCCATAGTTCATCAGGCACTCTATCAGATCTAGTCCCTTAAATCTATTTCTCACTTCCACTGTATAATCATAAGGGATTTGATTTAGGTCATACCTGAATGGTCTAGTGGTTTTCCCTACTTTCTTCAATTTAAGTCTGAATTTGGCAATAAGGAGGTCATGGTCTGAGCCACAGTCAGCTCCTGGTCTTGTTTTTGCTGATTGTATAGAGCTTCTCCATCTTTGGCTGCAAAGAATATAATCAATCTGATTTCGGTATTGACCATCTGGTGATGTCCATGTATAGAGTCTTCTCTTGTGTTGTTGGAAGAGGGTGTTTGTTATGACCAGTGCATTTTCTTGGCAAAACTCTATTAGTCTTTGCCCTGCTTCATTCTGTATTCCAAGACCAAATTTGCCTGTTACTCCAGGTGTTTCTTGACTTCCTACTTTTGCATTCCAGTCCCCTATAATGAAAAGGACATCTTTTTTTGGGTGTTAGTTCTAAAAGGTCTTGTAGGTCTTCATAGAACCATTCAACTTCAGCTTCTTCAGCGTTACTGGTTGGGGCATAGACTTGGATTACTGTGATATTGAATGGTTTGCCTTGGAAACGAACAGAGATCATTCTGTCGTTTTTGAGATTGCATCCAAGTACTGCATTTTGGACTCTCTTTTTGACCATGATGGCCACTCCATTTCTTCTGAGGGATTCCTGCCCGCAGTAGTAGATATAATGGTCATCTGAGTTAAATTCACCCATTCCAGTCCATTTCAGTTCACTGATTCCTAGAATGTTGACATTCACTCTTGCCATTTCTTGTTTGACCACTTCCAATTTGCTTTGATTCATGGACCTGACATTCCAGGTTCCTATGCAATATTGCTTTTTATAGCATCGGACCTTGCTTCTATCACCAGGGGTTAATATTCAGAATACAACTCAACAGAAAACAAGTAATCTGATTAGTAAATGGACAAAGGATTTGAATACACATTTTTTTTTAAATCAATGACCAGCACACATATGAAAAGATGCTTAATATCATTATCAGGGAGAAACAAATCAAAACCACAAAGAGATATCACCTTCTACCTCTTAAGATGATCACTATTAAAAAAAAAAAAAAAGCCGAATTAAAATAGCAAGTTTGATGGAGTTGTGTAGAATTTCAATTCCTTTGCACAGTTGGTAGGAATATAAAATAGTGCAGTTGCTATGGAAAACAGTATGGAGCTTCCTCAAAAAGTTAAAAATAGAATTACCGTATGATTCAACAATCTCACTTAAGGGTATAAATACAAAAGAACTGGAAAAAGGACCTTGAAAATTTGTACACCCATGTTCACTGCAGTGTTATTCACAGTTGCCAAGAAGCTACCTCAATGTTTATTGACAGATGAATGAAGAAAATGTGGTACTTACATCCAGTGAAATGTTATTCAGCCTGAAAAAGGAAGGCAATTACATCTGATAAAGGACTATTATCTAAAATATATTCAAAAACTCTGATAGCTCAGTTGGTAAAGAACCCGCCTGCATTGGAGGAGACCCCGGTTTGATTCCTGGGTTGGGAAGATCTGCTGGAGAAGAGATAGGCTACCCACTCCAGTATTTTGGGGCTTCCTTTGTGGCTCAGCTGGTAAAGAATCCTCCTGCAATGCAGGAGACCTCGGTTTGATCCCTGGGTTGGAAAGATCCCCTGGAGAAAGGAAAGGCTACCCACTCCAGTTTTCTGGCCTGGAGAATTCCACAGACTGTATAGTCCATGGAGTCGTAAAGAGTCAGACAGGACTGAGCAACTTTCACTTTCACTTAAGACTCAACACTAATAAAACAACAACTTCATTTAAAAATGGGCCAGAAACCTCCAGACATCTCACCAACAGATATACAGATGGCAAATAAACATGAAAAGATTCCACATCATATGTCAACAGGGAAATGTAAATTAAAACAAGTTACCGCTACACACCTATCAGAAAGGCCGTACATAGTCCAGAACACTGACAACAGCAAATGCTTGTGAAGAGGTGGAGCAACAGGAACTCTCGTGCATTATTGATGGAAGTGCAAAATGGTACAACCATTTTGGAAGATAGTAATAGATTTTACTACTTTGTCTCTGCTTTCTTTACTTTTGCCTCTCTACTAATGTTGTAAGTGGTTGATCTACTATCTTTTCCATATGTTTGTCTCTGCCATTGAGATTTGTTTCTTTTATCATTTTCTTATTTCTAGTTGTGACCTTTTCTGCTTGGAGAAGTCCCTTTAACGTTTCTTGAAGGGCTGGTTTATTGGTGATAAACTCCTTTAGCTTGTTTGTCTGTCAAAGTCTTTATCACTCCTTCAGATGATAACCTTGCTGGGTATTCTTGGTTGTATTTTTTTTCAGCACTTTGAATATATCATGTCATTCCCTACTGGCCTGCTAAGTTTCTGCTGAAAAGTCAGCTGATAGTCTTATGGGAGTTTCCTTGTATATAATTAGTTGTTTCTCCTTTTGATGCTTTTATGAATCTCTTTATATTTAATTTTTGGCATTTTAAATATAATGTTTCTCGGTGTGCACCTCTTTGAGTTCACCTTGTTTGAGACTGTCTGTGCTTCCTGGACTGGATATCTATTTTTTTCCACTAGTTAGGGAAGTTCTCAGTTACTATTTCTTCAAATAAGTTCTCTTTTTTGTCTTTCTTCTCCTTCTGGGACACTATACTGTAAATGTTAGTATGATTGATGTTGTCCCAGAGGTCATTTAAACTGTCCTCACTTGTCTTTCCTGTTCAGCTTGGGTGATTTTTCTCTACTCTGTCTTCCAGATCACTGATCTAGTATTCTATATCATCTAATCTACTGTTGATTCCCTCTAGTGTATTTTTTTTTTTGTCATCATCTTTTTTTAAAAAACATTTTATTTATTTTTAATGGAAGGATAATTGCTCTACAATATTGTGTTGGTTTCTGCCATACATCGGTATGAATCAGCCATAGGTATACACATGTGCCCTCCCCCTTGAACCTCTCTCCACTTCCCACACAATCCCACCCCTCTAGGTTGTCACAGAGCTCCGAT
Organism: Bos javanicus; assembly: GCF_032452875.1. NCBI lineage: Eukaryota > Metazoa > Chordata > Mammalia > Artiodactyla > Bovidae > Bos > Bos javanicus. Next base: position 22,801,891 of record NC_083886.1, read on the forward strand.
TGAACTGCCTGGGTCATATAGCAAATTCCCACTGCCTTTCTATTTTACATATGGTAGTATATGTGTTTCCATGCTGCTCTGCCCATTTTCCACCCTCTCCTTCCTCGCCCACCACGTCTACCTGTCTGTTCTCTACGTCTGCATCTCCATTGCTGCCCTGCCAATAGGTTCATTAGCACCATTTTTTTGGACTCCATATATATGTGTTAGTTTATGATATTTATTTTTCTCTTTATAACTTTCTTCACTCTGTATAATAGGCTCTAGATTCATCTACATCATTAGAACTGACTCAAATGTGTTCCTTTTTTATGGCTGAGTAATATTCCATTGTATATATACAATTTTAAAAGTTTAAAAATAATATTCCATTGTATATAATACTGTTGATTCCCTCTAGTGTATTTTTCATTTTATTTATTGTATTCTTCAGCCCTAATTGGTCCTTTTTTATATTTTCTAACTCTTTGTTGAAGTTTTCACCGTGTTCATCCATTCTTCAGTGAACATCTTTATGATCCTTACCTTTAACTCTTTATCAGGTAGATTACTTATCTCCATTTCATTTAGGTCTTCTTCTGAGGTTTTGTCTTAGTCTTTCGTGTGGAGCACATTCCTCTGTCTCCTCATTTTGCCTGATTTTCTGTGTTGATTTCTTTGTATAAAGTAAGTCTGTATGTCTCCCAATCTTAGAGAAGTCCTATGGGCTCAGCAGCATGCTCCCCTCTGGCTACCTAAACCAGACACTTGATGGGTGTTCCCTATGTGGGCTGCTTGTTCCTTTCAGTTGTGGCAGGGCCAACTGCTTGGGCACACTGGTGCTGATGCTCAGCATTGTTTGACCACTGGTGGGTGAGGCAGGCCTCCAGCTCTAACAGACTCAAGGGAAGATTCCAAAATGGAGCCCATCTCAGCATGATAGAGTGAAATCACAAAAATAGCTACAACTAGCATCTCAGTCCCCTAGAGGAGTCCCCGCTGCCTCCTGCCTCTCCAGGAGGCTCTCTAAGATCAGCAGGTGTGTCTGATTCAGATGCCTTTCAAACTGTTGCCTCTGTACTGGGACTTGAAGTGAGTGTATTTTTGCATGCACCCTTAGGAGCAGAGTCTTGACTTCCTACAACTCTTTGATGCTCCTGTACATAAGCCCCACTGGTTTTCAAGCCAGACTTTTTGGAGGTTTGTCTTCCTAATGCGGGACCCTGGGCTGGGGATCCTGGTGTTGGTCTTGGACTCCTTGCTCCCCAGGGGTAACTGCCACAATGCTGATAGTCTTCCTGCTAGTGAGTCATTACTCCAGGGATGTGGGTTCTCACTAGAGCATCTGTGCGTCTTCCATACCCATTTTATTGTGGTTCCTTCTTTATATCTTTAGTTGTGGAAAATATTTTCTGCTCTTCTTCAGGTTGTTTTCCAAGATAGTTGTTCTGTAAGTTGTTTTGCCTATGTGAGGTTGAGAGCTCAGGATCTTTCTACTCTACCTTAAAAAAATTTTTTTTTTTAATTTATTTGACTGCATCAGGTCTTAGTTGGTGGGATCTTTGTTATGTCATGTGAGATATTTCACTGTGGTGCATAGAGTCTCTAGTTACGATGTGTGGGCTTCAGTAGTTATGGCACTCAGGTTTAGTTGCTCTGCGGCCTGTGGGATCTTAGTTCCCCAACCAGGGATTGAACTCTTGTCCCCTGCATTGCAAGGTGAATTCTTAACCACTGGATCACCAGGGAAGTCCCTCTACTCTAGCATTTTGATTCAGACTCTTATTGTCACCTTTGTGGTACAGAAGAGTACAGTTAGAATAGTAGGCCCTTAACATCAGTAACCTCAAATATGCAGATGACACCACCCTTATGGCAGAACGTGAAGAGGAACTAAAAAGCCTCTTGATGAAAATGAAAGAGGAGAGTGAAAAAGTTGGCTTAAAGCTCAACATTCAGAAAATGAAGATCATGGCATCTGGTCCCATCACTTCATGGGAAATAGATGGGGAAACAGTGGAAACAATGTCAGACTTTATTTTTCTGGGCTCCAAAATCACTGCAGATGGTGACTGCAGCCATGAAATTAAAAGATGCTTACTCCTTGGAAGAAAAGTTATGACCAACCTAGATAGCATATTGAAAAGCAGAGACATTACTTTGCCAACAAAGGTCCATCTAGTCAAGGCTATGGTTTTTCCAGTGGTCATGTATGGATGTGAGAGTTGGACTGTGAAGAAAGCTGAGCGCCAAAGAGTTGATGCTTTTGAACTGTGGTGTTGGAGAAGACTCTTGAGAGTCCCTTGGACTGCAAGGAGATCCAACCAGTCCATTCTAAAGGAGATCAGTCCTGGGTGTTCTTTGGAAGGAATGATGCTAAAGCTGAAACTCCAGTACTTTGGCCACCTCATGTGAAGAGTTGACTCATTGGAAAAGACTCTGATGCTGGGAGGGATTGGGGGCAGGAGGAGAAGGGGATGACAGAGGATGAGATGGCTGGATGGCATCACTGACTCGATGGACATGAGTCTGAGTGAACTCCAGGAGATGGTGATGGACAGGGAGGCCTGGCGTGCTGCGATTCATGGGGTCGCAAAGAGTCAGACACGACTGAGTGACTGAACTGAACTGAATAATGTTTTGACATGAATGACCTTCATAACTTAAAGATCACTTGAGTATCTTTCATATTCATTCTGTCAGAAATCTTAACCTCTCTATGCCTTACTTCTCACATCTGTAAAATGGGTGAAATAGCAATACCCGCATCATAAAGTTGTTGTAAAGACTAAATGTTAATATGCGTAAAGGTCATAGAACAGAGCTGGTTTGCAGGGAAGAACCAATTCTGACTCCTTGTCGAAACTGTTTCTTTGATTTGCTTTTTGTTGCTTTTGTTATTATAACATACATACTGACCTGCCTCAAAGGACCCTGTCCCTCTTTCTGACTGTTAAACTAAAGTGCCAGGCTTCCCAGTGGTTAAGAATCCCAAAGCAAAGGACACTGGTTTGATCCCTGATCCAGGAAGATCCCACATGCCCTGGAGCAACTAAGCCTGTGCACCACTACTGAGCCAGCACTCACTCTAGAGCCCATGAACCACAGCTCCTGAGCCCACATTCCATAACTGCTGAAGTCCAGGTGCCTGTAGCCCGTGCTCCACAACAAGAGAAGCCACTGCAATGAAAAGCCTGGGCGCTGCAACAAAGAGTAGCCCCTGCCCACTGCAACTAGCAAAGGCACATGCGCAGCACAGCCAAAAAATAAAAATAAATACATGAATAAAATCTCAAACTTAAAAAAACCCCAAAAAACCCAAAGTGCCTTTGTTCAGCTCTGACCCTGTCAGATAATCTGACCCTGTCCACAGAAATTAACATATCCCTTTCACTGGCTGGCCCATTCCTAGAGATACTTTGCAAGACTGATGGCCCTTTTTAAAAACTTTACTTCCTCACTGCCTGTCCCTCTTTATTGTGCCTTTTGACTTTAGTTCCTCACCACTTCTCTGGTTCTGTAAGAGAACCTGGCATCCAGACCCCAGCAAGATGGTTATTTTGAGACAGTCTGCCATCTTCTCTGTCTGCCAGCTTTTCAAATAAAGTTGTCTTCCTTGCCTCAACAATGTGGCAGAGGGAGCAGAGGGAGCAGAGGGAGCTTGGACTCAGTAACACTGGCATATAGTAAACATTCAAATATAGAGCTGTTATCATTATTACTGTTATTATTAATTGTTATATTCATGCTCTTTATAGCTGTTTACCTGTCAGTCAGACACATTTCCTTTATATATATTCCTTTCCAGTGTGTATTCCTTTTACCTTCCTTGTTAGTCTCCTCTGTAATTCAAGAGCCTTCTCTGATTTCAAACTACTTAATGAAAGAGAGTTTATATAAGCAGAGATGGCTTTGGTGTTTTTGAGAGTAGAATCCTGAGAATAAACTTACTTTTTCTTCCATGTTTCAGGTGGTATGCAAGATTATAATTATGTATGGGCCAATTGTTTTGAGATCACGTTAGAACTATCCTGTTGCAAGTACCCACCTGCTTCACAACTTCGACAAGAGTGGGAGAACAATCGTGAGTCTTTGATCACATTGATTGAAAAGGTAAAAGCAGCTATATGGAAGGGTGGGTATGGAAATAATTGATTAAATAGGGGGGAAATTTGTGTATATGAATAAGTCTATGCTAGATACCCTTTGTCTTTTTTTATTATTTAAGATGATAGATAATCTTTAGAAAGTATTAGAATCTATCAGAACATACTCTCAGCCTCCATTACCCTTCCCCTGAGCTCTTTTCTTCTGGAGAGCTTCCTTTGTCTATCTTACAACACTTCTACAACTTGAAGTAATTAGGAATTAAATAAATAATTAGCAAAAGTTGTATCATCAGATTCTTCCAACGCCATGCGATCATATTTGCTAGAGAACCTGTACCACCATATGAACCACAACGTAAGTTTAACTTACGTACCAGGCAGGCTAATATATTATTACATATACCAGAAATCGAGGGCTCCCAGGTGGCGCTAAAGAACCCCCTGCCAATGCAGGAGACCTAAGAGACACAGGTGCCATCCCTGGGTTGGGAAGGTCCTGGAGGAAAGCATGGAAACCTGCTCTAGTAGTCTTGCCTGGAGCATCCCGTGGACAGAGGAGCCTGACGTAATACAGTCCATAGGTTTTCAAAGAGTCAGACACGACTTAAGTGACTTAGCACGCACGCACACATCCCAGATATTATCAATTGTATCTTGTTGAGAAAAGCAGAAGTCTAGCTTTGAGAAGAGGGAATTTCAAAAGTACTTTACCAGCCTAGGTTTCAGATGACTTAAGTTTCAGGATTTAATCTTTTTGGTCTGTATTTTATTTTAACTTGGAGGGATTGAAAAATGTTTCAGAGGGCTAGAGGAATAACTTTATTTTTGAGAAATTCTAGCATCAATGCAGAGAGGCTATTCTCTCTTGCCTTCCAAATTGACTTTCTCTGAGCAGTCTATGTTGATTCTTGTTTTTCTAGGTCCACATTGGCGTTGAAGGATTTGTTACAGATTCAGTAACAGGAGCTGGCTTAGAGAATGCAACTATCTCAGTGGCTGGTATTAATCATAATATCACAACAGGAAGATTTGGTGATTTCCACAGATTACTTGTTCCTGGAACTTATAACATAACAGCAGTTTTAACTGGGTATGAATTTTATCTTTCAATTTGTTAATATGGTGTATCACATTGATTGGTTTGTGTGTATTGAAGAATCCTTGCATCCCTGGGATAAACCCCACTTGATCATGGTATATGATCCTTTTAATGTGTTGGTGGATTCTCTTTGCTACAATTTTGTTGAGGATTTTTGCATTGATGTTCATCAGTGACATTGGCCTATAATTTTCTTTTTTGTGTGATATCTTTTTCTGCTTTTGGTGTCAGGATGATGGTTGTAAAATGAGTGTGGGAGTGGTTCTCCCTGTGCAATTTTTTGAAAGTTTGAGCAGGATGGATGTTAGCTCTTCTCTAAACATAACTAGATAAGAATTTAAACTAGACTCTTAAAATGTCAAGCTTCTGTTTATATCTAGACAGAAATACGTTTGGGGAGATCTTACTATATCTGGCTTTTGTTTTTCCTTGTTTTCCGATTTTTTTCCCCCTTTTGTAATGAGAAAATACTACAGTAGAGTCTTTTGTCACATTAACTATACAACTGGATAGGAAGCATAGTTGTAAAATTGGGAGGAAGGAGTTTTAAAAGCTCAAGGCTAATTGAAAACCAGGGTAGAAAAAACTCAGGACTCTACAAAAGACACTTTTGAAGAGCTGTCTTACCATCAGGTTTCTAATACACAAAATGAGTGGTTACCTACGCCCTCTGGAAGCCTTTCTGTAAGCTCATTTTGCTAAGGATTTACCTGTAGCAAATAAATTATCTTCAATTTTGAACTTTCCTATTTGGTAAAGTAGTTGGAATGTCAGTTTGATAAGGTGCTATGAAGAATTGGATCATTTATCCCTACTTTGAGTATTGTAGGAATGGTTACAAATGGATCAACAACCTCCATTTTTCATTGTATTCTCTTCTTTGAATATAACTTTTTATAAGCATTCTAATGTGTGGAACCTGAAAGGATGGTAAGAGAAATAGTTCTTTAAAGACTTAATCTGAGATGCTTTATGAAATAATATCCTAAAAGTCTTGAATTTGCACATTTCTCTTTATTTGATTTCATTTTTGAGAGACAGTGCAAGAGTATGAAAAGGCTGTTGTGCTTTTATAATGTTAAAGCATTGTCTGTTTCAGTTTAACTCCAAGCCCATCTACTTTTTCGAATTTTTCTTTTCAGATATATGCCACTGACTGTTAATAATATCATAGTGAAAGAAGGACCAGCCACAAAGGTGAATTTTCCCCTACGACCGACTGTGGCTTCAGTAATCCCTGACACAACTGAGGCTGTAGTAACGGCTAGCACAGTTGCTACACCTAATAGTCCTCCTGGAACACAGTCTACCCACCAGCCAATTCAACCACAGGACTTTCACCACCACCATTTCCCTGACATGGAAATCTTCTTGAGAAGGTTTGCCAATGAGTATCCTAACATCACCCGACTTTATTCATTGGGAAAATCGGTAGAGTCAAGAGAACTTTATGTAATGGAGATATCTGATAACCCAGGTGTCCATGAACCAGGTAATTGGTGTAGTGTCACACATAATTTCAGTACTGCTTCTCAGAGCTGTGGGCTATATTTCTTTGCTTCATCTAGAAAGGTCACCTGTAGTATTTATAACTGGATTAAAGAAAATGGAACCAATCTTCTGCTAGGAAAAAAAAAAGCATTTGATAATCCATATTATGCACCATGGGCTTCCCTGGTGGCTCAGATGGTAAAGAATCTGCCTGCAATGTGGGAAACCGAGACCTGGGTTCGATCCCTGGATTGGGAAGATCACTTAGAGAAGGGAATGGCTACGCAGTCCAGTATTCTTGCTTGGAGAATTCCATGGACAGAGGAGCCTGGCAGCCTACAGTCCATGGGGTCACAGAGGGTCGGACACAAATGAGCGACTTATGTATTATGCAGCATATTTAGCATACTACACACACAGATTAGATTATTCCTGCTAGAAGTATTTTTATTTTTGTAGCATATGATATATGTATGTATATATATATATATATATATATATATATATATATATATATATGCTGTTTAGTCACTAAGTTGTGTCTGACTCTTGCGACCCCTTGGACTGCAGCCTACCAGGCTCCTCTGTCCATGGGATTTCCCAAACAAGAATACTAGAGTGGGTTGCCATTTCCTTCTCCAGGAGATCTTCCTGACCCAGGAATCAAACCTGAGTCTCCTGCATTGGCCGGCAGATTCCTTATCACTGAGCCACCAGAGAAGCCCTTCTATGTATATATACATATTCATATATATATATATATATATAATATATGTTTACTTTGAGCTTGCTACCTGACATGTAGTAGTAACAAAGCTGCTTTATAAGATGCTTTTTCCTGTTTCTTTTGTCAAAATATAGCTTACATTTTTGGTTCAAGGTCTTTGTGTATTGGGTGAAAAGTGAGCAAGTCTAGGATGAATGAAGAGGAAAAAAGGTCTTCCATGTAATTCTGTTTTCAGGTGAACCAGAATTTAAGTACATTGGAAATATGCATGGAAATGAAGTGGTTGGAAGAGAACTGCTACTGAACCTCATCGAATACCTTTGTAAGAACTTTGGTACAGATCCTGAAGTAACAGATTTGGTTCTTAACACTAGAATTCACCTTATGCCATCCATGAATCCTGATGGGTATGAAAAGGCCCAGGAAGGTAAAGAATAGTTGTCTATTAACGCTTAATCATTTTGATTATCATTCAGTTCAGTTGCTAAGTCATGCCTGACTCTGCGACCCTATGGACTGCAACATGCCAGGCTTTCCTGTCCTTCACCATCTCCTAGAGTTTGCTCACTCATGTCCATTGTTTATCATATGGCATAATTATTTGAGCATAGAAAATAATTTGAACTGGTTGTTTCCCTAAAATTTCTTCTTGTTTTAGTCTTATAATTTATCATTGGTTTTAGCTTTTGTATTCTTTTAAGATAGGCTAGTTTATTCACCAATTATGCCATCAAGTGTATATTTAATGAAGTCTCCACTTTGGTAATGGTTCTTGTTTACTAAAATAATGTAAGATTTTAATAAATTGCTCCATGTTAACATTAATTTTTGTTAAATTATTTTGTTGGGAACCTTATCTAATAAGTGAAAACTCAAAGCAAACTTTTTGACTCCCAGTTCTACTCTGCATGTATATGTAGTCTAAACCTGCTGAGTTACTGATTTCCCATTCCTCTACCTTCCCTGGGCTAGCCGTCTCTGCTGGGGCATCACAGTAAGGGCAAGGAGAGCAGTTTTATTACACGGGCCACCTTATGTAGAACACTGCAGAGTGAGAATCCATCTTTTCCTAACCTGTGGTTCCTTCCAGACAGTGATACCAGTGAATAGAATAGATCCCACAATATGAATATGCGGCCACATGGTTTGTTACTGTCACTGATTGAACACTGAGAGACTGGATTAGTGAATGACTGAGCCTGGTGGGCTGTAGTCCATGGGGTCGCTAGGAGTCGGACACAACTGAAGCGACTTAGCAGTAGCAGCAGCAGCTACTGCTACTGCTGCTAAGTCACTTCAGTCGTGTCTGACTCTGTGCGACCCCATAGACGTCTGGTAGCCCACCAGGCTCCCCCGTCCCTGGGATTCTCCAGGCAAGAACACTGGAGTGGGTTGCCATTTCCTTCTCCAGTGCATGAAAGTGAAAAGTGAAAGTAAAGTCGCTCAGTCGTGTCCGACTCTCAGCGACCCCATGGACTGCAGCCTACCAGGCTCCTCCATCCATGGGATTTTCCAGGCAAGAGTACTGGAGTGGGGTGCCATTGCCTTCTCCAGCAGCAGCAGTGACCTATATATCAGTACAATAAAATCCCCCTCATATCAGTCCTGCCCACTTAATACTCTGATCACATTGTTGTATGTGGATTATTGACAATTGAGCAATATTTTCATATAATTTGTATGATTGGGCTTTTTCTCCCCTCAAAGTATGATGAAAGGCAGAAATGAAAGGATAATGGTTTTACCTTCCTATTCAAAAGACCTGGAAGAGATACATTTTTTTTTAAACATAAAAACAGTGTTTTAATCATGTTACCTAACTGAACTTGGGTCCACTCACCTGCCGCACAGCAAAGCCAGTTTACTAATACCAGGTTGCCATGAAGTAAAGTATAGGACTTATTTTATTTGCAGACATCAAACAAGGATTATGGGTAGCTTATGCTCAACAGACCCAAATTCCTCTATGGCTTTCAGGGAAGGGTTTTTAAAGGCAACATTTGGGGTGATGGTGCCCGGTGCATGACTTTCTTCAGGTTGGTGGTGATGTAACAGGATGATGTTTCAGGAATCTTAATTATCAGCTGTCTTAGTTGAAGGTTGACCAGTTGGTTTCAACCAGTCTGGGGTCTACATGCTTGTGCTCAGCAGAGTCATCTTCCCCTACTAAGTAGGGGCCTTAGTTCCTGCTGAACAATTGAAGGAGATGTGTCAGATTATATGTATCCTGGAGGAGGAACTAGGACAGTTTTATCCTGAACTGTTGTCATTACTTTTTGGGCTTAACTTCTTTTCCTTTGTTTCTGAATTTCCTCGCTTCCCTAATTAGTCATTGCTTGTGGATCTCAGAGAAGACCTCAGAAATGAAAGTCTTTTCTCTGCAGACAAGAATTGGGGCATGCAGAGGAGCTTTCGTACCTGGGAAGGCCTCACAGGGTCCTGCTCAGTTTCAGCTGTAGTGTGATAGATCATAGTGAAGCCTAATGTGTTCACACTTAGCTTTGAGTTAAGATAGCTGAAGTCATTTGTGCTGGATTAAAATGTAAGTGAAATATAGCTTACATTTGAATCTTTTATCATACAGGAGATCTAGTAAGTGTAATCGGCAGAAACAACAGCAACAACTTTGACCTGAACCGGAATTTCCCAGACCAGTTCGTTCAGATCACAGAGCCCACCCAACCAGAAACTATTGCTGTGATGAGCTGGATGAAGACCTATCCATTTGTGCTATCAGCAAACCTGCATGGAGGTAACAGCAGTTTGATATTCCACTAATTAATTCTTGTTGAGAGCATTTGAAAATCCTGGTGGAATTTTATGTGTTTATTGTCTTAGGCTCTATTAAAGTGGGTATCCTGTTATTGCTTTTATGGCAGACAACAACAAAGGTCTTTTCTCATTACTTTTTAAGCCAGTTTCCTGGCTGTTTTCCCGTCCTGCCCCCTGCCCTGTCCCCATATTCCTCTGTACTCCCTCTTTCCATCACCCCCCCTTTCCTCTTTCTGTCTCTCACTCTCTCCCCACTTCCCTTTTCCTCCTCCCTTCCTCCATTTCTCTCTCACCTAGTTCTTCAAGTGGTTTATGTTTATTCCTCACAACTGTTTTATATTTATCCCTCACACATGTTTTATATTTATCCCTTTTCCTGGGAATTTGGTAACATGTTCTTTGTCATTCATAAAAATTAAACACTAACAGATCCAAATGTTAGTTCTATTTCTCCCTAAAGTTTAATAAGCCCTTTTATGTAGGTTTAGATTTTGACATTCTGTCTTTCATCTGCTGTGTATTTAACTGCAACACAGGGACCTCATTCTTATGTAGTACCTGAGTTTATACACTTCCATATAATTCAGCCAGAATTTATCAGTTGAATAGGATGAGAGGTCAAGATTAAAAATCATTACAGTGTCCAACTATGGTTGTGTAAATAAGTGTCAATACCCAAGAGACCCGAAAACTTATGTCTACATGTAAACTTATATGTGGATGTTCATAATAGCAGTACTCATAATCACCAAAATATAAATAACCCAAATGTTGACTTACTGATGATTAAATGAAATATGCTATACAATTGAATGTTATTTGGCAATGAAAAGGAAAAGAGTACTGATGCATGCTACAACATAAATGAGCCTTGAAAACATTCTAAGTGATAGAATTCAATCATAAGAAACCATATATTATATGATTACATTTTAATGAAATACTCAGAAATAGGCAAGCCCATAGAGACAGAAAATAGATTAGAGGTGGGAGAGAAGGGGTCACTGCTAATGGGTATGGATTTTGTTTTTGTTTTTGTTAAGTAATGAAATGGTCTGTAACTAGATAGTAGGGATGGTTGTACAACCCTGTGAATATATGGAACAACATTGAATTTTATACTTTAAATGGATGGATTGTACAGTATGTGAATTATATCTCAGTAAATTAAAAAAAAAAAGAATGAAAGTATTAACACCCGGGGCAATACATAAGAAATTTACTGTCAATATTTGTTAGACCATACAAGATTTGAGATTTGATGGCGTTGAGATTTGATGGCGTATAGATTAACCTGCCTTTTTAGAAATGACAGTATATGTTTAAGGATATTTGTATTTAAGAAGTAAATCAAGATTCCCCCAAAATGGCTTTGAAAGTTTGCCAACAGTAGGATAAAAGTCTTTTATAACTGGACAAATATATTTGTCCAGAATTGTCATGGACAATTCTCAAAGACCCAAATAGGAATTATGAAGTTACAGCCTGGTTAGCATTTTTTTTTTCTTTTTGCCTTTTTATTACTTTATTGATTGCATACCATGTGTGACAGAAAATATTTTTGTTTTGAGCTTTTAAAAATATTCTCAGAATACATCAAATGTCATGTTGACTAAATCTGAAAACATAATTCTAGTTACATTCCAGTGAGAATAATTTACATATGTACACATGTGGTATCAAGACCTTGGCATGGTGGGGGATAGATCTTTAATCATGTAGATATGTTTCTTTCCATGACATATTTCATTTTCTCATCTTTAAAATCTTTAAATGAGTTTTGAAATCTTGGCAAAGAAATTTAACAGAGGAATTCCTTGCTGCCAACTTAACAATTTACAAGGATTTTGAAAGAATTTAGAGAAAAGTAAGATTTACTTTTGTAAATTTTATGTTAATTTTTATTTAGGTGAAATTCATATCACATTAGCCATGTTAAAGTAAATAATTCAGTGACATTTAGTGCATTCACAATGTTGTGTCATAACCATCTCTATTTTGTTAGAAAACATTTTCATCTCCCCAAAAGGAAACCCCTTACCCATGAAGCAGTTGTTCCTATCCCCAAGCCCCGCAAGCCCTCGGTAACCAGCAATCCACATTCTGTCTCTATGGACTTACCTGTTTTGGATATTTCACAGGAATGAAATCATACAATGTACGACCCTTTGTGTCTGTCTCTATCCACTTGGCATAATGTTTTCAAAGATCATTCTCGTTGTAGCATGTATTCGTACTTTATTTCTTTTTATGACTGAATACTACTCCATTGTAGGTATATACCATAATTTGTTTATCTGTGTATCTGTGGATGGATATTTGGGTTGTTTTTATTTCTCACTGTTACCAATAATACTACTGTGCACATTGGCATACAATATCTGAGTCCCTGTTTTCAATTCTTTGAGGTTAACCTGTGTTTGGCTTTTTGATGGAAATGCCAACATGTTTAGCTTCTTGATGAACTTCCAAACTGCTCCACAGTAGCAATACCATTTTACGTTCCCATCAGCAATATATGAGGGTTCTGGTTTTTCCACATCCTTACTTACCTTGTTAATTTGTGGTTTTTTGATTGTGCCATTTTAGTGGCTGAGAGGTGATATCTTACTGAAATTGAGGTTTGTGCTTCCCTGATGACTAATGATACTGAGCATGTTCTTGTGTGCTTCTTGGTCATTTGAATATCTTATTTGGAGAAATTCCAGTTCAAGTCTTTCACCCATTTTTAATTGGGTTTTTCATCTTTTTGTTGAGTTGCAGGATTTCTTGACATAGTCTGGGCTCTAGGCCCTTATCAAATTGCTTATTTGCACATATTTTCTCCCATTCTATAGGCTATATTTTAACTTTCTTAATGACCTCTGATGCACCCTTTTTTTAATATTGATGAAGTCAAATTTATCTTTTTGTAAATTTTGTAAAAAGCTCATGCTTTTTGTGTTGATACTAATTTTTTAAAAATAAACTTTTATAGGAATATCCTAAGTCTTTTATGACATTTTTTTTTGGCCTTAGAAAATTAACCATTTGAAAGGCAATATTAAGTAGAAGTTGACTTTTTTCAGTTGTAATTTTTAAACCCGAGTCATCAATTCAGGGTGAAATTTAGAGAATTTTTTGGAGTAATTTGTCTAAAAACAGGTGTTGAAGTACACTTACCTTATTAGAACTGTTTTGAGAAATAAAATGAGTGTTTATACTTGTTTCTTAAAGAAAAATTTTTAAAACAGATGAATGTTTGCTGGTATTTGTTACCACAGGATTACTTCATCTGGATTCAAGTTGAGTATGTTCCTTCACTTCTGCATGCAGGAAGTGGCATGACAAAAAGGCAAAATGAATAGCCTAATGAAGGCAGAATAAATGGACACATGGACAAATGAAATTCATGTGAATAATAGGAAGATAAGGGGTTTGATTCTTTGGTGGGGGAGTAGGCTCAGGCCTCCTGCCAGAGAAGCATCCTAATTGCTTCATTTCCTATGGGTACCATGAAGGAAGTTGACATCCTTTCTGTGTGTTTTAAAACACACTCTCTGTACTTTAGGTCATGAAAAAACCATATGATATAACTCCAGTTGACAAATTTATAACATGAACATAAAAGAAATTTTTAGCATTTGTTTCTGGGTGAAGGTCGGGACTAGTTCTCCTATCCATAAGTTGTTTGCTGCTGCTGCTGCTACTAAGTCACTTCAGTTGTGTCCGACTCTGTGCGACCCCATAGATGGCAGCCACCAGGCTCCCCCGCCCCTGGGATTCTCCAGGCAAGAACACTGGAGTGGGTTGCCATTTCCTTTTCCAACGCATGAAAGTTAAAAGTGAAAGTGAAGTCGCTCAGTCGTGTCGGACTCTTAGCAATCCCATGGACTGCAGCCCACCAGGCTCCTCTGTCCATGGGATTCTCCAGGCAAGAGTACAGGAGTGGGGTGCCATTGCCTTCTCCAAACATAAGTTGTTTAGCATCTCTAATTTAGACTCCACATCTACAAAGTGAAGAGGGTGGGTTAATTGGACTTCAAGAGTTCTTTCTTATTTTAAAATTCTTTGAGCTTATAAATGTCTGAATTTACCAAAAAAAAATCAAGTTTTGCTCACATTTTCTGATCCTTAGTATTACAAAAGTGAAATTGTTTAATTAAGCCTGTATACTTCCGATTTCAGTTCTAATGTGTAAATTATGCCTGTGAGTTCAGGTAAACTCCCAAGACCTTTCCAGTTAATGCAGCCTTTAAGTGTCATGCACAGCTGTTTAATATTAATATTTTATTTATCTACTTTGATTTTCTCCCAAGGAAGTTAACAACTTTTTCATTTCTGTTAAGGAAATTAGTCTTGGAAAATTGCATTGGTGTCCTGTCCCTGGCAGTATTGTGAAAAGCTTACTTTCTGTTAATGCTCCATCTTGCAAGAAATAACACAATACATTTTCCTCATTTCCCTTATAGGTACTTTGGTGGTTAACTACCCTTTTGATGATGATGAACAAGGCATTGCCACATATAGTAAATCACCAGATGATGCTGTGTTTCAACAAATAGCACTTTCTTATTCCAAGGTAGGCTTGTGCCCAAACATGAAATGTTATAAAAATTAATTTTTCGTTAAAAGATGCATTAAGACAAAGCCCTACAAGTCTCAGGTCAAGTGCTTTCTTCTCTGTTAAGCCTTCCTTTTTTCCTTGCAGACCACTTTACTTCTTTTTCTTCTTTGTTTCCCACCTCACTTTTAAATGTGCTGCATGTGGTCTACAGCCATACCACCCTGAACGCTCCCAGTCTCGTCTAAATGTACTTAGCGTGTTTCCCCATTAGCCTTTAAGCTCACGTAATGTCTTTTCATCTATAGCTTTTAGCACAGTACCTGGAATGTAATAAACTAATAAACTGCTAGTTTATTTCATTTGACAAATACTTAACTATAAATCTCATAAAGTAGTCTGTGGTGGAGTGGGGTTGACAAGTTACAGCTCTAGGACAAAATCCAACCTACCACCTGTTCTTACAAATAAAGTTTTATTGACACACAGCCACATCCATTCTTTAAAATATTGTCTGTTGCTGCTTTCTCAGTCAACATTTGAACATAAGTCAGTGTAATTTACCACGTTCACAGACTAAAGAAGACAAACACTACAGTCATCTCAATAGATGCAGAGGGCAGAATCAAGTCATTGCAACAGAACCTTCTGAGTCTGTAAAGCCTAAAATTTTTACTATCTGGCTCTTTACAGGAAAAAAATTGCCAACCTATAGTCTAAGGTATTTAAGCACCCAGTAGTAACATACTACAGGGAGCAGGTAGAAATTTCTGTATTTTGTAAACTTCCTATAATGAATATACGTTACTTTCATAATCAGAAATGTTGTATGAAATTTTATTTTAAAAATTGTTATTGAAAACATGTTAAAAGTTGAGGCTTGGGAACTAGGCTTGTTAGTTTCTGGTTTTGGTCTTACTATTGACTCAGTCTGTGATGTTACTGGTCATTGATAAGTGAAACTTATTACTGCAGTTCTGCACTCTCCAGTCAGGCCCTTCTGTCATTTTGCTTTTCCCACTCCCTCATTCTATACAAGGTGAACTTGTGAGATTGTTCAGAGTTTCTAACAGGGAGTACGTGTCTTATTTCACTTTAAAGTATAGTTGTCTTTGGTTTGGACATGCCATTTTAGAGGGATATACCTGAAATAATTTTTTTTTAAATGAGAAAACTTCCAAATCATCAAAGTAGAAACTAAGAGATAAAATTTTATACGTGTCCCCATCACATTCTGCCCATTATTATCGTTCCACTTTTCACCCTCTTTGTAACTTTGCATTCCTTAGCCTCTTTTTATTTTCTTTGACCTTTAACCCTTTTGATTTGGTTTCTTTTCTACCCAGCCTAGACCCATGGACATACCTTTCAGTGATGGGTCTTAGGATCTTTTATGCCCTTTTGACATATCTGCCTTGCCAATGGCCAACCCTTATTAATTATAGTCATCTCTCTGATACATCCCAGAGAAGTCACACAGTTATGGCAGTTGACTACAATATGTATATATAGTGCACTTTAACTTCAGCCTAGCCCTCCGTTCTCCCCAGCAAGCAACTTGACTCCCTGGCTCATTTCCCGCTATGGTGATGCTGAGCTTTTATCCTCTACTTGAGCCTTCTAATCCCAGCTTTGTTTGTCTTTCTCTCTATGGATCACTTTGCCTTGAACTAAAGCAGAGCTGTGAATAATCTGACATGCATTCATTCCGATTCTGTCTTCTCAATTATTGTTCATTTTACTCATATTCTTCATTTTTTTCTCCTAATTTTTAAAAAATTGAAGTACATATGATGTGTAATATTATGTTACAGGTGTATAATATAGTGATTCACAATTTTTAAGGATTGTGCTCCATTTATAGTCATTATAAAATATCAGCTATTTCCCTGTGTTATTCAGTATATCCTTGTAGCTTACTTTATACATGATAATTTGTACCTCTTAATCCCCTACTCCTGTATTGCCCCTCCCTTTTCCTCTCCCCACTGATAATCACTGGTTTGTTCTCTGTATCTCTGAGTCTGTTTTGTTATGTTCACTAATTTGTTGTATATTTTAAATTCTACATATAAGTGATATCATACAGTGTTTGTCTTTCTTTGTATGATTTATTTCGAATTAGCATAAAACCTTCCCAAAATCAATGAAGACAAAAGTGGGAAGTTTAAGGAAAGGCAGGCGTTAAGATGATTCAGAATGACCACCAAGCAGTGAATGTGCCCTTAATCTGAAACCTAAATCTGAAAATACTAACATAATAACTGGGCAGGTGAAATCAGTGGAATACATGGAGGAGGTTTCAAAGTACATACAAATTAAAGGATCTGGTGTATTTAAAGGGATAAGCACAATTTAAAAGGGCAGGTGGTGGATTTTAAGGAAAATCTTCCAAACACATAGCTTCTGGGAGAGAAGAAAAGCAAAAAGAAAGGAAGAAGTGCCTGCCCTTTGACAATTAGTGAAGAGAAAAGAGAAAAGGGTCAAAAAATGGTCAAATGTTATATGTCAAAATAGGAAATGATTGGTGATTTCTGGCTTTATATTTTTCTTCTTTTTGCTTGCCTCAATTTTCTAATTTTCTACAATAACTTTTATTATATTTTAAGTATAATGAAATTTAATTTTAATTCAATTAAGTGAAAGTGAAAAAACAGCTATAGAATGTGACAGATCTCAAGGGAAGAGAAAATTTCAAGCAGGCATTTGTGGAACACTAGTGGTATTTGAATAAAATGTAGGTTATTTTAGTTCATAGCATCATACCAATATTAGGGCTTCCCTGGTGGCTCAGACAGTAAAGAATCTGCATGTAATGTGGGAGACCTAGGCTCAGTCCCTGGGTTGGGAAGATTCCCTGGAGGAGGGCATGGCAACTCACTCCAGTATTCTTGCCTGGAGAATCCCCAAGGACAGAGGAGCCTGATGGGCTACAGTCCATGGGGTTGCAAAGAGTCGGACGCAACTGAATTAGTTTTTTTGTTTTGATCAATGTGCTATGATTATATAAAATGCTAACATAGGAAATAGTGGATCAAAGATGTATAAAACTCAGTACTATTTTTGCAGCATTTCTACAAGTCTTAAATTAGTTCAAAAGAAGAATAAGAAACCTGAATAGTTTTCACTTGTCTCTACTTCCTTGTTGTTCTCTCATGCCTCAGTTTCTTGTCATCAATCTTCCACCTACACTGTTTCATCTGGAAGCGCCACCTCAAAGGTCCCCAGAAGCCTATTTTAAACTTTAACACTCTTGTCTTCTCCCTTTGTACACATATACAACATGTACATAAATATTCCAGTAATCTAAAGTAATAACTTTCATTTGATAGTAGAGTGGTATAAATGGTAAGCCTGTAAATGGTATGTTAAGTGTATGAAAGGGGATTGTTTTGTATATTTTAAAGTTAAATGGTTAATTCTCAGTGGGGGGAAAGTAAGAAATTATTTCTCTCTTTATACTTTTCTGTACTTTTTATTTTCTATTTACAAAAGAGAGAGGTGAAGTTTTGACCATCTTCCAGAGCTAAATTTCTTCAGGAAAATTCCCCTGTCACTCTAGTCAGAGATAATCTTTCTCTCCTCTAGCTTTCAATAGCGTTTATTTGTGCCTCTATAGAATTTTTTTTTTTTTTACTCCGTATTGAGCAAACAATTGCACACATGCCGTGCTAGACACTGCTGGAGACTGAGGACACAAAGACGCGAACTGTTTCAAGGAGCAGGGTATTGTGTTTAGGGAAGAAAAAGGTGAACCAGTTGTAGCAGAATAAAATAACTACAAAGAACAGAAGGGCTGCCTCAGTCCCTAACAAGTCAGAGAAAGATGCTTACCTGTCCTTGTTTGTGAACTACCTTTTAGGGACTTTAAGCCTCTTGAGATCATGAAATGAAAGTATGAATATGAACAGTTTGGTTTTGCTTTTGAGAGGGATTGGGTTGGATTTTTATATTACTTGTAAATACAAGTAATAAATGAAGCCTTCAGTTTTCTTTTAACAGAGCATAAACTGTTTAATTTTGGTTTTAAAAAGTAGGTAGTAAATCCATATAGTAAAAAATCAAAGTGGCATAGAAAGCTATACATTGAAAAGTCTCTGCTTCCGTGACTCCATCCACCCCAACATATACCTTATTGGTAACCACTCTTATTATCTTTCCTTATCCTCCTCATGTTTTTTTGATGCAGATACAAACAAATACAAATAAAGATTCTTTTTTTTTTTTTTAAAGGAAAACTCACAGATGTTTCAAGGTAGACCTTGTAAGAACATGTACCCTAATGAGTATTTTCCTCATGGAATAACAAATGGAGCCAGTTGGTACAATGTCCCAGGTAAAATTCTTTTATATCAAGGCCATGCGACTTGATGGATTTTCTGTCCTCCCAATGGTACTGCTTGTTACTGAGTTTTTAGTTTTGAGAAATAATCATTCTTTTAAAAATATTTTATAATTAGTTTAAAACATTCAAATTACTTTTTCAACAATTTTTTATATTTGGTGCACTTTGAATTTTGAGTAAAATTATTGTACTTGATGAAAATGTTATATTTTCCCTCTGGCTATTATAAAGAACATTAGATGGGCTAATTAGAAGAGTGTAAGCTACACTTGAATTCTTTCTGAACATGCAAGTACAGATGTTTTTCACCTGTACCACAAGCATAGAAGCGCTCTTACATGAACACGTTATTGGTGTTCAACTATGCTGATAAAAGGACGAATTTCACTTTTTACTAGGAATGTTGCTTACCTTTGGGATCTGAGCTAGTTAGAACTTCTTCAGAGTAACTAATTTAAAGTTTTTATCCTTCAGGTGGTATGCAGGACTGGAACTATTTGCAAACAAATTGCTTTGAAGTGACTATTGAACTAGGTTGTGTGAAATACCCATTTGAGAAAGACCTGCCAAAATTTTGGGCACAGAATCGAAGATCCCTAATCCAGTTTATGAAACAGGTGACTATTCAGGAGTGACATCGGAAATTTCTCCCAAGAGCAAGATTTCTGTTGTGTACCTATGGTTTTCATGCATTGATTTTGGAATACACCTCATTGGAATTCCAGCTTGACCTATTCATGTTTTAGTAATTTATTTAGAAGATTTATGGATGTAAATAAGTTTATTTTTATGTGTGGAGAAAAGTTTGAAAAGATTAAATGATGTAGTGATGATGTTTTACACTTAATGGATAGTGTCACTTTTTACCCTTGTCTTTATAAAAGGCTAATATAAATTGGATACACACCTAAAAATGTGTCAAGTGATAAGCAAGCCCAGCATTTTAGGCTTCCCTGGTGGCTTAGTTGGTAAAGAATCTGCCTGCAATGCAGGAGACCCAGGTTCGATCCCTGGGTGGGGAAGATCCCCTGGAGAAGGACATGGAAACCCACTCCAGTATTCTTGCCTGGAAAATCCTGTGAACAGAGGATCCTGGTGGGCTGCAGTCCATGGGGTCACAAAGGGCCAGTTTCAATTGAGTGACTAAGGAAGCAAAAGATGGGCTATAGGGTGAATGTGGGTTTTTTTCCTTTTGCCATAGAGTTACTGTGAAATGATTAGTTTTCTTTTGTCTGGATGGATGTGCATGGTAGCCAATAGGTAAAGACTGTAAAAATATGCTAATAATGATGAAAATTATTAGGATAATCTGAGTACTCCTTTGTGCCAGTACTTTTCTGAGTAAAGTGGCATAAAGGGTGTGAGTTTATATACTAATGGGTTTCTCTCATAGCTCAGTTGGTAAAGAATCTGCCTGCAATGCAGGAGACCCCGCTTCGATTCCTGGGTCAGGAAGATCCACTGGAGAAAGGATAGGCTTCCCATGCCAGTATTCTTGGGCTTCCCTGTGGCTCAGCTGGTAAAGAATCTGCCCGCAATGTGGGAGACCTGGGTTCAATCCCTGGGTGTGGAAGAGTCCTCTGGAGAAGGGAAAGTCTACCCACTCCAGTATTCTGGCCTAGAGGATCCCAAAGAGTCGGACACGACTGAGTGACTTTCACTTTACATACTAATATCTTAGAACACTTTATTCTGAAATTTTTTAAACATTAGGAAAAATTGTAAGACTAACACAATAAATACTACTCTTCTTTTACTTAGGTTTAACAGTTTCTACATTTGCTGCATTTGTATTTTTTATATACATACACATAAACATACACACATGTATATACACATATTTTTGCTGAACTATTGCAGTATAAATTGCAGGTGTTATGATTTATCCCTAAGTATTTCAGAATATTTAAAAATAGTCTAAAAATAGAGTTAATTCTCCTACCTGACATCTCCAATTGCTCTTATCTCACCTAAGAAAAGGGCTCCCCAGGTGGCACTAATGGTAAAGAATCCACCTCCAGTGCAGGAGATCCAAGAGATACAGGTTTGATCCCTGGGTATGGGAAGATCCCCTGGAGGAGAGAGCATGGCTACCCACTCTAGTATTCTTGCCAGGAAAATCCCATGAACAGAGGAGCCTGGTGGGTTACACTCCATAGGGTCTCAGAGAGTCAGACACGACTGAACTGACTGAGCGGAGCAGAGAGAGAGCACCTGAGGAAATTAACACTTACTCCCTACACTGACTGATACTTAGTCCACATTCAAATTTCCTCCTTATTGTCCTCAAAATGTCTTTCTATAGCTGTATTTTAGAACCACAATCTTGTCAAGATTCATGCATTGCATTTGGTTTGATTATTACATCTCTTTACTCTCTTTGATCTAGAGTAATCCTCTATTTTTTTAAATCACGTTTCCTTTTTAAAGCCGTCAGGTCAGTTTTCTTGTTGAATGTCCTATATTCTGAAATTGGTGCTGAAGTTTAAACAGTTGTTTATATTCCTCATGGTAAAGACAAATATAACTTCTGAAAAATTAGCCTTTCAGAAAATAAAATGTTTTATTTAATGGATGGTTACATTTAGCTTTACTCCAAAGTCCTGAGTTTCTGTTTGTTCCACACATTTACATTATTTAAGAATCTGTTATGTTGGATGTGAACTCCCGAAATATCTAGACGATAATCTTTATCAGTAAAATCTGGATATCCTTGTGCTTTGTCCAGGTCCATCAGGGTGTCAAAGGATTCGTCCTAGATGCCACAGATGGCAGAGGTATATTAAATGCCACCATTAGTGTTGCTGAAATTAATCACCCAGTAACTACTTACAAAAATGGAGATTACTGGCGTCTCTTGGTTCCAGGAACTTATAAAATCACCGCATCTGCTCGAGGGTGAGTTACTGGATGCTCTGAAATTGAGTGCTTGAGGATGAAAGAAACAGCTCTATTCTGGAAGATTATCGCCAGAAAGCCCTATAGAGGCTAAGCAACCTTGAGTTTCCCTGTCTTGCCAGGGCTTGGGTACTCCAGCTGCAAATGTGTGACCCTGATCTGTCTACTTTATTGCAGGTATAACCCGGTCACCAAGAATGTGACTGTAAAGAGTGAAGGTGCTGTTCAGGTCAACTTCACACTTGTCCGATCTTCAACAGATTCAAACAATGAATCAAAGAAGGGCAAGGGGGACAGTGCTGATACTGATGATGTCAGCGATCCGACCACTAAAGAGTTTGAAGCTTTAATTAAAGACCTTTCAGCTGAGAATGGTTTGGAACGCCTCATGTTACGCTCCTCCTCAAATCTGGCTCTTTATCGTTACCATTCATACAAGGACTTGTCAGAGTTTCTGAGAGGGCTTGTGATGAACTATCCACTTATTACAAATCTTACCAAGTAAGTGTTACTGACTTTTTTTTTCCTTTCTTTCTCCTTCCTTCCTTCCTTTATTCTTTTTACAGAGGTTACATTCAGCATAAACCACATTAAATGGTTCTTGTAATTCATTTAGAAACATTTGGGTTGAATGTATAGAGTTGGCGTTAACTTATTTTGAAAGAGATATTTGCTTGGAGATCTTTCTAGCAATGAATCTTGGAAACTTTTACAAGAAACACTGGAGCAGAGCTACTTGTTAGTTCAGTAATGTGTGGCCTGTACCTCCAGAAAACATAAAACCACTCTTTCTAATGATTACTTTGATTTCAAAACCCTTTCCACTTCTCAGCTGCAGATTTTATGTTCTGAGTAAATATTATTTAGTTTTATTTTGCTAGGGGCAAGGGATAGGTTTAGAACTATGAGCTCACTTGTCAGGAATAATGTTTAACCTTTTCTTCAAAGTAGAAAATGAAGTTTGGTTGGCTGTCATTTTCTGTACTTTAGTCTCTGCTCACAGTTACTGTTCCCCAAAGCCTTAGGGGCTCATGTAATTAAGGGTTCTGAGAAAACATGTGGTACTGGCTTATGTGAAACTGATGACTAAGATAACTTTTACCTTCATTTCACTGTGCTTCTCTGCTTCACTTTCACTGTTTCAGAATTATTTCCTTGACCTGTTGATTCCTATTGTTTGCCTATTGTAGGGTCTTTCCATTTTGCCCTGAGCTTAACAAGTCTCTACTCCGAACCAAACGAACATTATCTAGCCTTTTACTTTTCACTTTTTTTCCTTCACTGTTTCTTTTAATTTTACCAGTAAATTTAGTTTCTCAAATTCTGGTTTATAATGTTTGTGCTTACAAAGGATTTTACTTTTGCACATAAATTGCACATATTTACTTTGGCAATTACCAATTACCTGTGGTATTGGAGAAGACTCTTGAGAGCCCCTTGGACTGCAAGGAGATCCATCCAGTCCATCCTAAAGGAGATCAGTCCTGGGTGTTCATTGGAAGGACTGATGTTGAAGCTGAAACTCCAATACTTTGGCCACCTGATGCAAAGAGCTGACTCATGTGAAAAGACCCTGATGCTGGCAAAGATTGAGGGCAGGAGGAGAAGGGGACGACAGAGGATGGCATCACCGACACAATGGACATGGGTTTGGGTGGACTCCCAGAGTTGGTGATGGACAGGGAGGCCTGGCGTGCTGTGGTTCATGGGGTCACAAAGAGTCGGACACGACTGAGCGACTGAACTGAACTGAACTGAAATTACCTCTCTTCCATTGGAAGATACCAATTACCTCTCTTCCTCAACTGATCTTGAACTTTTCTGCCCAGGTCATGTTTTAATATGGTCCATCTTAGTGCCATATAGAGGTTAAAGACTTTCTTATTTTAAAATAAAAAAAATTGGACATTGTTTTGCTTTCCGTTTACTTAGTCAAGTTTTTTAACCTTTAAATGCAATTCAGCATGCATTTTTTGTTAAATAGTCCCCCCCTAATGTACAATATCTGCCCATGGTGGGATGCAAGACAGTTTTAGGTGGCCCTCCAACAGTTACTAAGTATCATTAAATACCTTCATGTGAAAGCAGTGCTTTGTCTATTCTATTAATCCTCAGTTTAGTGCCAATTTTTTTTTCTAACTCTTAATAAGTCTTTCTTTATATTAGAGAAAGCAGGCCTTTAAAATTAGTTTTGCTGTGATTCTGGTACTGCATTTAAAATATAAAATGTCTTATTCACATAAATTCATTTAGATCTTAAAAGTAAGATTTTATGCATTTGTGTATATTTAGAGATTTCAGTAATAAAAATTTAAGTGAGTTAACTTAAGAGACATATGCTAACTAAAGAAATAATATAGATTATAGAAGATTGGGTAAACATCACGAAGATGACCGAGGAATGACTGGACTTGAAGGAATGCAGTTCTCAATCATAGTCATTCCTAAATCTGATAGTATCTCACATCTGTTTGACTGTCTTTGACCAAGGGAACCTAATTTTCTTAAAGTATTCTGACACAGATTTATTCTTTAAAGATTTTTTAAGACTTCTCGAATTTTGTTCTCATTTCTGTTTTTAAAATCTGTAAGGCAGCATTAACAGTAATCAAGTAAGGCAGCAATCAAGCAAGTAACTTGATTACTTACTGACTTTTTGATTCTGGTTTTCGACAGTTTGGGACAGAGTGCTGAATATCGTCACATTTGGTCCCTTGAAATCTCCAATAAGCCCAATGTATCTGAGCCTGAAGAACCAAAGATTCGTTTTGTTGCTGGTATCCATGGCAATGCTCCAGTTGGAACTGAACTTCTTTTGGCTCTGGCAGAATTTCTCTGTCTAAACTACAAAAAGAA
Source organism: Bos javanicus (assembly GCF_032452875.1). Classification (NCBI taxonomy): domain Eukaryota; kingdom Metazoa; phylum Chordata; class Mammalia; order Artiodactyla; family Bovidae; genus Bos; species Bos javanicus. Next base: position 22,826,710 of record NC_083886.1, read on the forward strand.
CCCAGCTGTTACACAAGTAAGAGAATAACCTGTTTTGACATGCTTTAAAAGGATAAAGCTCAATGGCTTACTGATTGTTTACTGATATCAAGGCATCATTTTTTTAAAAATTTAATTTCCTGTTAGATTTTTATACAGTGGTACTTTTAATATCATTATAAACTTTACTCTTTAAAAATGGACCTTGGTATATAGTTGTTAATAGTGTCTATTATATTTCTTTGTATATATTAAGAGCCATAGAGGAAAAGAAAGAATAAAGATTTGCATTCAGTCCTCTATTCCTTTACCTTACCCTTCCATTCTTTACTCACAGTGATATACACTCTAATTGGAGGGACTTCCATTGCCAGTTATTTACAGTTAGGGTACTATATTGAAAAATGAGGTGGAAGAGAAATAGTTTTTCTTTTCATGTAATAAAGATGAAAGTATTGGATGCTAAGAGATTTTAGAAAAAGTGATACAGCAGTGCCAGCTTCAGTCATACATGACTAGAGACTATACTGCTGGTCCAGAAGCTGCTCAGATTTATGAGTAAACAGCCTAGTTTCTGTGTTACGTTAGAGAAAGGAAGGAAAGAGTGCGCCTCTGTTTAGAACACTCACTAATTGGCAATGTCTGTATAGAACTTAGGAAAGGGAAAAGCAAGTAGTATTTGTTTAATACCTACTATGTTGTAGGTACTTTACATATATCATAATTTAATCCTCAACCCTGCAATTATGTTACCTCCATTTAATAGATGTGAAAACCGAGGCAGAGATATTAGATAACTTACAGGAGGTCACACAGCTGCTAAGTGGTAAAGCTGGGATTTAAGCCCAGGTGTGTGTCACTGGAAAGCCTATGCTATTCTGTTTTACTCTACTGCCTCCACTGAGAGAAATTTGGAAAGAATTGATGTCATGATTAGGATCCCATGATGTGGGATTAGGTGAAATGAACGTAAATCAGACTTGATCAAAAAACTTTGAAAAAAGGAGATCCCATTGACTTCTTTCTGTTTTCAGAGATTTTGTTGATGTTGTTGTTTCAAAATAGGAGATTACCTAGGAGAGTGGTTCTCAACCCTGGCTACACATTGAAAAATCTGGGAAGTTTCTAAAAATCTCAGTGGCTGGGCTCCATTCCCAGAAGCATCAATATTCCTTTAAAAGCTCCTCAGATTATTCTATTATTTGGCCACAATTGCTACCTACTGATCTTATGGTTATGAAAGGTACAACATCTACCATGAATTTCAAAACTCCTAGTTTATAAGATTTTGCCTCACTGGTCTAATTAGGCTTTAGATTGCGTTTCCCAGGTAGCTCACTGGTAAATAATCCACCTGCAGTGCAAGAAACAGGTTTGATCTCTGGGTGGGGAGATCCCCTGGAGAAGGAAATGGCAACCCACTCCAGTGGGTTGCCTGGAGAATCCCACGGACAGAGGAGACTCGTGGGCTACATTCCATGGGTTCGCAAAAGAGTCGGACACAGCTAAGCAACTAAACAACAACAATGCTTTAGATTGCCATTTGTTTTGAGCTAAGTGTCAGAATGGTCTGGAGACTTCAAAGAAACAAATACGTAACCAGAGACCTGTGGTTAACCCCAAACATATATACTTTAGGAAGAAAATCTCTCTCAGGGGAAAGATTCTAGAATAAATTAATTAAAGGATTGCAGATATATTTCAAGCTATTGACTGTTTTACCAGAACAAATAAACCAGGGATCACTTATTCTGATTCACTATTAGAAATATTTAGGATAAATTAAATGAGAAGTTCATGCCATAAATATAGGTATTAATACCTATGGATATGGATCATCTGAAGGAGAAATTATTTGGATTAGACAAATATCCTACCCCGTATTTCTTTGATATGCTGATTTCAACTCTTCTGTCTCATTGTTTCCAGATATACATTGATATTTGTCAACTAGAACATTATATGTTCTAGTTTTTAATCTGGAAATACCATATTGCCATTATTATTGACCTAAGCCAGCAAGTGGTCAGCAAACCTTTTCTGTAAAGGGTCATATAATATACATTTGGGGCTCTGTGGGTCAGATGTTCTGTGTTGAAGCTACTCAACTCTGCCATTGCAGAACAAAAACAGTCACATGAATGGCAAGACTGTGTGCCAGTAAAACTTTATTTACAATAACAAGCATCAGGCTGGGTTTAGCCTATGTGTGTGGGTGCAGTCATGTCTGACTCTTTTGCAACGTTATGGACTGTAGACTGCCAGGCCTCTCTATCCATGGGATTTTCCAGGCAAGAATACTGAAGTGGGTTGCCGTTTCCTCCTCCAGGGGATTTTAGTCTATAGGCAGTGGTTTTTAAACCTTGATGTAAGTTATTGGGAGGTCTCTAGGAACATTAGTTGTATAGTTTTTGATTCTTTTTAAAATTTACTTGGAGGAAGAAAGAATTTTATTTATTTTTCAATTCTGCCTTTTAAATCTGTGTTTAAAACAAATAATGAAAACTTTCTGTTTGAGGCATGGCAAGGTTATCTTTTGATTTCACATAGAGCTAATAAACCCATTTATTTCTGTTTCTGTTTTAGTTGGTTGACAGGACTAGAATTGTGATTGTCCCTTCTCTAAATCCAGATGGGCGAGAGAAAGCACAAGAGAAAGACTGTACTTCCAAGACAGGACAGACAAATGCTCGTGGCAAAGACCTGGATACAGACTTCACAAGTAAGACTTATTTTTAGGCCATTAAAGTACTTTGCAGATAATTTTATTTCTCTTTGCTAGGAGATTGGTTGATCCTGTTATTTAAATGAGTAAGGGGTGCTTTCTTGTCTAGGATGTACAGTGTAAATGAATAGAGACATCTTGAAAACTTTGCAGGTTTTCCTTGTTTTTCATTTGCAAAGGTAATTCAAGTTTTTTCTTCGAAATCCAATATTGGGGAGAAGTTTCCATCACTAGTCATACAGAGATGGATATTCTCTCTCTCTGTTCTCTTATATATGTGTATACACACACACACACACACACACGATGTATGTGTATGTTGATTTGAAGGGGCCTGTTTCATATTTACTTAATATAAGAATCATCAGCTATACATATTCTGCAACTTTTTCTACTGGATACATCACTGATATCTGTCTATTTTAATACTTACAAATTTCTAACATTCTTATTAATGGCATTTTAGTATGCTATTAATGTATGGTAGTACCTTAATTTATTCAACAGTTTCCCTGCTGATGGACATTTAATTTCGTTCTAATTTTTTGTTCTTGCAAACAATACTGCAGAAAATTTCTGAAAAATCTTATTTTCTTTCAAAGACAGGTTTTCATTTTCTAAGAGAGGATATATCTATCTCTTTTTGTTTCCAGTAAGAATTTTCTTAAACTTGCTAAGAGTCATTGACCTTTCAACATTATCTAAAATATGTAAAACTCAAAATAACCTGCCTCCTAAGATATATCTTTGTTTCTTGAGATAGTGGCTTATGGTGTAATAAAGTATTTACAGATTTGTAAGTTAACCTTTTGACTATGTTCAAGTAGGGAATATTTTCTTAGCTGCTCATACTAAAAGTTTTAAAACTCGGTATTTTATGTTTGACTTTTCTGTTTTTTAGGTAATGCCTCCCAACCTGAGACTAAAGCCATCATTGAAAACTTGATTCAGAAACAGGACTTCAGTCTTTCTGTTGCTCTAGATGGTGGTTCAGTGCTAGTCACATACCCGTATGACAAGCCAGTGCAAACAGGTATGTAGAATTTTACTTTACATATATAGCATTTAAGCTTAGATAGGAAATTTCAAATTTCAATTAGGTAATGTCCCTTCTGAAACTTTTTAAAATGGTGAGCCTTTGAGCACACTGCATGAATAACCAGCCTAAGAAGACTGTACACCTGTCAATAGTTCAAACAGTTCCTTGTGGGAGGGAGCCTAGCTTTATTTAGTGTAGCCATCTTGTCACACCTGTTCAGTTCACTCCATAAGCATTTATGGAACAGTTATTATATCTGTAGATACTGGAAATACAAAAGTGAATAAGACACAGTGCTCGCCCCAAGAAATTCATATCATCTGACTGGTTCCAAATAGGAAAAGGAGTATGTCAAGGCTGTATATTGTCACCCTGCTTATTTAACTTATATGCAGAGTACATCATGAGAAACGCTGGGCTGGAAGAAGCACAAGCTGGAATCAAGATTGCTGGGAGAAATATCAATAACCTCAGATATGCAGATGACACCACCCTTATGGCAGAAAGTGAAGAGGAACTAAAAAGCCTCTTGATGAAAGTGAAAGAGGAGAGTGAAAAAGTTGGCTTAAAGCTAAACATTCAGAAAACGAAGATCATGGCATCTGGTCCCATCACTTAATGGGAAATAGATGGGGAAACAGTGGAAACAGTGTCAGACTTTATTTTTGGGGACTCCAAAATCACTGCAGATGGTGATTGCAGCCATGAAATTAAAAGATGCTTACTCCTTGAAAGGAAAGTTATGACCAACCTAGATAGCATATTCAAAAGCAGAGCCATTACTTTGTTAACAAAGGTCCGTCTAGTCAAGGCTATGGTTTTTCTAGTGGTCATGTATGGATGTGAGAGTTGGACTGTGAAGAAAGCTGAGCACCGAAGAATTGATGCTTTTGAACTGTGGTGTTGGAGAAGACTCTTGAGAGTCCCTTGGACTGTAAGGAGATCCAACCAGTCCATTCTAAAGGAGATCAGTCCTGGGTGTTTTTTGGAAGGACTGATGCTAAAGCTGAAACTCCAGTACTTTGGCCACATCATGCGAAGAGTTGACTCATTGGAAAAGACTCTGACGCTGGGAGGGATTGGGGGCAGGAGGAGAAGGGGATGACAGAGGATGAGATGGCTGGATGCCATCACCGACTCGATGGACATGAGTTTGGGTGAACTCCAGGAGTTGGTGCTGCAATTCATTGGGTTGCAAAGAGTCGGACACGACTGAGCGACTGAACTGAACTGAACTGAACCAAACATTGAAAGTAAAAGTGAAAATTGCTCAGTTGTGTCCGACTCTTTGCAACCCTATGGACTATATATAGTCCATGGAATTCTCCAGGCAAGAATACTGGAGCAGTTGTCCTGCAACACAGACAGATTCTTTACCAGCAGAGCCACAAGGGAAACCCATGAATACTGGAGTGGGTAGTCTTTCCCTTATCCAGTGGATCTCCCTGACCCAGTAATCGAACCAGGGTCCTCCTGCATTGCAAGCGGATTCTTTACTAACTGAGCTACTAGGGAAGCAATGGTACTGAATTCCCCTCTCCTGCTTTAAACTGTGCCTGACTGATTGCACCTTGTGGGGAGTTAAACAGTTGCCTGTTGAATCTGCCTAAGGCCATTGTATGTGGAGATAATTTGTGTCGTTTTCAATACATTTTCAGGCTTACAAGGAATGTTGTAATTAGGCCACAGTTGCCTCCAAATGTAGTAAAACATACCGAAATAGGTTTGTGTTTTTCTGCAGTGACTTGTTAAATTCACAGTGCCTTTTAATATAAGAAAGTTGCTTCTCTCCTTGGTCGGATTATTCTGGGGTGAACAGACTAGAGTAGCTCAGTCGCTCATTTGTGTCCAAGTTTTTGCAACCCCATGGACTGCAGCACACCAGGCTTCCCTGTCCATCACCAACTCCCAGATTTTGCTCAAACTCATATGACTATTGACTCGGTGATGCCATCCAACCATCTCATCCTCTGTCATCCCCTTCTCCTCCCACCTTCAGTCTTTCCCAGCATCAGGGTCTTTTCCAATGAGTCAGTTCTTCACATCATGTGGCCAAAGAATTGGAGTTTCATCTTCAACATCAGTCCTTCCAATGAATATTCAGGACTGATTTCCTTTAGGATTGACTGGTTGGATCTCCTTGCAATCCAAGGGACTCTCAAGAGTCTTCTTCAACACCACAGTTCAAAAGCATCAATTCTTCAGTGCTTAGTTTTTTTTTATAGTCCAACTGTCACATCCGTACATGACTACTGGAAAAATCATATCTTTGACTAGATGTACCTTTGTTGGCAAAGTAATATCTCTGCTTTTTAATATGCTATCTAGGTTGGCCATAACTTTTCTTCCAAGGAGCAAGCTTCATGGCTGCAGTAACCATCTGCAGTGACTTTGGAGCCCAAGAAAATAAAGTCTGTCACTGTTTCCATTGTTTCCCTACCTATTTGCCATGAATTGATGGGACCAGATAACATGATCTTAGTTTTTTGAATGTTGAGTTTTAGGCCAGCTTTTTCACTCTCCTCTTTTACTTTCATCAAGAGGCTCTTTAGTTCCTCTTCACTTTCTGCCATAAGGGTGGTGTCATCTGCATATCTGAGGTTATTGATATTTCTCCCGGCAATCTTGATTCCAGCTTGTGCTTCATCCAGCCCAGCATGTCTCATGATGTACTCTGCATATAAGTTAAATAAGACAACATATAGCCTTGATGTACTCCTTTCCCTATTTGGGGTGAACAGAACTGTGGACTTAATTATAATAACTCCTTAATCAACTTCCTCGAGGCACAAGATTTACTCGAAGGAAAGGAATGTGATTTCTGTGTGCATGAAGTTGAACTTGGAGAAAAATCCTTTCGATTTCTCTGCTAACTTCTGAATTTTTCTTTTTGTAGTGGAAAACAAAGAGACTCTAAAGCATCTGGCATCTCTTTATGCAAATAACCATCCATCGATGCATATGGGTCAGCCCAGTTGCCCCAATAAGTCAGGTAGGTACTTTCCCTATGCTTTGTTACTGTTGTTGCTGTTTGGAGAGAGGAGGAGGACTTGCCTTATATGATCTTATTGACACTACATCTCTCAATGCTTTTATAGATGAGAATATTCCAGGAGGAGTAATGCGTGGAGCAGAATGGCACAGTCACCTGGGCAGCATGAAGGTATGTTTTATAGAATACAGTGAGAATGGGACTGTAAATACATACTGGACATGGAGTGAAAGAATAGGTGGCTTTTCTGATACAGTGAAGTGAATGAACTCTGCTCAGTACTCTCTAATAACCTAAATGGGTAAAGAATTTGTCAAATAAAAGATACATGTATATATAGAACTGAATCACTCTGCTGTATACATGAAACTAACACAATGTTGTTAATCAGCTATACTCCAATATAAAATAAAGATTTTTTTAAAGAGAAGCAGCCTAAGTTAGTTAGAAGATGAGGTGTAATGGAGAGCAACAGAGGATAAGAACGGAAAGAGAGTTTGAGGCTTTGAATGCTTTGTTTTAGTAAGGAATGGGAAGCCATTGAGCTTTTGAACAGGGATATGGTGACACGATCTGAGCTGTGCTATGGAAAAATCCATCTCTTAACAGTGGGTTAAGATGGTTTGGAGGAAGGAGAGACTGTGGTGCAGGGAGACTGGTTTAGAATAGCCTAGACAAGAACAACTGAAGGCCGAGATTAGAAAAGTGGCAATGGGAGTGGAATCAAGGGATGAAGTTTCAGAGATACTATAGAGGTGGAATTCACCAGAGTTGGCAAATTCTAGGTGATAGCAAGAAATGAAAGACAAAAGATTTCATATCCGTGTGATAAAATAAGTTATTGTCATTAACTGAATTGAATTAGGAAGAAGAATTTTGGTAGTTGGGGGAAGGTGGAAAGTTAGGTTTTGGAACTTGTCCACACAAGTAGTTCCTACCTAAATATTTGCCATATTGCTGTATGGTAGGCTTGAGCCTCCAGGTTGTGGGTGTCAGAGAGCAAGTACTTGTGCTTCTGCCTCTAAGAACTTTGAAAACAGCAGTAACAGCAATGAAGTTCCAGGATTTAAAGGGAAGCTGACACTCTGCATGTACTTTTCATTTATTCAACAAACCAAAACAACAACCCCTCTACCAACCAGGCACTGTAGGAAGCACTGGAGATGTAAAAATGAATTAGACATAACCCCTGGTCTTAAGAATTCTCTTAGGAGTAGATGTGTTTGTGACTGATCATAATACCAAGGGGGTTATTTATATTTGCTGTGAAATGCTTTACAGATTCTTTGTTTACATCAGCCAAGTTGTCTTTTTATTCCGTTCATCGCATTTGAGCATTACAAAGCCCCATTCTTACTTGTGCTTACTCATCTTCCTACATTTGTTTGTGAATTTTATATTCCAGGATTATAGTGTCACCTATGGCCACTGTCCGGAGATCACAGTGTATACAAGTTGCTGCTACTTTCCTAGTGCAGCACAGCTCCCTTCATTGTGGGCAGAAAATAAGAAATCTCTTCTCAGCATGTTGGTGGAGGTGAGTAATCCTCTTTTAGAAGCAAACTGCCAGGAGTATGTTCAATGGAAACTTTTATCAAAACATTTTCTTCATCTCTTACCAAAATTTTTGTGTTATTGATTTTATTTTTTAATAATTTAATTTATTTTTATTTATCTATTTCTGGCTGTGCTGGGTCTTCATTGATGTGCAGGCTTTTCTCTAGTTGGGGCAAACAGAGACTCGTTTTCATTGCAGTGCTCGGGCTTCTCTCTGTGGGGGCTTCTCTTGTTGTGGAGCAGGGCTCTAGGGCATGTGGGCTCAGTGGTTGCGGCTCCCAGGCTCTAGAGCACAGGCTCTCAGTAGTTGTGGCATGGGGGCATAGTTGCTCTGCAGCATGTGGGATCTTCCCAGAGCAGGGCTCAAACCCATGTCTCTGACATTGACAGGTGGATTCTTTACCACTGAGCCACCAGGGAAGCTTCAATATTATTTAAGTGACGTAGAAAGGAGAGTTTTATTCCTTTTATATTGCCTAAATAGGTGCCATGAGTTCACATATCTGCTGTATGATGAGGTTAATTTAACCCTGTGAGATGTCGCAGGTTCTTCCATTGGAATATCACAGTGTTACTCCTGAGGTGGGAAGGAAAGCATTCAAGGCATAGGAGATTTGGGTTCTAACATTTTAGGCTTGACTATATCAGAGTCCTCTTTTCACTTATTTCCATCTCTGTGCCTCTGCAGCAGTGAATGAGTAGCAAACAAGGTCAGAGTTGATGGGGAGGGAGGAATAAGCCAGCCTTCTGTAGGGTTTTTTTGGGGGGTTTATGTCATGTCTCAAGCTATTGCCCCTCAGATATCTGGCATCATGAAAATGTCGACTAAAAAATTATTCACAGCCTAAAAGTTGCAAGTTATGTTTCATTTGGTGAGAGCTTTTAGGACTTAAAGCCCAGGAGGCAGCATCTCCAGTAACCCTGAAAGAACTGCTCCAAGGAAGTTGGGGAGCAGCCAGGATATATAGGAGTTTTGCAACAAAGGGCAGGTAGTCTTAACACCAAAAGATTGTTGTTAATTAAAGAAAACCAGATATCTCAAGTTAAGGAAGTTAGCCATTTTCTATACATGGGAAGATGCAAGAGTGCGAGCCCACTGAGATCATTCCTTTGATATGCACATCAGCTGTCTGGGGCCAGTATACTGAGTTTTCACATTCTGAGTTTTCTCAGGGCTCACCATGGGGAGTGGCTGCAGTCTGATGGCTGCTAGAAGGCAAGTATTCTTCTGCTTCCTAAGTCCCCTCAGGGCTTACCAGCTCACCATCTGCTGTGGCTATGGTCGCTGATGACTGTGGCATTCTTTGCTGATATGGCAGGCAATATTTCCATTTATCAAAAACACAAATTTATATTTTAAACATTTTTTTTCAGGTTCATAAGGGAGTTCATGGATTTGTTAAAGATAAGACTGGAAAACCAATCTCTAAAGCAGTCATTGTGCTCAATGAAGGAATAAAGGTACACACAAAAGACGGAGGTTATTTCCATGTACTGTTGGCCCCAGGTGTCCATAACATCAACGCCATTGCTGATGGGTATCAGCAACAACATTCACAGGTAAGAAACTCAACTTGAGTGGTATAACGTAAATTCTTGTTATTCATAATACTTCTAGAAACAGGAATATATATATGTTAGATACATATGTTAGTTGCCTAGTCGTGTCCAGCTCTTTGCGACCCTGTGGACTAGAGCCCACCAGACTCCTCTGTCCGTGGAATTCTCCAGGCAAAAATACTGAAGTGGGTTGCCATTTCCTTCTGCAGGGGGTCTTCCCAACCCAGGGATCAAACCCAGGTCTCAAACCCAGGTCTCCCACATTGCAGGCAGATTGTTTACTAGCTGAGCCACCAGGGAAGCCTAAGAACACTGGAATGGGAAGCCTATCCCTTCTCCAGGGGATCTTTCTGACCCAGAAGTCGAACCAGGGTCTTCTGCATTGCAGGCAGATTCTTTACCAGCTGAGCTACCAGGGATTAAACTTCTGTTTAACATTAAACTCTTGTTAGGAAGCTTGTGGACCATCTCCTGATTATGATAGTTATCTTTCTATCCTTTAGCAACAAAAGGAAATTTTTGTAGCATTTTGTATACTTTAGATGACAACCAGCCATCTCCTTGGTTTGCTGTAAAGGCCCTAGGAACATAGAGTGGATATAATATACCTTAAGTAAACTTTTTTCTCATTCTTGCACTTTATCTTCCCAGGTCTTCGTGCGTCATGACGCTGCAAGTTCTGTGGTAATAGTCTTTGACACAGATAACCGGATCTTTGGTTTGCCAAGGGAGCTTGTGGTAACTGTATCAGGTAAATTTTCGGTAGTCGAACTTAAAAACTCACCCTGACATTTCAGGTTGAGAATGGATCAGCTCCACAATCATTTGAACCTTCTCCTCTACTGTCTCCTACCTAAACATGATTTTCCTAGAATACTTTCCTGGAATATTTTCCCATATGTTCTCACAGCTTGCCCCTTCCCCATTTTCTGGTCTGTACTCAAATGTCATCTCTACAGAGAGGCCTTCCTCCCTGATTACCCTAGCTAAAATAATACTCCTATCACTGTCTCTGCCTCACATGTTTGGGTTAAAATACTTCTCACTAGCTGCCATTACATTACATGTTTAGTCATTTATTTGTCTGTATCTGATCTCCCCCACTAAAACATGAGCTCTGGCAGGAAAGGGCTTTTCTCTGCCTCCCCAGTGCCTAGAACCATGGGTGGCATGTAGTGGGTCTTAAGGAAGAGCCACTTCACTGTTGGTTGAATGAATGACTTGCAAAGATCATTAAGTCCTTTGGACTTTGACTTATATTAGTTCTTTTTTTCCCATGATCCTGGAAGGAGGGAATATTTGTTTCCTCCAGGATTAATGTGCCATTGCTTGAATTACTGAAAGTTTAAGAAGGAAAAACTGTGGTAAAACAATAAATACTCTGCTGTATTGTATCTTTGGACACAAAGAACCTTGGTTTATTTCTAAGGAGAGCTTGAACCTGTTAGAAAATGACCAAGTTTTATTACAGGGTGTGTTGGGGAGAGATCCTTGGTTGAGAGAGAGTGATATTTTGGAAACATGAACCAGATAAAGCATGAATCATGAAGTGCTTAGAAAGACAGAAGCTGGGATCCAGTTTAAATCTGACTATGCCACCTATTTGCTATTGTGCCCTTAATTTTTATTATGATTTTATTAGTTGTATTTTATGGTCCTTAGACTCTTATTCTGATCAGATCAGATCAGATCAGATCAGTCGCTCAGTTGTGTCTGACTCTTTGCGACCCCATGAATCGCAGCACGCCAGGCCTCCCTGTCTATCACCAACTCCTGGAGTTCACTGAGACTCATGTCCATCGAGTCAGCGATGCCATCCAGCCATCTCATTCTCTGTCATCCCCTTCTCCTCCTGCCCCCAATCCCTCCCAGCATCAGAGTCTTATGTAAAAATATTTTACATAAATGAGGGATTTGGAATGAGATGAAAATTTACCGGAAAGGAAAAGTAGAAGTCATTGATTGATTTAAAAAAGCAGGTTGCACAGCATTGGCCATAGTTCTGCATTGTGGTAAAAGAAAAAAATATATTTGTATACATATACACATGCATGAAGGAAAATCCAGAAAAAATATGCACTAGGGTTGTTAAAAATGATCTCAGGATAATGGAAATGTGAGGAAGTAGAGTTTGGGGTTTGGGTTTTTAGTATTTTGCTTATCTATAGTTTTCCAATTTTGTGCATAATACATGTTACTACTTCTATAATAATAAAAGGTTGTTTTTAAGTGCATGAAATAAATAAATGAAGGGAATATGCTAAAAAGTGCCATTGTAAGCAGCTGCTTATTTGCATCCTTCAGCTGGAGCTCCAGTCACATGATGGTTCTGTTTGACAGGTGCCACCATGTCGGCATTGATCCTAACAGCTTGCATTATCTGGTGCATCTGCTCAATCAAGTCTAACAGACACAAGGATGGCTTTCATCGGCTCAGGCAGCATCACGATGAGTATGAAGATGAAATTCGCATGATGTCAACTGGCTCCAAGAAGTCTCTCTTAAGCCACGAATTCCAGGACGAAACAGACACTGAGGAGGAAACATTATATTCCAGCAAACATTGAAACACACGCCTTGCATCTCTCCCAGCATAAGTACCAAGCAAAGTTACAGTTCTTTTTGGGAGACGCTGCATCAAGGAGAGAGACTGTCTTGTTTCTTCAAAGAGCTTTGGGAAGTTAACTTGCTAAATTTGTATTCTCTGTGAATTTGGCTGCAGTTTTGAACTTCCCCTCCTTAAAGTACTCTTACCTTTAAAAAAAAAATCTGCTTTCTATTTATGCAGCAGAGATGGGACAGCCACTTCGTATTTCTTTTATAATTTAAGATGAGCTGTTTGGAGCTTATGTTGCAACTGCACAAAGCCAACTAGTGGATGTTGTCTTTTGCACATCAGGTGGTTTACTAGTGGCTTTAGCTTTTTCTCTTTATTTTAAATGGCCAAAAGAATCCAGAAACATTAAGGCAGGGACAGCAGTCAGAATCTGACATAAAGCTTTAAAAACTCACTTTTTTTTTTTAACCTATTGAGAAGTACTTCTCTCTAGTTATTGAATAGCTGGAGTTTCTCTTATTATTCAGGTTTAATGGAGGCTGAATTGATTTTGAAACTTATATAGAGCATTAGGAAATGAATAAATGTGCTTCTGTATTGGGCTTTCTACCTGTTCCAAGGCTAGATCAGAACTGGTGGGCTGTGCTCTAAGCACAGAGGATTTCTCTACCTCTCTTTAAGGTTTAGCAAAGTTCTAAACATCCCCATTTTAAGGGATAACTCATTGACTCTGTTGTAAAAAGATCTCAGTGTCCACTTGAGTAGAGCCAAGAAGGAGATCTAGCAAAAGCTAAAACTCGTGTTGCCTATCTTTTAACGCGGTAAAACCCACAGGTGCTGTTGCTTTTGTCTGTGAAGCACTAGTTTATTCGAGGAATGCCTAATTCTCTAATACTTCCTAAATTCGAACCTTTTTTCTATGTTGTACACTTAGGGTTTTCAGATGACCTGGCAATCGACAAGATCTGAATTCTACTGAAAATACCTGGAAGTATGGAAGAAACCTCCTTGCACATTCTTAACCTACATTTGAACACAAAATATCTACACTTCATGTGCAGCCCAGGCCGGCACCCTCTCATAGCATCCTGTTACTGAAATAGCTTGGCCAGCCTTATTCATAAAGGCCTCTGCAAGTGATTGGGTTCTTTGTCCTAATGTTTCATTTGGCAGTCTCTTCTTGATCAACCAATTCTGTTGAAAGTTCAGTTGAAAGCACTTAAATATGGCTCCCTCTATTAAAAAACAAACAAACATAAACACCATAGTGAGAAAGTATCATCTTCAGTGCCACTGAAGTTATTGCAAACGCCTAAAAGATTTGTATTTTACTGTGTCTGTGATATTATGCTACTCAATGGAAATGATGCTTTTGTGAGTATGAGTCTTACCAATGATCTAACAGTTTAATACCTTGGAATGTTTTAACGGCCAAGTTGCTGCTGAACTTGTACTAAATCAGGGGATCAAAAAACTTGCTCTCATCTTTTCAAGTTGAATTCTATATCATTCATGTATCAGTCATCCCAAAGCTTTCACATGGAATGGTTTACCACCCACCTAGGTCATTCAACCCAGTTTCCTGAGAAATGTACCCAAAGTATAGCTTTACGCAGAGATCTGGTTTAGCAGGAATAATGGTCATGACATTTATTGCTGAGTATCTGTAGTCTAATTTGGGTGGGTCAGGGTTAAGCCCTTCCGGTATTAACTCTGTTATCAACACAACTCTCAGTTTTGAGCCCTTGCCACCCTACTCTCAGTCCACCACATGCACAGAACAGAGGTCACGAGGTTCTGGAACTTAATGAAATATACATGATGTAGTTTCTTCTGATAATACTTTACATTTTCCTTAGGGGGATGATGTGGTGGCATTGCTCTTTTCAGCTTTATTTTTAAGAGTGCAAAGTCAGAAAACCCACGAAGGGCCTGTGAGTGGCTGGCTCCACTTGGAACAACTGCAGGTAGAAGGGAAACAAAGTTGACAAGACATCCTTCAACTTTATTAACGTTGGTCTTCACGAGAGGATGCCTTTTAAATTCATTTCTCTCTTGAATGAAACAGATCTTTCACTGTACATCACAGTGACTGGAGTCCATGCCTTTTCAGCATGTGTAAAATATTTTTAGAGATGAACATACAAATAGTTCTTTTAATAATGTTTCCTGAAAGGAAAGCCAAATTCTGCTATAAATCTTGAACCTCTAATGAATTTCTAAATGATGCATTGCTCTGGAATGCATAACAAAGGCCGTCTCAGCCTGTGTTACCTGTTAACATGAATGTACAGGATCATGACTACTAAGACTGTGTTCTCTGCCCTGCTTGGTCTTTTATTTGTGGATCTAATGTAATTAATATTAGACCACATTAACTGCTTAAGGCATTGAAGCCATACGGCATGGGGAATGCATTTCTTCAGTATTTCTCCTAGAGACTTTTCATTTCCCTGGAGTCATGGAGGCAAGTAAGTATCACAGTATTAAGAAATTTGCCCAAAACCTGAGTTGTGCCTTTTTTTACTCACAAGGCGGTTTTTTATTTTTTGTCCTGGTGATCGGTGTGTAAGCCTTCTTCCCTCGCAACTCCTTAATAAAAGCAAAGTGATTGAGTAGGTCATATTCAAAGTGTCTGCCTGTGTAAATGCACTTGTACTGATTATACAGTTCAATAAGAAGAACTCAAGTTAATTTCAGAAGGAAAGGCCCTTTGGTTTTGATGTATTTTGCTGAACATTTGAGTAGTGGTTGGGACCCCATCCAGTTGAGGAATGCTTACAATTCTCTTTGGAGGGAATGTGCTTTGGGACTTTGTCATCCTCCAGAAAGGAAACAGAATGTATATTTGGCCCAGTGTGATTGACTGGTTAACCTTTGGTAACTTTCACTGAATGAGATTTGCTGAATTAATGAGTATTGAACGTAAAACTATGAGTTGGCAAATAAATAAAAGGTAGTGCTGATAACTGAGCTTATTGTGTTTCTGAGCTAACACCAGGTTACTCAGTATAACCATGACTTGTTCTTCTATTTCCATTTATTCTCAACAGTAAATCATTTTATTTTCCTGTGGCCAGAAATGCACTTGTGCCAGGTTTTGTCCTTGCTGTATTAAAAGCTTTTTGGCTGCAAATGCCATCATAGTGCCCTACGTTATGGTTCTCCAGCAGAATCGTTTTTAAGAGTAGCAACTTTAATGTTACTACCAAAATTCCACTACGGTCAACGTTCAGTGATTTTCTAGCTAGCAAATTTTTGATAAGTATTTGGATTTCTGATTTGCTGTAATTAAAGCAGATTTGGGGGGTGTGATTAGAGCCCTTGATTAATGTCAGCTAAACTTGAATTTCCAGTTCAGGAAGAAATATTTCCCAATACCCAATTCTCCTGTTTTTAGCAATAATTCATGAATATTTCACTTGACTTTCAGAATATTATCCTAGTTGATTTTGATTTGGCAGAATCTATTGTGAAATTTGAAAACAGGCTACCATTTTGAGGCAGTTGGATATAAATTCTATAAATGTGTATGACTCTGGCTTTTATGAATGGCATACCATGAGTATGCAAGCTACCTTCTCTGCCGGCCATGCTGCAGATTTTCTGGAGGTATGACATAGTGGTATTTTTCTACTCTCAGATTAAAAATCAACTTTTCACCTCTCCACTTTTTCAGAGTGACATTCCCCAGCTCCAGAACAATCTATAGCTATTTACATGAGGTGCCCAGGACTCCTTCATCTCAAGTGCTTCAGTCTTTGGTTTATTATCATGCACTGTGCCTTCAAAACGAAATTTTTAAAAGGGACTTTGAAGCTGAATAGTAGTTTAAAAAAAGTCAATCTGTGTAATTTATGTGAAATCTAACTGTAATGAGGTCCTTTCTGTTTTTTATATGTAAACAGATCTACTAATCCTGTATAAAGGTTATTTTATGATGTCTGTCTTTCTTTGTGTTTTGTCTCATAATCTTTTTTCAAAAGCAGTAGACCAGAAAAGGTTATTGTCTCAGTTCAAAAGTTATGGATTTAGTGTTTCTACCTTTCGAGGGGAAAAATAGTACCAAAGAATACAGGTTGTTAGCTGCAGAGTGTTTCTGTCTTCACGAATTGGCTTAACATAAAACTATGTTTCTGGAATAATTACATAATAGCCACAGGTCAGCTAGATTGATGTGTGAGTTTAGTCATTCCACAAGGAACATAATAAAACTGGCCATGGAAAGGTTTATGTATCCATCTCAAGCTTGCTTGTTCTAAATTTGGTTCTTTTCATAGATAAGCAGAGTTAGAGTAATATGTTCTGGCACTTTTAGACACAGTGGTAATGAACTTAAAAGCCCCTTTTCACTTAGCAATGATTTGTTGATACTGTTGCTCTAACAGGAATTGAGAAAACAAAATTATATTAAAAAAAAAAAGGGCTCTGCAGGAATTCATACTCCAGGCCAGAGAATAGAAATGGAAATAAGCTGTACTTCTCTTGTGACTGGTTCCTCTAAAAAAAAAAAAAAGAGTCTGCTATGGAAGCGGTACAACACAGAGTTGAGCACAGACTTCAGAGCTGAATCAGTCTCCCATTGACTCTTGGCTCTGCCACTTGCTTCCTCTGTGACTTTGTTTTGTACAAGCTTAACATTTTCTCAGTTTCTCTACTGGTTAAGGAATAATACCCGATAGAACTATAGTGGGAATGAAGCAAAATGATATTAGCAAAGGGCCCAACATTGTATGTGATTCAGAAATTGAATGACCTTGGTAACCAGTATCCTTTGCTGTTTTTGGATCACTTTGAAAGAAAGTTATTTTAATCACATATATGAACTAAAGATGGGTTTACAGGTGGCCTTTTTAATTTAGAAGAAATCCCTAGACATGAATACTAAAAATAAAAACTTCCATTATGTGGTTCCATAAGTTGTATGTAGCACGGCTTGTGCTGTGCTAAGTCACTTCAGTCGTGTCTGACTCTGCAACTCTATGGACTGGGTAGCCCACCAGGCTCTTCGGTCCATGGGATTCTTCTGGCAAGAATACTGGAGTGGGTTGCCGTGCCCTTCTCCAGGGGATTTTCTTGACTCAGGAACTGAACCTGCATCTCTAAAGTCTCCTGCATTGGCAGGCAGACTTTACCACTAGCGCCACCTGGGAATGGCAGTAAATTTTTAAATTACGCCCAATGCTTCATATTTGGTTTTAAGTAAAATTAGATTATACTTATGCTTACTCGGTGAAAACAGCCTTACTTAACTGCTGCGAGAAATGAACAGTAATGATGGTTCTCTGTCCCCCAATATTTGAAGTATTTTCCTGGATTTTTGGAGTTTTCTCAGAAAGAACAAGAACCTTTTGGTTTATGTCATAAACATTGAGGTGAACATCCAGATCACTGAAAACATCGGTGGCAGCTTAAGCTACCTGTCTCCCATTATTTCACTGGAAAATAATGCAAAAAACAAGAAGGAAAAAGTAAATATACTGAAACCTCAGTGTAAGTTGAAGCCAGAGAATTTCAAAACTCCAAACTAACAATAAGGTGAGAAAAATAACCAAATCTCAGCATGCACTCTCACCTGCCCTGCCCCAGCCCTAGCCCAGTACAAGGCTTTGTGGAGAAAGGCAGAAGAGGAATTTCAGCACTGGGCCTAAAGTTAGTGTAAAACTACTTCCAGAAAAGTCTTTCTGGAAGTGTATCTTAAGTCTGAATGGCCTAAAAAAGAAAACAAACATGTCCAAGCAGATCAGATCAGAGCACAAACCATATAGAATAGGCTTCGGAGTGAATATAACTTAAAGGGGTCGAAAAGAGTCAAACACAACTTAAGTGACTGAACAATAACAAGAAACAACAATAACGAGTCAATCTTGGACACACAGGAAGAAGGACAAAAGAAGAAGCACCCTTTGACAATTGGGTGATGAGAACAAAAAGAGAAAGAGGACAATTTAGAGTCCTGCAAGATAAATGAAAACTGGGCTTCCCCGGCGGCTCAGTGGTGGGGAATCTGCCTGCCAATGCAGGGGACACGGGTTCAATCCCTGGGCTGGAAAGATTCCACAAGCCACAGGGCAATTAAGCCTGTGAGCCACGATGACTGAGTCCATGTGTTGCAACTCCTGAAGCCTGAGTACCTAGAGCCTGTGCACCTCAACAAGAGAAGCCTCTGCAATGAGAAGCCCACACACCCCAACTCGAGAGGAGCCCCTGCTCACCACAACTAGAGGAAGACTCAGCGCAGACAGAAATAAATTTTTTTTAAAAAGATAAAACCTGTCGAAGGATTGGAAAGTTACTAAAGTAACAAGGACTTAAGGGTCAAGACCCTAGCAGAGGGAGCTCAGAGGTGAACGTGATGAAGTTTTCACCTTAAGGCATCTGTTGACTCGTAAGTGGTAAGAGAGACACAGTAGCAGAGAACCCACACAGAAGCTTTAGGCAGGTAATGTGAGTTCAGCACCTGTCAAGGAAGGGGGCACTACTGGTCATCAGACTTTCAATTAGGACACTTGCATGACTACACATTATGAGTAGCAGTAATTACAAGTAACTGAAAACAGGCCAAATTTTACATAGAATCCCACTTGATATTAGTCCCACCCCATACTGGAGTGAACTGATCTGCACCTACAGGAAGTGCCTACAAGAAGCAGAAAATTGTGTGGAGGAAGATAACCCCTAGAGTCTCCTACGATTACTACAAATTTTAATCTATAATGTATAACATCCAATTTAAAGTTCCTTTTATTGTCCCATCTCAAATGATGAAAGATCAAGGAAAAAAATGGAAACACTGCCACAGAAGTCACAGATTTGTCAGTTACCAATCAGACTTTAAAATAATGGCAAGGAATAAATTCAAGAAAGTAAAACAAGATGGAATAATTTTAGCAGATAATTGTGCTAAGTCGCTCAGTCGTGTCCAACTCTTTGCGACCCTATGGACTATAGCCCACCAGGCTCCTCTGTTCGTGGGATTCTCCAGGCAAGAATACTGGAGTGGGTTGCTATGCCCTCCTCCAGGGGATCTTCCTGACCCAGGCATTGAACCCACGTCTCTTACATCTCCTGCACTGGCAGGCAGGTTCTTTACCACTAGCTCCACCTGGGAAGCCCTTGGCAGATAATTAACATTAAAAATTGGAGACTTTCACTTCAGGACAAAATGGACTAGATGTAGTTCTATTCCTCCTACCAAGCACAGCAAAAAACCAAAAAACTCATGCATTATAGATAAAGGAGACTCAGGTAGAGAGAAGAAGGCCACCAGGAACCTCCAAGTGACCTCCTGCATCTAAGAAATGACACAGTGGTGAGTTCCCTGGGTTTTCTTTTTTGCCTCATGTATATCATAATAGATGTTGCCTCATGTATCCCATAATGGATCCTGGAGACACTAACAACCCAGAAATGCCAAAGGGCACAGACAAAAAAAAATTAAAGAAAAGCCTTCTCCAGCCAAAGAACCAGGAAAGGGGCAACCTACCAGGGCAGAACAGTCTTAGATAACAGTTGTACTACTACAGCCAATCGCTACAGAAAAAACCGAGGCCATCTCTACCCTCCGCCAGCATAGGCTGAACGGGCAGCCTAGCACTCCTCCCCACTGCCTGGGTGGTATCAAAGAGGGCCACGTGCGGAACTAGGACTCTCACTACCACACAGTGATAATGAAGTCCCCTGTCATAGTGTCAGTGGAGGGCACCTGGGCAGCAGTAACAAGTCACTCTTCCCACCTGGGTTAACAGCAAAGGCCAAGGTGGAGGGGGTGGTGTGTGTGTGTGTGTGTATGTGTGTGTGAACTTTCACTCCCAGCTAGTAGTAACAAGGTTCTACTCTTTCCCATCAGCATAGAGCCAAAGGAGCTCTGCTTAAACAGAGGTGTTAAATAAGATCCAGAGTCTTATTGAATATAATACCTAAAATATCCAGAATACAATTTTTAAAATCACTCATTATACCAAGACCCCAGAAAATTTCAACTTGAATGAAAAAAGACAACAGATGCCAACATCAAAATGATACAGACATGGAAATTATCTGACAAGGATATAATAAAAATAGTTCAAGGAGCAATTACAAATAATCTTAGAATAAATGATAAAAAGAATCTCTGCAAAGAAAAACTTTCACCAATTAAATAAAAGATATAATAAGGAACCAAATGAAAATTTTTGATCTGAAAAATACAATGATTAAAGCCAAAGAAACCTACGCTAAGACCCACCATAATCAACCTTCTGGAAACTAAAGATACTGAAAAAGTTTTTAAAGGAGAGAGAAGAAATATATTAGTGGAAAAAAATTCAAATAATAGCCAATTTCTCATCAGAAACTGTGGAATCAGGAAGGAATTGGCACATTTTTCAAGTGCTGGGGGGAAAAAGCAATTGTCAGCCCCAGATTCCTAACCTGGCAACGAAATTTTTCAGGAATGAAGGGGAAATCCAGACATCTCAGATGAAGAAAAACTAATAGAATTTGTCTCCAGCTGAACTACTTTTTAACAAATGGCTAAAGGAGGTTCTTGAAAGAGAACATGATACAAGGCGGAGGTAGGATGCACAGGTTGGTCTCCGGAAGAAAAGAGCCTCTGGCTCCGAGAAGAGAAAGAGGTGGCTAAAGATACACGTTTGAGAGAAGATGAAGGAAACAGGCAGTTCGGTCTGAGGATGACTTTCTTCTCAGCCTGGGAGATAGCTCCCGCTGCATCTCCTGCTGCTGCTAAGTCGCTTCAGTCATGTTCGACTCTGTGCGACCCCATAGAGGGCAGCCCACCAGGCTTCTCTATCCCTGGGATTCTCCAGGCAGGAACACTGGAGTGGGTTGCCATTTCCTTCTCCAATGCATGAAAGTGAAAAGTGAAAGTGAAGTCGCTCAGTCGTGTCCTACTCTTCGCGACCCCATGGACCGTAGCCTACCAGGCCCCTCCGTCCATGGGATTTTCCAGCCAAGAGTACTGGAGTGGGTTGCCATGTCCTTCTCCAGGGGAGGTATTGCCTAAAGAGGGGATAAACCCAGCCAGCTCAAGGCGATGATGCTCAAGGGTTTGGGACGCGGAGAGCGAATACAGACACCAAAAAGACAGATGTTCAGGGAGTGTCAGGCGCTAAATCTGAAGCTGTCCATCTCGCTAGTCAAAAGGTGTAATATAATATATTGACCACCAGGTGGCGGTGTCTGTGGAAGCTCACGTATCCCATCGGCCCTGGCGCCCAGCGGAAGAAGGCGTGGACGTGACTCTCTGGCTCCCCTCGCCTCTACTCTCCTATCCCCACTGACGTTGGACAACAAAGATGGCGGCAGGAACGAGCAATTACTGGGAAGGTGAGGGGAGACCTCCTTGTACGACTTGCCAAGGGGCAGAGGGGCAGAGTAAGGACGGGTCTTGGCGGAGGCAGCAGAGGGAAGAGCCTGGCCTCCAGAGCGGCTGAGTTGAGGGGTAGGGCTGGTCTACAGAGAGTCCTCGGGCCTGGGAGTTGTAGAAACCGTATGGTCTGGGGAGGAGGCTGACCTGATCGACAGCGGGACCTGGGGCAGGTGTTGGGCAGAGAAGGCTGAGCCGCGGCAGACAGAAAGAGGGTCTGATTCTCCGGAGGAGAGCTGGGCTGAGGCGGTAGCGGAACTTGGACGGAGGAGTCTGGGGTGTGAACTCTGAGAGGAAACGAGTGTCGAGTCCAGAAGTCTGGAGGAGTCAGCGCCTTAGAGTTGAGGTCGCTGTTGGACAATTGAGTAGGAAAAGAGAAAGGAGGAACTTGTCGGTCCGGTCCATCGAGGGAAGTTGTGTGAGCGGAATGACTCCCTCCTGTCGGGTCCCCTTGGCAGCTTCGGGCTGGGACTTCGGGCTGGGATTGGGTGGCGAGTCGCGTTTTAAGGCAGAGGAAATAACTTTACCCTCTGCTCCGGAGATCGGTTTTGTTAAAAAGAGAAAGTTGAGAGAATCAATGTGAATTGTAATGATTGCATCTGCTATACCTCTTCTACCAAAAAACAAAACAAAAAAACCATCTTGTGACTTGACAAGTACGTTTATTTAATTCCTGAAAATATGATTCGATAAAGTGGTCTCAGGTAAAACTCATTTCTGGACCATGATGATGAACAGAGATCAGAGAAGGCTCACCTTTTTTTTTTTTTTTAATTGTCTCTTTGGTCTTCTGCAAAATATAATAGAAACTACTCTCCGAAACCCCTTTCCTTTTTAACCTATTTAATAACAGAATTGTCACAATCAGCCTCTTGGTCTAAAATACTTCATTCTAAGTTCATGGGTACTTGGCTGTCATACTTTGAATATGCTCTTACTTGATACTTTATACTGCTGCTGCTAAGTCTTGTCAGTAGTGTCCGACTCTGTGCGACCCCATAGACGGCAGCCCACCAGGCTCCCCCGTCCCTGGGATTCTCCAGGCAAGAACACTGGAGTGGGTTGCCATTTCCCTCTCCAATGCAGGAAAGTGAAAAGTGAAAGGGAAGTCGCTCAGTACTAGAGAAGACAATTACTAATTACAGAGAAGTGTGCTAATAGTTTAAAACGTATTAAAATGCTTATTTGAAATGTGTGTGCTAGCTAGAAAATATTTTTAAATTATGTAGAGGTGGTTATTGGTATCTTTAGTCATTAGGCTATACTGTTTTGAAGCATCGTGCTATAATAATTATAGCAGCTTATCTTTTTGTTGAGTATACTTGCTTTACAGTGTTGTGTTCGTTGCTCTTGTACAGTGAAGTGCATCAGCTGTGTGGATACATCTATCCCGTCCCTCTTGAACTCCCCCCGCCTCTCCCATCCCACCCATCTAGGTCGTCACAGAGCAGGAGCTGAGCTCCCTGTGCTGGGGCTCCCTGTTCCCACGAGCTATTTTAGGCATCTCTCTCTCTAGTCACTAAGTCTGTGTCCGACTCTTTGGACCCCATGGATTGTACCTGCCAGGCTCCTCTGTCCATGGGATTCTCCACGCAAGAATACTGGAGTGGGTTGCCATTTCCTTTTCCAGGGGATCTTCCCAACCCAGGAATCGAACCCAGGTCTGCTGCATTGCAGGCAGATTCTTTACCAACCGAACTATGAGGGAAGCCCAATTTTTTTTTTTTTAAAGTAGTGTATTTATGTCAAACCTAATCTCCCAGTTCATCCCACCCTTCCCACCTGCCTCTGTGTCCAGCAGGTTTCTTCCCTGTGGCTATAGTTCTGTGCCAGGTGCTTTAAATAATGATTAGTAATGCATAGAAAAACTCTGAAGGTAAAGATTTATAAAGCAAAAAGCTGAGATTTGTAGGTTAAATCGATTGTGAATAAATCTCAGAGCCGGTTCTCAGAGAACTTTAGGCTGAGCTGAGATTGTGACGTTTAGTCTCTGGGAAAATGTACTTCACTGTATTACCTGCATGGCGCTTCCTACATCTGGTTGCTGGTTAGTATATTGAAATGTGTTTTATATTCTTATTCCTGAAAGATGAGATGTTTATACTATGTGTTCTATATTCCAGTAGTTTTATTTTGACCTCTACTTCATCATGAATGAAAGTACTCATTTCTAGATAAGAGTTACTGGACTGGCTTCTCTCACTCAACTTAGATGCCAAACTATTACATGATGCCAGTTTCTCTCCATGTATGTTTTCTTCTGTTCGCTTCAAACTTATGCTCTTATTTCTGTCATACTTAGAGTTGACCTTGTCAGTAGCACATTGTTCATTTACTGTTAAACTCAGCCTCTTCAAATATCTTTCAGTAAGCTTGTCGAAAGATAGTTTTTTAAATCTTTGTCAGTGATTTTTTTCTCTTTAACAATCACTCTGTTGTTAAGAATTTCATAAATTTCATAAGCCTAGTAAAGCTTTGACACTTAAAGAGATAGGATAATCCCTGTCAAAAATAGTGATGGTTTCTTTTTTATAAAATTAGCTGGTAAATGGATACAGTGCTGGTCATAAACCATATTCAGTTCCTTTGGTGATTTGTTCTCTTCTGTTTTCCCCTGAGTTACAAAATTTTAGTTAACTGCTATAGAAATAATTTCAGGGACGTTAGAACAACATTCGTTGTCTAGCTGTCTTTAGGATAAAGCCGAAAATTTGCATTTCCCACTATTTCTCCCCTTTTTGCCTCATCTGAAGTTTAATAAGTGACAGTGTGTTTCCATGGGTAAGTGTTTGGTTCACATCTTCTAGTACTCTAGATGTATGATCGTCTTCATAGTTTGTTTTCTTCAGAAGCTTTGTGTTGTTTATAGGACTTTTTGTGTCTAATTATTTGCTTTTGTAATTTTGTTAAAGATCTCAGGAAACAGGCTCGACAGCTGGAAAATGAACTTGACCTGAAACTAGTTTCCTTCAGTAAACTATGTACAAGTTACAGTCACAGCAGTGCCCGAGATGGAAGACGCGACAGGTATAGGTACTACCAGATTCTCTCTCTTTTGCCTTATAGTTATATAATATTTTTAAAGCATTAAAAAAAATAAAGTAAAATATATCTCTGTAACTTGGTCTGTTGGTGAATTTTTGGTGGTTTTTAAAGTGATTTATAAAAATTATTAATTCATTTTATATGAATTAATGTCAGAGACTGACATTTATTTGGAATCCTTAGACAAAAATTGTGTTGGTATCAGGAGGGAAATGCTAAGGTTTAAGAATGAGTTCATCAGAAGTAAATTTCTGTTTCATCCCGTATAAGGAAATGTTGCTTTGCCTACGTTGTGTTTCTTATATTTTCTGATTGCTAAATGGATCTGAGGGACTACTCAAATGCAAAGTATACCTACTGCTATTCTGGTGTTTTAGAATTAATCTAATGCAGTGTATATGTCCTCACTGTTAATGATCCAAGCTATTTTAAATTTTGGTTCTTTTTTTTTTTTTTTGTATTGGGGTATATCTGATTAACAGTGTTATGATGATTTCAGGTGAACAGTAAAGAGACTCAGCCATACATATACATGTATCCATTCTCCCCCAAGCTCCCCTCGCATCATCCAGGCTGCCACATAACATTGAATAGAGTTCTCTGTGCTATTCACTAGGTCCCTGTTGGTTATCCATTTTAAATATAGCAGTGTGTACATGTAATGTTTGTTCTTTTTTGAGAAACTGGTATACTACTCTTTGAACAGATGTAAATGTAGTCTTATCTTTGAATCTCACTTTAGGTCATCCACTTATTTAAAAAAATATTAGGAAATACTTAAGACAGGAAGATAGAAGGAATAATATAATGGATCCCTGTGTGACTATCTCCCACTTTAAGAAATAATCATTATCAGTTCATTTGAAGCCCCTGATGGCATCCCATTTTCTCCCTCCCTATAATCTCCATATGTTTTTACTACGTATATTTGTGTTCCTGAACGATTCATAATGGTTACTTTTTAACTTGCTTTTTTGTTTAACATTATTTAAAAAAAAAATTTATTTATCTTTGGCTGTGCTGGGTCTTCGTTGCTGCATAGGCTTTCTCTAGTTGTGGCAAGTTGGGGCTACTCTTCGCTGCAGTGCTGGGGCTTCTCTTGTTGTGGAGCACGGGCTCTCGGGCACTTGAACTTCAGTAGTTATGGCTCCCGAGCTCTCGAACTGAGAATCAGTAGTTGTGGCACATGGGCTTAGTCGATGTTACTATTGTAATTGTTTGGGGGTACCGCAAACTACACCCTTGTAAGATGGCAGAGTTAATCAATGTGTGTGTTCTGACTCCTCCATGGACAGGTCGTTCTCCCTTTTCTTTCCCTCTCCTCAGGCCTTCCTATGCCTTGAGACACAACAATATTGAAATTAAACCAATTAATAATTCTACAGTGACCTCTAAGTGTTCAAGTGAAAGTGTCTGTCACTTTAAATCAAAAGCTGGAAATGATTTTAAGCTTGGAAAGGAATTCATACTGAAAATCGAGATAGGTCAAAGGCTAGGCTAAACAACCCAAGTTCTGAACACAAAGGAAAAGCTCTTGAAAGAAGCTTAATACTGCTGCTCCCGGAAGCACACAAATGATAAGAGAGTGAACAGCCTCACTGCTCATACAGAGAAAGTTTTAGTGGTCTGAACAGATCAAACCAGCCACAGCATTCCCTGAAGCCAGAGCCTAATCCAGAGCAAAGCACTAACTCTGTCCAGTTCTGTGAAGCTGAGAGGGGAAGCTGCAGAAGCTAATCGAGGTTGGTTTGTGAGGTTTAAGGAGAGAAGACATCCCTATAACGTCAGAGAGCAAGGAGAAACCACAAGTGCTGATATATTCATAGAAGTTGTAGCAAGTTATCTAGCGGATCCAGCTAAGGTAATTAATGAAGGTGGTGACATTAACTAGCAGGTTTTCAATATAGATGATACAGCTTTCTATTGAAAGGTGTCATCTAGGACTTTCATAGTTAGAGAGAAGTTGATGTCTGAAAGCTTCAAAGGACAGATTTACTCTCTTGTTAGGGGCTAATGCAGCTGATGACTTTAAGTTGAAGCCATTGACCATTAACCATTTCAGAAATCCTAGGGCCCTTAAAGATTGTGCTAGATCTGCTCTGCCAGTGCTCCATAAATTGAACAACAAAGCCTGGATGATAACACATGTGTTTACAACAGAATATTTTAAGCCCACTGATGAAACCTACCCTTCCGAAAAAGATTCCTTTCAAAATATGACTGCACACTGACAATGCACCTTGTTCACCCAGGAGCTCGCATGGAGATGTACAGTGAGGTTGATGTTATTTTCATGCCTGTGTTAGTGTCCGTTCTGTAGCCCATGGATCAAGGAGTAATTTCAACTTTCAAGTCTTATTACTGAAGAAATAATAAATAATGGAAGCCGCTATCTATCTATCTTCCTGTCTTAAGTATTTCCTAATATTTTTTTAAATAAGTGGATGGCCTAAAGTGAGGTTCAAAGATAAGACTATATTTACATCTGTTCAAAGAGTAGTATACCAGTTTCTCAAAAAAGAACAAACATTACATGGCTTCCACAGATAGTGCTTCTTCTGATAGGTCTGGACCGAGTCAACTGAAACCCTTCTAGAAAGGATTCACCATTCTAGATGCCATTAAGAGCATTAAGATCACAGGAAGAGGTCAAAATAATGTTACCAGGTATTTGGAAGAAGTTGATTCCAACCCTCATGGATAACTTTGAGGGGATTCAAGACTTCTGTGGAGAAAGTAACTGCGCATGTGGTGGAAATAGCAAGAGAATTAGAAGTTAGAGTTAGAAGTGGAGTCTGAAGCTGTAACTGAACTGCCACAGATGATAAGTTATTTCTTATATATATTTACAGATAGATATAGATACAGATACATGTATACATATGGATATATATGGGCTTCCCCGGTGGTAAAGAACCTGTCTGCCAGTGTAGGAGACATAAGAGATTTGAGTTCAATGCCTGGGTCAGAAAGATCCCCTGGAGGAGGGCATGGCAACCCACTCCAGTATTCTTGCCTGGAGAATCCCATGGACGGAGGACAGACAGGCTATAGTCCATGGGATTGCAAAGAGTCGGACTTGAGTGAAGCAACTTAGCAAGCGCACATGCATGGATATGTATGTGTGTGTGTGTGTCTAAGTTTCTTATAGATAAATGGTTTCTTGAGATAGAATCTACTTCTCCTGGTGAAGATGCTATGAAGATCGTTGAAACGACAACAAAGTATTTAGAATATTACATAAACTTAGTTGATAGAGCAGCAGCAGCAATTGAGAGAATTGACTCCAATCTTGAAAGAAGTTCTGCTGTGGGTAAAATGCTGTCAAATAGCATCGCATGCTGTAGAGAAATCGTTCATGAAGAGTCAGTTCAACAATTTCAGTGTTGTCTTATTTTTTAAAATTGCCACAGCCACCCCAGCCTTTACCAGCCACCACCCTAGTCAGTCAGTAGCTATCAGTATCAAGGCAAGACCCTCCATCAGCAGAAAGATTACTCCCTGAAGACTCAGGTGATGGTTAGCATTTTAAAGCCATAAAGTATTTTTAAATTCCAGTGTGTACATTGTTTTTTTTTTTTTTCTTAAGAATAATACTATTGCATACTTAACAGATTACAGTAAAGTGTTAACAACTTTTATGTGCACTGAGAAACAAAAAAATTAGTGTGATTCACTTTATTGAAATGCTTGCTTTATTGTGGTGGTCTGGAACTAAACCCACAGTATCTCTGAGGTATACTTGTACTTTTATGACTCCTTTAAAGGGGGAAACTATTTGAAAACATTCCATCAGAAATTCTACAACAAATTGAGGATGAGTTTGTGGGGTTACTTCACTCTCACTGTCCCTTTTAACAAGAAACCTAGGGCCATGGGGATCCAGTGCATCTTAAAGCATTTGTTGCCCAGATTGAAAGCACGTCATAATGAATAAACTCAGTGATGCCCAGAATTTTTCTTCCAGGAGTTATTTTTTTTACTTTCTGTGTTTTGAGAACTATGTGGTCTGTGAATCACCACATACTTATGAAATGCATTACATTTAACTGAGTCTCAGTATTGTGGAGAGGATATTTTCCCTCATTTCCCTGGACTCATACCTCCCTGAGGTGGTGAATGTAGAGATTGCCTCCTCATTCATTCAGCAAGGATTTTAATGAGCATCTGCCATGTGCCAAGCACTGTTCTAGGTGGTAGGCTTGTATCTGTGAACAAGATAGAGGCAGTTTTCTTCCTGATGGAGCGTACATCATTGGCCCATTGTTCTTTTTCATATATCTGGTAGGGGAGGATCTGCATTAGTAGTGTATAAAGTATTTCCCCTGGGCACATTCTAAGAGATAACCATGGAACCTTGGGTTGACTCTGACACGTAATAAAGAATGAGATATTTTAAGGTGAATGAATTAAAATTTTAAAGAAAAATTTGGACCTAAGCATCCTAAATTGAAAATCCTCCTTATTAGCTACTTTTTGGCTATTTCACTGTTTGTTACTGTTGCTGTAAATGTGTATGTAGAAAAGAGAAAGAGCCAAGGTCAATTTTGCCATTTAAAAAAGAAGTGTTAGTGTTAGTTGCTCGTGTCTGACTCTCTGTGACCTCATGGACTGTAGCCCACCAGGCTCCTCTGTCTCTGGAATTCTCCAGACAAATATACTGGAATGGGTTGCCATTCCCTTCTCCAGGGCATCTTCCCAACCCAGAGATTGAACCCGGGTCTCCTGCATTGCAGGCAGATTCTTTACCGTCGAGCTACCAGGGAAGCAAACTGATGAAGCAACTGCCCCAGGGCAAGACAAAGTCTTAGTAAGAGTGGAGAACATAGTCATTGTTTGGTATTTATCTGTGTTCAGTGTAAATAAGACCAGTATTGAGCTGCTGCTAAGTTGCTTCAGTTGTATCTGACTCTGTGCGACCCCATAGACAGCAGCCCACTAGGCTCCTCTGTCCCTGGGATTCTCCAGGCAAGAACACTGGAGTGGGTTGCCATTTCCTTCTCCAATGCATGAAAGTGAAAAGTGAAAGTGAAGTCGCTCAGTCGTGTCCGACTCCTAGTGACCCCATGGACTGCAGCCTACCAGGCTCCTCCATCCATGGGATTTTCCAGGCAAGAGTACTGGAGTGGGGTGCCATTGCCTTCTCCGAGTATTGAGCTACAGCTGCTTATATGATAATATATACCACTTGGGGACTTAATGAAGGTTAATGGTTTTTCAGAAGAGACAGAAACTTTCAAGACATTTGGTTTTAGAATTTGAATCTGTCAAACATAAGTTTCACTTGTAAAAATTATGTTTGACTTTCCAGACTTTAGAAGACAGTTCAATACATTTTTGCAAAGCAAAACAGAAGGAAATGTAAAAGATTGATATTAAAACTTCCCTGCCAGACGTAGCTATCTTTATTAGACTTGAAGCCAATTCCTGATTATTTAATATTATTTACCCAGTTTGTGGATTGTTTAAATCTCAATTTTATTTCATTTTGGAAAGAGTCATGGAAGGAAGATAGAACTTAGAGGAAAAAATTTAAAGATTATTTCTCACAGATCTAATGTAATCTCTCTAATACATTTATGGCTCCTCTCACATGCTGTATTATGTAGTTCTGCAGTTTTATTTCACATTTGTTCCTTCAGATCCAGCATTTAATTAGGCACTGTCATAGCTTAAGTTATTTTAGTTTGGGAAACAGGAAGCAAGCATTTAGAATTTCTTTGCATTATTAAGAGTGGGACAGTCGTACATTCAATTTTATTTAATACTGAATTTAATATTCAGGATGTGTGATCTTTACAAGAAAACTTTAATAAAAATTACATTTTTTTATGAAACAAAAAGAATGTCTCAGGGGTTCCACTTGACCTTTTTAAAAATAATTACCTTATCATTTTAAGTATATTTTAAAGGATTAGGTTTAAGTAATAGATTCTCTTTATTTGAACTTGTTTTTAGCTCTGACACAACACCCCTTTTAAATGGATCAAGCCAAGACAGAATGTTTGAAACTATGGCGATTGAGATTGAACAGCTTTTGGCAAGAGTGAGTACCTTCTGTTAAAGGATTATTTTCCTAGTAACTGTACTTGTTAGGTATGGTACCAGATGATATTAATGCAGACATATTTATTGAAATTACCCTTTCATTCAAGATGTGTGCCTCCCCAGGCCACTTGAGTTTTGATAACGGCCATTCCAAGGTCCTATTTTATTAGCCCTTTTGGGTTATTTTGGGGAAATACCAAATCCTTACATGCTGTCTCTTGTTTTTATTTTTTTGCTGTTAGCCAGAAGGGCATATAGGCATTTAATTTGCTTTTATCTCTTTATCGTGCTTTCTGAAATGTTTGTATGGGTTTTCTTTCTTTCCTTTTTTTCTGTTTTAGCTTACAGGAGTAAATGATAAAATGGCAGAATACACCAACAGCGCAGGTGTGCCCTCCTTGAATGCAGCACTGATGCACACGTTACAGCGACATAGAGACATACTGCAGGTAATACATTGGGCTTGAGAGTTTTATGTCATCATAAGAGGCTTTTGAGTTTTCTTTACTCCATGAAGAGAACATGTACACATGTATTTAGGAGAACAAAGGGAAAAATCTTCCAAGAGGGTAGATGCTGTGCTATGGAAGTTTGTCCTGTTTTGCTTTTTTTTTTCTTGTTACTATAAAATTCTAAAAATGTTTATTAGCTCTGTCTTTTGCCTGGTAAAACTGAATCATATTCATCAGTCGGTAAGTATGTTACTGCTGTGGGAGATCTTGCTACCCAGCTGAAGCAGTGAAGTAGCCAGTGGTCACACATAAGCAGTCATGATGGTTTCTAGTATACTTTCATCAGGCTTTGAAGATAGCAGGGAAGAGAAGTAATTTGCTATATTTAATGTATTGTTTGAGAAAAATATTAAAAGTATACCAATGAAACAAATAAACTCCTAAAAGATTTACATGGGAGGGTGCTGAAAATATAGTAGTACAAATAGGAAGGCAAATTTTTTAATACTGAAAAAATCCAGTCATTTCTAATTTTTAAAACTCATGTTAAAAATAGAAATAGAATACTTTATTTACCTAGTACAGAAATGTGTACATCAGATTAAAATCTATCATCTTGCTTAATAATAAAGTAGTAAAAGCTTTCCCATTAAAAAAAAAGAAGACAAGGATACCCCATAGTCCCCACAGATATCTATTTAACATTGTGTGGAAGTTGTTTGTAGTTCAATTACACAGTAAAAAGAACAAGATATAAATACTGAAAAGGGGGACAAAAATCTGTATTCTGTACTGGTGATAAGATTATATAGCTAATATAATCAAGAAAACTAAACAAAAATTAGAAAAAAATTCAATCAGTTGATGACTTGCAAAATTAATATATAAAGCAAGCAGTTTTCTTATACACAAACAATAACCTGTTAGAAAGAACAGTGGAAGAAACTGAAAGTTTTATGTATAATTTAATAAGAATGTATAGGAAGGACTTACATATATAAAGTTCTCCTGAGGAGCATAAAAGATTTCTCTCTAAATCAGCCTATCCATTGAATGTTCCCTGGTAACTCAGTTGGTAAAGAATCCGCCTGCAATGCAGGAGACCTTGGTTCGATTCCTGGGTTGGGAAGATCCGCTGGAGAAGGGAAGGCTACACAATCCAGTATTCATGGGCTTCCTTTGTGGTTCAGCTGGTAAAGAATCTGCCTGCAATGCAGGAGACCTGTGTTCGATCTCTGGGTTTGGAAGAGCCCTTGGAGAAGGGAAAGGCTACCCACTCCAGTATTCTGGCTTAGAGAATTCCTTAGACTGTGTAGTCCATGGGGTCGCAAAGAGTTGGACACAACTCAGAGACTTTAACTTTCACTGAATGTTATCCCAATGGAAATAACAGGGTTTTTCTTGTTTGCTTCATTTTTTTAAAAAATGGCAAAATGCCACCAAAGTTTATTTGAGATTATAGTCATACAAAAATAACCAAGAAGAAAACATGTGAAGATGAAGGCAAGTGGTAAAAGATACCTAGTTCTACCACAGATTAAAACCTGTTAAGAATCTAGAATAATGAAGACCATTTGATTCTGGGAAAAAATTAGATCAATAGAATACAACAGAGTTCATATATAGACCCAAATATGCATGAAAATTTAGTTTCTGAGAAAGGTACTATTTTGAATCAATGGGGAAAAAAGAGATTATAAAATAAATAGAGTTGTTACAACTGGCTAATTTCTGGCAGGGGAGGGGAGGGGGGAAGCACTCAATTTCTGTCTCATTCCTCCTATCTAGAGTAAATTCCAAATGGGTCAAAGATTTATATGTAGAAAAAGAAACTATAAAATTTCTTGGTGGTTGAAATTATACATTTCAGGGTAGTAAAGGACTTTCCTGCTGCTGCTGCTGCTGAGTCACTTCAGTCGTGTCCAACTCTGTGCAACCCCACAAACAGCAGCCCACCAGACTCCCCCATCCCTGGGATTCTCCAGGCAAGAACACAGGAGTGGGTTGCCATTTCCTTCTCCAGTGCATGAAAGTGAAAAGTGAAAGTGAAGTCGCTCAGTCGTGTCTGACTCTTAGCGACCCCATGGACTGCAGCCTACCAGGCTCCTCTGTCCATGGGATTTTCCAGGCAAGAGTACTGGAGTGGGGTGCCATTGCCTTCTCCGAAGGACTTTCCTAAGCAATACCTATTACCAGAAACTTTAACAAGTGATACAGAGATACACTGATAGAAATAAGAAAAAGGGAACCCAATAGAAAAGTGGGAAAAGGACTTAAACTTATTTACAGGAAATGAGTGGCCAAATTCATAAAAAGATGGTCAGCCACATTCTCAAATGAAAAAATGCAAATCAAAATGAGATAAAATTTTTCACCTGTCAGATTAGCAAATACCGAACCATTTGTAACCCATTTATGTCAAGAGTGCAGAAAAATAGACACTCTTCCATTTTCTGGAAATGTAAGTTGTAGCCTTTCTAGAAAGCATTTTAGCACTATCCAAATTTTTGTGTAAGATTGTTTGACCCAGTTATTCTACCAGGCATTTACCCTTTAAATATACCTAGAGAGTACAGTAAAATATATACACAGCTTGTTTATTGAAGCTGTTTTTAACAGCCAGAAAAAGGAAAAAAAAGGTAACTAAATTGTTTATCGTAGGGAATTTATTAAATTACGGTAGTGGTGGCGCTAGTGGTAAAGAATCCACCTGCCAACACTGGAGACACAAGAGACCCTAGTTTGATCCCTGGGTTGGGAAGATCCCCTGGAGGAGAGTGTGGCAACCCACTCCAGTATTCTTTCCTGGAGAATCCCATGAACAGAGGAGCCTGGCAGGCTACAGTCCATGGGGTAGCAAAGAGTCAGGCACAACTGAAGCAACTTAGCACTTAGCATGCAGTCATAATTTAAAAACTACATATTAAATTTTAAAAAATATAGATTCAGTTTGCTAATAGGGAAAGATTACTTGATATTTTATGAACTTAAAAGATTACAGCAGACTATGAGTTTTTTTTAGCATAAATGAAAGAAATAATAAACTTGTATATGCAAAAACATATTTCCTGAAAGAAACTGAAAGAAAAGGTGCTCTTTTAGTTCATGGTGCCCCACGTGCATGTATTGTTTTTGCTTCTAAAGGATCAGTAGGGGCTCTCTGGGAGGTGGGATTATGGTTTTTTATCTTTTTAATATATTTATCTGAATTTTTAAAAGCAATGAATATTCCTTAATAACTTAAAAATATGGTAGAAAAAAGGAAATATTCTAAAATTATTTTATTCTTTACGATTCTCTTCATTTTATTGGTTTAGAAATAACTTTCTGCAGGAGTTCCAAAATGATGAAATTTGAAAATAAGCCCCATTGGGTACACTAATGAGTAGAAAGAGCTTCCGAATTTTTATCCTAGGTTATTTGAAGTTATTTTATCTGAGGATTATTTTTTCTTTACAATTCTGCCCTGTAAGACAGGGTATGAGAGGATACACAGGATGGTGATCTGATGGCACTATTACCCTCGTGCCAGGCTTCCCAGGTGGCACTCTAGTGGCAGAGAACCTTCCTGCCAGTGGAGGAGATGGAGGAGACCTGGGTTTGATTCCTGGGTAGGGAAGATCCCCTGGAGGAGGGCATTACAACCCACTCCGGTATTCTTGCCTGGAGAATCCCATGGGCAGAGGAGCCTGGCAGGCTGTAGTCCAGTGGGTTGCAAAGAGTTGGACAAAACTGAAATGATTTCACAAACACACGTACATACATACAACTGAAGTGACTACACACACACACACCACACCACACATACATACACCACTACCACCACCCCTCTGGTGCCAAACTGTTTTCATTTGAAAAAAGTTGGTCACTCTTTGGGAAACTGATTATAATGGCATTTTTACGTCTTGACAATTAGATTTCTCAAATAGCGGTTTTCTTGACAGAGATTTGTAGTATAACAATACATAACTGGCTCAATAAGGTAAAAGTTTATGTTGAGACTGGATATTAATTTATTGCAGGATTATACACATGAATTCCATAAAACCAAAGCAAACTTTGTGGCAATACGGGAAAGGGAGAATCTCATGGGATCAGTACGAAAGGATATTGAGTAAGTTACCTTTTATATTCTTTTGTAGGGTGTTTACTTAGAATTAGATTGAAAGTGTATCCATGATTAACAACAAATTGAGTAGCAGAACCATGATTTAGATTTCAGGGTTTCTATTTCGCATTTCATCGTTCTTTAAACATTGCTGCTCCAATATGGTCCTAATCTACTTTGCTGGTCTTATCTCCAGCTTACCCTAGTTTTATCATTGACTCTTGCCAACCTTGACTTTCCTGTCTTAATTCAAAGTCCAGTTCAGATGATGTCTTTGTGAGTTTTCCTCTGATTGCCTCCTACCCACCTTGAGCATTATGTTAATAACATCACCAATAACCAAAGGTCTCTGTGTTTCCCTTCCTCATGACCCTTTCTGTCCCTCTACCCTCTCCCTTACCACAACAATTACATACTTAAGTAACTGTTAGAGTAGCCTTTACTGCCCCAGAATCCTAAATCTGTTTTTTCCAGGTTTTATACAGACTCATAGCTTTATGTCAAATTATTTAAGGACTCCCAGCATTTTTATGCTGCTCTTAATCCATAATTTTTGACTGTGTTCTTTTCCTCCCTCCCTTTACCTCACCTTTAATAATATAGCATTTTATACACAGTTTCGAATTTTTTTTTTACAGCTGTTCTTGACTGACAAGGTCAGATCCATTGGGCATCTAATTAAAGCTGCAGTCTTCCCACTTTTAGGCCATCTGTTGAGACCTTTCCTTGTCTCACTTATGGTATTTAGGTTTCATAAGTATGGTACTCAAGATTCATGAGCTGTGATGTGTACTGCCATCTTATGAACTGTACATTTCATGTGTACTCTGACAAACATTACCTTGGAGTTCCTTTATTTTGTTGTAACAGTAAGACAGTTTTACAGCACAAACCACTTAATATTCATTCTATTCAAAATTTTTGTCCAAAACTCTAAACCCAGAATTGTCCAGTCATCAGTTATGTTTTTACCTCCAGAAATTATGTTGGAAAATTAATTTTTATTGTTTGTCTCTGTTTTATCTGTTTTTCTTACATTTAGTCATATGTACTTTGTATAACATATAGGAGTAAAGAAAATGAAACATTTTTGCTGTATTTGGAATTTTATATTATTATTAGTTCTCAGGCACATGTAGGTCTTGTCTAGTTTCTTTATAATCTGTATACATATATATCTTAAACCAGTGTAGAGAACCAGTGTAACAGACAGCCTTTAATGTATAGTCATTTAGCTACCACACAATTTGTGGGAATTGCTAGACTATATTCCAGTGTAATAACTTGTTTTCTTAAAGTTTATCATGAAAGAAACATGTTCATCCATTTGCTAAACTATTTCTTGATTACTGTTAGATAATATGTCAGTTGCAGTAGCAGATAGAAATGAAAAGATTAACTTGGCCCTTTAGATGCTGGAGGGGAGTAAGCACATATTCAAATTAGTATAATATATGGCAAAATATAGTTAATGAGATGAGATATAGTAGTAATACACTCTGTGGATCACTATTAAATTAGAGAAAGTAATACACTGTGTGGATCATGACAAACTGTGAAAAATTCTTAGAGATGGGACTACCAGACCACCTGACCTGCCTCTTGAGAATTCTGTATGCAAGTCAAGAAGCAACAGTTAGAACTGGACCTGGAACAACAGACTGGTTCCAAATTGGGAAAGGAGTACATCAAGGCTGTATATTGTCACCCTGCTTATTTAACTTATATGTAAAGTACATCATGAGAAATGCTGGGCTGGATGAAGCACAAGCTGGAATCAAGACTGCTGGGAGAAATATCAATAACCTCACATATGCAGATGATACCACCCTTATGGCGGAAAGTGAAGGAGAACTAAAGAGCCTCTTAATGAAAGTGAAAGAGGAGAGTGAAAAAGTTGGCTTAAAACTCAACATTCAGAAAACTAAGATCATGGCATCTGGTCCCATCACTTCATGGGAAACAGATGGGGAAACAGTGGAAACAGTGACAACTTTATTTTGGGGTGCTCCAAAATCACTGCAGATGGTTGTCTGCAGCCATGAAATTAAAAGATGCTTGCTTCTTGGAAGAAAAGTTATCACCAACCTAGATAGCATATTAAAAAGCAGAGACATTACTTTGCCAACAAAGATCCGTCCAGTCTAAGGTATGGTTTTTCCAGTAGTCATGTATGGATGTGAGAGTTGGACTGTGAAGAAAGCTGAGCGGTGAAGAATTGATGCTTTTGAACCGTGGTGTTGGAGAAGACTCTTGAGAGTCCCTTGGACTGCAAGGAGATCCAACCAGTCCATCCTAAAGGAAATCGGTCCTGAATATTCTGAAAGGACTGATGCTGAAGCTGAAACTCCAGAACTTTGGCCACTTGATGCAAAGAACTGACTCATTGGAAAAGACCCTGATGTTGGGAAAGATTGAAGGCAGGAAGAGAAGGGAATGACAGAGGATGAGATGGTTGGATGGCTTCACCCACTTAATGAACAGGAGTTTGAGTAAACTCCAAGAGTTAGTTGATGATGGACCGGGAGGCCTGGTGTGCTGCAGTCCATGGGGTCGCCAAGAGTTGAACGTGAACTGAACGACTGAATTGAGTGACTAATAGTACTAATAACTGATATTTAAGATTTTTTTCCTGAAATTACTGCTTTTTCATATATTATCTCTTTTTTGGCTTCATATAATCATCTGGTCCCATCACTTCATGGCAAATAGATGGGGAAACAGTGGAAACAGTGTCAGACTTTATTTTGGAGGGCTCCAAAATCACTGCAGATGGTGATTGCAGCCATGAAATTAAAAGACGCTTACTCCTTGGAAGAAAAGTTATGACTAACCTAGATAGCATATTCAAAAGCAGAGACATTACTTTGCCAACAAAGGTCCATCTAGTCAAGGCTATGGTTTTTCCAGTAGTCATGTATGGATGTGAGAGTTGGACTGTGAAGAAAGCTGAGTGCTGAAGAATTGATGCTTTTGAACCGTGGTGTTGGAGAAGACTCTTGAGAGTCCCTTGGACTGCAAGGAGATCCAACCAGTCCATTCTAAAGGAGATCAGTCCTGGGTGTTCTTTGGAAGGAATGATGCTAAAGCTGAAACTCCAGTACTTTGGCCACCTCATGCGAAGAGTTGACTCATTGGAAAAGACTCTGATGCTGGGAGGGATTGGGGGCAGGAGGAGAAGGGGACGACAGAGGATGAGATGACTGGATGACATCACCAACTCGATGGACATGAGTTTGAGTGAACTCTGGGAGTTGATAATGGACAGGGAGGCCTGGCATGCTGTGATTCATGGGGTCGCAAAGAGTCCGACACGACTGAACAACTGAACTGAACTGAATCTTTTGATATAGATATAAATTATTAGTCCCACTTTATAAAACTAGGTATTAGGAGTCTTGTTTGAGGTTTACTGGTTCATGGACTTCCCAGGTGGCTCAGTGGCAAAGAATCTGCCTGCCAAGCAGTAGACATAGTTTCAATCCCATTCCTGGGTTGGGAAGATCCCCTGGAGAAGGAAATGGCAACCCCCTCCAGTATTCTTGCCTGGGAAATCTCATGGACTGAGGAGCCTGGGTGGGTTCCATGGGGTCGCAAAAGAGTCGGACATGACTGACCAACTAAACAACATTAGTCTTCCAAGTCCAGTGTGGTACTGGTTATATTGTGCAGCTTTCCCTGGTGTTTTCTTTCCTGCTGCGCTTTGCACATTAGAACCTGCTCTCAGGTCGTGGTTTACTTTAACGGCATGACCCCCTTTTGTCTCACTGCAGTATGTGTGCAGTTACTTGAATTTTTTTGTTGTGGTTCTTGATACTTTGTAAGTAAAGAACTGAAACATGAAAATGTTGGTAGTAATGATACAAAGCATTTTCTTGTAAATTGTAATGAACTCAAGCCAGGATAGAAATCCTGAAGTACTCCACAGTTGGCAGATCTGTAGCTTCCCTTTAGGGAACCATTCCCTTTCAGTGGCTTCCCTACCTCATGTGCTGTGTCGTAATCAATCAGGAGTATTAGTCCCACTTGGGGAAAATAAAGACAAGAGGAAATAATAGAGAAAGAAAGGAAAGGCTCTAAAAGCCCCTGCTTTTCTCATCTTTTACAGTACCCTCCCAAACCTCACTCTGCAAGATGGACGATACAAAGTTTCTTGAAGCCACTGTGTTCTTCCACACCCCATGACACTGCACATGCAATCCTTCCTTCCTGAAATAATCCTCCACTTTTTACAACTGTAAATTATCACTTGTTTTGTAGGGTATCCTTTATGGATTTTCTCTGCTTAAGAAGGTTTCTGTATTTCTCACAAGCTCTCTAATCTACCTTCTGCCTTATAGTAATGACTACTCTTTTCTTTTGTATATAAATATTATAGTATTTATGTAGTATTATAGTAATAGTTCCTATTACACTGAATTAAAATTAAATAATTTATGTACCTGTCTAAACTGTGAACAACTCATGACTAAGTAGCATGTTTTACTGTTAAAATGTGTGGTACCTAAGAGATGTTGAATAAATATTTGCTGAGTTAATGAATAAACAAATGAATGAATGTATATTCTCTTTTCATGTACTTTAGTGAGTTGGACTTTTTGGCAACTGGTACAAAATACACATTTTTAGAAGTTATCAAATGTATATATAAAATGTAAAAAAGGAAAAGTAAGATTTTTGTCTAAGAATGTTAGATTATTTTGGTGAAAGATAAATTCTTAAACTAGAAAGCCATGCATATTTATCTATCATAGATGCCATTTTTAAAAGGAGATAAAAAGGATTATACATTTTAGTTGTATATGGAGAGGCTCAATTTGTCCACTTTGGATATTACTGGAGAAATCATTTAATCCTTTTTTATAGTGTCTGCCAACAAACGTTCTAAAATTTTCTTTCTTCTAGGTCATATAAAAGTGGGTCTGGAGTAAACAACAGAAGAACTGAACTATTTTTGAAAGAACATGACCACCTTCGAAAGTAGGTATTATTGAATAAATACATACTATGTGGTACATACTTATTAATTTATTTACACATATAGCAGACATTTTGTGCTGTTTATTATACTGAATGCTTTACCAGTGCTAATTCATTTAATTCTTCTAATGAAAGAATTACAACTTTTCTGACCGTAATTAGGAAAGATAGGATGCTATGAAATATATACACAAAAGTCTGCATTCACATTACTTATTTGTTAATGTAATTTGTAATGTATTAGTAACTGTGAGGAGAAGGCAATGGCACCCCACTCCAGTACTCTTGCCTGGAAACTCCCATGGATGGAGGAGCCTGGTAGGCTGTAGTCCATGGGGTTGCTAAGAGTCGGACACGACTGAGCAACTTCACTTTCACTTTTCACTTTCATGCATTGGAGAAGGAAGTGGCAACCCGCTCCAGTGTTCTTGCCTGGAGAATCCCAGGGACGGGGAGCCTGATGGGTTGCCATCTATGGGGTTGCACAGAGTTGGACACTACTGAAGCAACTTAGCAGTAACTGTGAAGTGAAGTTGCTCAGTCATGTCCGACTCTTTGCGACCCCATAGACTCTAGCCTACCATAGGCTCTAGCCTACAGGCTTCTCCATCCATGGGATTTTCCAGGCAAGAGTACCGGAGTGGGTTGCCATTTCCTTCTCCTGGGGATCTTCCCAACCCAGGGATCGAACCAGGGTCTCCCACATTGCAGGCAGACGCTTTACCCTCTGAGCCACCAGGGAAGCTGTAACTGTAATATGTCTTTTGTTACCTTAATGCTTGTTTCCTTTAGCAAGTCTATTGCTCTAATACTTTGTCTACTACTGTAGGTTAATAATAATATAGATACTGACTTATATTTGCATGGCCTTATACTACTTATATATGTCAAGAAGCTTTATAAAGGGTAATTAGCCATACATCAAATTCAAAGAAAATATCTTTTCTAAGAACTCAAAATACCTAAAAACTTGGATGAACTGTGTGTATGTGTATGTATATGTACACACACACACACGTACACATATATATAAAAATGAATATATATTTTTATTTTAAAATAAGCCACCATACTCTATTCCTGCTTCATCTAGTTTTCTTCTGAAATATACTGGTTTCTTTAATTATTTTCTTTGTATTTTATTATAGAACTTAAGGATCAGAAAATTACTTAAACTCTCTGAATTCGGCCTCTAAACACTTGAATAGCTAATAACCATGATAGTTAAATGATATGAATTATGCTTTTGTTGCTGAATGTCATAAATAAGTCATGTCCATATGAGCTTAATGTACTATTCAATTTACTTTTCTTTGAAGATCACCACTTTAAATACGAGCTGTTGAAATCAGAACATGGGAAGATCAAGACCATTTTAGTAGAACTCTGGCTACTTCTAGTGTCAGAAAGTTTTTAGTGTTTTTTTCTTAGAATGTTAAATATTATTGATTGGCACAAGGGGGCAGTCTTTCCTAGAGTAGCTTATAGTTACTTATAGCTTTGGTAGTTCTTTTTGTATTTGATAAAGACCACCACAAAAGAATTTTGCATTATATCTGAAAGTATATTAATATATTCTTTGGGTACAAAGTAAGGAATAGGATACTCAAGTAGCACAAAAATAAAGATGAGCTTGCATTAACATTTTTATATTCATCAACCCCAAAATAAGTTAAACAGAAATGCAGTTGTTTACTTTAAGGATTATTTGATGCTGAAAAGAGTTTATCAGTTGTAAATTAATATTCTTTATTTCGGAACACATGGTCATAAATTTTATATGAAAATTTTTACTTTTGCGTTCATTAGTAATTCAAAGAAAACCCTTCCCACTGTCCATTTTACAGGGGGAAAAGTACATTAATTTAGGGTCACACAGCTTAAATGATGTATTTAGGGTTATAAAAAATAGCAGTAAGATTGGCTATTAAAAGGTATTTTCCATTTTTGTTTCTCAGGTGATTTTATGTAGGATATGTGAAGTGAAGTCGCTCAGTTGTGTCCGACTCTTTATGACCCCATGGACTGTAGCCTACCAGGCTCCTCAGTCCGTGGGATTTTCCAGGCAAGAGTGCTGGAGTGAGTTGCCATTTCCTTCTCCAGAGGATCTTCCCCACCCAGGTCTTGAACCCGGGTCTCCTGCAGTGTAGGCAGACGCTTTACCATCTGAGCCACCAGGGAAGTCCTATGTAGGATATACTTTACATATATTCCTTTCAGCATTCTTGTGAAAAAGTTTGTGTATGCTCATTCTATAAAGAAAGAAACTGAGGCAGGATGAAGTTGAGTGGAGTATGAGCTGATGAACTTGAGGGGAGTTGTTAAGTTACATAATAGATTATTTTGTATTGGTATACAAGGTTTTTCTAGAGAGTTCAGAAACAAATTATAAAATGCTTCCTTAATATTTCATATTCTTTATGACTCAGGTAGGTTT
Source organism: Bos javanicus (assembly GCF_032452875.1). Taxonomy (NCBI): domain Eukaryota; kingdom Metazoa; phylum Chordata; class Mammalia; order Artiodactyla; family Bovidae; genus Bos; species Bos javanicus. Next base: position 22,869,556 of record NC_083886.1, read on the forward strand.
TTATGATTTCAATCCTTTTATACCATTTATCGAAAGAACAACAAATGGAAACTGTGATTCCTCACGTTTTCTCTTAGTCTTTCTGTTTCTGCTGTAAACAAATTTGTTGACATTAAAAAAAATTTTTTTTACACCAAAATATTTGTTAAAATACTTTGAGGGGAGAAAAGAAGCAAAAACTATCTCCCCATTAAACTTGACTTCCTGTGTATATTGTTTGTAATGAAGACAGTGTGGTATTGGTGAAAGAACAGACAGACAGATCAGTGGAACAGAAGAGAAAGTCCAGAAACAGACACACAAATATAGTCAAATACTCTTTGACTATATTTGTGTAGAGTAGAGGCAGTTCTATGGAGAAGAGATAGTCTTTTGAATAAGTGGTGTGGGAACAACCGGACATTAACATGCAAAAAAATGAATATAGACACTGACCTTATACCTTTCCCCAGAATAACTCATAACAGATCATAGATCTAAATATAAAGTACAAAACTACTAGAAGTTTTACAACACAGGAGAAATTCTAGGTAACATTGGGTTTGGCAATGTATTTTTAGATGTAATGACAAAAATATTATGAACAAAAATGTTAAGATTGAATTCATTAAAATGAAAAACCTCTGCTCTTCCAAAGATGCTGTCAAGATGATGAAGTGGACTGGAAGAACATACTTGTAAAACATATCTGATAAAGGACTGTATCCAAAACACACAAAGAACTCTTAAAACTCAATAGTTTCAGTTCAGTTCAGTCACTCAGTCATGTCCAACTCTTTGCGACCCCATGGACTACAGCACACCTGGTCTCCCTGTCTATCACCAACTCCCGGACTTTACTCAAACTCCTGTCTATTGAGTCCGTGATGCCATCCAACCATCTCATCCTCTGTTGTCCCCTTCTCCTCCTGCCTTCAATCTTTCCCAACATCAGGGTCTTTTCCAATGAGTCAGTTCTTCACATCAGGTGGCCAAAGTATTGGAGTTTCAGCTTCAGCGTCAGTCCTTCCAATGAATTTTCAAGACAATTTCCTTTAGGATGGACTGGTTGGATCTCCTTGCAGTCCAAGGGACTCTAAAGAGTCTTCTCCAACACCACAGTTCAAAAGCATCAATTCTTCAGCGCTCAGCTTTCTTTATAGTCCAACTCTCACATCCATACATGACCACTGGAAAAACCATAGCTCTGACTACATGGACCTTTGTTGGCAAAGTAATGTCTATGCTTTTTAATATACTGTCTAGGTTGGTCATAACTTTTCTTCCAAGGAGCAAGCATCTTTTAATTTAATGGCTGAAGTCACCATCTGCAGTGATTCTGGAGTCCCAAAAAATAAAGTTGTCACTGTTTCCCCATCTATTTCCCATGAAGTGATGGGACCAGATGCCGTGATCTTAGCTTTCTGAATGTTGAGTTTTAAGCCAACTTTTTCACTCTCCTCTTTCACTTTCATCAAGAGACTCTTTAGTTCCTCTTCACTTTCTGCCATAAGGGTGGTGTCATCTGCATATGTGAGGTTATTGATATTTCTCCCGGCAATCTTGATTCCAGCTTGTGCTTCCTCCAGCCCAGCATTTCTCATGATGTACTCTGCATATAAGTTAAATTAGCAGGTTGACAATATACAGCCTTGATGTACTCCTTTCCCAATTTGGAACCAGTCTGTTGTTCATGTCCAATTCTAACTGTTGCTTCTTGACCTGCATACAGGTTTTTCAGGCGGCAGGTTACGTGGTCTAGTAGTTCCATCTCTTTCAGAATTTTCCACAGTTTGCGGTGATCCACAGAATCAAAGGCTTTGGCATAGTCAATAAAGCAGAAGTAGATGTTTCTCTGGAATTCTCTTGCTTTTTCAGTGATCCAACAGATGTTGGCAATTTGATCTCTGGTTCCTCTGCCTTTTTTAAATACAGCTTGAACATCTGGAATTTCACAGTTCACGTACTGTTGAAGCCTGGCTTGGAGAATTTTGAGTATTACTTTGCTAGCATGTGAGATGGGTGCAATTGTGTGATGGTTTGAGCATTCTTTGGCATTGCCTTTCTTTGGGATTGGAATGAAAACTGACCTTTTCCAGCTCTGTGGCCACTGCTGAGTTTTCCAAATTTGCTGGCATATTGAGTGCAGTGCTTTCACAGCATCGTCTTTTAGGATTTGAAATAGCTCAACTGGAATTCCATCACCTCCACTAGCTCTGTTCTTAGTGATGCTTCCTAAGGCCCACTTGACTTCACATTCCAGGATGTCTGGCCCTAGGTGAGTGTGAGTGATCACACCATTGTAATTATCTGGATCATGAAGATCTTTTTTGTACAGTTCTCCTGTGTATTCTTGCCACCTCTTTTTAATATCTTCTGCTTCTGTTAGGTCCATACCATTTCTGTCCTTTATTGAGCCCATCTTTGCATGAAATGTTCCCTTGGTGTCTCTAATTTCCCTGAAGAGATCTCTAGTCTTTCCCATTCTATCGTTTTCCTCTATTCTTTGCATTGATCACTGAGGAAGGCTTTCTTATCTCTCCTTGCTCTTCTTTGAAACTCTGCATTAAAATGGATATATCTTTCCTTTTCTCCTTTGCTTTTCGCTTCTCTTCTTTTCACAGCTATTTGTAAGGCCTCCCCAGACAGCCATTTTGCTTTTTTGCACTTCTTTTTCTTGGGGATGGTCTTGATTCCTGTCTCCTGTACAATGTCATGAACTCCCATCCATAGTTCATCAGGCACTCTATCAGATCTAGTCCTTTTAATCTATTTCTCACTTCCACTATATAGTCATAAGGGATTTGATTTATGTCATACCTGAATGGTCTAGTGGTTTCCCCCACTTTCTTCAATTTAAGTCTGAATTTGGCAATAAGGAGTTCATGATCTGAGCCACAGTCAGCTCCCAGTTTTGTTTTTGCTGATTGTATAGAGCTTCTCCATCTTTGGTTGCAAAGAATATAATCAATCTGATTTTGGTGTTGATCATCTGGTGATGTCCATGTGTAGAATCTTCTCTTGTGTTGTTGGAAGAGGGTGTTTGCTATGACCAGTGTGTTCTCTTGGCAGAACTCTATTAGCCTTTGCCCTGCTTCATTCTGTACTCCAAGGCCAAACTTTTGCATTCCAGTCCCCTACACCTTTTTGGGGTGAGAGTTCTAGAAGGTCTTGTAGATGTTCATAGAACCATTCAACTTAAGCTTCTTCAGCGTTACTGGTCGGGGCATAGACTTGGATTACTGTGATATTGAATGGTTTGCCTTGGAAATGAACAGAGATCATTCTGTCGTTTTTGAGATTGCATCCAAGTACTGCATTTTGGACTCTTCTGTTGACTATGATGGCTACTCCATTTCTTCCAAGGGATTCTTGCCCACAGTAGTAGATATAATGGTCATCTGAGTTAAATTCACCCATTCCAGTCCATCTTAGTTCGTTGATTCCTAGAATGTTGATGTTCTAGGTAACATCATGTGATCATAAAACAAAATTTCTGTGCTAAATAAACCATGAAAAATGCAAGTAAAGGTATTCCTGGGACTTCCCTAACTGTCCAGTGGTTGAGAGTCTGCTTTCCAATACAGGGGATGCAGGTTCAATCTCCTGTAGGGAACTAAGATCCCACACACTGCATAGTGACCAAAAAAAAGAAAGAAGGGAAGACAAAAACAACAAAAAAAGATGTTCCTTGGGCTACCCAGACAAGAAACAAATGTGCCATAATATCAGTGTTAATGGAAGAGTGGTTGCAAATGATTTCTACATTCATCTTTGTTTTTTCGGTATTTTCCAAATGTTATCTGTAATATAAAACTCTGTTAGCACTTAGCTTTTTGTGTCCTACTGTAGCTTAATAGTATCGTTCACATGTCTTAGAAGATATTTATATAAAAGTAAAGAAGACATAGGGTCCCTCTGGTTAACTGTAAGTAGGCGGAAGACTGAAACCACCACAGTGCTTGATGTAAACTATCTCATTGGTTGGTGACAACTTCATCAGATTTTTTTTTACAGTTTACAAAGGGATCAGTTTTTACATTTTATTTATTACATACTTGCTTGTTTGTTTTCTTGCTTGCTTATTCATTTACTTGTTTATTCTTTTATTCACCTCCTCTTTTAAAAGATTCTTATTAGTTACTAACCTAAATGGTTTTGCCAAGTTCTTACATTTTGTTAAACTGCTTTAAAATATGTGCTTGAAATTTGTATCATTTGCAGTTTTGTATATTGAGGGAAATGAATTACCTTTTAAGCAGAATTACTATCTAAGTGTGGCTTTAGTGATTCCTTGGTACAGTAATTGATGACAAAATTTAGCTCATTGTTTTCAGCTAGTTTAAATTGGTTTCTTGAAAGAAACAGATACTTGTTGCTTAATCACAGACAGTAGGTGCCTCTTTGGAATACCTCTGGGCTGTTATGAAGTATTTGTTTACGAAGGATGATTCCACTTGATTATATATTATGTATCCCCAAAGGAGAGTAATTTTACATTGTTTTTACTAGATTGTGCTGTCTTTATGGTAAATGGATACATATGTCTGGGAGTTTGTTTCTGCTGTAAAGCTCCCCTTTTACCAAGCTTAGCTACCTGTGCATTCCTCCCTAAAATAGGTTTTTTGGAGGTGTCTTTCTTTCCAGTATTTGATGCATAAGTGGAAATGTTTCACTGATCAACAGTGCATTGGCATCGTTATTCAGATTCTTGAATTCTAAAGTGTGGCAAGCTGAGATTTGATTTTGTTTTTCAAAAAAGGAAGAAATTTTAAGATGTAAATAATTACTGCTTATAGACATTGAAACTATATTGCCTATCCTGTCTCAACAATTTGGCTGTAATTCTGAAGTTTTGGATAGACAGTGGTGACAACTTGGAGCTATCTAGATTAAAGAAGTAGTTTTATTTTTTTGTACTCTCATTAAAACTGTTCTGACTTTAATCATTAAGTATCTCTGTGGAAGAAATAGATTTAAGCCAACAAATTAAGATGAAAACTATATATGTGGGTTAACTAATTTCAGAGTCCAGAATTTTCTCTAGCTGCTTTCAAAAGTCTGGGTGTTTTTCACATAAATGACTGGAAAAATAATCTACCTGTAAAATATAGAAAAATTAAGTGCAGGTTTTAAATGTGCTTTTAATAATTCCAGAATTTGAATTTTCTTTTTATTTGCAGCTCAGACCGTCTAATAGAAGAGACAATAAGGTAGGAAAAATGGGGGTTTTTTGTTTATTGTTTGCACATTAATGAACAGATGAAGTTAATCCTATAACTAAAGTCAGTTAATCTTCCTTAAAGATGGGAATTTTATTATATGGTAATGTATTTTTACTATGACTTCCCCTTATAAGATACTTGAAGCCTAAAACATTTTTTTCGAAACTATTGGCATTAGGGTGTTTCTCCTAGGTTAATTTTCCTAGTGAGTTCATTCTCAATATTTTCAGCCTCTGTCTTTTTATTCTCACTTTTTAATGGAAAACAGTCTTGAACATGTGATTTGTTAAGTGTCTTATATGTAACATTTATGTAGACTTGGTTTCTGTCATAGCAGTTATAGAAAGTCTGCAGTAATTAGTATTATCTGTAATAACAGTGAAGTAACTTCTTGTTTAAGGTAAGGGAAATTTGTTGGTTTTAACTGCCTAATTCTCTAGGTTTGATAAATTTTTAAATACCTATTTTAAGACAGTAAAAAAAAAGTTAACTAGTAATGGTCTCAACTCTTCAAAATTAAGCATTGTCTAAAGCACTTTTTCAGGAAAGGCAGCATGAAATACATGGAAACAACAAACATTTGTATTCTTATCATAGACTTTGGTATTGTGTTCAGGGCTCCCCAGGTGGTGAAGATCCTGCCTGCCAGTGCAGGAGACGTAAGAGACGTGGGTTCGATCCCTGGGTTGGGAAAACCCCTTGGAGGAGGGCATGGCAGCCCACTCCAGTTTTCTTGCTGGAGGATCCCATGGACAGAGGAGCCTGGAGGGCTGCAGTCCGTAGGGTTGCAAAGAGTTGGACCCGACTGAAGCCACTTAGCATGCATTGTGTTCAAGGGTTGTACGTGCTATATGTTGTTTAATCTCCTCAGTAACTCATGAGATAGGCACTAATCACTAGATACTATCTTCAAAACAAAAGAGAAGTTAAGGTAAGTAATTTGCCCATAATCACATTACTAAAAATAGTATTGAGGATTCAGATCCTCAAACCTGAGTCTCTAACTCTAGAGCAAGAGCTCTGTCTAAACCACTACTACATTTCCTGCCTTATTGAAAGAGGATGAGCTTTGGAGTATGATTTGGTTTGAAACCTGACTGTGCTACTTAATTAGATCTCTGTTCTTAAACAAGTTTCTTGGAATCTTCATGTTCTTATGTGCTTAAATGAATTGATGATAATACCTACCCTAAAAGATTGTTGTGAAAATTAAAGATAATATGACTAAAAAGATAATATAAGTAAAATCCTTGAATCGAGAAGATCCCCTGGCTGCTACTAAGTTAATTTAAATGGCAGCTCTATTATTAATTTTTTTTAACTGTTTATTTTGGTATTTCAGGTTTCAGAAAAGTTCCAGTGGTACTAAGAGTTTCCACATACCTTTTACCTTAGATTCTCAAAATGTTATCATTTTGCCACATTTGCTTTTTCACTTTTTTTTTTCTGAACTACTTGTAAATAAGTTCACGCATGATGCCTCTTTACCTCTGAATATTTCAGTTTCAGTGTTCATATCCTGAAATTTTTATGTTGAAATGAGCTCATGGATTCTTATTGTATTCAGTGGATTATAGTATGTTCCTATAATTGAAAATCATAAATTATAATTTTATAATAAGATGAATTTATCATATCTTGGAATTTTGTTTGAATTTCATGTACTCAGTCTTCTATCCCTCCACAGTTTTCACAAAATTGCTTAATTGTTGACTGAAATATGTCCCTTGTGGCTCCTTTGCTTTCATCAGAGCATAAAGTTGGGTCACATTTTATCAGGGATTCTTTTCTTAAAGTTTCCCCATAATTCTACCTATAAAGTTTTACCTTTTCCTTTTGGAGCTAAAGTTTAAAACAATGTACACAACTGAATATAAACTGGCATCAATTTGTTGAAAAGACCTAATATTTATAAGTTTATTCTTAAGCTTTAAATGTATAATTAGTATTATCTAATGTTGAAAAAATGGCTTCCTAGGTGTCTCATTGGTAAAAGAATCCACCTGCCAAGCAGGAGATGTGGGTTGGATCCTTGAGTCTGGAAGATCCCCTGGAGAAGGAAATGGCAACCCACTCCAGTATTCTTGCCAGGAAAATCCCATGGACAGAGGAGCCTGGTGGGCTATAGTCCATGAGGTCACAGAAGAGTCGGATACAACTGGACGACTAAACAATTGTTAAAAAAAAAGTCCGAGTTTAGTTCACAGGATAGGTGAGAATGTTGAAATTCCAGTAAACATCAATGATTTATCATTTTAAAAGCATTACATGTTATTTGGAATTTGTTTTGTCCCTGCATATTTGACCCTTGAAATAACAACAGCCTAGATCTCACTCCACTTGATTCCAGATGGTGGAATGAGATAGGAAAGGATATCTAGATATACTTTGTGTGCTACTGGAAATCATGCATATTCAACAAGATAATAACATAATGTATGATGATAATATCTGTTCTCCAAGGAATACAAAGTGCTTTGCGGAAATTATTTTTTAATTTTCTCTACTTCTGAGTCAGAGTGCATAGGAGATAGTGATAGTCCCAGTTTAAGAAAACAGAGAGATATATGATTCAAAGATTGTTGCTCAGCCCAGGTTTGAATTGTTACTTTTTTCAAGGCTATAGTACCTATTTTTAAATATCTGGTAAAGTAAATTTACTATAAAACAACTACATTTTAAATGTATCATATTCTACCATAGATAGACACTTAACCTGAAAAATTAGGAATAAGAACTAGTGATACAAAGGATGTTGTTAGTTTCACTCTTCTTATGATCTTCTTGGATCTAAAATTCAATGTGAAGGCGAGGGTGGGATGATTTGAGAGAATAGCATTGAAACGTATATTACCATATGTAAAATAGATGACCAGTGCAAGTTCGATGAATGGAGCAGGGAACCCAAGCCGGTGCTCTGGGATAACTCAGAGGGATAGTGTGCAGAGGGAGGTTCAGGATGGTGGGGGCACGTATGTGCCTGTGGCCAATTCACATTGATGTATGGCAAAAAACATCACTATATTGTAAAGTGATTATCCTCCAATTAAAATCAATTAATTAAAAAAATAAAATTTAATGTGTTATAAAATTGACACTGCCTGCCTCTTTCTGCTCGAATCTTGACTGGTTGTGCTTTAGACCTGGTGCATTCACTGTCCGGTCCTGGGATGTCTTTTTACCATTATCCTACAATGACCTCCTTAAATGCAATCACTTGTTTCTCGGATTTACTGTCTGCTACTTTCTTAGTTTATCCCCTCATTATGTTGGACCATGTTCTTTAGTAGCTTCCTCAGGAAGAATAAGAAGTAAATTATTTGGACTTTACACATCTCAAAAAAGTTTCTATTCTACCTATATTCTTTTTTTGTTTTTTCAATTTTATTTATTTTATTTTTGGCTGCACTAGGTCTTTGCTGCTTTGCACGGGCTTTCTCTAGTGGTGGTGGACGAAGGCTACTCCTCATTGCAGTGCGTGGGCTTCTCGTTGTGGCAGCTTCTCTTGTTGCAGAGCACAGCCGCTAGGCACACAGGCTCAGTAGTTGCACCTAGCAGGCCCTGGAGCGTGGACTCAGTGGTTGTGGCACATAAGCTTACTTGCTCCACATGTGGAATCCTCCTGGACGAGGGATCAAACCCATGTCTCCTGCATTGGCAGGCGGATTCCCATCCACCGGGCCCCAGGGAAGTCCCTATTCTACCCATATTCTTGATTCATTGTTTAGCTAAAAATCAGAATTGTGGGTTGAAAATAATTTTCACATTTTTTAAGGCATTGTTTCCAGTACTGCTCTTTAAGTCCAGTCCCAATTAAAATTTTATGTCCTTCGTAAATGATGGGCTTCCCTTTGTGGCTCAGCTGGTAAAGAATCCACCTGCAATTCGGGAGACCTGAGCTCAATCCCTGGGTTGGGAAAAGCCCCTGGAGAAGGGAAAGGATACCCACTCCAGTATTCTGGCCTGGAAAATTCCATGGACGGTATAAGTTCATGGGGTCACCAAGAGTCAGACACGACTGAACAACTTTCACTTTCACTTTTCGTAAATGTTTTCTCCCTCTGGAATCTTTTAGGATCATCCCTTTTCCCCTATGTTTGTGTTTAATCTCACCATGATGAGGTTGACATGCATCATTTTTAGTCTGTTTGATGGGCTCTTACAATCTGAAAACTTATCTTTAGATCTGAGAAATTTTCTTACATTTATCATTTTCTTCTCTCCTTATTGATCTTCTTTTAAAAAATGTATGCAATTTATATTTGTCAAATATACCTAAATGCAATTTATGTTTGTCAAATATACCTAAATAAAGCAGGGAAGAAAAAGAATTCACCTAAAATACAACTACTACATTGGTTAATAATTTGGTGTGCTTCCGTATTTTTCTCTCTGTAGCTCTTCATATCTGTGTAAAATGATTTTAAAAATATTAATGTATTCATTTAAAAAGGCAGACACATTTATAGTCATGTGTTTAGAAAAAGTGGAATGATACTAATCATAGCAAGTTAGTTTGTGCCATCACCTAACTTGTCCATGACTTAAAACAGTAAGTTGTGAGAGGGTCATATGGGTAAGTGTTAACCCCTAAAAAGGGAAGGGGGGTTGCTTGTAGAATGCTAGTTACAGACACTGCAAGTGGGGTTCCTTTTCTTGACCAAGGATAAGAACTGGGTGGTGGAAATACGTGATGGTCTAGGGAGCTGTCCTACTGTAGCCAATTACTGAATGGTGGAACAACAACATGCATTTCTCCTGGTTCCTTTTATCTTTCAATGTATATTTTTTTGAAGTGTAGTTCCTGTTGTTGTTCAGTTGCTAAGTTGTGTCTGACTCTTCATGAACCCATGGACTGCAGCATGCCAGGCCTCCCTGGCCCTCACTATCTCCTGGAGTTTGCCCAAATTCATGTTCATTGCATCAGTGATGCCATCCAACCATCTCATCCTCTGTTAGCCTCTTCTCCTTTTGTCTTCAAGCTTTCCCTGCATTGGGGTCTTTTCCAGTGAGTTGGCTTCTCACATCAGGTGGCCAAAATATTGGAGTTTCATTTGTCCTTCCAATTAATATTCAGGGTTGATTTCCTTTAGGATTAACTAAATTGATGTTTTTGCACTTCATGAGACTTTTAAGAGTCTTCTCCAGCACACTTCGAAAACATCAGTTCTTTGGCACTTAGCCTTCTTTATGGTCCATCTCTCAAATCCGTACATGGCTACTGCAAAACCATAGCTTTGACTGTATGGACCTTTGTCAGCAAGGTGATATCTCTGCTTTTTAATACACTGTCTAGTTGGTTCTCCAATAGAATTTTGGAATATAATCTTTTCATAAATTAAGGGCTGGTTGTATATAAATATTTTGTGATGTATTACACATTTGGTTCTATTTTTATAATTGTAATTCCCCACTTCACTCTCAAAGAGTTTTTCCTAATTAAAGATGTTTTGGTAGCTGGCCCCTTTTAAAACCATTTTAAGAAGCTTTTGTAATGTGTGATTCGTCAGTTGTCTTATTTCATTTGTTACTTTGAATTTAAAAAAAAAAACACGGGAAATGGTTCACTGCTTTGTCCAAAAAAATATCGGAAGATAACATTGGGGATAAAGTGATCATTCAGAAAAAGAACAATGGGAAGATGACTTGGGAAATGATTTTTTTTTTCATGTTCCTTCCCATGTGCTTTTCAAAGCTGGTGTCATTCACCTTGGTTTTCTGTTCATTTTTATGTGTACGATGAATCCATGCACGATTGTCTTAAATGTCAATTGATGAGCTTCTCTTTTTCTCCCTTGCAGCATTGCTATGGCAACAAAAGAAAATATGACTTCACAGAGAGGAATGTTGAAATCAATTCAGAGTAAAATGAACACTTTGGCTAGTATCCTTTTTGACAGTTTGAAATCTGTGTTTTTAGGGGGAAAATCTCTGTGTGCTTCGCCACTCTCTCCCTCCCCTGGGCAGATTGCCGTCGGCAGTGAGAGTAGAAGTCGTCCGTAATTCTGTATTATGGACGTGCCCTGTGCTTGTACTTTGTGGAAGTTCATACTGTTTAGTGCCATTTCTAAAAGACAGCACACCAGAAGTTTCATACTAGTAGACTCGAAAAAAATGATAAATATAATTTCCAAGTTATTCACAGAACTATTTTGCATCTTAAAAGCTCTTGAATCCATGTTAGAAGTCTACAGTGTATGCTGTTTTTACACAGAGGTCATAAATTTTGTGCTTTTTCTTCTTTCTTTTTTCATTTTGGAGAATAAGTCAGTGGCATATGCTTAGGGAGGGAAGTAGACAGCCATACATGTAAGTGCTGATCACTGCTGATCACCGTATTTTCATTTTGCACAAGCTGAACTCTCGTATAGATTTGCTGTTTGTTTGTTGTGACCTCTACCTTTTTTAGTTCTTCAGTTTCCCAGTTTAAATTAGTACTAGTCATACTCTGAGAAATCCAGCAAGGAAACTGCTAAGACCAAAAACATTCTGTTTCCTTGGAGGAATCAAGCCTTTTAGAGAAAAAAGTTTCCTTCCCCAATTACTAGTAGGGAAAGAACCTATAATTTTAAAAGTTGAGTATCTTCTGACCTAGATAATTTGAGGTCACTTTTAGTTTGATCCCTTATTGGCCTAAGGAAAAGAATATCCTGAAATGTGTTGATATTTTCCAGTTTTTGGTGAATCTTGTTCTTGCTTTGTGCTTCCCTGGTGGCTCAGACGGTAAAGCGTCTGCCTACAATGCAGAAGACCTAGGTTCGATCCCTGGGTCAGGAAGATCCTCTGGAGAAGGAAATGGCAACCCATTCTAGTACTCTTGCCTGGAAAATCCCATGGATGGAGGAGCGTGGTAGGCTGCAATCCATGGGGTTGCAAAGAGTCGGACACGACTGAGCGACTTCACTCACTTGTCACCCTAAGTATAAAACCATACATCTAAAATCATTTCTGTTTTATATAGGGCTTTGCAGTTAGTAGAGTACTCTGATATACATTATCTCATTTTATCAGTACAATAAGTTAGAATTATTTCCAAAAATATGTTTTAAAAAAATAAAATGGGTTTGATTAGTTAGGACTCCATAGAAAGATACTAAGAGAAACCTAATTTACACTGACCTAACGAGGAAAAGGAGGGAATTAACTTGTTCATATGTCTGTAAAATCAGGAGTAGAATTTGGCTTAATGGATGGCTTGGATGCAGAGGCTCAGATTTTATTATCAAGAATCTGCCTTTCCGTTCTCTGTTCCCCTCCTCCATCTCTCATTTCTGTTTACTTACATGATGGCCTTATTCTCAGACACATTTTTCCCTCGTGCTGATAAGAGATGGCTACCAGGGTCACCTCCTGCCAGATCAAAAATTATGAAATTTCTAGCAGCTCTGGCACCTGTCCAAAGAGGACTGTGGTTGCCTCACTTGAGTCGCTGCCGAACCCAGCCACTGGCCAAGGGGAGGGACTGTTCTCTCCTGCCCACCCTGAGTGGGTATGCACACCTGATGGCAGAGGACAGCATCAGCCCCACCCAGTTACATGAACCGAACTAGATGATTAGAGAAGGATCAGGGAGAGTCCCCTAAAAGACAAACTAGGTAGAAATGTGTTCACTACAGACAGGGTTTCCTGATGTCAGAGGTTCTCTTACTTCCTCTAAGGGCAGTGCTGACGCTTGTACCAAGCCAGAAAAGATTAAGTACCTGCTTTATATGAGATTTGTACCTGACACCATGGAAGTTTTTGTAGTCAGAAACCACTGCTGGAAGTGAAAACAGTACAGGACACACAGGCCTGTGCTTTGATGACGACATCCTACCAAGTGAGATACAGTACCGAGCCCAGTACGGTTGTGACTGCCGCAAGACTCCTGAACTGAAAGCTCCCTCTCCTTTTGTTGTGTTCCCCACAAAGGGCAGTCAGAGCAGTTTAACCCACCTTCTGATCCTATTCCTGCCCACTCCTGCTAAGTGAATTTAAAATTTTTAAATAATTAACCAGTGTTTGATTATACAGACCCTTAGAGTTTGTTCCCACCAATTGTCTGAATCCAGGGGGGCTTATCACCCTGTGGGGAGATCGTGTACTCCTCAAAACCCTTCTGGAAGAACTTCCCAGTCTCCTGAGGAAAGGAATTTAAGAGAGAGAGAGGGGAAGAGAAGGAAATGCAGGATGGTGGTGGTGGCTGGCTGTGCCTTCTCCTCCCTGCCCTGCAGCATTCCTTCATTCCTGGCCACACTGGCTCCACCCGGACAGTACTCCCTCGGCACATGGCAGCAGTCATCACTGCTGCCTCCTCCTCTCTCTTAATGTTTTCCTTTTTGTTATTCCTACTCATGTCCTGCAAGTGTACCAGGGGACTCAAATTTGCTTGGGACTTTGAGCAGTAAGGCATTGGTGTTTGCTGCAGCTCCCTCAGTGTGATTTTCTTCCCCTCTGTTTCTTCTCATCATTTGTCTTTCTGGACTCCACTGATCTTTGTTTTTTGTGATTCCTGTGACTTTTCATTAAAGAGGCTTCTTCGACATATGACCTTAATAAAGATTCCCCAAAGATCGTTTTCCTGCTGTGAACAGCCTCATCCAGCGAATCAACCTTAGGAAGCGGCGAGACTCCCTCATCCTGGGTGGTGTTATTGGCGTCTGTACCATCCTGTTGCTGCTGTATGCATTCCATTGATGGGACATCTCCAGGGACTCTTGACAGCCACCACTTTCACACCCTGATCCAGAAGAAGAAACAATAGGAAGGAGAAGTTGACTGACCTGCTAATTAGCCTGACCAGCAGGATTCATTCAGGACTGATAGCGATGGACTCTGATGTGGTCAGGTTGAGCGGAAGTCACAGGTTTTCTGTGCTGTCTTTTCTAACACACATTTCCCTCTGTTTTTAGTTTCTAAAAAAAAAGATGTTTTGTCTCCCCAAGAGGTAAGTAAACCCATCAGAAACAGAATTTCCATGCTTCGATGATAGTGTTGAAGGCTGATGACAAGCCAGGTCATGAGGCTGGACTCTTCAAAAAACCAGGCTTCTGTATATCCAAAGACTGCTTTCCTTTCAGCCACCAGATGGAGTTGTGAATAAAAATAGTTTTTTCCTTTTATTTTACACTCATGATGAGAAATCCCAAGTCATTTCTTGATAATCTGTGCTATAAATTTCTATTCTTCATCCCCAACTTTTTTGGTGTTCAAAGAAAATGGCAATTTTCAAAGGATCTTTGAGATTTTCACAGGCCATCTTCAGCACAGTTGAGGTTATCTGAAACAGAAGACAAGCACTGCAAAAAAGACTTAATCTTGTCTTTTAATCATGCCCACACTCGGGTTAACTGTATTCCTGGAAAAACCATCAAGAATGATAGGCTTATTTTTGCTCAGTCATTGTTTTTTACTTTTGGTTAATTTCTTCTATTGAGTAATATTTATTACTACAAGAAAACAAAATTCCAGTTCTACCATGGCAAAAGGCCAGTGTCTGTCAGTGCCCCGAACTTTTCCTCCTCATGTCATGATTAACACTGACAACCAAGTGAGGAAAATGCTTCATTTTCATTGAGATCTCTTCAACAAGCCCCATGTAAAAGGACAGTGAGGGGCCACCATCCAGATGATTCCATTTGTAAATGTTCCACATGTAGGAGCAAAAGTTTAAGAACCCCTGTCTTATGTACCAGGAATTCTGTGTTCTGTGAAAACCTATTCATTCCAAATCTGTTAAGATTCCAAATCTTTTCCAAACATCCAGAGAATGAGGGGCTTTACTACTGAAGGAGAAAATATCAGAATCTGTCTCTGTCTGCACTATCAGAATCTGTCTTCTGTTACCACCCTGGACAGTGGCAAAATCTTAAACCACCCACCAGAATTCTTTTCAGGTTTAACCATTTCCCGGTTTCTGTAAATGTTACGACTTTTCTAACTGCTGCTGCTGCTGCTAGGTCACTTCAGTCGTGTCCAACTCTGTGCGACCCCATAGACAGCAGCCCACTAGGCTCCTCTGTCCCTGGGATTCTCCAGGCAAGAACACAGGAGTGGGTTGCCATTTCCTTCTCCAATGCAGGAAAGTGAAAAGTGAAAGTGAAGTCGCTCAGTGGTGCCCGACTCTTAGTGACACCATGGACTGCAGCCCACCAGGCTCCTCTGTCCATGGGATTTTCCAGGCAAGAGTACTGGAGTGGGGCGCCATTGCCTTCTTCGGTTCTAATTGAACTACCACAATTAGGTCGAAGACTTCCAACATCTGCTGTTCTTACAAGAAAGAAAGCTACTCTTCACCTCTGAAATGTACTGTGGTATTTATAGTATTGGCTTGAGACCACGCCACAGGAGATAAAAGGATGTTAGCATGCAGTTCTTCACTCCATCACAGTGTGTTCATGGTGACATTCAGATGAACTTGATTACAGGCTGATCGGTAGACTGACCTCTGGTTGGGTACAGAAACAGAGGTTTTTCATTCTGGCATTAGAGTTTCATTATGTTCTGGGGATGAAGAGCAATTGATATATTTTTTTTTAACTATGGGGTTTATTTTTCTAAATACGGGTTGATTGATCAGTCAGTTGATTGGGGATGCCCTTAAAAGAAAATTTAAGTTTTCCCACTGTGAACCTTGAAAGATCAGAGAAGTAAGTTCATTTATTAAATTCTCTGCTGGGAGAACAAAACTGCTCTCCCCTAACTCTATTTATCTTTGATTTTTCAAAGGGTCTTGATCGGTGGTTGTGCCTCAGCTAGAATTTGTGGGACTTTGATTGCTATATAGTCAGCATTTATAAAATCTGAGGTATCATAAATAAAGTTATTTATTTAATTATACTACCAGTGTTTTTACTGGTCTGATTATTTGGTGCGTTCACGAAAGCTGATGGTGGCATGAGAGTAAAATAGGACCCACGCTCATCTAGCTGCAGCTGAACAAGCGCTTTGATAGCTGGCAAGCCTTTCCATTAGGGTTATGCTTAAAGGAAGTGTTAGAATTATGTTGATTATTTTCTTTATGAAAATAAACATGTTCTTCTAAGGAAGTTGAAAAAGTGTGGTGTAGATGTTGGTGTCAGACAGGTCTGACTAACCTCCCAGTGGTGTAACCCATAGTGAGGTGACCCAGGGCCAAACGCAGGGCTCATTTCTCCTTTACGGTTCCGTCCTTTGTGGAAGGAAGCCCTGGAGCAAGGACAGACGTGTGCCATTGACCAGTAGAGGCTCACTTTGGATCCCATAGTAGCTGATGTGAACTCTTCACATTTCACATTTAGCCTTTTTTCTTTTCTTTTTTTTTAACAGCTTACTTTTCTCAACTTTTTGCTGTTGTTACAAACCAGTTACTAGGCTCAGGGGCCAACAGTAATTTGCTTATTGGAGCCAGATGCAAGGAGTTTTCTATTCCTTATCCCAAATGTTGCCTGTTACAGGAAGTTACTCTTTCTCAGTCATGTCTTATATAAGCCATGTCTTTTAGGGATCTTAAATCACTCAGAACTTTCCATTTCACTTGAAATGAGAAACCATGGCAACAAAAAGGGCAGGAGATTCCAAAAGGTATACGTCTCTGAGAGTTTGCTTTACTCTGTGCCAATAACTTTAGTTTAAAATGGTTAATGAATCTATTACTCAAGTTCAAGCCCAGATATTCATGTGCTTTGGTTGATCTGTCCTGGGTATTTCTATATTCTTGTTACTATTAATGATACTGAGGGAGTCCCTATAACAGGCAGCATTGCTTACTCATATTTTTCTAATTTAGAAAAGGGCTTTTCTTCTCTATTCTTCCTTTCTCCTGCTTACCAAAATTTTCTAAAGAATGTCTTTTTATATCTTGCACAGTACTCATATCAGACATGGGAGTATGATCCTGAGAGTGGAGATGGGTAATGAGAGAGAGAAGTCAGCATGAAGGCCCTTTTGGTACTTGGAACCAAATAATACTGACTTTAGTTCTTTCCTGTTGGATGCCGAATAGAAAAATGTACTTACTGAGCCTTTTGATGCAGTGACTTCTGGCCTCTCTGGGACTGAGGCACCTCGGCCTTGCACTCCCACCATGAATTTTTCTGTTTCATTGTTACTGATCTCAGCCTGATGAAAAGGACTTTAAAGAACTGGACTAGCCTTTTTGGTTTTCTCATACCTCATGTTTGATCACTAGCCAGATGTGATTTCTTGGAAACTGACTGCATTTTCTGACTTGCAGTATGAAGCAAGCTATTGAGGGTGAATGGCCATGTCTTGTGTTACACTGAATTTTGTGGCAAATGTAAAGAGGAAATAGATTCTACTGGGAATTAAAATGATTGTGTTCCATTCTTCTTTGGGGGTAGGAGTTGTTTAGCCTGGTCTCCAAAAAATACAGCTTTTCATCATGATCTTTATAAACTAATACTACTCCTTTATGAACCTGCATACCCATAAGTTTTATAGGGCAAAAGAAAATGAGGAACCAGTGACTCTGAGGATGTTACTGGGTAAGAAGCTGAGACAGCTGAGCCATGTCCTGAGGCATCTTTCTTATTTTCTTTGTGTCCACTGCAAAGTGTCACTTTCATTTCAAAGTGTTTGCATCTATTCCTATCCTATTAGCTCTTAGAGAGGAAGAGAAATCAATTCCAATCACACTTTACCATGATGGAAGATGTTTCCTCATGAAAAAAAATGCCAATACAGATTTTTAAAAATCTATTCCAAATGCACTTTTTAATTTTTTGCTTTTAAAATGGCTTCTTGGAACCAGGTTTATTGTATTTGTACTTCATTTTTGTTCTCATCTAAATGTGCATTTTCTGACTGTATAGAAGAAGCTTTGTTATGTAATTTAATAATAAATTAGAAATCTGAATGGTGTGTCTGTGGTTCTTTGTATCAAAACAGTACCATTGAGGCAGTTCGGGAGAGTGATTATGACATCTTTGGTGTTAATAAGTATTTCTCACAGCATTCCGAAACTCAAGGTGAAATAATATGGACACTGGAGCTATCAAACTGTCATTCAAAAACATCAGAGGAACATTAATAATTTAGCCCAAGAAGTGAAGGAGAATCTCCTATCAGAGTGAAACTTCAGGAAGTATGACAGAAATGTCCAGTTGTAGAATTTAGCAAGAAAAACAGGATCTTGCCCTCCCTAAAGAATGACATTTTATCCTATAGATCAGGAATTGGTTCTCTACCCCCAGGAAATTGAGAATTCCTCATTTCCCATTGCCTCTCCAAACGTTGCAATGTGTGTTCTGCATCCTTTTTAAAAACAGTAAAATTGAGATATAATTCACATACCAAAAAATTCACCCTTTCAAAATGTACTGATGGATTTTAGTATGTTGGTTGTGCAGTCAGCACTACTGTGTAACTTTAGGACATTTACATCACCCTAAGAAGAAACGCTGTCCCCACTGGTAGTGACTCCACAGCCCCCTGTATCCCTTTGATCTGACCACACTTTTTCCTTTGTGGGCCGCTCCAAATTTCCCTCCCATCCACTCACATGGCCTCTAAAGCCACCTCTTTGGTTTTTTGACCCTTTTTTTGGCTTCCTAATGTGTCCAGCCCTGTGAATGTACACCTATGTAGACATACATAAAATCCAACACCGCTTAGAGAGGGAGGCCTCCCTTTTACAGATCAACAAAGTAGCACACAGGACTAAGTTGCTCAAAGTCAGAGTGGACAGTTTAAAAAGGATTTGAATCTTGAGGGCTCTTTGATTCAAAACCTTGCTGCAGTTCTGTCATAATTCTGCAAAATATATTTTAACTCATGATCAAGAAGCTGTAGAAGAACTACCAATTTTGCCTGATTTTACAGGCAATGCATTTAAAATATTTAAAGCCCAGTGGCTCATTTTCAAGGAAGGCTAACTACTGGCCAAGTGGTTCATAAAGGGTTCTCATTTGTAAGTTACTATTTCTTTATGAGAACTAATTCACCTAAGTTGTAGGGGAAAAAAAAATTTTTTTAAGTGTCTTTGAATCAAACTTCCTGCCCATTTCTTCTACTTTAGAACCTCAGAGGTCTTCCTAGAGACTGAGAGCTGAAGCTGATCCTGAAAAAGCACCTCAGGACGTTCCTCGGTTAGTGCCACCCAGACCATGTTGTGTCTTTCCCTTCAGGTGGCGTGGCTTTAACAGTCTGCCAGCTCCTACTTAACCTGAATGTTTCTTAGGATCCGAGGTTCTCCCCCATCATGACTCCTCTTACCAGAGATGCCTAGAAGTTTTTTTAAAAAAAGGTCAGGGAATCTCACCAAAGGTGTTAGCTATAAGGACATTTTCTCTAAAGCAAGAGCCATGAGAAAAACAAGTGTATTCCTCCTCCTGAAGACAGATTTGCCAACTGAATTGAAACAGGAATACACTTCAGCCCGACACCTTCTGCTCCACTCAGCTAAGATTTCCCAACTTTGGAAGAGCTGATGAGCTTGCAGAGCTCTTTATTACAAACTCTCTGAAGACACTTAAAAGCCAAGAAGATTGGGAGCTGAAAGGCTGTCATAACTTTCTGCTTAGAGGATTCCCAGAGATCCTCAACAGTGTTCTCGTCATCCTTGTAAAACTGCCTACTAATTTGTGATCCTGATCTATGCTATTCATTTCCCCTCCTTTGAGATATACAGCTCTTTAGGAAACAGTCACTTTCTCTTAATCAGTATATTTATTTTAGATTCTCTCAAACATCCAGTGAATCTTTTACTGGTGAAACTGCTCACAGTTTGAGGGAAAGCAGGCAACTATGGTTGGGAGCTCCTTTTAACTCAGTGCCAAGAAAATAAGGTTTAAACATAATTATTTCCTGCAAAGTGACAAGTTCTCTCTTAGTAAATGTGGCACTTTTTAAAAAAACAGTTCTCCTCATTAAGAAGAACACACAGACTTCCCTGGTGGTCCAGTAGTTAAGGCTCCGTGCTCCCAATGCAGGGGGCCCAGGTTTGATCCCTGGTTGGTATAAGATCCTGCATGCTGCCAAAAAAAGATAAACAGTCTGAGAATACAGCATTTTGGGGGTTTTTGCCCTGGAATCAGTTCTGAATCCTCTCCCATAAGCTGGGGCCCTGTGATTCATTTCCAAACCGCACACAGCGGCCACCCTCTAGACAGGGTGCCCTGCCTCCCATCTAACCTCTCTCCGCCCACTCTGCACATAGCTGCCTAGTTTATCTTCCTAAACAAGTTCTAATCTCTCATCATTCTGTTCAAGAATATTTGGCAGCTTGCTTCCATCCTTACCAATGTATTACAGCACATTAACATGTGGAGTGTACATGCATGCATGCATACACACATCGCACATACAAAATCCTGTTCTCTTTGTGAGGGAGCCTTCTTTTACATATAAACAAGCCCAAGAGATCAGAGTCCTGATAGCCATCAGCTGCCCTTTGCCTAACCAGAGTTTCCTTCTCCCTTGAGAATCATTAGAGCCACCAGTTGCAATGATGGAAAGAACAAGGCTTGAAGTCAGAAATCCTATATTCTGGCACTGGCTGTGATGCTCTCAGATCAAGGGCAAGTCACTATACCACTCTCAGTTCAGTTTTCTTACCTGCAAAATGGACTCTAGCAACTTGATGCAGTTGTTGAGAGCAAATCTAAGGTAACAGTGGGACAAAATTGCTCAGAATGTTTTCAAGAAATAGTGTGGGCTGCTCAGACAGTAAAGAATCTGCCTGCAATGCTGGAGACCTGGGTTCAATCCCTGGGTCAGGAAGATCCCCTGGAGAAAGAAATGGCTACCACTCCAGTATTCTTGCCTAGAAAATCCCATGGAAGAGGAGCCCGGTGGGCTACAGTCCATGAGTCACAGAGTCAGACATGATGAGTGACTTTCACCTTCACTTCACATATATAAAGATGTTGATAACAGCATTGACTGTAAAAGAAAGATGGTAAGTAACCTAAATATCCATCAGAAGGAGGATGGGTAATTAAATTATGTAAATCTCTAACATGGAATACTATGCAACTGTTAAAAAAGAAAGGTAACTTGCTATGTACTGATATTGAATGATCCCCAGGATATGTTAAGTGGGGAAATGATATGCCTCTCCACCAGGGAATATTTGACAACTTCTGGAGACATCTTTGGTTGTCATAACTGGACTGGGGTGGATTAGGGTGGATGCTTCTGGTGGTGGATAGAAGCCAGAGATGCTGTGAAAAAACTTTACAGTGCAAAGGACAGCAAGAGTCATCAGGCCCCAAAATGTCAGCGGTGCCAAGGTTGAGAAACCCTAGCTCAAACTGCATTCGTGTTAAAGTTGACAGTATCTCCCCAGAGTTGAAGATTACTCAACTGTGTCCCAGAACCACCTATTCCCTCCTTACCACCCTTGACTCACTGGAGCTGCTTAATGGGACCTAGGTGGCACCATGATCTTCCCCTCCCCTCCTGCCTTTCCTTCCTGCCTCATCCCATTGCTTCTTCACCTCTGCAACACACACATTTGCACCATCCCAAGTGACCTGATGTCCCAAGGGCTTTGTGAATTTCCTCTTTTGGAATGGCCTCCTTTCCAAGCCTGCCTGTGAAATGCTTGCTTCTTGTTTTTAAACTCTATGTATGGGAAGTAACTGCTTATTGGGTATGGTGATTCCTTTTGGGGTGACAGAATGGGAATGACATATAGGTGATGGTTGCACAATGACAGGAATGTTTTAAATGCCGCTGAATTGTGCTCTATTATTTTTTCTCCTTTTTTCTCTTTTTTTTAAAGTTTTTATTTTATATTG
Source organism: Bos javanicus (assembly GCF_032452875.1). Classification (NCBI taxonomy): domain Eukaryota; kingdom Metazoa; phylum Chordata; class Mammalia; order Artiodactyla; family Bovidae; genus Bos; species Bos javanicus. The sequence goes on from NC_083886.1 coordinate 22,891,481, forward strand.
GAATATAGCTGATTAACAATGTGATAGTTTCAGGTGGACTGCAAAGGGGCTTAGCCATACTTTTTAAAATATGGACCATTTTTTAAAGTCTTTCTTGAATTTGTTACAATGTTGCTTGTGTTTGGGTTTTTTGGCCCCTGAGGCATGTGGGATCTTAGTTCCTCCATCAGGGATCAAACCTGCACCCGTTGCACTGGAAGGTCACATCTTAACTACTGGACCACCAGGGAAGTCCCTGAATTGTACACTTTAAAATGATTATTTTTAGTATATGAATGGCCGATCCATTTTGCTGTACAGTAGAAAGTAACACACCATTATAAAGCGACTATACTCCAATAAAAATTAATTAAAAATTTTTTATTATAAAATAAATGAGACATTTTATGCTGTGTTAATTTCACCTCAATTAAAAAAAAAAAAACAACACTTAAATGGTCTTTCCTCTGGGAAGACTTTCTGACCTGCTGCTCCTCTGTGCCTGCTATTTTCCTCTGTGATCCCACAACCCCTATCAATGAACATAGTAGGTGCTCAGTAAGTACTGAGAAGGAGAAGGAAGGAAAGAAAGATAAATGGAAGAACCTGGTTGCCCTGCATCGAAGTGCAGCGGTCGTAATGCTAGAAATGAATGTCATCAGATACTACGGCCTCTTCGTTAACTGCCGCCTCCCTGCTTTACAGCAGCCGAGCCCTTCAGGTTCCTTTCCCTGGGTTCAGTCAGGGAAATTAGGCATTGTGAGCTGATTGATCCACACTAGTAGAAAACTAGAGCTCTGGACTGTTCGTGAGACATTGAGGATTTCATGTATCGTATTTAATCATTTACGGTGGTGACGTCTGGGCTCTCTAAGACCCCATCAAGCCGACTTGATAATTTTTATTTAAGTGAATACCATTCCAGCTTTTTAATTTCTTCTCTTTTCCCTGCAGAAGGTGACCCATGGCGAGAGATGCCAAGTGTGGCTTTCCCAGCCTGTCTGTGGTAAAGGATTTGGTAAATTTTCCTTTCTTGCAGACTTGCTGCTTCCAGCCCTGCTTCGCACCTTGGGACGTGACTTAGGCTTGTAGGTGTTGTTTTGCAGACCCCAGGTATCCAAGTTCATGTCTTTTTAACAAAGCAGTAGTGAATTAATAAGAAATGCTTTATCTTCCTAGACCTCTTTGTGACTCTATTCTGGTCCTGCTCTTTGCTCCAACCCACTGATGAGTTCATAAAAATTTCACATAAGTTAAAATCCATCTCCTCTCCAGGGGCTGGGTTCTATCAGATTAACATTTAACTCCAAGGAAATGTGGACATTTGCCTTAAAGAAGTTCTTTATCCCAGGGAAGGATCTATATTGTTGTCATTATTTGAATGTCATTAATTATGCTGTGAAACTTTATTTCAGCCTGAAACTCTGCATCTTTCTGTTGAAAATGGCAAATTTTTAGGGATCAGTTCAGTGGCTCAGCATCTAAGCTTTTTATTATGCTTCCCCCTCACAAAATTAATATGTGTTTATTATAGAAATAAAGATCAAGTGGAAAAATAAAAATAAAAACTACATATTTATCCCCAACATTCTGTGATAATTGGATGTTAATATAAGGAATGTTTTTCATTTTTAAAAAATATCTTAAACACATGCATATTTTTAAAATTGGGATACTATGGTACATATTCTCTTGTGGCCAGGTTTTTTCATGCAGTACAGCATTGTAGAGCCTCCAGTGTCATTAAATTTTCAGCCACAGCATTCTTTGCAATGGTTGTGTTGAATTTCATTATGCAGATGCCCAACTCCTGATTATTTAATTGTACAGATATTACAATATTTAGATTGAAGGCAAAAGGAGAAGGGGGTGGCAGAGGATGAGGGGCTGGATAGCATCACCTACTTAATGAACATAAATTTGAGCAAACTCCAAGAGATAGTGGAGGGAAGAGGAACCTGGCGTGCTGCAGTATATGGGGTTATAAAAAGTCAGATATGACTTAGCGACTGAACAACAGCAAAGACTATTTTGGGAGGGGAGGTGGGCCACACCTTGAGGCATGTGGAATCTTAGTTCCCCGATCAGGAATCGAACCCTTGCCCCCTGCAGTGGAAGCACAGTCTTAACCACTGGACCACCAGGGGAAGTCCTTGGATATAGCACTCTTTTTTAAACTATAAAGTGATTTCCCATTTTTATCCCATTATAAATAACTGAGCAACACTTTGTTTTCCTTTTTGAAAATCTTAAAAGCAGGATACCTTCTGCCAACTCCCAAACTACTGTTACGTCTGCAACCCCATCGTTTCTTTCTGGATGAGTGTGTGTATTGGTTTGCCTTTTTTAAGTTGAACCCAGCTGAGCTCTCCAGTTTGCTCTGAAGAAAGGTCTAAGCTAGTCGATATAAGAAGGGAGCCCAAAGGAGAAGGTGCCAGAGTGGAGAGAGTAGCACTCACCCACTTAGAGCGAGCCGAGGTTGGTTTTATGGAAGCAGGCCTGAGTGAGGGGAACTCTGTGACCTCCCTTGCAAGATTCCTTTTGAAAGGAACCACAGCGCTGTCCATTCTTTGGAACACTCCATCTCCTATTTGTTGATTCAGTACAACGATTGTTCTCAATCCTTGTGGCATATTAGAATCACCTGGGAAGGAGACGGTTAACGATATATTGAGTTGGCCAAAAAGTTCATTCAGGTTTTCCATTAACATCCTATTGAAAAACCCAAATGAACTTTTTGACCAACCCTATATATATATGAATCAGAGAAGGCAATGGCAACCCACTCCAGTACTCTTGCCTGGAAAAGCCCATGGACGGAGGAGCCTGGTAGGCTGCTGTCTATGGGGGTTGCACAAGAGTCGGACACGACTGAAGTGACTTAGCAGCAGCAGTATATATATATTGTCACCCTGCTTATTTAACTTCTATGCAGAGTACATCATGAGAAACGCTGGGCTGAAAGAAGCACAAGCTGGAATCAAGATTGCTGGGAGAAATATCAATAACCTCAGATACGCAGATGACACCACCCTTATGGCAGACAGTGAAGAGGAACTAAAAAGCCTCTTGATGAAAGTGAAAGAGGAGAGTGAAAAAGTTGGCTTAAAGCTCAACATTCAGAAAACTAAGATCATGGCATCTGGCCCCATCACTTCATGGGAAATAGATGGGGAGACAGTGGAAACAGTGTCAGACTTTGTTTTGGAGGGCTCCAAAATCACTGCAGATGGTGATTGCAGCCATGAAATTAAAAGACGCTTACTCCTTGGAAGGAAAGTTATGACCAACCTAGATAGCATATTCAAAAGCAGAGATATTACTTTGGCAACAAAGGTCCATCTAGTCAAGGCTATGGTTTTTCCAGTGGTCATGTATGGATGTGAAAGTTGGACTGTGAAGAAAGCTGAGCACCGAAGAATTTATGCTTTTGAACTGTGGTGTTGGAGAGAACTCTTGAGAGTCCCTTGGACTGCAAGGTGATCCAACCAGTCCATCCTAAAGGAGATCAGTCCTGGGTATTCATTGGAAGGACTGATGCTGAAGCTGAAACTCCAAGGCTTTGCCACCTCATGTGAAGAGTTGACTCATTGGAAAAGACCCTGATGCTGGGAGGAGAAAGGGAGGACAGAGGATGAGATGGCTGGATGGCATCACTGACTCGATGGACATGAGTTTGAGTGAACTCTGGCAGTTGGTGATGGACAGGGAGGCCTGGCGTGCCATGATTCATGGGGTCACAAAGAGTCGGACACGACTGAGCGACTGAACTGAACTGAACTGATATATATTCCATTTCTAGGGCCTCACAGGTGGCACTAGTGGTAAAGACCCTGCCCACCACCCACCAATGCAGGAGATGCTAAAGACATGGGTCAAGAAGATGCCCTGGAGAAGGGAATGGCAACTCACTCCAGTATTCTTGCCTGGGAAATCCCATGGACAGAGGAGCCTGGCGGGCTACAGTCCATGGGGTCAGAGAGTCAGATGCAACTGAGCATGCAAGCACATTCCACTTCTGCCCCCAAGAAGTTTCAGTACAATTGCACTGGGGTGGAGCCCAGACGTCGGAAATTTTGGCAAGCTCTCTAGGTGAGTCCATCTTGCAGCCAGGGCTGAGAACCTCTGCTTTCTGACTTCCAGTGGGACTGGGATCACTGGCCTGGGGGCTGAATGTCTTTAGGTCACAGGCTGCTTTCGGGGAGTCCCCACTTCCCACTGGGCTTTACCAGAGTCATCAGCAGCTGTTTCCAAAATGCTGACACATGAAGGAAACGGTATCCCAGCTCAACAGCTCACTCTGAGTGATGAGACTGGAAGATCAGCATTTCGCTACAGCTGCATCAGCCTCCCCAGACAGTCAATTAGCCACAGACTTCAGCAGATGCTGCCTGAAAGAGCTCTTTTGGGGCTGACTTTCAATGCCCAGAAGCACATTATGTAGCTAAGCAATACTATATTCACATCAGGCAAAAGCATCTTGCTTTAAGTCACAGTATTTATTTCCTGAAGAAAGGGGGCCTCGCCTTGGACCTGGAACTTGGTGGTACCCAGATGGATGGAGAAGAGGGACTAGGATGGAGTCCTAGATGGGACTAGGATAGTCCTAGATAGTCCTAGATGGGACTAGGATGGATGGAGAAGAAGCATAACTAGGCTTCTGGGGGTGCAGCCAGCCAAGGAGGAGGGAGCATTAACCTAGAGTTAGAAGACAGGGGTTTGAATCTCATCTCTACTTTTGCTTAGCAACATGGCCTTGCAGTCAGTCCAGCTAATGATCAACTCCTTGGAGCTAGAGGGACCTCCCTGAGGGTCTAGTAGCTAAGACGCCATGCTCCCTGCAGGGGGCTTGGGTTTGATCCCTGGTTAGGAAACTAGATCCTGCATGCCACAACTAAGACCCAGCACAGCCAAGGAAATAAATAAAATTTTAAGTGGAAATAGAGATTGCTGCCATAGATATGTCATAATTAAAACTGAGAGGTAATGCTCATAAGTATATCAACAGAGGCAGGGGTGCAGAGCTGACCTGACAGAAGAGATTTTTGTGTTCACACGAATGGCCAGAAACCTGGCCTCTTATGCCTCCTTAGTTCCCCCTTTTGCTGATATAGGGAAGGAGAGACCATTCACAGGGGTCTGGCTGCTGCTGCTGCTGCTAAGTTGCTTCAGTCATGTCCGACTCTGTGCGACCCTGTAGACGGCAGGCCACCAGGCTACCCAGTCCCTGGGATTCTCCAGATAAGAATACTGGAGTGGGCTGCCATTTCCTTCTCCAATGCATGAAAGAGATAAGTGAAAGTGAAGTCGCTCAGTCGTGTCCAACTCTTAGCGACCCCATGGACTACAGCCCGCCAGGCTCCTCCGTCCATGGGATTCTCCAGGCAAGAGCACTGGAATGGGGTGCCATTGCGTCTTTAACTCTGATAAGGACAGCTAAGGGCAAGAAGAAATGTGAGCTTCTGGAGAATTCCCTGGGGGTCCAGTGGTTAGGACTCCTAGCTTCCACTGCAGGGGACTTGGGTTCAATCCCTGGTCAGGGAACAAGGACCCCACATGCTGCATGGAGTGGCCAAATAAATAAATAAAATAGAGCTTCTGAGAGTGGAGTGGGGTATCTCATGATTTTTCCCCAGGTAATTAGCATTAAGAATGAGACTGACAGGGGGAAGGGATAGTTAGGGAGTTTGGGATGGACATGTACACACTACTATATTTTAAATGGATAACCAACAAAGACCTACTGTGTAGCACAGGGAACTCTGCTCAATGTTGTGTGGCAGCCTGGATGGGAGGGGAGTCTGGGGAAGATGGATACATGTTTATGTGTGGCTGAGCCCCTTCACTGTTCGCCTGAAACTGTCACAGCGTTGTTAATTGGCTATACTCCAATACAAAATAAAAAGTTAAAAAAAAATGAGACTGAAGCTTTTGGTGAAAATTAAAATCTGCAATTTACTATGGATTGAATTCACCTGTGCCCTGTATAGCTGCCCTCTATTAGCCACCCATGAAGGGGGTGACTTTTTCATGTCTCTTGCTCTCCAGTTACATATCCATGTCCTCAGATGGAAGGTTTTCTTCTACATCAGTGAATCCCTCCTTCAAGCAAGGAGAAGGCTTGGGGGAGGTGGTTTTTGCTCCCTGCAGGACCTGGTATCTCCTGAGAATGAGTCTCTGGTGCTCAGCACCCACCCGCTAAACCCCCCACCTCCACACACCCCTGATCTGCCCTGGGGAGATGCTTCTGAGCAAGGGATGTGTCCTGGGGTAGAGGGTTCTCTGGGGACTCCAGCCTCCTGGGGTGTGGCTTTCTCAAGGAGGCTCCTAAGCCAGGGGACTCTGCCCTTGGTGTGGTTGGACCCATCGGGGCTACTGTTGGGGTTGGGTCTAAGCTGCAGGAAACTTTTAGGAACAGATCTCCCAGAAACAGGAGTGGCCATCCACAGATGAGAACCCGAAGACCTCTCATTGAAATGATTTGGTCCGTGAAGTTCCATCCGTACCAGATACACTTCTGGCTGGGTAAGTGCTGATGGCTGTGGGTGACCAGAAAGAAGACCGATGACATCAGAGGACAGAGACTGGGTTTGGGGGACAGCTAGACCTGTGCTGCATTTTATTTTATTATTTTTTACACAGACCATTTTCAAAGTCTTTATTGAATTTGTTACAATATTGCTCTGTTTCATGTTTTGGTTTTCTTGGCCTCGAGACACGTGGGATCTTAGCTTCCAGACCAGAGATGGAACCTGCACCCCCTACATTGGAGGGTGAAGTCTTAACCACTGGGCCACCAAGGAAGTCCCACTTTGCTGGGTTTTAAATTAGAAGGTCTCTTGTTGGATCGCACTTGTAAGCTGTTACTGGTGGGTGACCGCAAATTGCCACAGTCATCTCAAAAGTCATTCAGAGAAAGTTTTTGGTTTTGAAAGAACAAAGACCCAGAAAAGTGAGCTGGTTTATCTTTAATTGGCAAGTGCAATTGACATATTTCATTTGAAGTGATGAATATATACAGCTGATGAACTATTACCATCTCCTGCCTTCACCACAATTTTTTCACAATTATCTCAAATATACTTTACAGACATAGAGCTTTACCTTTCAGATGGATAAAGGCAAATTCATACATTAAACCAATCTGACAGCAAGAGAATCTTTATCTTTCTGCATTGAATGAGACCAGGATCACCCAATTTAAATGCTTGTAAGAACTCTGCCTCGGTTAATTAATCAGCTAACCAGACCTCTTTGTTGAATTCAGTTCTTATCAGCAGAGACTAAGGCTTTTGATGGAACAGTGTGCAGATGACAAGGATGTGCTTCAGAGCTGCTTTTAATTAAAAGCCTTTTTAATATGAAACCTGTATTTCTGATTTGATATTTAAAAAAAAGAAGACGAAGCTTATATTATTGTAGCTTCAGTTCCAAGTATAACTCCACTGCTGATCAGCTCTGAGGCCTTGAGCTAGTTCAGCTGAGCGCTCAGATTTTTGTACAGACAACCCCAAAGAGTTACAAGATGTAGTCCCCACACAGGGCAGATGTAGGACTCTGACATTACCATCCCTAGACCACTTTCTCTGTGTTGTTCCCCATCCTCCCTGGGCAGAGGTTTGGGCCCAGAGCCACACCACTGTCTCCCCCATGCCACCCCAACTGGCATGAAGAACATGCAGAGATCAGTATACAAAATAGCAAGAACTAGGTCATCACAACTGAGTGAAAACATACACCTCATTCTGGAATCCACCTGCTATGCAGGAGACTAGGGTTCAATCCCTGGGTCAGGAAGAGCCCTCAGAGGAGAAGATGGTAACCCATTCCAGTATTCTTGCCTGGGCAAGCCCATGTACAGAGGGGCCTGGAGGGCTACAGTCCATGGAGTCGTGAAAGAGTAGGACACATCTGAGCGTGCACACACGATCTGCCAGCTCTCTCCTGGGCCTCGGTCATTAACTGTGTGCCAGGCAGACTTAAGACAGACTCTTTCTTGGGCTTCTGTACAACTCAACTTGTGTACACTCTCTAGACGCACAACTAACCAAACCCAACTGCAGATACATTTAAAAAAAAGGATAGAATTAAGATTGTGGTGGGAGAGGAACAGACAGTAAACCAGCAAACAAAGAAGTCAGTAAGAGGAGTTCAGTTGCTGGCCAGTGTGATGCCAAAAAGGCGGCTGGTGAAAGAGTGGCTGGAGAACGCGATTTGGAGACGTTTTTGTTTGTTACACTTTCTGTATTTTCCAAGTGTGCCACAATGAAGGTGTATTAATTTTGCAATCAGAATGAAATTAAGGAAGGAAAAACCACTCCACACTCCAGGGAAAGTCATTCAGAAGGGAGAGGTGGCTGGTGAGAGATTTCCCCACTTTCTAGCCTGTCGTCACTGTGCTGTGTTTATATGTGACCAGCTGCACAGGGAGCAGAAGCTGGTCTCCTCGGTGCCTGTTTACCTCCGGCCCGTTCACCCAGCGCCAGAGAGGCTCCCCCCGGGCCGTGATCAAAACATGAGTTCATCGCGCTTTGTTCCCCGGGGAGAACAAGCCGGCCCTGCCTGGAACTGCGTGTCCCCGTCTTCGGGGAATGTCCTCAGGCTCTAGAATGTCTCTCCAGGCCAACCACCCAGAGGATGCCCGGCCTGGGACTTCCGTCAGCTTCCCAGCAGGTGGATGGGTTTGGGGAGGACTGTGAGGTCTGGTTTGAAGGGTAAAATCACACAGGCCCATTTTTTTTTCCATCTGGGTTTAAGCCCATCACAGTTGACTCTACGGTGTCCAAACTGTCCCTTCCATGGATGGCATGCTGCAGCCACAGGTCCCCAGAGAGGTCAGCAAATAGGGGGGAGCTCCGACCTCAGGGTGGGATGGAGGTACCAGGGGCATCTACCTCCAGCTGGGGTTGGTCGTGGGAGGGCAGGTTCCAGCCAGGAGGCCCGGGGCGGGGCTGAGAGGAGACTCCACACAAAAGCCAGACGGAAGTACCCAGTTCTAGGGCAAGAACCCAGACCAAGTACTGACTCCAAAGCAAAGGTCAGACGTGAGCCCTGGGGAGGGGCTGCTGGCCCTGCTGAGGGATGATGGATGGAGCCTGTCTGGAGACCCACCCGGTCAGTCAGTCAGTCCAAGGAGGGGAAGAGCTCCTGAGGGCTTCCAGGACCTCTGACAGCACCCACCCCACCCCACCCCACCCCTATGGCGCCTGTTTTGTGGTTCTGACACTGGCTCGTGTGCGGAGGTGGGCTTGAAGGGACCTGTTACTTAAAAGCACTGTAGAGTCCAGCTACAGCGCTAAGAGCACTTAGATGAGCCCTTTTATTATAAAGTGACTTGCTGTATATTAAAAACAGATTCTTTTTTAAAAGCCTGGAAGAAGTATGCTCAGATATTCACGTTGATTGCCTCAGCTAATGGAATATGGGAAAGATTTTTTCCTCTGTCATACATTCCTACTTTTTAAATTAAAACTTATAAATTGTTCAAGTAATACAGATATAAATGCTTGCTGGAAGATTCCGAGGATGTGAAGTATGTGGCATAAAAACTGAAGGCTGCCTGGCTCACCACTCCAGGGCCACTTCCCCACCCAATAGTGACTGTTGATATCAGCGTGGTGTCTAGTACTTGGATAGTTTTAATGTTTAAAAAAGAAAAAAGCTTAAAGAATGAATATTGCATGGGCCGGGGAGCACAGAAAGTTCTCATGGAGGAAGGTTGTTGATCACATCGGAGGGGCCTGTCTGAGAGTCAGGCGAGCAGACAGAGGCTTCTGGGCCAAGATGTTTATCCCATGGCCCTCCTGCCCGCTGCATTCCTGGGAGAGTTCCAAGGAGACCTTCTCCTCTCACCCAGAAACCTCTTCCCATGACAAGCAGCTGTGTACAAGGGGATCCTTGTTAAAACTTCCCTGAATTCAAAAGTGATTAGGAAATGTGTAGAAGATTCTCCATCCAATGAGACGGCAGGAATGTGGGCTCATCTACCCTCAGCCACCCACTTCCCTAGTTCCTGACCTCTGCCTCCCAATTTGCCCCAGCAGGCAGATTCATGTGGAGAAGGAGTCTTCTGGCTGGTAGCCTGGTGCTTCCAGCAGCTGTGAAGAAAGTAAAAGCAGTTTAGAGGCCCATCCATCATTCCCAGAGGGTCCTGCAACAGATCAGGCCGGCCTCGGGGCTCCATGGGCCCAGTCACCGGGGCTTCCTTGTGTAGTCCCACCTGCCAGCATCTTCCCTCTTCCTGAGCCTGTGGTTGCCATGGTAATGAGTCAACCCTAGGCACGGCTCTTTCTTCTCCCTGGTTCCAGAGAGCAGTGGAACCCAGTGAGCCCCCAGTAGCCAGAGCTTCTCCTAATGCACCTTCAGAATTTGCTCCCCTGGTGCTTAAGCCCTGTTTTTAAATTATAGGCAGAAAAAAAATCAGAGAGAGAAAAACTGGAGACCTAAATGCTCAGCAACAGGAGAAAAGATAGGTAAATACATTCGTGATGGTTTATAACTATTATGTGGTAGTCACTCAGTCGTGTTTGACTCTCTGTGACCCCATGGACTGTAGCCTGCCAGGCTCCTCTGTCCATGGAATTCTCCAGGCAAGAACACTGGAGTGGGTTGCCATGCCCTTCTCCAGGTTATACCTATTATACAGCCACTAAAAAAATGATGTTTACAAAGAGTCTTTAATAACATAGACAAATGCTTGGCTCAGCAAATATAAAATAGTTTAGCAAGAAAACACATCTCAAAGCTTGGCAGTGCATTAAATTTAGGAAATACCATGTCCCTACCCTCTCTTACAGATTCATGTTGCACTTCGGTGTAGTAAAGGTTCTGAGGAGTCTGACAATAAAGCAGCTGTATTTAGCTTTATTTAACTCACTGTTTCCTGGATCTGTTTGACAACAGAGCCCTTTGCTGTGAAGACCCCTTTTTGGGCCGAAGCATAGTCATCCTCTGCCTCCCTGTCTCCCTGTTGGGCGGTCACTGTATGGGCTGCCCACACCTCCCTGGAGACCCCCAGAGCACCTGGACATGGGGACTGCATATCCTACCTCCTCCCCTGCCCCTGATTCCCACCCCATGGCCTGGCACTTGGGAGTCTGCAGTAAGAGCTTTGGCATTGGACTGAATAACAGTCCATATTTGTTTCCAGTTTAGCTACTGATGATCCGCCTTTTCATTCCTTCTTCTTTAAGTGCTGCTGTTGCTGTTTATGACTATGTTGTGCCCAACTGTTTGCGACCCCGTGGACTGGAGCCCACCAGGCTGCTCTGTCCATGGGATTTCCCAGGCAAGAATACTGGAGTGGACTGCCATTTCCTTCTGCACTTCTTTAAATGGTGTTTATTGTAAGAAATGAGCACTCAGTCAACCCCAGCACTGTCATTAATCTACCTTCAATAAGGGATTAATCGCTGATGGGCCATGAGCCAGGTGTATCAGCTGGCCTTACTGATATTGCGGTGTGATGAGCCCAGCACTTTCCCACCTGGACCTTGGCCTGTGCTGGCCACTGGCCTGGCTCTGCCTCAACACCTTCCCCACTTCCTCACGGGGCAGCTCCTTTGGGACTCAGCGTAAATGCCATTTCATTAGGGAGAACTTCCCTGATTCCATCATCTGTGTTAACTCCATCACACACGTTCATGGACATTTCTTACATCCTGTCATAGATCCTGATTAGGTATTCATTTGTTCAATCTCTCTAGATACTAGACTATAAAATCCTTGAGGGCCGAGATCTAGTTGGTTTTATTCAGTATGGTATACTCAGCACAGTGTCTGGCACATAGTAGGCCAACACATGTTTGTTCAGTGAATGAATTTTAACCTGATATTTCTTAGACCACTCAGCCAATACCCTGGTAAGTAGCATGTAGTGTGCGTGCATACTCAGTCATGTCTGACTCTTTGTGACCCCGTGGACTATATATAGCCTGCCAGGATCCTCTGTCCGTGGAATTTTCCAGGAAAGAATAGTCGAGTGGGTTGCCATTTCCTACTCCAGGGGATCTTCCCGACCGAGGGATTGAATCGCTGTCTCTTTCGTCTCCTACACTAGCAGGCAGATTCTTTACCACTAGTGCCGCCTGGGAAGCCCTTGGTATGCCACACCTTAAAGTAGCTCATCTAGTTTTCCCAGGGCTTCCTTAATGGCTCAGCAGTAAAGAATGCAATGCAGGAGACGTGGGTTTGATACTTGGGTCAGGAAGATCTCCTGGAGAAGGGAATGGAAACCCACTCCAGTATCCTTGTCTGGGAAATCCCATGGACAGAGGAGCCTGGCAAGCCACAGCCCATGGGGTGGCAAAAGAGTCAGACATGGACTTAGCAATGTAACAACAATTTTCCCATCTGTAAAATGGGTAGCAAAAAAGGAAAGAAATTGAATTAGGTACATAAATCCTGAAATCTCAGGTGGCACAATACACATAAACCCAATCAGTAGCTTGGGGTTGGGGAAGGGGGTGCTCTGCTCCATGTAGTAATCCAGGGACCCAGGGGCCACATCTCTGCTGTCTTCAATGACCAGCTTCCAAAGTTGTCCTGGGAGTTGACATCCAGCTGGCAGATGGGTGACATGGAGGATTCTGGGGGCATGTTTTTAAAGGGCAGGCCTGGAAATGAAGCATGTCATGTCACATCCATCCATGTTTACTTGGCCAAAACCTAGTCACATGGCCACATCCAACAGCAAGGGAATCTAGGAAATATAGCTAGGTGCCCAAGATTCAAAGGAAAATGAGTTCAGTGAAAAGCTAGACTGCCACAGAAACTAGTACATTGAGCGGATTTAGAGTAGGGTTAGCAAACTACAGCCTACGGGCCAATCACTGTCCACCCCCATGTTATTATAAATAAAGTTTTATTGGAGCACAGTCATACTCTGTGTATTGTCTATAGCTCCTTTGTGCTACAACAACAGAGCTAAGGAGTTGCAACAGAGTCCGCACGGCCTGCAAAGAGCTGAGACGACCAGCTCTATTATTCTTCTTCTTACTATTTGCAGTTTGCTTTTAGTAGCAATTGCTGAAGAGTACAAATTTGCTTGTTTCCTGCTTTGAAAGAGTATTTGCAATCTACTGTCAGACTTGACACTTTTCCTTATGGCCCAGGGTACAGATATCATAAATAGAACTCGTGGAGAAATCCTTCTGAATCAGAGATTGACAGACTTTTTCTGTAAGAGACCAGATAGTAAATACTTTCAGCACGTTGAAAGTTGACCCAGCAGCCATCTGCAGCTGAGGGTGACAGAATGGGGGTGCCTTGTGATGCCCTTGAGGACCAGACTGTGGCCACTTGTGTCCTGGACACCCCAGCATGCTGGTCTCCAGGGAAAGTGGAAGGAGGTCTGAAATGACTGGGCTTAAGTTTCTGCCACTAGGCAGAATGGAGACAAAGAGATGAAGTCAGATATAAAGAAAAAACAAGCAAACATTTCTTGCACACCTGAGTCTGGCCTGAGACTGTACACAGACATTACCCTTAATAAATATGTGTTTAGTGCACCTGTGGCTGATTTCATGTCGATGTATGGCAAAAACCATCATAGTACTGTAATTATCCTCCAATTAAAATAAATTAATTTTAAAAATAAATAAATACATGTTAAGTGGGACCATCGAACAGAATTTAATGCCAGAGCCACAGCGTCAGGGGACGAGCAGACTCCAACACCCGCAGCCCCTCTGCCTCTCCCTGGAGGCTTTGAAGCCCCTGAGACTGTGCTTTGGAAAAGTTCAGTCAGAAGGGAAACTCCTGGAGGGGTTCTGAGTCCTTCTTTTGATATTGCCCCCTTGCCCCATGTTGCCAGCCCTGCTCACCTGCACCCACATCCAGGGTTCCCACACTCTTGTGCTCCGACTGCCCCCGCCACCCCAAACAGCTCATCCAGCATCTAGCAGGAGGAGAACCGGGAGAATCAGCAGGGCCTCCATGGAAGCCCATTAAGCAGAGTGGAGTAAACCCTGAGCTGGAGGCGGGGAGGAGCCCGGATGCCTCGGGTTTGCCATTCTCATGCTTCCTCCCTGATGAATTATTCACGTCCACAGCCAGGCAGCAGATCAATAATGCAGAAGGAGAAACCCTGGCAGGGCCCAGCTTCTAGCTGATCAGCCCTGCCCCGCAGCTCCAGGGAGGGACCCTCCCACAATGGGGCGAGGTGGGTAGGCTGGTGGGGGAGGCCATTCAGCTATGCCCGAGGCCTCGGAAATCCAACTGTTTTCAGGGCTCCAGGCTGGGATCCGGCAGCAAATAAAGCAGGAAGGGGGGAACTTTCGCAATTTCCACACATCCTCTGCCTGCAGTGGGCCCATCTAATCATTAGTACAGGGGAACCACGTGTACCTGGGCCAACCCTGGGAATAGGAATTTCTGTCACAGCACCGGGGTGCAAGAGGCACCACAGCTTCTCAAAATCCCTTCCTCATGCTTCCTCCAGGGTATTCATTTTGACTGCGAATAGAAGTTTCCATCAAAGCAGATTTAAAACACCTGCTTGTCTCCTCCAGCTCCGTACAGGTTCCAGCAGGTGTGTGAGGTAGGGGTGGGGTGACAGGCTGGGGAGGGGAGAAGGTCCTGGCTTCCTAGGGAATTGTGCTTTGAGGGCACACTCACCACCCACACACACACCCATACCCACACTGGGCACATTTTCCATGCTGCAGGCTCATGGGCAAATGTAACAGAGCAAAGGGCTCGTGTGCCCACAGCCCAGAAAGCCAAACTCTGACAGCGGGAGTTTGCAGCGAAGTCAAGGTTTATTGCTTCCCAGGAGGCTCAGTGGTAAAGAATCCACCTGCCGATGCAAGAGACATGGGCTCAATCCCTGAGTTGGGAAGATCCCCTGGAGGAGGCAATGGCAACCCACTCCAGGATTCTTGCCTGGAAATTTGTATGGACAGAGAAGCCTGGTGGGCATCAGTCCTTGGGGTCACAAAGAGTCTGAACAGATTGAACACCCAGCCAAGCAGTGGGAGACAAGCCTCAGATCCACTCCAACTTGGTCTTTGACTTCGTAGTTTTGTTTTGAAAGGGGAAGAACAAACTGGCTGGGGTTAATCATTGTCTTGTGACATTCCTTAATCGCAGTTTCAGGAGTCAGGATGTCTCTAGTTTACGATTCTCAGGCCAGGTGATCCGTGGCTCGGGGGTTGGTTAGCTCTTCTTGCCCTAGAGTAACAACCTGAGTCTACAGGTTAATGATAAGCTCTGCTGCTGCTGCTGCTGCTAAGTAGCTTCAGTCATGTCCGACTCTCTGTGACCCCATAGACGGCAGCCCACCAGGCTCCCCCGTCCCTGGGATTCTCCAGGCAAGAACACTGGAGTGGGTTGCCATTTCCTTCTCCAAATGATAAGCTCTACACCACCAATTTTAGTACATTCGCGTTGATATCTGCAAGCAGCAGTCTGAGTCATCTGATTGCTGGTTGATTTATATTTGGTTAGCTCGGGACTCAGGTCAGAGTGTCAATAAATGAATAAGGTTTTGGGGAGAGAGTGGTCATACACTCAGTAAGGGAATTTGGTTTAAGAGGGGACTCACTTCACAAACATTCTGGGAAGCAGAGTGAACATCTTTTCTGCTATGAGACCCCCCCCTACCTTATCAGGGAATTCTCTCAATGTCCTTCTCTTGGCTTCTCAGTATTGCCTAGAGCTTCTCCATCTGTTTCAATAGATTTTTGAAAGAAAGGAATGAAAATGGAAATTCCCTGGCAGCCTAGTGGTTAGGTCTCTGCAGTTCTCACTACTAAGGGCCTGAGTTGAATTCCTGGTCAGGGAACTAAGGTCCTACAAGCCAAAGGGAAGGAAAACAATTATTATTTTTAGAGGGAATATAAAAGACCACCCCACCAGAAGATACAGCCACGGGGTAGACTGCAGCCAAGCTGACCCACTTAACCTGGCTTCAGGCGTCTAGCCCTGAGTGTCCCCAAGTTCAGCACCCATGAACCCCTGGGGATCTTGTAAAAGGGCAGAGATTCCGGTCAGGGTGTGGCCGCAGCATCTGCATCTCTGACCACTCCTGCTGATGCCCATTAATGCTGAGTGGTGAGGCTCGAGAGCCCCGTGGCTCCCACTTCAAATAACTACTGGGGTCACCTGGAAAGCTTTAACAACTCTGAAGTTCAGGCCACACCCCAGACCACTTAAACCTGATTCACTGAGGATGGAAGCCAGGCACCATAAGCCACCCAAGCTCCCGGGGGATTCCAGTGAACTGTCTGGCTTTAGAAGCTCACTCATAGACCTGCTCAGCTCACTCTGTTACCTGGAGACTGGGGACCAGAGAGGCTGCGGCTGACCAAGGCGACTCGGCCAGGGAGCGAAGGTTTAAGGCCTGGGCCAGGGAGCTCTCCTGGGCAGGTGGGGTGGTCTCCGGTAGTGGGTCCGTGAGAGGAAGGTCAGGCTGGGGTTGGAGGGGAGCAGGGTCTCCAAGGCTAGCCTGGGGTGCCCTTCTATATTCTAGGTGCTCTTCCAGCTGCAGCATTGCCCAGGTATGTCCAGCCCTTGTGGTTCACCAGGACACCCCTCTGAACCTCCACCAGCCCTGTGGGTGTGCAGAGAACAGCACCAGCCTGTTCACAGGCAATGAGTCCAGGTTCAGAGAGGACACAGCCGTCTGTGACCTGCCTTCTGTATTGTAGAAGCTGCAGCTTTCCCCTTGCTGAGTCTCACACACATGTCCCCATCCATTTTAAAGTTTCTAAAGCTGGGTAGTGTCTGAAAAACTGATGCCATAAAAACTTTCAGATCACCAAGCCAGGCAGTAAAGTGCCACACAGCACCACATGGAGAAGGTATCTGGATACCTGCGTGTGATTAAATGGGCAGCAGTTCACTGGTGGCTTTTCATCCTAATTTGGAACCCCCAGGTAGTGCTCAAAATGCCTTTGAAAAGATCACATGCAATGCTGAAGCAAAAAGCTGCAGAGAAATGTGACCATCACATACCAGGCAGTGCAGGTAAAGGATGCTGAAATAGCCACCTCCCTCAGAACCGCTCGCAGACTCTCTAAGGTGGGAGAGGAAGCTCACTTCAGTAAAGCTTCCATGACTGTCCTGCCTCGTGGGTTCCTGACTCTATGACCTTGGACAAATCACTTGGCCTCGCTCATCTTCATTTTCTTCTTAGGAAAATGGGATGACACACCTCATGGCGGGTAATGTGAGGATTAAACGAGGTGTGTGTGTGTGTGTGTGTTCAGTTGTGTCCGACTCTTTGCAATCCCATGGATTGTAGCCCTCCAGGCTCCTCTGTCGATGGGATTTCCCAGGCAAGAATACTGGAGTAGGTTGCCATTTCTCCCTCCAGGGGATCTTCCCCACCCAGGGATCGAACCCAAATCTCCTGCATTGGCAGGCGTATTCATTACCACTGAGCCACCTGGGAAGCCCCACGAAATGAGACAATTGGCACAAAACATGGAGCCCAGCACCCGGCACATGAGAAGTGCTCCCCTGGACCCTGGTCTAGCTGGAAAGAATTTCTCCAAGGAGACGCAGCTAATAAGCGCAGAGGCAGGATTTGAACCCAGGCAGGCTGGTCCCAACTCCCACCGCCTCATCTACCCTGCTGGGCTGCCCTATGGGTCCTGGGGCTCTCTCTGCTTACCTGCCCCACCCTAGCGTGATGCCCTTCCCTCCCCCATCCCCCAGCCTCTTGCCCTCAATATAAACAGCTTACTGGGGTCATGTGGCAATTCCTTCCTTTCCTGCTGACCGCCCAGCCCAGTGGCTCTGCCTACGCCCAGCTCCCCACTCCTAAAGCCCTTGCCCCCTTCCACCATCAAGCAGTCATCCTGGAAATAGATTCTTCCTGTGCACCCTGCCCCCTACCACACACACAACTAACTCACCTTTCCATGGAGCTCTACTCTCCAGACAGCAGAGATGGCAGCAAGAAGCCAACTTTGGGGTCAGACCTAGGGACACAGTTCACCAACATTTCTTCACTACCTTCTGTATGGCCAAGTCCTGTGTGACCCAGGTCAAGTGTATGAACCTCTCTGAGCCTTGGTTTACCAACTTGAAACCCAGGATAACACTCATGACTCCCTCAGATGGCCACGTGGATTCATCAAGGTTTGCAAAATGTCCAGCACAGCCTCCTGACCTCCTCTTCAACTCCTGAGGTCTTTGTTCAGAAGGAACAACCAAAGAAAGACCAGCACTCACTGGAGAACTAAGTCTAGGCAAGGGCAAATGGCTTGCGCAAGGGAATGCTTCATGCTGGCAACAGAGCCCCTGGATTACCAGGCTCCCCAATGCCCCCCAGTTTGTTTGGAGCCCCTTGAGCCCAGCAGCACAAACACACAGGTCCTTGATGGGCAGTCAGCTTTATTTCTTTCCATGCAGAGAAATACACAGATGAGAACTGGTAAGTGGGGACTGGTGGGAGGTGGTGCTTGCTGTTCCCTAGGAGGCCTGGGCAGGGGCTGGTTCAGCACCACAAGCCAGGGGACCATGGGGTTCATGCAGCCAATGCTGGACCCACAGTGGAGCTGGGATGGCAGGGCGACTGTCCCTTCATCTTTACCAAGGCTTAGGGGTGTCAGGTGCCCTGTGGGTGAGGGGCAATGAGGACCTTCTCTCCCAGTCTTACTTCCGAAGGGTTTCCTGTCCTCAGATCCTTGGCTCCTCTTTGCCAGAAGGGCCAGCCTCTTGGAGCCTCTGAGCTACATTCTTGGTATGAGTAGAAAACTCGAGTCATTCTTGCCCAAATGGAAGATTGCTCCTGCGGTGTCTGCTCCTGCAGCTGTCTGCAGCGGCTTCTCTCTTTCTCTCCTATTCTGGGTTTGGAGGAGGAGCCAGTGTAGGTGGCAGGGAGCAGTGAGGGTCTGCTTTCATGAGTGTGACTGTGGACAGCGGGACAGGGTGTGTGTGATGGTCCCGGAGCACACAGAGGCTGAAGTCCTGCCTCTGCCCATGAGACCATGCCTAAACAGTCTGGTTCACTGCTGTCGTCTCCCTGGGGGGCTGCAGCTGGGGACCCCTTGCGGCCTACCAGAAGACGCTCACTCATGACCCCTCCTTCCAGAGCTGGGGCCTGTGAATGTCGGATTCACAGACCACATGACTCCCCTGGCCAGACCTTGAAAGTGACACAAAGACTCTGGGCTCATCCCCTTCCTTCCCAACAAACAGGGGCATCTTTGTTTTGGCTTCAAAGGTCCCACAAAGCAGATCCAGCAGGCCCCTCCTTTAGGGGCGAGAGAGGCTGGGGTTATTCCCAGGTGGGGCACTGACGCAGGAACACCAGCCCCAGAGGGATCTACACAGTACTCCTGGGCCCTGAACCCTCCCTTCAATTCCCCTCCATCACACACACCCTCCTAGAAGGCTCAGAGCTGCACCCAGGACCCAGAGCTCCTCCCGGAATACAGAGCTCTAACAGTCTTCCTCCCCAGGAGCCTCTGAGGAGGGTGGGGGAGACAGGCAGGAGCCCTAAAAGGAGGTATGAGGGTGCTGATCAGGTGCAGAGAAAACATGCTCAGCCAACTTGGAGCCAATCTGCCCTCCCAGCCTCCTGGAACCCTGGCTGCTAGGCAGGGCATCCTGGGGTGGGGGTGGAGGGAGCCCAGAGCATCACATTACCCAGGGCTTGGGGGCTGCAGTCAGCTGGGGAAGTGGGAGCAGGAAAGACCAGGGGGGAAGTCTGAAGGGCCCTGCTTCACTCCCTCCTGGTGTCCCATTAGGTCCTGAGACACAGGCCACGGTGTCCAGGCCCCTGATTCTGGGCATGTGTATTCTCAAGCCCGGGGTTCCTGAAGACAGGACCCTTCAGCTAGGCTCTTCCCTCTCTCTTGAAATTCTCTAGACCCAGCAAACAACACACCTTCATAAAAACTCTTGGACCCACATCCCTAAAGAAGGCAGAGACATCCCTAAGGGCCTGGGAGCCTATGGGAATTTCCCCCAGGGGTGGTCCCAGGGCCGGCTCCGGGGAAAGCCTTTGCTGTTAGTGGCTGGTCAGGGGTGCAGGGTGAGGCATAGAGCATCAGAGGCAGTTGGGGTGGGAGCTGGGAGCCATGCACCGCCTGAGCCACTCTGCATGAGGACCTTCAGCCCCTTTGCACAGGGACCCTGAGCCCCTCCACATGGAACGCTGAGTTTGTGCCCCGACCAGGTGGTCCCTGAATGTGAGCTCAGGCCTGAGTTCCTCTTCACTAGCCAACCTGGAGATGGAGTCAGGGCCCCGGGAGTTCTTGATTGGTGCCCCAGACTACAGCCCAGGTAGGGAACAAGAGGCAGACTTGGGTCATCCTGGGAGATGTTCTGGGACCGGGCTTCTCAACCGAGATGCTCCTGAGGCTGAAATGTTTGAGAAGAGGTCCATGTCATGCTGGCCCCCTTTCTGTCTCTACCAACACTGTTCTTGGTGCCCTCATCCTGCGATGAAGGATTTAAGGGTGGCTGTTGCCTCTTTCCAGGGCAGCTTCACGTCCCATGTGTCCGAGGGGTTCCAGGGCAGGTGCTAAGCAGCAGTTCAGCCTCTGAGCTCAGGGCACCAGCTGGGATCGCTGCAGGCATGTGGCACAAGGCATGCAGACAGTCTTTTTTTCATCCCACCTCAAGAAAAATAGAAAAGATAAAGTCTGTGTTTTTGTTCTTGGTCATCAGACATGCAGGGACTATCTCCCCACCATGGTCTCGCTGGCGGGAGTGGTTTCTTCTCTTTCTGGCAGTATAAGCCTGCTTGGCCAATCCCAGGAAACCACCGGGATGAGAAACCAGCCAGAACCCCGGGGGGTTAAAATACCGGGATGTGCCCAGGAGACTGGACCACATTATTCATCTGTTTCAGAGTCCATTTCCTTTCTTCCTCTCATTTTCCGCCATTTGATGTGGGCTAGCAATGGGGTGACTTGGGGGTTTCCCTCCAAGCTTGTGCTTTTCGAGCTGGGGGATCGTCCTGTCCTCCATGAGGCGTGTGGGTGGAGCTCTTCAGCGAGCTGGGGCCGCCTCTGCTAGCACCGCTCCCTAGTTAGTTTCATTTCTTCGGAACTGTAAAGAAAAAAACAGCGATAGCACGACGGAGCTCAGAACACGGGGTCTCCCGGTCCCTTTTTGGAGGATTTGGGGTTTTGATTCCTAGGGGGAAATGGTAACAGAGGTGATTCGGTTTGAGGTTCCGGGTGGAACTAAACTCCTGCCAAGGAGAGGACTGGAGTCTCAGTGATTGTTTCACAGGTGGGCACGGTGACCCCTGAGGCTAGACCCATTCCTGCTTGAATATTTTAGTGAAAGCTAAACAGTCCCCTTGCAAACTTGAGTTCAGCAGTTGTTACTTGCCATGGAACGTAACATGGGCTTTCCGGGTGCCTCAGATGGTAAAGAATCCACCTGCCAATACAGGAGACCCAGGTTGGATCCCCAGGTCTGGAATATCTCCTGGAGAAGGGAATGGCAACCCTCTCCAGTATTCTTCCCTGGAGAATTCCATGGACTACAGTGGGCTTACAATCCATGTGTCCGCAAAGAGTCAGACACAATTGAGCAGCTAACACTAACACACATGGGAAGAATCCTGGGTCAGATTCAAGCAGAGCAAGACAAAGAGACTGAGGCCTTGGAAAGTGATGCTGAGGCTCATGCCCTGGGCTAGTGGGCTCCTGCCTCGCAGGGACTTGCATGCCTCTCAAACTTTGTGGAATATGCTTCTGCTCAAACAGGTGGAGGAGAGGACCTGCATTTTTGAACCCGGGCCAGCTGATTGCAAACCTGAACTCTTCCCTCTCATATGAGGCCATGACCCTGCAGCTAAATGCCAGGATTTCTGCCCCAAGATGAACACTCTATATTCTATGCCAGTACCTCCCAAATTTTAATAATGGGGTTGGGAATCTTTCTAAAGTGCAGATTTTTAGTCAGCAAGTCTGGGTGGGGCCTGAGATTCTATATTTACAACCTGTTCCCAGTATCAGCAGCCAAGCTGCTGGTCCATGGAGCACAGGTGGTGGGGCAAGGTCTTTAGGGGAAAAGCGTAGGTTGGTCACTAAATGGGCAGAGATGGTTGGAGGCTTCCAGTATGAGCATGTGATTAGAGGGAAATGGACAATACTGACCCGCAGAGCCCAGAAATTCTCAAGGCTGCTGGGCTTTGTGAGTAGCTCCTTTGAAAAGGTTGGTCACCTTGCTTGGATAAGTTGGCTGGACCACCTTTGGGTGTTCCCGAAAGTTTCACTTCCTGACTTCCAGGACAAGCATGGTTTACTTCCAGGAAGACCTGACTGTCTCAGCAGGGATGCTGTGCGGCAAGCCCCTGGGTTACAAGTCAGAGTCACTTGCGCTATCTCAGGTGATGCTCACAAAAGCCTCTGTGCTGGAAGTTTCTTCCTCCCACTTTCAACATGAAAACCCCAAGGCTTAACCAGGCAGACCCTGGTGCAGGACCATCAGAGCCGAGACTGGAACTTGTGGCCTCTGCCTCCTGGGCCCGTGCTCTTCCCATGACCTTTCCTGGTGATCTACTCTCCGGCCACTGGAGAGTCAGAAAGCCAGTCCCACTCAGCCGGTCCCTGCAGGAGACTGGAGTGCTTGCTTTTCTGGGGTGCAAGGTGAAGGCTGTGGCACCCACATGCTCTTACCCTTCTTCCCACCACCACCCCTGTCCCAGAGGGCTGGGCCACATCCTTCTGTGGTCCTCACACCAAGGGAGCTGGAGTGTCGCTGGGCCTCACCTGCAAAGTTGACAGTCACAGCCACGATGATGATGATGATCCCCATGATGATGAAGGTGATGCTGAGCATCCCAGCCAGGCGGCCCAGCCTCCGGGCCCCGTCCAGGTCCCCCTGTTGCACGCTACTTCGAGACTGCAGAGAGAGGGTGGTAGAAACCTTGCCTGAGCCTCTGAACACACCCCAGTCCCTGCTGCAGCCCACACTTGAGCAGCTCCCCTAGGGGAGAGGCAGAGGCCTCCTTCAGGAGAAATGGCCTGGACTCAAGTGGCCAGACCTCTTGTGGGGATCCCTAACCAAGCTTGCCCATTGTTAGCCGGGGACAGCTGGAAACATAACCGAGCAATGCTGGGCATTATCTCAGGATCTTAGTTCCCCAACCAGAGATTGAACCCATACCCCCTGCACTGGAAGCACAGAGTCTTAACCACTGGACTGCCAGGGAAGTCCCCAGGGTGTTATCTCAGGACAGGGATGGGCAGGGTGGTCCAGTAGAGACTGCGGGCCTGGGAGGGTGAACCATGTCCAGGCCATGCTGAGCTGGTGGGAAAGATAAGCCAGGCCCCCTTGGACCCCTCGCTGCCCAAGGCTCACTCTTGTACCCGCACTAAGGCAGCCCCTGCGACTTTTTCTATGGCCCAACACACCTGCCTCCTTTCCTCTGTGAGCCCCGCTTCCCATGAAAGGAAAGAAATCGCTGGTCCTCCCTCCCCAGTGTCCCACCCAGGATCACAAGCCCACCTCCCAGATCACACTGGAAAGGTGAGGTGTCTTGGGTTTGAACCAGCAAGGCTGGGGATGGGGTGGAGCCATGGATGGCTTCACAGGGACCATATCTGATTATCATTATCCTCAGCTCAGCTTCTTTTGGCCCTCTTCGGTTGGGTTAAATCAGGTGGGTGCGAGGAGGGGGATGAACAGAAGAGGGGATCCCCAGGGGCCTGGGAGTGGCTCAGCAGGAGGTATGTCCCAGGCTTGTCCCTGGAGACCCCTCACCACTGCCCAGGGCTGGCTGGTGACCTCTAGATTCCTCCAGCTCTTAGAACTTGGACCACTAGAACAGAGACAGGAAGGAGTCCGCCAAACGTGGTGACTGCCTTCACATCTTGTTTTTTTATTATTATTTAGCTGCACCAAGTCTTAATTGTGGGATGCAGGATCATTTTTAGTTTAGCATGTGGGATCTAGTTCCCTGACCAGGAATCCAACCCAAGCCCCCTGCTTTTGGAGCACAGAGTCTGCGCCACTGGACCGGCGGGGAAGTCCCTATTTGGTTATTTTTATATTCGGAATATTGGAAGCTCCTGAGTTCAGCATGGAAGCGTCAG
Organism: Bos javanicus; assembly: GCF_032452875.1. Taxonomy (NCBI): domain Eukaryota; kingdom Metazoa; phylum Chordata; class Mammalia; order Artiodactyla; family Bovidae; genus Bos; species Bos javanicus. The sequence continues at coordinate 22,915,471 of NC_083886.1, forward strand.
GTACTGATGGTGAACAACGATGATGAAGGCTTATTGAGCCCTTGTTTTGTGTCGCGCAGCTTGTTAATGACTGTGCCTAAATGACCTCGTTTAGGCTCAGAATTGTCCTATGAGGTTGGCAGTGTCGCCCACTTTTGAAGCTGAAGTTCAGAGCAGCAGCCCTCCCGTCTGTGTTCTCTTCAGCGGTGCACCTGGGTCCTACCTTCATCTCTCAGAATTCTAACTGACCCCTCAGCCCCACCCCCTGGTTCCCTCCGCCAAGCTCCTTCCAGGCCAGCACCACCTGCCCGCTGCAGCATGCCCTCACTCCCTTTGCCCCAAACCACAGCTTCCTGCTTCCCAGATCTGCTCCTTGCCTTGTGCTCCTCCTTCCTCTTGCTTAAGCCCCAGTTATTATATATTATAACTCTAAGCCTAGAGTTCTCCCACTGAGTCATAGCTCCCCTCCCATCCCAACATAGTAATTAATTTCCTCCCCGAGTCAATTCCATTGCAACTGTCCTCTGGAGCTTTGCTGCCTCTGCCTCAGTTCCAGGTGCCACTTGTCACTCAAGCCAAGGCAACAGCCTCATGAAGATGCCCCCTTGGCTCCAAGCTCTCTTCCTCTTCTTTCTACTCCCCCCACCACCAGTCCATCCTGCAGATACTCATGCCAGGCCTGGTGCTAGGACCCTGGGATGCAGCAGCGAGCAAGAGAGCCCCCAGCTGTTATGCTCACGGAGCTTGCATCCCGGTGGGGGCAGCGGCCACCATCATGACCCCACAAAAGTAAAATTGCAACTGTGGATAGTGTTTCAAAGAAGAGGTACCTGTGCTATGAGAGTTTGTAAAAGGGGAGAGTCAGTGAACACTTCCTAAAGGGAGGATATTTGGATTGAGATATGAGATTGGAAAGATACTAAAGCTGAAGCTTCAGTACTTTGGCTACCTGATGCAAAGAGCTGACTCATTGGAAAAGACCCTGATGCTGGGAAAGATTGAGGGCAGGAGAAGGGGATGACAGAGGATGAGACGGCTGGATGGCATCATCAACTCAATGGACGTGAGTTTGAGCAAACTCCAGGAGATGGTGAAGGACAGGGAAGCCTGGTGTGCTGCAGTCCACAGGGTCACAGAGTAAGACACAACTGAGCAACTGAACAATAAGACGAGAGATGAGTCAGAATTAAGTATATTTTTTTCAAAAGGAAGAAGAGTATTCTGGGCAGAGAGAATAGCATGTGCGAAGGCCCTGGGGGAGGCCCTACATGGCAAATATGTAGATGATCCATAAATTGTTATTGACCAAAGGGAGCAGGAGGGACTAGACAAAGGCCAGTGTGGCTGGAGATAGTGAGGAAGAGGAGGCTGCAGAGGTGGGCAAGGCCAGGCCAGGTAGGGCTCTGCCCACACAGGAAGGAGGTTGGTCCTTATCCCAGAACAATGAGAGCCAGTGAGGATGGAAACCTAGGGGCAGAGGATGGTAGGACTGAATACAAGTTTCCAAAAGACCTCCACCCCTGCCAGACCCCAGCTGTCATGGGGGATCCGAAGAGAGTTAAGAGCTGATATAAAAGCTCAGAGAGATGATGGTGGTTGAGGCAATCATTCTTGCTCAGTATCTCCCGTGGCCTCCCACTGTCTGCTGAACAAAGTTCAAACTCAGGTTAGCTTTGCATTTCCTGGTTTGAGCCTCTGCTATTCTCTTCCGTGACCTCTGGACCTGAGCTGCTCAGGGTATGAGCACGGGCTTGCTTTTGCTCACGCTATTTCTTCCGCCTGCGTTCCCGCTCCCCAGTAACACCACACATCCAAATCCTCTCCATCCTTCAATGGCGGGCTCCAATTCCACCTCCTCTGTGAAGCCCACCAAGATTCCCCCACTGGAATGGTCATAATCCCTAGCATCGTCTGAACATTTACCTCATGTCAGGAGTTATGCAAGCTCAAGTCCAGACCTCAGTCTCTCTCTGCTCCCCAGGGACATTAGGGCACCAGCTCTCCTTGGTCTTCCCACCCTCTCCTTCTTGACTGTATCTTTTTCTCTCCTGTCTTGAAGAAATCCTCTTTATCTCACCCAGTTGTAAGCTCCCCACTGCCCACAGGACCAAATCCAGATTCCATTTTGTGACAGGTGGCACCCTCCTGATCTGGCCTTTCTCCACTTCTGCAGCCGCTTCTCACACCACACCTGCATGGTGGTCTGTGCTCCAGATCCTCATCTGTACAACATCCTAATGACAATCCCTGCCTCATAGGAGTGGTAGAGGATAAAATGCTTTAACAGCTGGCAGCTCAGGTCACCGAACTCAGGACATCAACACCAAGGCAACAATGGGAGGGAAAGGGAGCAACATACAGAAAGACTTCTGGGATTTCTAGGAAGTTCAAGTTCTGAAACCCAGGAGCTACCTTGAATCATAATCAAGGGACTCATTGTCGGCTGTAAGTACGGCCTTGGTTGGGGGGAAGGGCAGAGGCTTTGAGATGTGTCCTGCCCCTGACACCCCCATTTTTCAAAAAAACAGTTGTCTGTGCAGCAATGATTCAGGACCATGGAGAGAGGCACACATGTAGCTTCTTGGATATGAGAGGTGAGGAGGAAAGGTGAAAGATGTTTTTTCAGTTACACTGAACCCAATCGCACTTCTTTATCCACAGAGTGATCAGTCATACATGCCTTCAAGCATGAGGGGTGCCATTAAGGAGACACCCTGGAAATGGCCAGACAGATCAGAGCAGACCTAGTTGTGGCTGCTTTGTGGTGTAAGGCACTTTATACATTCTATCCAATGTAAATATCACAAATATTCTGTTAATCTTGGTTTCCAGATCTGTAAAATGAAGGGAAAGTAATTGCCTCTAAGTATGTTTCACTTTCATGCATTGGAGAAGGAAATGGCAACCCACTCCAGTGTTCTTGCCTGGAGAATCCCAGGGATGGAGGAGCCTGGTGGGCTGCCATCTATGGGGTCGCACAGAGTCGGACACGACTGAAGCAACTTAGCAGCAGCAGCAGCATGCAGCCCTTCCTTTTTTTTTTTTTTTGGCCATACCACATGGCATGCAAGATCTTAGTGCTCCCACCAGGGATCGAATGTGTGCCCCTTGCAGTGGAAGCACAGAGTCCTAACCACTGGACCGCCAGGGAAGTCTGGAGCCCTGCTTCTACATGAGAAGTTCTCCACTGCTAGCTGGCCCTCATTTCTGAAGTTCCTCCCCACCCCTATGAGTTACCAAATGAAGGATCCATAAGAAAACCCTCATTTTTTTTTTTTTTGAGTAAATTTCCAGCTGCTCTCCATCCCTGTCAGTTGCATCATCTTCCTCTTATACAAAACAGCTCAAGTTGAAGGCACAATAATAATAATTGCAGTAACGGTTGTAATGACTGAATTAATAGATCGTTTGTGATCGCAGGGGTTGTGGGAATGGTGAGTGAGAAAACGATTTATGAACTCAGGTCAATACATCAGTGAGGAAAGACGCTGAAAACAAGTGTGAGTGTGGGGAAAGGATGGTGGGGGCCGGGAGGATGGGGTGAAGAGGATGCTGAGGACGGAGGCTACAGAGCTCAGGAAAGAGCTTCCTCCACCCATGAGGCTCAGGCCAAGGCCCAGCAGACCTCAGGAGAAGAGACAAGATGTGCCAGGGTCCAGGGCCCGTGGTTAAGACTCTGTGCTTCAACTGCAGGGGGCATGGGTTCAGTCCCCACTTGCGGAACTAAGATCCCACAAGCTGCACGGCGCGGTCAAAAACAAACAGAAAGGATGTGCCAGGATTGATCAGCTACCAGCCCTTCCACAGAGATCAAGCATCTCCCAGCTTCTTCTTCTTTTTTTTTTTTTTTTTTTGATGTTATTCAAGCATATTGTTTTATTCCAAGCTTTCTGGTTTGTGTTAAGATGATTCATAGACTTTTAGAGCTGAAAGAGATTTTCAAGTTCCCCTAGAATAATTCATTTTACAGATGAAGGAAACAAGCTAAAGAGGCAACCTGTAACTTGACCTCTGATAGCTGGGCTTCATTCAAGTATGTTTACCACTGAACTGTATCATCTTAGCTCAACAGATGGTACCTTTTTTTAAACAAATGATGAAGCTTCATTGGCATATCATGGTCACTCAAAGTTCATAGTGAGCCTTAGGGTTCACTCTTGGTACTAAACATTTTATAGGTCTAGACAAATGTGTAATAATGTATATCTGTCATTACAGTATCATACATAATATTTTCACTGTTCTCAAAATCTTCTATGTTTTGTCTTGGGTCTCTCCTAACCATGCATCACCCCTGGCAGCCACTATTCTGTCTCTGTAGTTTCGTCTTTTCCAGAATATCACGTAGTTGCGATCACAGACCTGTAATCTTTTTATATTGACTTGTTTCCCATAGTGATAAGCATTTAGGGGTCCTCAGTGTCTTTTCACGACTGATAACTCATTTCTTTTTAGCTCTGAAAAGTGTATCACAGTTTATTCACCTACTGAGAGACATCTTGGTTGCTTCTGCTGCTGCTGCTAAGTTGCTTCGGTCGTGTTCGACTCTGTGCAACCCCATAGACAGTAGCCCACCAGGCTCCCCTGTCCCTGGGATTCTCCAGGCAAGAACCCTGGAGTGGGTTGCCATTTCCTTCTCCATCTCCCAGCTTCTGAAACCCAAAATGTGTGCTTCTCCGTGCCTTCTCTACATCATTCTCTCTGCAAACGTGCAATTCATCCTGAAAGACCCCTGCTGTGCTGTACTGTGCTTAGCTGTGTCCGACTCTTTGCAACCCCACGGACTACACAGTCCAAGGAATTCTCCAGGCCAGAATACTGGAGTGGGTAGCCTTTCCCTTCTCCAGGGGATCTTCCCAACCCAGGGATTGAACCCAGGTCTCCCGCATTGCAGGCGGATTCTTTACTGTCTGAACCACCAGAGAAACCCTGAAATGCCCTGACTACAGGTTAACTCCTCTATTGCTTGAGAGAAGGGATGGACTGGAAGGGTGGGGGCCCTAGGGGAGGAGTCAGGGTGGCTGCTGTGGTGGATGGGAGCAGCTGGGGCTTGAGACAGCAGCAGTGTACCAATGGTTTCAGAAGTCTGTTAATATCTTAAGCTATATGCCTGCATGCCAGCTGACTATCAGCCCTGGTCAGGGCGTAGCACTCTCATTGAGGAAAGGGATAAATCATAAATGAATGAAAATGAGTCTGCAACACATCAGTTAAATAATTAACTCGTCAAAAATGCCTAAGTAAGGAAGCGTTGAAGCCACTCTGGATCTCCTCATTGCTCCCTCATGCTGTGGGAACAACTTACAGAGAGGCTGCCACCAAAACCACACACAGGGCTGCCCACCTCCTCTGGGGATGTAATGAGGGGCGAGACTCCATTATATCCAAATTGCTAAAAGCTGCGTTTGCCTGAAAGCCAGATTGGGGCAGGGCTCCAATCTCTGGGATCTAATGCCTGATGATCTGAGGTAGAGCTGATGTAATAATAATAGAGATAATAATAATAGAAATATACACAATAATAATAACAGAATGCACTTGAATCATCCTGAAACCATCCCCCCTCCCCTGGTCCATGGAAAAATTGTCTTCCATGAAACCAGTCCCTGGTGCCAAAAAGGTTGGGGACCACAGCACTGGGGGTTTGCTCTTTGCTCTGACATTGCAGTTTCATTCAGTATTAATAATAACAGCAACCACTTCCATTTATTAAGCATTTACTATGTGCCAGGCTCTGGCACACTCATTAGTTCATTTAATTCTCCCAACAGCCCTAGGAGGTAGATGGTTTTATTACACATATTTTATGGATGAGGAAACTGGAGCTAAGGAAGGAAGCTGAGTGGTTTGGATATGGTCATGTGCCTCAAAAGGGATAGAGATGTGATACACACCCAAGTGTATCTGATGCTTGCTTGGTCAGCAACTGAAGGCTCACTGCTTGGGGTCCAGCATCTCTCATTGACAGGAGTCCTTGCTGGATCAGGAAGCATGGTTATTTCTCAGCTTGACCCGGAAGTAAAATGGATGAAGCCAGCCTTGCCCTGACTATCCCAGGAGGCTTACGGGAGGTTGTGGGGCTGAGCAGGGTCAGGTCTGGACACCTGTGATCACAGCTCCTGAGACAGAGCCCCTGGTCCCAGCCCTGGTCCCAGCTGGCCCCTGTCAAAGCCACAATGGGAAGAATGTTTGGTGGTCCATTAGTCTTCCACTGATGGAGTGAATGACAGGGAGGAGGCCACTGGGAGGCAGGGGAGAAAAAGAGAGAAGGGAATAGAATTATTCCCTCCCTGCACAAATGCCCAAAACATTTGGCTTCCCTGGGAGGGACATGCCATCCTTGTCGCAGAGGTAGGTGCAGGGTGGGGCAGGTGAAGAGAACACTGGATTCAGGAGCCAGCTGATGTGCCTCTTACCAGCTGTGTGAACAAAGGCAAGGCACGGCTCTGCATGCCTCAGTTGCCTCATCTGTTAAATGGGAATGATTAACCAGACTCTGCCAGCCTCATATTACAACATGCTCTGCGGACAGTGAGCTCTAACGAGGGTGTCAGGGCTGCAGGTCTCCTTCCTCCCTGGGGTCAAGGGCTTGATCTTTCACTTGGTAACCAGCGGGGAGACATCAAATGAGGAGCTTTGAAGTCTATTGCCAGACCTGGAGACATCAGCATAGAGACTTAACTCTCTTTCCACACTTTCTGGCTCTCCTTCACCCCTGCTGCTATCTGAGTGGGACCGTGTGTTTCAACTCGAAATAAATAACTGATCCCCGCCCTCCCTGGGGCGTGGGAGTGTCCTATGAACTAGAAAAGTGAATATCATAACAAAGCGACTCACACAAATGTTTTGGTTTCTCAGTGTATATAAAAGTTACGTTTATACCTTACTGTAGTCTATGAAGTGTGCAATAACATTATGTGTAAAAAAAAAACAATGTATCGACCTTCATTTTAAAATCTTGCTTAAAAATGCTAACCCTTGGGACTTCCCTGGGAATCTGGTGGTTAAAACTTTGCCTTCCATTGCCCGGGGGGTTCCTGTTCAATCCCTGGTCGGTGAACTAAAATCCCACATGACTGGAGGCCAAACAACCAAAACATAAAAACAGAAGCAATGTTGTAACAGATTGAGTACATACTTTAAAAACACGTGCATGCTAAGTCGCTTCAGTCTTGTCCAACTCTTGGGACCCTATAGACCGCAGCCCGCCAGGCTCCTCTGTCCATGAGGATTCTTCAGGCAAGAATACTGGAGTGGGTTGCCATGCCCTCCTCCAGGGGATCTTCCTGACTCAGTGATTGAACCCACGTCTCTTGAGTCTCCTGCATTGGCAGGCAGATTCTTTACCACTAGTGCCACCAGGGAAGCCCAGACTTTTAAAATGGTCCACATGAAAAAAAAAAATCTTAAAAAAAAAAGTGCTAATCATTATTGCTCAGTGAGTTGTGATGTTTTTGCAACAGTAACACTAAAGACCACTGACGACAGATCACCATGACAAATATAATAATAATGAAAAGTTTGAAATATTTTGAGAATTAACAAAATATGACCCCAAGACACAAAGTAAGCAAATGCTTTTGGAAAAAAGAGCACTGATAGACTTGCTTGAGGCAGGGTTGCCACCAACTTTCAATTTGTAAAAGAATGCAACATCAGTGAAGAACAATAAAGCTCAAGAGAACAAAGTGTGTCTGCTCGTGAAATGCCCAGAAGAGACAAATCCGTGGAGACAGAAGGAAGATGAGTAATTTACTCAGGTCAGACAGGCAGGTATTAGAAGGAGTGATAGAAAAACATTGCTGGGTTTCTTTCAGAGGTGAGGAAAATATTTTAAAATTGATTGTGGTTATGGTTGCACTTACCTGAATATACTAAAAACTGCGGAATCATACACTTCAGATGAGTGAATGGTATGATAGTCGCTCAGTTGTGTCTGACTCTTTGCGACCCCATGCACTGTCGCCCACCAGGTTCCTCTGTCCATGGAGTTTTCCAGGAAAGAATACTGGAGCGGGTTGCCATTTCCTACTCCAGGAGATCTTCCCAGCCCAGGGACGGAACCTGCATCTCCTGTATCTGCAGGCAGATTCTTTACCACTAGCACCGCCTGGGAAGCCCCGAATGGTATGATATGTGAATTTTATTTCAAAGCTCTAAAAGAAAAAACCCAACAAATGTGTGATGGCTTCCCATCCTCCACCAGGGAGACACTTGTCTAATTTTCTGCATCCACATCCTAGGGCTTACTATGTGCTGGGTGCTTTAGCACTTTGCATGGCTCATAGCCGTGTGCTTTAGGCGCTCAGTCATGTCCGACTCTTTGTGACCCTTTGGGCTGTAGCCCCCCAGGCTCCTCTGTCCATGGGATTTTTCAGGCAAGAATACTGGAGTGGGTTGCCATTTCCTTCTCCAGGGGATCTTCCCGACTCAGGGATCGAACCTGCATCATCCGTGTCTCCTGCATTGGAGGCCGATTCTTTATCACTGCGCCATTGGGAAAGCCCCTTGTGTGGCTCATACAACTCTATAATTTAGGTATTATGTTGACACCCATTTTGCAGATGGGAATACTGAGGAGAATAGTGGTTTGAGTGACTTACCTGAGGTCGCACAATACCTGGTGGTTTTGTCTAGCGTGGGCACTTCTTGCAATGTGTTGTAAGGATCTGTTTACAAATTTCTCCCCACTGGACAGGAGGCTTGTGGGAATTGGTGATGGTGTCTGGTTTAGCACTGTATTCCCTGCCCCAGGCCTGGCAACCATCAGACCTGATTCAAGAACCCAAGATGGATGTAGAAATGCACCAGGGGTGGATTCAGTGGTCCCACAGCTGTGGGCCCAGGCTTCCTTTGACAATGGCAGGTTTTACCCAGCTCACACTCTGCCACCCCCACCAGAAGATGGATTTTAGCCACTGTTTTCTCCTGGACCCTTGTCTGCTTTCCCTCCCCAAAGCCAGTCTCCCCCACGGGGCTTCTCCCTGTAACCAAGAGCTTGTCCCTACCCAGAGCCACTGGCAGCAATCCCTGTAGCACGGCTCCGCCTCCAGCTACCCCCAAGAGCCGCAGGCAGCACAGGAATTTCCTCAAAGGCCCTGCCCAGCCCTGGCTCTTCTTCCCACGCCAATTCGCCAATCGCTGGGACCTGAGAATGTTGTCAGTTTCCCCCTAAAGCCCTGGCAGGTGGTGCCTGCCCTTGGCACCAGCCCTTGGCTGGAAACTGGGCCTCCATGAAGTGGAGAGAGATGTATAAGGAAATAAGGGTTTTCTCAGTGGACAGCGCGGCAGCAGGAAAGACCACAGCTCCTGGGGACTGGATGACGGATGACTCAACAGTGGAGTCCCTCCAGGGGCAAGCAGACAGTGTCTCCCCTCTCAGTGTACCATCCCCTGCTTCTAACCTCATTCTGAAAGCCATTCCCTGCCAGCCTCTCTCTCTGTCTGTCTCTCTCAACTTCCTGAACCATGAAATTCACTTGCCAACAGCTACCAACATTTCCTGGGGCTCCTCTGCCAGTAGCCCGATCCCAACAGCTTGGATTGGAGACGATCGAAGGTTATGTACTCAAAACCCTACAACACAAGCGTGGGAGACACAAAGACGAGCCCCCATGCCCCTCCCTGGCCAGGCCACCCATGCCCTCTGATACACATGCGTTCCCATCTGTGGCCCAGACCACCCCCTCCCACCTCTACGGGAAGACAGATATTGAAATCAGTACAAAGGCGAAGCCCAGAGGGCCCCAGCAAGAAGTTCCCGCCAGAGGAGCAGCCCTGGGGGAGCTGGGCCCCGGGGCCCGCAGTCCATGGCAGGGAAGCTACTGCTCGCTCCTGGAAACAAGAGTTGCCAGAAGCTGTTAGAACACCCAGGAGGCCCTGGGGGTGGGGTGGGGTGGGGAGGTGATGCCTGGCTCCCCTCCTGAGAACACGGGGCCCTGAGACCCCATATTGGCTGCAATCTCTGCTGATTCACAGCCCCACTCAGGAATGACTCCTTGTGACAAAGTCCCCGACTCCTGCAAAGGCCAGACCCCCAAGTTGGCTGTCCTTTCTGGGCAGAATTTGGCTCCGGGCATCTCTCTGGGATCCCCTTCCCAGCAGGGATGTATGCAAAGTCAAGCTGTGATGTCCAGGAGCGGAGATGAAGGAGGACAGGAAACTGAAGCTCTGGGGGCCCTGGACCCCTCTCCAAGGGGGAGTAATAGGCTGGCTAAGATGGGGAGTTTCCCCTCCCCTGCCCCCGGCACCCCAGCTCTTCTCTCAACACCCTAGGTAGGATGACTGGTGCCTGCCAGGGAAGCATGGCTGCTGACCAAAACCAGCCCCCACCCTGCGATGAAGAGCAGCACTTACCATGATGGAAAAGATGAGGGGCATGAGGTTGAGGGGCCAGACGGGGCAGAAGCAGGAGGCAATGGCAAGGATGAGATAATCTTTGGGAACTTCTCCGTCCTGGGCATAGGAGGTGGTGGCCGTGGAGGACGCCCGCCTGGAGCTGGCCCGGGAGGATGAGAGGGGGTGCAAGGCTTCCCGGTGCTCCTCGGATATCACCTTGAAGGGCAGGCTGTGGCCATTCTGCTCCAGGTCCAGAGGCCCTGAGAGGGACTTGGACGGCTTCAGGGACTTGTCATCCTGGCCCCCGACCTGCACAAGGAGCTTCTCCATCTCCGGCAGGTTCAGGGGTGAGGCAGTGCCCGGCTCCCGTGCCGCGGAAAACTGAGGCTGTCCGGGGTTGGCCATGCTGGCCTGGGCTTTGGGCTGCTCCAGCTCCAGGATGGGATGAGGGGCTTCCGAGGGACCTCAGCGCACCATTCCTTGGCCCGGACTGGAGGCCTACAGATCAGGGGCAGACTTGTCACCCAGGAGAGCCAGGGCCAGCCAGGGGGCTGGAAAGGTTGGCTTCTCCGGGCCAGCTGAACTCAGAGGCAGCGGCCAGCCTGCCGCCCCGTGGAGCTCCAGGAAGCTGGAGCCTTCAGCCCCATTCAAGTTTGAGGCCAACTTCGCTGGTGCTGCTGACAGCTCAGATGGGCGGGGAAGGAGCAGAAAGCAGCTTTAGGAGCGGAGAGGAGACTGCTCCTCTCCTGAGTGAGGCTTGGGCTAAGTCAGGGAGGCTGTGTGTGTGTGTGTGTGTGTGTGTGTGTGTGTACACAACACCCAGCCTCCCTCCCTCCCTGCCCTCCTCGGAGATGCTTTTCAATTCACTTCTCCCCAGAGAACCGCCTGGCAGCATTCTGCCTCTGCCCCAGCCCAGCCCTGCCCAGGGTGGCTTGGACTAGCCTCTGGCTCCCGCTGCGGACACAGAACCCCCTCCTCTGCACTGGGGGGGAGAAAGGCAAAGTGGGTCCAAACGGGTGTGCCTTCACCTGTCTCAGGAGACTGAGCCCTCGGCTCCTCTTCTCCTGGAACAGGCTCCCGCTTCTATCTGTTGTGAAACACTGAACTCTGGACCTATTGCATCCCACCTTGAACCTGACCTCCCCCAGCGCCAAGCCCCAGAGATGTCCAGACCAGAGCGGGGCTCTGAGCTCTGGAGGGAGGGGTAGAGTGAGTACTCGTGGGGCCCCTGGAGGAGGATTGTGTCTGCACCCTCTGAATGGGTGTCTGAGCAGCTCCCGAGGGGTGGTAGAGGGGCTGTTAGGGAGGAGCGCTGGCCCTGTCTCATGGCCGTTAGGGCTTTTGTGAGGCGCTTTTAAAGAGCCAGCAAAGATCTTTCTGTTTCAGGAGCTCCTTAGGGCAGGTGCCAGCTTGAAGGGCCACGGTCTCGGCTGCTTGTCCCATCCTTCTTAGTTCTCTCACGTCTCCTCCCTCTGTTTCTGCCACCTTCTCTATTCTCTGCATCTCCTTCTACATCCCCAATCTCCTGGCTTACGTGGTCTTATAAGGTGGCCCAGAACCACCAGGGTTTGTGTGTGAATCTGGATGCTTGTCTGTGGTTTGGAGGAGGGCGTAGATCATGTGGGATTGGGGTGAGAAATTAGAGGTGAGAAGGGGTCTCAGAGGTTGTGGAGTTCATTTGAGATCAGAGGTTAGGAAACCGAAACCCAGACTCATTTCAAACTGTATCCCAATTAGGCATCAATCCATCACATCCAGAAACTGGTTTGGAGCAAGACGAGCCATTTTAGCAGAAAGAAGTAGCTTTGAATTGTGTATCACACTGGCTTCAGAAATGCTGCTTCCAGCAAGAGCCAAGACAAGGTGGAAGAGGGTGTGACGGGCAGAGAGTGGTGAGCTGGCCACAAAGGGGAAGAAGGGAAGGGGCAAGGGGAGTGAACTGGGCCCTTCTGCCCAGGAACTTCTAGAAACATGCTTTTAAAATAAGAGACCTTCGGGAATTCCCTGGCAGTCCAGTGGTTAGGACTCCAAGCGCTCACTGCAGAGGGCCTGGGTTCAATCCCTGGTAGGGGAACTAAGATCCCACAAGCTTTGAGGCAGGGCCAAAAATAAAAAGACTAAAACAATTTTAAAAATAAGAGACCTTCTGCAGATGGTGGCTGTTTGGATGCCCGAGAGTCCTAGACTCTAAGTCAGTGTCCAGCTTGGCCAGAATTCCAAGTTACAATCTAGGAGCTCACTCTTGGTGGGGACGACTCAGGCCCTATGGACCTACCACTAACCAGCCCAGCCAGGCCAGTTCCATAGCCAGCAGCCAAATCTGGCTATAGAGCCCCTGAAATGTGGCTCATCCACACTGAGACATGCCATACATATAAAACACACTGGATTTCCAACAGTACCAAAAAATTTAAAATATCTCATTAACACAGTGTATGTAGATTACACATTGAAATGATAATGTTTTGGCTATATTGAGTTACATAAACATTTAAAAAATTAATGTCACCTGTGTCCCTTTTCTCCTTTTAATATGCCTACCAGAAAATTTAAAACATGGCTTGCATTGCATTTCTATCCGGCAGCACTGGCCTGAAGGATGGAGGAAACCTGACATAAAGAAGCTTTTTTTTTTTTTACTTAATAAAAACTGGAAGAAACAAGAAAGAGCCAGGAAGTCCCCAGGCTGACCCATGGTAGCAAGATTATCAGGCAAACTGGGGTTCCCGGACTAGGGAGCCGGCTTTGCGCTGCACTGTGAGATGCTGGGCTTGTGGCGCCATCTAGTGGTCTGGTGGTGATGAGGGGAAGGACCAGAGAGGAGCGTGGGGACTAGGGAGGAGGGGGAGAGGCGAGGACAAGGAGCTCCTGGTTTGGGCTCCGGGACTGGTGAGCCCAACACAGCCAGCTGCTCCGGCTGCAGCCTGGTCCTGAACCCACCTGCAGGTGCGATCTCCCCTCCACCCCCACCCTCAACTGAAGTCTTCATTGGAAGCCCATGGGCCAGGTTCATTGGGCAAAGTGGGTTTGGTGTGCAACGTGTTTTTAAAAAAAAAAAAATCCACTTCACATAAAAACGGAGATTCCAGACTTTCAACGTGAAGATCTGGGAAGCCTGGGCCCACTTTCTGCAGAGCAGCCAGAAGCTAAGCCCACAGCAGCCTTTAGAAGGGAAGGCGCTGAGCTCCCTCTCCAACTCTGCCTTCACTCACGCCTGTGGGCCCCAGGTGGGGGTCTGCGCTATAAGTCCCTGTAGCTACACAGGTGGTATCGGCCTTTCTGTTCTGCTGTGGGGTGACCTCCCTGCTCCCTAGTATGTTTGCAGGTAACTGAAGAAAGTCATTCCCTTCTCTGTGCCCCCTCCCCGACGGTCTGTGAGGCTTGGGGAGCGGGCAGGTGTGCCCCCAGCTCCCTCTTCATGCGCTTGGCTCACAGTGACAGCTGACTGGAGGAACCAGAGGAAGATAAAGGCACCAATCAAGTGCCGAGGGTGTCCACACAGCTGCTAAACCCACCTCTACCTGCCTCAACCTGAGTGCATCCTGGGCTTTGAAGAATTCCGAGGTGGAAACAATGGTATGGAAAGTGGGCCTGGAGTGGGCAGAGACACAAACCTCAGAAGGTTAGGTCAGTTTGAGCCTAATGCAAGAAGAGGTTAAAAAAAAAAAAAGAAAGAAAGAAAAACCCTGTAACTGTGACCACAAGCCTTTTCATCCTCAGTATTGCACTGGGTATCCAGAAACCCTATGGGGCTGACAGGGTAGGTGTAATTAAGCAAATTCCACTTTTCACTGAGGTCTGCCTGGGCCCAGCTCCCCTGCTTCAGGCAGTCTTCTGGTGTCTACACACACATACACACATGAGTGCAAAATGTGAGCAAAACCTGATGTCCAGTTTCACATTCAGTGAGGTATGTGTGTGCTAAGTTGCTTCAGTTGTGTCCGACTCTTTGCGACCCTATGGCAGGGACTGTAGCCCACCAGGCTCCTCTGTCCATGGGATTCTTCAGGCAAGAATACTGGAGTGGTTGCCATGGCCTCCTCCAGGAGATCTTCCTGACCCAGGGATCGAAACCGCGTCTCTTATGCCTCCTGCATTGGCAGGCGGGTTCTTTACCACTGTGCCACCCGGAGTCCCTCCAAAGGAATCCTTGCTGTCTATGCTCAAAACATTTCCCCACTCCTCTTTAGAACGTGCCCTAAGCAAACAAAACTTTCACTTTTAAAGACAATTATCAAGAGCCGAATGGATATTAACCCTGTTTACATCCCCGAAATTCTCTCCAGGTAGGTTCCTGCGCCCACCTGTTGGTCCACACTTATAAGCAGCAGGCACAGACCAGTTTGATCTGCTTTCCCTACTCATCATTGTTGGCATCCTGTTGCAAATACCTGAGCTTGCTTTGCCCAAGCCTCTCTGGTTAAGTATCTGTGTTGTTTCAAGCCTTTCACTGTTAGATACAGTGCCACTGGGACCTCCTTTAAAAAAAAATTTTTTTTTCCTTTTGAATTACTTCCTTGGGGTATTTTTATTGTGATTTTGCCAAATTGTTCTCTACCAAAAAAAGGAACAGATACACAACTGCTGCTGCTGCTGCTAAGTCGCTTCAGTCGTGTCTGACTCTGTGTGACCCCATAGATGGCAGCCCACTAGGCTCCTCTGTCCCTGGGATTCTCCAGGCAAGAACACTGGAGTGGGTTGCCATTTCCTTCTCCAATGCATGAAAGTGAAAAGTGAAAGTGAAGTCGTGCCCAACTCTTAGCGACCCCATGGACTGCAGCCTACCAGGCTTCTCCATCCATGGGATTTTCCAGGCAAGAGTACTGAAGTGGGGTGCCTCTGTAAATGTGCCCCTTTCTCCACATCTCTGACAACACTTGGGTCTTACGATTGTTATTTACTTTTGCTGGCATGTCTCATTCATGATGCAAAAGTCCTATAATTGTTATTATTCTCTGCCCTTTCGAAGTGAACCCTTTCTCTCTCCTTTGAACACTACTTGAGTAATCTGTTGGGATTAACCTTATAGATATATAATTTCTGTCTTTAGGTATATCAGTCATTCATATCTTTTGGCCATGATTTTTACAGCTCTGTGTTCTGTGGGTGTCTTCTCTTTCCAGAACTTTCCTTTTTATATTCATTTAATACCTATCCTTGTACTATTTTCCATTACATTTGGATAAACCTATGTGGTCTTGGTTGATAACTTCCATGTCTTTAATAATAAGGGATATAGCTTCTTTTCACCAGAGAAGGCAATGGCACCCCACTCCAGTACTCTTGCCTGGAAAATCCCATGGACGGAGGAGCCTGGTAGGCTGCAGTCCATGGGGTCGCTGAGGGTCGGACACGACTGAGTGACTTCACTTTCACTTTTCACTTTCATGCATTGGAGAAGGAAATGGCAACCCGCTCCAGTGTTCTTGCCTGGAGAATCCCAGGGATCGGGGAGCCTGGTGGGCTGCCGTCCATGGGGTCACACAGAGTTGGACACAACTGAAGTGACTTAGCAGCAGCAGCTTCTTGTCACAGCAAATCAGTCATCTTAGAGAACGGATATGGTTTTAAGAAGCAAACAAAAAACTCAAGCAAGGGTTCCAGAAAACCTGCTGCTGCTGCTGCTGCTGCTAAGTTGCTTCAGTCGTGTCCGACTCTGTGCGACCCCAGCCCACCAGGCTCCCGAGTCCCTGGGATTCTCCAGACAAGAACACTGGAGTGGGTTGCCATTTCCTTCTCCAATGCATGAAAGTGAAAAGTGAAAGTGAAGTCGCTCAGTCGTGTCTGACTCTTCTCGACCCCATGGAGTGTAGCCTACCAGGCTCCTCCGCCCATGGGATTTTCCAGGCAAGAGTACTGGAGTGGGGTGCCATTGCCTTCTCCGCCAGAAAACCTGGAAGGCGCATAATTAAAGGTATTCTGGTCTAGCACCCTTTAAAAAATCAGGGAGAGGAGGGGGTACCTGTTAGGTCAATAGATACTCATATGCACACACAAAAATTCACATATCTACACATTTGCCTGGGAAATCCCATGGACGGAGGAGCCTGGTGGGCTGCAGTCCATGGGGTCGCTAAGAGTCGGACACGACTGAGCGACTTCACTCTCACTTTTCACTTTTCTGCATTGGAGAAGGAAACGGCAACCCATTCCAGTGTTCTTGCCTGGAGAATCCCAGGGACGGGGGAGCCTCGTGGGCTGAGGTCTATGGGGTCACACAGAGTTGGACACGACTGAAGTGACTTACCAGACTTAGCAGCACACATTTCTGTAAACATGCCAGGCAAATACTTATTTATCATCTTGTAAATATGCAGATGTATGCCCTCAAACAGATAGACCGGATGAAACAATGTTAATAACTAATGTGTTGCAGACTTTATAAAATACCTTCCCATGCATCCTCTCCATTTAACAGCTCTACAAATAGAATTTGTCTTAATATTAAATAGCTTTCATGCAGTGAGTGATTTCGTAGGCCAGGCGCCATGCTAAGTGCCTTAAATGCATTCTTTTAGTCTGCAGAACAGCCTATGATATAAGGACTTATTTAGTCCATTATACCGGATGTAAACACCTAGGCTCAAAGCCCTTAGACGATTTGCCAAGGTCACTCAACTGATAAATAAGGAGACAGTACTTCCACATCCTCAAACAGCCTTCAGAGTCTGCGGCACACTCCCCATTTCACCTGCAGGGGGCGCCCTCTCCCTTCCAGAGCTAAGCGTGCAAGCCAGGGAAGAACCCTCATTTCTTTTCATCCTGGAACTCCGTAAAGCAGGACTTGATGGTCATTTTTATCATGTTTCCAGAGAATACAAACCTGAGGCTGAAGCAAGGTGGAAGCACTGTCCAGGCTTGTCTGTCAGAAAATTATAATATGCAAACACTACCAATTGTGGAACACCTTCTAATTGCCAGAAACTGTGCCTGATGAATGAAGGTTAATACAGCCATCCTGAGGTGGAGCCACCTGTCAGAGGTGAACCCCTCCCCCACCGCCCCCGCCACAGCCTTAGAGAGGTTAAGTGGGCACACATGTATTAAGTGCAGAACAGAGCCTGGATCCCAGGACAGCCTGGCTCTTTGCTTTCTGCTGTCAGACCATGGTACTGCCTCTCCCTGACAGGGCACACTCAGTGGGCAGGCCTGGGGCCAGGGCCCCACATTTTGCTCCTGGTGGGGCCCCAAGAGCCCACTGCCCCAGAGTCTAAGGCTTTTCATGATCTGTGACTTGGCCACCCGTCCTGTGAAATGTGGAGCCCTGGGGTCTGTGGGCCTGGGGACCGGATGCCAAGTGTGCCAGCCAGGGTCTCACTTGCAGAATTAGGATGATGAGCCTCATCCCAAGTGCTCTGGGGACCCCTCACTCCTCCCTGGGAGGCTATGGGCATCTCTCCAGCATCTGTGGGGTCCCCCATTCTGAGCTGTGGAACTCCCCCTGCCCCCAACTCTCCAAGGAGACCAGCAAGCCCTCAGGCTTTCCCTGTTATATCTGGGTCCTCATAGCGAGCAGCACCAGCGATAGGTTGTGGTTGAAGGTCAGTGAGGATCAGTATGAGTGAGGCCGGACATGAGCTCGGAGTGCTCATCTTAGAGACAGAGCAGCTGTCCAGACTTCTCAAGGGGGCCAGCTGTCCCTCCCACTTCTGCAGCAGCCTTGGCCCAAGGCCCCACTTTCCTGGATTCCAAATCTGCCCCTCATCACAGAGACACAGTCCACACTCCCACTCTTCCCCGGGAGCCTCATCTGCCCATTGCTTGGGGTACCAGCGGGATTTACTGATGCCCCCCAAGTCCTTGGCCCTGCCCCCAGCTTCCTTCCCTGAGGCTGGCCCACAGTCTGCTCTCACTGCCATGCTCTCTGTAGCTCACAGCAGACAGCAGTTCTGACCACATCGTCAGCCTCCCAGTCTTGCTCCTCATCTCCAGATAACGTCCTCTCCCACAGGGCCCCTCACAATGCTCAGTCACACCTGGGCTCTTGCAGGAACCAATGTCTCCTAGTACCTACCTGTGGGCTTCAGGCCAGGGGCCCATCATTCCAGGGTGAGGCCCCAAGCCTCTCGGGGTCTTCCTGCCACCCTGGGTTCCTGGGCCCCGTGGAGTCCTGCTAGAAGACAGAGATGACAGCTCCTCCTTTTTATTTGGCTGCATCTGATGGCCTCCCCCAGACCACAGACTTGGGGCATCAGCACAGGCAGGGGGAGGGGACCCACGCTGCATCATCCGACCCCATCAGTTACCACCCATACTCCCACATAAACCCCCCACTTTGTCCAAAGGTCTTCATTTCTCCTAAAATTTTTTTTTTTTGTAAAGCAAGAGACAATAGTACTCAGAGGCACCGAGATGCAAAAGTCACTTTCCAAGGAGAGTTCAAGTCCAAAGGAAAGTGCCCAGAAGAATCCGGCTCCTGGCTGGGTTCGCGGGGTTCTAGGAGGTGCGGCCCAGTCTCCAGAGTTCCTTCCCACCGACAAAGCGCCTCCTTTCCCGTCAGGCTTCAGCCCATTCAGTTCTGCCAGGGATGGCTTTATAATCTTCCCATTCTGTGGTCATCCTGCCGTTGGCTCCTTCCTGGCCCTTCAGTGCGCTCGGTGCCCGGTCAGGAGTGTTGGTGGCCCAGCCCGGGGCCCGCTCGCAGGAGGCCCCGCGGCCAGGCCGAGGGGGCCCCGAGACTTCGGTGCCAGCTTCCGGGGGAGGCCTGGGCCCAGCCCGGCAGTGCCTCGGCCACCGCCCTGGGCCGTCCCAGGGGCGTGTGCGGGTGGCACGAGGCGCAGCGCGGCGCGAAGGGCCCGGCGGGCGGCGGCGGCGCCGGCGGGCTGGAGCCCAGGTCCCCAGCGTCCCCGGCGCGCGCGGCCTGCCTGTGGCACTCCTGGTGCCCGCAGGGCCAGCGGGGCGCGGGGCTGGCGCGTAGCACGAGGGACAGCGCGGCGATGCGGTGGATGGCCCTGCGCAGCGTGGCGATCTTGGAGAGCCTCTTTCCGCCCAGGTCGTGCCGCAGCGCGCGGCGCAGCGCGTTGAAGGCCTCATTGTAGTCCAGGATGCGCCTGCGCTCGCGCACGTTGGCGGCCATGCGCCGCGCCTTGGACCGCACAGGCCGGCTGCGTTTTCTACTTCCGGCGACCTCCTCCGCCTCGCCCAGGCCTCGGGGGCCGCCGTTCTCTCTCAGGACCCCAAAATCCCTCTCGGCTTCCAGGCAAGAGTTCCCCAAGTCTTGAGGAGAGCCCTCAGCCCCCTTCAGGCCCCTGAGGCCTGGTCCTGGCGCGCCTCGATGCATGGCCTCCTCCCGGGCCTCGCTGCCCCGGCTCCGGCTCCCAAGGCTGACAGTCCGCCTTCTGAGCGTGCACTCCTACAGCCTGGACACTCCGGGACAGGCCCTCTCTAGCTGGGGCTTTATGGCACCACGTGGCTCTCGGCCCTCCTCATCCATCCATCTCCCTCCTCCTGCTTTATGACCTGCCTCCAGGTAGGTTGGTGAGGGAGGAACCCAGAGGGACGAAGCATGCAGATTCTTGTAGGAAGGGGCCAGGCGGGCAGCAGGACACGCCCAGGGCAGTGCTCCAGCCACGGGGAGACCTGGCCCGGCTTCACTCCAAGGCCTCTCTGGGGTGGCTGGGGTCCACATTCTTCGCCCTGAGTGCCAAATCTGGCCTGCGGGCAGGAGAGCTGATAGGCACACAGAAGGGGACCAGGGGTAGTTGAGTGTGTTTAAAGAACCCTGAAAGTTTTGTCAAGGCCTGTGGGCAACCACAGGGCTGTCACAGAGGGTAGCATGACTGTTCCAGCAGGAGCCATAAGGGAGGGGGCAAATCAGAAACCACAGGGCCCTGCAGTTAAGATGGACCTGGAATTTCTGGCTCTTTCAGCTCCCAGAGTGAGGCTGGCTGGAATTCCGGGTTTGAGTTTTGCTTGGGCCTTATTCACCCTCTAGGTTTCCCAGGAGGTGCTAGTGATAAAGAATCTGCCTGCAGTGCAGGAGACCCGTTTGATCAAACTCAAAATGCAGTTTGATCCTTGAGTCAGGAAGATCCCCTGGAGGAGGGCATGGCAACCCACTCCAGTGTTCTTGCCTGGAGAATCCCACGGACAGAGGAGCCTGGCAGGCTACAGTCCACAGCGTTGCAAAGACTGAAGTGACTTAGCACAGCACACACATACTCACCCCTTACATCTCTTTAGCTCTGTCTTCTGCAGGCAGAGCAGAGCTGAGTGCTAACTCAGAGGGTAATGGAGATTGTCTTGTGGTCCACTGGCTCCCCTTGTGGTATCCACCAGGGGCATCTTTTGGAGTCCAAAGTCATTGAGTAGCTCTGTCTCAGGACATAGCACTGCTGTGTTATGAACTCAGTTAACCCACCCCCACCCCCAGGGATTTAAAATTTACATAGGGTCTCAGAAAAAGAATAACGCTTTAAGCCTAGAGAAAGATCCCACCACCACCGCCGCCGCCCAGTGGAATTTTAGGCATCCACAAGGAAGTTATATGGATCACCAAGGTCAATCTCATTCCCATTCACAATCCAGATGCCTCCAAATTGCCAAGACTGTGGTATCAGCTGGGATGGGTATGGAGTTCACACCCATCTTGCCAAAGAGCAGACCAATAACCCTGTTATTTCAAACTATGACCTGCTCTTTGGAGAAGAAGAATAAGGCTGTTCTTTTATTCTCTGTGTTGCCTACTAGTCTATAAGTACCCTACTGGTGCTCAGTCACTTCAGTCATGTCCGACTCTGTGCGACCCCATAGACGGCAGCCCACTAGCCTCCTCTGTCCCTGGGATTCTCCAGGCAATAACACTGGAGTGGGTTGCCATTTCCTTCTCCAATGCATAAAAGTGAAAGTGAAGTCGCTCAGTCGTGTCCGACTCTTAGCGACCCCATGGACTGCAGCCCACCAGGCTCCTCCACCCATGGGATTTTCCAGGCAAGAGTACTGGAGTGGGGTGCCATTGCCTTCTCTGCTAAGTACCCTAAGGACATTGTATTTCTCTATTCCCCAAACCTGAAGTATCTGTGAAATTTAAAAGTGAATGAAAGCAGCTAGGACTGGATGTTTTGTCCTCTAGATTCAGTGGTCTCCCATTGTCCTCAAAACACACGTAGAATCGTAGAGAAATGCAGACCTCAAGCAGGATTCGGCCCTAAGCATGGCCACAGGTGTCTTGGGTGCATCCAGGGTCTCAGGGTCTCAGTGTGGGAGGCAGGGAAAAAGGTCACAGCCCAGACAGAATGGTTCCCGAGAGTCACATTCCACAGCCACCTCTGCTCCCACCCTATCCTGTGTCCCTTAGCCCCCCAAGGCCACTCTAGAGAGAGCTGAACCACTTTCCAGCTCAGCGGTCTTGCCTGGCCCCTCAGAAAAGCCTGGCCCCAGGGCTCAAAGGCAGACAGATCAGGAAGCAGCAGGTGGACCTTTCAGTCCCAGAAGAGCCAGGGAGGGGTGGTTTGTTGGCAAGGCAGGGAGACTTTTCCCTCCCCAACCACCCCCAGCCAACAGCTCCTTCCAAAACTTCCCCCTTCAAGGGCACAGTTGGACATATGAATGCATACTATAGACAGGCATGGTATTAAGTGTATTTTTTAACATACCTTAGTCTCATAGCAATCCTGTACAGATGGCTCTATTATTATAATAATATCCATTTTACAGACTGGAAACTGAGACTCTGAAAGTATGAAGTTATTTGCCCCAAGTCAAAGGACTAAGCTGCTGCCAAGCTCAGATTTCAAATCAGCCAGTGTGGTTCCTCTTTGGAGACCAGGCTTTTAACCGCTCTAGGCTGGGCCTGCATTCTGGGCTTCCCAACCAGCAGCCCCCACTGACCACCTGTAGGTGATAGAGGCCTTGCCTCTGCCCTTTGAAACAAGTCATTGAGATAGTCGAATAGTTTCAACCACCTGTGGAAAAAAAAAAGTGACGGATACAGAGAAAAGTGGGAAGGGGGAGGAACCTCCAAATGAAGAGAGACAAGCAGGGGAAAGGTAGAGAATATGGGCTGGAAGCTAGGAGCAATCCAGGGCGCCCAGCTGTGCCTGCCTCCTGGGCTGAGATTCGCTGCCTGGGAATCTCCTTGGCTAATTCTGTGTCCCCAGCTGAACTGATGGCTGCTGGACCCCAGGGGGAGCACCAGAGAGCAGAGGTGACAGGCCAGTGACTACCTGCCAGCCTGACCGTGGACTGCAGGTGAGCTGGGCAGGGGAGTCAGAAGTAGCCTGAGGGGACCCAAGAACAGCCCAAAGCAGCCTTGGTGCAGGTGCTGGAAAGGCCTCTCTCTACCGGAGTTCTGGACACAGTTCAGCGGCCTGCAGTTGGTCACCAGCCTCCACTGCTTGCAAATCTTTCCTTCTCTGGGAAGCCTGCCCTGAACCCTTCACTTCTGTGCATTACCCCATCTTAGAATTTGGCAGAACATGTCCATTTTCCCCTTCCTATTATTTTTTTTAATTCCCTGATGGCTCAGACTGTAAAGAATCTGCTCGCAATGCAGAAGACCCGGGTTCAGTCCTGGGTCAGGAAGATCCCCTGGATAAGGGAATGTCTACCCATTCCAGTATTGTAGCCTAGAGAATCCCATGGACAGAGAAGCTAGGCTGGCTACAGTCCATGGGGTCACAAAGAGTCAGACACAATTGAGCAACTAACACATTCACATTTTTCACTTCTTTTCATTGCACTTTTTTCCCTTCTTATTTTTTAAGTTAATTTTTTATTGAAGTATAGTTGATAGTTGATTTACAATGTGTTTCAGGTATACAGCATAGTGATTCATATATATATATATATATATATATATACACACACACACACACACACTTTTTCAGATTATCTTCTCTTATAGGTTATTATTGGAGAAGGCAATGGCACCCCACTCCAGTACTCTTGCCTGGAAAATCCCATGGACGGAGGAGCTTGGTGGGCTGCAGTCCATGGGGTCACTAAGAGTCGGACACGACTGAGCGACTTCACTTTCACTTTTCACTTTCAGGCATTGGAGAAGGAAATGGCAACCCACTCCAGTGTTCTTGCCTGGAGAATCCCAGGGACGGGAGAGCCTGGTGGGCTGCCGTCTATGGGGTCGCACAGAGTCGGACACAACTGAAGCGACTTAGCAGCAGCAGCAGCAGCAGCATAGGTTATTGTAAGATATTGAGTATAGTTCCTTGTGCTGTGCAATAGGTCTTTGTTCGTTATCTACATATTGTGATTTAATGTTCATGTTGCATCTGTATCCAGGTGACTTCTGTATTCCCAGTTCCTAGCACACTGCCTGGTACAGGGTAGGTCCAAAGAAATGATTACTGAATGTTGAATAAGTGGTGCCTCCCTGATATTAAAATATTTGCAAAACTCTGGAAATTTCACAGTGGTCTGATCAAACAACCTCTGTATTCAAATCCAGTGAACATTTATTGAACATGCACCAAATACCAGGCCCAGTGCTACAGACTGTCACATGTGTTGACAGCCACGAACATGTGCATTAAATATATAGAAATTCTGTATTAAAATAGAGGGACGTAATCCTTGCAGCTGGAGAAGGCAATGGCACCCCACTCCAGTACTTTTGCCTGGAAAATCCCATGGACGGAGGAGCCTGGTAGGCTGCAGTCCATGGGGTCTCTAAGAGTCGGACAACACTGATCGACTTCACTTTCACTTTTCACTTTCCTGCATTGGAGAAGGAAATGGCAACCCACTCCAGTGTTCTTGCCTGGAGAATCCCAGGGATGTGGGGGAGCCTGGTGGGCTGCCGTCTATGGGGTCGCACAGAGTCGGACACGACTGAAATGACTTAGCAGCAGCAGCAATCCTTGCAGCCAAAAAGAAATGCCTAGGAATCCTCCACCGACCTCAGGGAAATTTGGAAGTTATCAAAGCTGTGTTCTCAAATGTGGCTGTAATGGCAGCAGCAGTCTAACTTCTGGGACCTCACCCCACATCTACTGAATACAAAATTCTGTGTTAAAAGCAAAGTGGTTCAAATGCTCAGAAATATATATATGCGTATTCACTCTTTCAGAATCTGGTCCAGTGGTTATTCAGTTTTACCTTGCTTAAGGAGAACTGACTTCAGGATTGTATACATAATACCTTATTTAAGGTTAAGTCTTTTTCAGAGATAATTTTGACTACACACAATTTGCTTCTTGCACATTAGCCTTAGAACATCCCCACCGATACTTTGGATGGAGGGAGAAAAACAAAACAAAACAAAACCTCATGTCAGTAGACTGCGGGGGGCCTTAAACATAAAATAGTCATAGAAAATCAGCAAGGGAAGAAATGAGATGGAACCACAAATTTCTCTGCCGGCCTCCTACCATGAATCCTCAAATCCACAGGAAAGGGAGGTTAAGGAAAGCAAAGAAAATGTCCCAAGGGCCCAAGATGTCTGATGCTGGAGCGGGGCTGCCCTTGCACCCCTTCGCTAAAACAGTTCTGGCTTCTCCTTCCCGAGTGTCCTCCTTCTCCAGGCCGGGTCCCCACTCCCGACCCTTTCCCTGCACACTCTGGGCTCCAAATGAGTAATTCTGAGGTCACACTCTCCGGCCAAATGGCCGGAGCTCGCCAAGAGAAGCGCCCCCGCCCCACTCGGCCGCCTTTCCACGAATCCCGGGAATCCGGATGGACTCGGCGTGACGATCCCCGGCAGGGACCCCCCCCGGGGCGTGCAGCTTGCAGCGGGGCTCGAGCCGGGCGGGGGGCGGGCAGACTTCAAAGGCGGGCGGCGGGGCAGGCATTTCCGCGGCACCTGCAGCGGCGGCCGGTCCTCCTTCCGCGCGCCCGGGATCCGCCCCCGCCGGGAGCGCCGCTTTCCCAGCCCCGCCGCCGGGAGGCGTGGCCGCGGCCGTGATTTAGGGCCGGGCGATTCCGCTGGCGGCCGCCAAGGTGCCAATTACTGCTCGGCCGGGCCTGGATTTCAAAAATTCCTGCTCTTCCCCTGGAAGTTCCAGCGTCGCTCCTCCGAGGGAAGACACAACTCCCACCTTGGAGAGAAAACCGGGATCCTGGGACGGGCTGTGCAGAGAAACCGAGCCCAGGGTGGTCCCGGGAGCCCCGTCATCCCAGGAGGCTGGGCTCTAGAAAGGCCGGTAGCCTCCATTCTCTCCCAGGCCGGGGCCCTCAGCGGTTCAACTTAGAGGTGAACTTGGCTTGGGGGGAATTTGGAATCCGGAGGATTTGGGCTCAGTTTCAGGCTCTACCCCTTCATTCAACAACAAAAAAAATGAGTTGATATCTTCCTAGTCTTGATACCCGTGCAGCATAGTGAATGAAACAGAAAACACCTCCTGTGAACAGTGTGGAGGACGGATCTAACGCAGACTCCATTTAAGAGAATACTTAACTGTAGGGACTTCCCTGGTGGTTCAGTGGTTAAGACTCCGCGCTTCCAACGCAGGGGGACTCAGGTTCAATCACTGGTCAAGGAACTAGATCCTGCGTGCCACAGCTAAGACCTGGAGCCGTCAAATTAAAAAAAAGTGGTATCTCATAGTTAACTGGGGGCGGGGGGGGGGGGGCGGGAGGGTGATGAGGCTGCTATAAGGATCCAGAGGAGAGAGGAGGGGCCTGAGCTATGCAGGTGGTTGTGAGAGAGGCGGGCTGGTATCCACACTTGTTTGGAAAGTAGAATTGGCACATGGGGGTGGCCAGCTGGGTGTTCAGGATGATGAAAGGAAAGTGTTACCATCTCCATATCCTCCTTCAAGAATCTGAGGCCTGAGATTTTTGAGCAGCCCCTAGTGATGGGTTCTCTGAAGCGTAAGGTCCAACTTTGGATGTGAGGAAGGACAGAGAGCTGATGACATTCCGGTCACTTCTTCACAGGGGCTGGGAGACCTGGGGCACCCGGGACTTGCAGTGAATATTTTTGTTACCATGGTTTGCTCTGCAGCATTGGTTTTTGTTGTTGTTTGTTAATTAAAAAAAAAAAAAAAACAAAAAACCTTTATTTATTTTGGCTGTGCCAGGTCTTAGTTATGCAATGCGGGATCTTTGATCTTCTTTGTGGCATGAGAAATCTTAATTGTGCCATGAGAACTCTTAGTTGCGGGCTGTGAGATCTAGTTCCCTGGATCTAGATCCCAAGTCCCTGGATGGAACTTGGGCCCCCTGCCTTGGGAATAGGGAGTCTTAGCCACTGGATCAGCAGGGAAATCCCTGCAGCATTTGAATAGTCTGGGGGGAGGGACATCTCCATGGGGGAGAGCTTGGGTGGGAAAGACTCCTGGCAGCTAGAACAGGCAGGAGTCCAGGTTCTTGACACTTCAACTTGAATGTGGAGCAGGGGCCCAAGGAAACAGGCTCCTGGGGAGAAACTGCCTGTACTGGGCCAGTAGCCTCCAGTATCCTGTGGGGGCATCCACAGGAGGTTACTAGCTAGGCTGTGGATCCAGCCACCCAGTTTCCTGTAATTCTGATGAGTTTCCCAAACTCAATCCCATTAAACTTCCCACCAATCCTGTGCGCTATCTCAGAGCTCCCCAGTAACTTCCTTTTCCGTTTAAGTGAACCAAGTTGAGTTGTTCACAACCAAAATCCTGACAGCCTAGAGCAGAGAGTAAGTAACTGCTCTGTTTCGTCTCTCTTACTCCTAAATCAATCGATGAACCTACCTTGAGACCTGCAGTAGGTAACTTAACCTCTCTGAGCCTCAGTTTCCTCAGCCCTAAAATGGATCGGCAGTGTTTTGTTCGTCACTCAGTGGTGTCCGACTCTTTGTGACCCCCTGGACTGTAGTAGCCCGCCAGGCGCCTCTGTCCATGGGATTTTCCAGGCAAGAATACTGGAGTGGGTTGCTATTCCTTTCTTCAGGGGATCTTCCCAACCCGGGGATTGAACCTAGGTCTCCCACATCGTGGACAGGTTCTTTACCGCCTGAACCACCAGGGAAGCGAATGAATTTGTAACTGCCTCATAACTGGAAGGCCCTCAGTGCAATGTCTGGCATATAGCTGGAACTTCATAATATTTAGTTATTGTTTTTATTATTATCCTTTTCCTGGCAGACTTAGCCCCCCCAGGGGTTCTTTCTTCCAAGTTTATGCAGTGATATGGTCCTCTTCCTTGCCCCTACTCTCCAGCCCACAGAGTAACATCCCCCAATCAACCACCTCCCGACAGCATGTTCCTACTTGGTCTAAAGCTAGAATATTTCTTGGCCCTTCACCTACCCTCACCTCTGCTGTGCCTCTAACAATGAACAGCAGAATGGATGTTTGGGCTCTGGAATAAGACTATCACTTAATAACTGTATAGCGTTGGGTAAGATACTTCATTAACCCCTCTGAGCCTCAATTTGCTTATCTGTAAAATGGGGATATAGAGTAATACTGCTTCATCTGATTTGTTGTGATGATTAAATAAAACAGTATGTTAGACTCTCCTAACAAGTCTCAGCTCCTCTAAGGTGCTCTATGAATAGTAACTTTCTCCTGCTGCTGCAACTCTGCTCCCTTCCCCCAGGCAGTCTGGCACTGCAGCTGTAAATCATCCAGAAACCAAGAGCATCCTCCTCCCTCCCACCCCAGTACCAAACTCCTCATCACCTCCACCCACTAATGACTTGGTGATTGGCTTCTCATTAAAGCAATGACAAAGAGGCCTCTGTGCTTTTAGCTGGGTTCCAGTCATCAATAGGCCCCAGGGTCAGCCGGGGGTAAAGTAGAAATTCTGGGCTTGGCTTGTGGAGAGTTCTATCTTCCTGTCTGTCCCCCACCCTGGGCCGGTGGGCCAGCAGACAAGGCAGCCCCTGCCCTGGCCTGGAATTCTCAGGACAGGGCACCACTACTGTGGGGAGGGAAAACAGGGCTCCTACCCAGGGTCTGGAAGCTGACAGCTGTGTGTGGTCTGCCTTCCTGAGATTCAGTTTTCTCATTTGTCAAGTGGGAATAAATGATAATACCTGCCTGGTAGGGTAGGTGTGAAGATAGAAATAAATCAAATGTAAATTTCTAAAACTGTGTAGGTGTGCATAAATGGCAGCCATTGTTACTGTTGTTGCGATTGCTTTATTACTGAATTTTTAAAAGTTGGAACCCAAATGCCAGTTTTTCCAACCCCACTTGGTAAATAGTTAATTCTGTCTCCAGTGATTTGTAATGCCACATCTCTATAATGCCAGCTGCAGCCATCTCTGTTTAATGCCTGTCTGATCTGGTGATTGCTTGGCCTCATTGTTCATTTCCAGAGTCATCTTGATGTTCTTGGCTCGTTATACTTTCGAGGGAATTTCAGAATCCCTTTGTTTAATGTAATCATTCATGTGATTATTCTTCTGTGACTCTTTCATATCTCTTCTGTGTATATTTCTTTCTCAAGGTGGCTTCCCTCCTGGTGGCACAATGACTGCAAGAGCTCCAGGAATCACACACATACTCCATCGTGCACAAACGCGGCAGAGGTTTATCCCTCAAATCCTGACCCATTAGAAACTGTGAAATAATAAATGCTCATGTGGGGGTTTTTTAAAGCACATTTCTTCTTTTGTTTTTGTTTATTTATTTGGCTGCACTGGGTCTTAGTTTTGGCACTCAGGATCTTTGATCTTTGCTGCAGCACACGGGATCTTTAGTTTCAGCATGAGGATCTAGTTCCCCCGAGCAAGGTCCCCTACATTGAGCACTGCAAGTCTTAGCCACTGGACCATCAGGGAAGTCCCTAAGCCAGTTCGTTTTGAGGTAATTTGGCACACAGCTATAGATAATGAATACCGCGGTTAACATTTCCCAGCCTTTCCTGCAGTTGGCTGAATTCTGTTAATATGAGCAGAAGTGGTGTGTGTCACTCCCAGGCACACACCTTCCCTTTTCTCTGGCTCAAAGACCTGGGGCAGCCATGGGAGCCACAAGCTAAAGATTGCAGAGTTGAGGAGAAGGAGCCAGGGCCTTCATTCTGCCTGGAGGAAAACTGCCCGGAAAAACTGCCTGACCAGGAACACTCACCTGAATGACTACAGGAGTGAGAAACTTTCCTGTTTAAGCCTTTGAGTTAGGGGATTTATCGCCCTTAGCACCTAATATCATCTTCACTAGTACACTTTTCATACAGCATTTTACAAATCTTTTAAAAATACAATCAATGTTCATTTAAATGTGCTCATATATTTACTCATTTCTTTGCTCTGTAACTCAGACATTCCATGTGGAATCTTCTTTTTTTCCTGAGTTATATCTTGTAGCATTTCCTCCAGTGAGAGCCCACTAGTAATGACTGTCTCACCTTTATTTCTCCTATATAAGTCTAGTCGGTTCTACTTTTTTATTATTATTATTTTAAATATTTACTTATTTATTTGGCTGTGCCAGCTCTTAGTTGCGGCACTTGGGTTCTTTGATTTTTGGTGCAGCTTGCATGATCTTAGCTGCACCATGCAAACTCTTAGTTGAGGCATGTGGGATCTAGTTCCCAGCCCAGGGATCAAACCTGGGCTCCCTGCATTGGGAGCACAGAGTCTTAGCCACTGGACCACTATGGGGGTCCCTGTTCTTTTTGAATCACTTTGAAAAAATGATGTTGTCTTCCTACTTCCATTGCTGTGGATGAGATGTCAGCTTCAGAATAAGAGTTGTTCCTTTGAAGGTACTTTTTTTTCCAGATTGGTTTTGAAATCTTTTCACTGTTTTTAGTTTCTGATATATCACTATGACACATTGAAGTATGTGGGTTTAAAAAAAATATATATATATATGTATATCTATATTCTAGGATTTGTTGGGCTTCTCAGATTTGTGGTTTGTTACTTCTTCTCTGATTGGCAAATTTCCTCACTTTTGTCTTTTAAGATATTGCTTCTGTTGTACTTCCTTTTTTCTCTTCTTATGGTTCTTTAATCACACATAGGACATTCTTTATCCTTCACATCTATTCTTCTCACTTTTGCTTTACAGATAATTTTGTTGCATGTGTAAAAACAATTTTGAGTACAAATGTTTACTCATAGTTTTTTTTTTTTTTTTTGAAGTAATTCCTAGAATTCTGAAGGGGTTTGTTTATGTAAATTAGTTCAATGCACAGTTGGTGTTTAGTCAGTCATATCCGACTCTTCGGCGACCCCATGGACTATAGCCCACCAGGCTCTTCGGTCCATGGCATTTCCCAGGCAAGAATACTGCAGTATGTTGCCATTTCCTTCTCCATAGTCTACAGATAATTTTTAAAAGCATCTCCATATGCTTCAGTTTAATTTGAGCCTCCTAATTTGTGCTGTGGGCAGGACAAGATGCCTCTTTTGCCAATAAGAACTCTTTGTCAGCCAGGCAAAGGTGTTTGCCCAAGGTCACACAGGCAGACAGTGAATCAAGTGGTAGCAAAGAGGCAGGATAATCTACTCCTAAAAGTTTAAGCTCCGGGGACAGATAGCCAGGGGGTATGAGTCCTGGATCTGCTACCCAATCGCCTAGTAACCCTGGACCAGTCACTTAATCGCTTCCTGCTTGGATTTCTACGTCTGCAAAATGGGAACCATAATGACTAACTGGCAGGACTGTTTGGGGAAGTTCATTAGATAATATATGGCAGCTTCCTGGCACCGAATAGGTACTCAATAAATA
This sequence comes from Bos javanicus, assembly GCF_032452875.1. Taxonomy (NCBI): domain Eukaryota; kingdom Metazoa; phylum Chordata; class Mammalia; order Artiodactyla; family Bovidae; genus Bos; species Bos javanicus. The sequence continues at coordinate 22,946,346 of NC_083886.1, forward strand.
TTTGATGAATGAATTAATAAAGTCTTTAGCCAGCTTGGCGCACAGTCTCTCAATCAATGTTAGCTATTGCTATTATGCTTATATTTTATTTATTTGTAAATGTATTCATTTAGTACTATTAATTTTGCCATTTCAACAAGGCCCTCTGAATCTGAGATCCTCTCTGGTCTCCGGTCCTACCCCCCACACACCACCCCCCAGCCAACCCCGTCACCTCTGCCCCTCCAGGCTCTTCTAGACTTTCCCATCCCCAACCATAAATCAGGCTCTGCAGACCCTGGGTCTGTAATTAACAAGGCGAGGTGGGCGGGTCTGGGGTAGTCACACCCCACCCCGTCCTAGGGGCTTCCTGCTCCTCTGTCCTCTCCAAAAGCAGAAGGGAGAATGCAGGCAGCTGGGGGGTCTCCTACACACCCCTGATTTACTGTGCTCTGTGTGAAGGAGATTTATGGGCTATGACCCGGAGCTGGGACTGTGAGGAGGGTGGGACGCAGAGAGAGGGGACCCAGTGGTCACCTGCCTAAATTCGGCGGGGTGGCCACATACATCCTGCCACAATTCCGGCTCAGGGACCCCAGGTCCTGGCTCCTCCTTCACCCAGTCTCCCAGGGCTAGGTTTCTCAGGCCTCTGAGCTGGGCGATCCGTGGGCTCACTGACTCTTGACATCCTGCAGGTTGTGGTATCTGTCGCCCTGTTTTTCAGATGAGAAGATGAAATCTCAGAGACTTCATCTGCCCTGACTACAAAGCTTCAGGGTTTTTTGTTGTTGTTGTTGCATCCTCAATTACTTCTTGTGAGTCGATATAAAAACTTTCCTCCAATTCAGCTGTGTCCCTCCCCCATAAAGGAAAGAGTCACCTGCTTGGGGTGGGTCAGGGAAGTGGGGAGAGGGGGCAGACATTCTCTGGGCACTGCAGGAGCCTCCTTTAGCTTCAGGACAACCTTTTGCCTGACTGGTTTCATGCCCAGTTCATAGATGTGGAAACAGAGCCTCCCAGAGGTTTAGTGACTCCTAGGAGATCAGGTCAAAACTCTTCTCTCTGGCTCCCCATCTTGGTGGACTGAACTAAACCATCATTCACCTGGGCTTCCCTGGTGGCTCAGATGGTAAAGAATCTGCTCACAGTATGGGAGAGATCCCCTAGAGAAGGGAATGGCTCCCCACTCCAGTACTCTTGCCTGGAAAATCCCATGGACAGAGGAGCCTGGTGGGCTACGGTCCATGGGGTTTCAAAGAGTTGGACACGACTAAACACACACAAACACACACAAATATCATTATCCTAGATGCTCCAGCTAAACCTCCAGGAACTGTCCACCACCTTCCCATATACTCACAACTCAGTGGTCCAGCTTGTCACCTTTGCATCCCAGTTCCCTGTCCAGTGTTTCCCCTCCTCTTCACCCCCATGGCCACTGCTCTGTCCAAGCCTCATGGCAGAAGAGTCCCTGCACTGCTCTTACTGGCCTTCGAGCCTCAGTCTACCCACCTTTCATGTCTCCCTCCTCCAGTCAGTGCCCACTCCACTCAAGTTACCATTTCCAAGCAAGTATGGTCACTTGCCTCCCGGCCATGATGGCAGTGTCAACCCAAGCAGTTCACAGAGTTCGTTCTGTGGGTGTTACTGTTGTTAACTACAGCAACAGACATTCTCTGGATAAACACATTTGGAAAATGATGGATTTGAACAAAACCAGGCAGGTTTCTTTGCTGACTCCTGGGATTCTCCAGTGTGCTAATACAGAAATGGAGATATAGTTTTCAGCTTTGCCAAATTTATTGACAGAAGATCCTTTCCTCACATCTCCCAGGGCAAGCTTTCCAGCACACAGACCTGCTGAATAATTACTAATGGGTTGATTGTTAATTGAAACCAGGTGAGAATATGGCTTAAGCTCAATAGGAAGGAACTCCAGGTAACCTCCTTAACTTCTCTGAGACTCCATTTATTCCTCTGTAGGTGGGATTAATAACAGCTACCTCAGAGCTGATCTGTGCCTGAGACAGCACTTGAAACACCATTGGACGGTAATGGCGGTCGTGTACTCTGTCTTGCCAGTGCTTCCTTGAGGGAGGAGGCAAATAAATTAGCTCTTAGATGCAGAACTAAATTCTTTTACTTAGTTTATTATTAATTTTCTTTAATGGCCCTGCCGCGAGGTATGCAGGAGCATAGTTCCCCAGTCAACAGTCCCTTCAGGAGAAGTGGAGAGTCTTAACCACTGGACCACCAGGGAAGTCCCTAAATTCTTTTTCTTCAAAGGCGTTCCTTTGGGCTATATCAAAGAGTTTATTGTCTTTCAAATATGACTGCCTCAAAAAAGAAATGTTTTACTCCTGGAATCAAAGAAACTTTGAAGAGAGAAAACTGGGAGATGGGGGCAGGGGGACGTTGGTGGTGTTTGGGCGCCCTCTGCTGGTCACATAGTGGAACTCCAAGGAGACGGTCAAGCGAGGCCTCTAGGCCTGAGGCCCAAGGCTTTGCCTTTGGCTGCAACACAAATCTGGGAGGTAAGAAGAAACTGCTTTCTGCCCCTGGTCGGCTTCTTCCTGCACTCCTCTCAGGACCTCGCCAAAGTTTCACCACTTGCTACATTTTTCCATAGGCCCCCTCTCACCTGGTATCCCACCCTCACCTTCTGCGTCATAAAGGAAACATTGAGACCACCGGATGTGAACTCTCAACTTCTGCCCACCGCCCACAGAAGTATCCGGCCTGTGCCTCCTTCCTTCTGCTTTCTGAAGCTGGTTCCTCGCCGGGCCGGGAGCCCTTTCCTCTCCGGTCTCTTAGAAAACCTAGACTTGGCTCCTCTCTCCAGTATTTTTTTCTTTAAAAATGAGTTTATATTTACAGAAAATTTAAGCCTAATACAGAGTTCTCATATGCTTTGCACTCAGTTTCCTTAATTATTAACCTCTTACATAGCACATTTGTTACAATTAATGAACCAATATCGATACATTATTATTATTAACTCCATATTACTAATAGCTCCATATTAACTGCATTGTGTGTGTGTGTGTGTGTGTGAGTTGCTCAGTCGTGTCCGACTCTTTGTGACCCATGGGCTGTAGTCCACCAGGCTCCTCTCTTTATGGAATTCTCTAGGCAAGAATACTGGAGTGGGTAGCCATTCCCTTTTCCAGAGACCTTCCCAACCCAGAGATCAAACCCCGGTCTCCTGCATTGCAGGCAGATTCTTTACCGTCTGAGCCACCAACTCATCAAGTTGGACACCTTAAATATTTGCAATTTTTATTTAAAATATGTAAAGAAAAAAGGCATCACCATAAAAGAAAGTAAAATAAACAAAATGCTATCAACATACCCTTTCTCTCACTTGAAGATACAAAATAGTGAAAACAGTTGCTGGAATCCCCAAGCATTACAAACTTTTGCTCCAGTTCCTGCTTCTGGTGAATTCATAGCTGTGAAAAACGGATAATTTCCTTTTTTTTTTTCCCTTTCTTTCTTTAAGGGAATCTGTCACCTGGGATCAAATAAGAACTTGATTAAGAAAATAAGACCCAGGGAGATGCCTTCTAGTCGTTGGGTCCCCCAACAAAACAGAACCAATAAGAGGTTATGATATTTTGATTTTTAAAAAGTACTGAATTTTATCATAATATCTCTTCTGTTTTATGTTTTGGTTTCTTGGCCCTCATGGCATGTGGGATCTTAGCTCTCTAACCAGGGATGAAACCTGCACACCCTGCATTGGAAGGTGAAGTCTTAATTACTGGACCTCCTGGGAAGTCCTTGTGATATTGTGACTTAAAATAAGAAGCATGTACTTGGTGTTCATCCCCATTTCTGGCACACAGCTCTAAAAACGCTTGGAATTTCCTAAGTGATAAATTCCTTTTGATGTATTAATGAGATGACTATTGGACTGTATATAAGGATAGGGGGCTGGTTGCTGGGAGAACCAACCATGTGATTCAGATCAGATCAGATCAGATCAGTCGCTCAGTTGTGTCCGACTCTTTTCGACCCCATGAATCACAGTACGCCAGGCCTCCCTGTCCATCACCAACTTCCAGAGTTCACTCAAACTCACGTCCATCGAGTCGGTGATGCCATCCAGCCATCTCGTCCTCTGTCGTCCCCTTCTCCTCCTGCCCCCAATCCCTCCCAGCATCAGAGTCTTTTCCAATGAGTCAGCTCTTCACATGAGGTTCCCAAAGTACTGGAGTTTCAGCTTCAGCATCATTCCTTCCAAAGAACACCAAGGGTTGATCTCCTTCAGAATGGACTGGTTGGATCTCCTTGCAGTCCAAGGGACTCTCAAGAGTCTTCTCCAACACCACAGTTCAAAAGCATCAATTCTTCGGCGCTCAGCCTTCTTCACAGTCCAACTCTCACATCCATACATGACCACTGGAAAAACCATAGCCTTGACTAGACGGACCTTTGTTGGCAAAGTAATGTCTCTGCTTTTCAACATGCAGAGGTTGGTCATAACTTTCCTTCCAAGGAATAAGCGTCTTTTAATTTCATGGCTGCAGTCACCATCTGCAGTGATTTTGGAGCCGAGAAAAATAAAGTCTGACACTGTTTCCACTATTGCCCCATCTATTTCCCATGAAGTGATGGGACCGGATGCCATGATCTTCGTTTTCTGAATGTTGAGCTTTAAGCCAACTTTTTCACTCTCCACTTTCACTTTCATCAAGAGGCTTTGATTAGAGTACTGGAATTTTTTTATTCCTAACCGCCTGACCTCTGGGGAGGGGAGAGGGGCTGAAGTTGAATGGATTTCCAATGACCAATCGTTTAATTAATTATATGTCTAGAATGACACCATCAAACTCCAAATGATTGGGTTCAGAGAGCTTCCAGGTTGGTGGACTCGAGATTTGGAGAGAGTGGCACTCCATGCCTTCTGCCCATACCTTCCCCTGTGCATATCTTTCTCCTGGCTCTTCCTGAGTTATACATAATACGCCAGTAATATAGTAAGTAAAGGGCTGCCCAGGTGGCCCGGTGGTGAAGAATCTGCCTCCCAACGCAGGAGATGCAAGACACGTGGGTTCGATCCCTGGGTTGGGGAGAGCCCCTGGAGGAGGGCGCAGCAACCCACTCCATATTCTTGCCTGGAGAGTCCCATGGATAGAGGAGCTTGGCAGTCTCCAGTTCATGGGGCTCCAAAGAGTCGGACATGACTGAACAAAGCACACACACACAGACAGACAGCAAGTAAAATGTTTCAGTTTTCTGTGAACAGATCTAGCAATTAGTTGAACCCCAGGAGGCTCGCTGAAACCTCCAGTCTCTGGCCTGTCAGTCAAGCACAGGTGACAACCCAGACTTTTGATTGGAATCTGAAGTTGGGGAGGGGTTAGTCTTATGGAACTGAGCTCCTATCCTGTGGGATCTGATGCTGCCTCCAAATATATGGTACCATAATCCAGCTAGTGTCACATAATTTCTTGGTGTGTGGGAAAGGCCCACACATCAAAGTTGGGTGCAGAATTGGAGATTTCTCTCTCTCTTTCCTGGTGGTTCCATCAGTAAAGAATCCACCTGCAATGCAGGAGACCAGGCTTCGATCCCTGGGTCGGGAAGATCCCCTGGAGAAGGAAACGGCTACCTACTCCACTATTCTTGCCTGGGAAATCCCATGGACAGAGGAGCATAGCAGGCTACAGTCTGTGAGGTTTCAAAGAGTCAGACATGACTGAGCGACTAATGTGCTCTCTCTTTGGGGTAATTGTGGGACATCCATGTGGAGATATTCACAACAGGCAGAGGGTTCTAGAAGCACAAAGCCAGAGGGAGAGGTGAGCGTGGAGATACAGATGGAGAGTCAGCAGCAGATGCTGGTGGCTGTTAACGCCAGGTTGATGCCAGTGGATCACAGTGCCCAGGGGAAATGTGTAGAGAGCAGTGGTGAATCATTAAGATCGTGAAAGTTGTGGGTGATAAAGAGGAGTCCTCAAAGGAAGCTGAAGACGGAGGTCAGAGAGGTGGGAAGGAAACCAGTGAGTGACACATTTCAAGAATGCAGCCACAGTCGTGAGCCAGAGGCTCAAGAGAAGTCAAGTAAGATGATTAGCCATTGGGTACTGGCTGGATTATGAGGTGTTTCAAGATACAAGGAAGGAGCAATTTCCCCAGCAGTCCAGTGGTTAAGACTCTACCTTCCACTGCAGGGGGCATGGGTTTGATCTCTGGTTGGAGACTGAAAATTCTGCATGTCATGAGGTGTGGCCAAAAAGTAATAAAAATTTCAGAAAAAGCCACAACCAAAAAAGCTAATGGAACTCATTAACAAATTAAAGGAGAAAAGCAATATATAAAGAACATGTACTTATATATAAATATATGTACATGTATCTACATAAAGAAATTCTTGAAGGGTAAATGAGAAATTAATATTAGTGGTTTCAGAGACTGGAGTGGAGCAGAACTAGAAGGTTGGAGAACAGAGGTGGGAAATAATCACTTTATGGAATACTTGTTCATGCTTTTGTTTTTAATTTATTTATTATGGCTGTGCTTGGTGTTCATTGCTCCTTGGGCTTTTCTCTGGTTGTGGCAAGCTGGGGCTGCTCTCTAGTTGAGGTGCGCAGGCTTCTCACCGTGGTGCTTCCCTTGTGGAGCACAGGCTCCAGGGCACTCGGGCTGCAGTAATTGCGGCTCCCGGGCTCTAGAGCACAGGCTCAATAGTTGTGGTGCATGGGCTTAGTTGCTCTGCGGCATGTGGGATCTTCCCAGATCAGGGATCAAACCTGCGTCTCTTGCATTGGCAGGCGGACTCTTTACCACTGAGCTACCAGGGAAGCCCTTGTTCATACTTTAAAAAAAAAAAAAAATTGGACATGTGATTCTATTATCTTTTTTAACTTTTGTATTGGGGTATAGCTGGTTAACAATGTTGTGAGAGTTTCAGGTGAACAGTGAAGGGACTCAGCCCTCCATATACATGAATCCATTCTCCCCCAGCATCCCTTCCCATTCAGGCTGTCACGTGACATTGAGCAGAGTTCCATGAGGATGGATTCATGTATATGTATGGCTGAGTCCCTTTGCTGTTCACCTGAAACTATCACAATGGTAGCTTCTATTATCTTTTTAAAACAGACTTTATTTTTTAGAGCAGTTTTAGAGTCACAGCGGCATTGAGCAGAAGGGGCAGAGATTCCTCATATGCCCTTGGCTCCACACACACACAGCCCCGGTCATTATCCACATCCCCTATCACAGTGGGGCGTTTGATACAATGGATGAACCAATACTGACACATCACTCCCACCCAAAGTCCACAGTTTCCATTAGGGCTCATCCTTGGCTTTGTACATTCTGTGGGTTTGAATAATTGTATGATGACATGCACCCACCATCATGGTGTCATACAGAGTACCTTCGTTGCCCTTAAAACCCTCTGTGCTCTCCCTATTCATCCTTCTTTCCCCCCATACCTTACCCCGGCAACCAACTGTTCTCTTTTTAAAACTTAATTTTTTTATTATTAAAAAAAAAATAGACTAGTATCTTCAGTCTCACTGCCTGGGTTTGGATCTCCTCACTTCCATGGCTGTGTAAGCTCTGGCAAATGGACGAACTTGTCTAAGCCTCCGTTTTCCCATCTCTGAAGTGGACGTGCTAACAGTATCTATGGTGCAAGACTGCAGAAAGATAAATAAGATAAAATTTGAGAAGCGTTCAGCAGAGCATCTGGCACTTGATAAACATACATCCAAGTACATACAGTTATGGTTATCCTTTGTCCTCTTGTCTTCTCCGAGGAAGTCGCCTTCCATTGTCCCATTGAGCGTCTCATAGCCATCCCTCCAGAGGAAATCTGATTGGGTGATGTTGTTGTGATCTAGTGTGGAGCATCCCTATTGGACAGACTCTCACAGACCCATGTCATGGCTGGTCGGTCATTTTTATGTCCAGCCTATCCATAGCCACTTTGTGCTTGGACTCCATCCCCAGGCCAAACCACTGGCACCAGAAGAACAGTCCAGTCATATGACACGAGAGGAAACAAGAATACTCCTCCAAATAACCACTTTCCTCGGAGGAGGACTCTGGGGGTACTGGGCACTCAGAACTATTTGACCGTGTGGTACAGTTGGTTGGGAAAGGAAAAGATTCCAGGAAGAGCCTGGAAGAAACTGAGGGAAAAGAGATTTAAAACTCTATTATTACTGGTTTAGGGTTGTTGGATTCATGGGATCAATTCACATACACTCTCTAGCAAAGTGCTGGGCATGTTGTAAGCACTCAATACGTAGTAGCATTGAGGATGACAGTGATGATGATGGTGGTGATGATTTTGCTGTTATCATGTCTATTTGAGGTGGAAGAACAGCTACAGGTAGAATGATGGGGAGAGGGAGGTAAAGGACAAGGATGGGACTCAAGACAGCGGGCATGAGGGTCTGTTTCAAAGCAGGAGCAGTTTCTGGGGATGCAACAGCCCAAGCCCACGTCCTGCAGGTGGGAGTGTGGCAGGCACACTCCTGGCAGCCCCTTCCTCCCCGTACCTCCAGACAGATCCACACAGCCTGAGCTCCGTATTCTCCTGGGGTCTCACCCAGTGCTGTGGTTCCATGGGGAGCCCTCTGCTACTCCCTGATGCCTGCTCGGAGGTATCCAGTTCTCTCCCCTCCCAGGACTTCACAGAGGAGCCTGTGTGTGAGGTTTTTCTGCCTCAGAGAAGGAGCGCTCCAGCAGAGCCACTGGGTGGCACACGCTGGGCATGAGGCACCTGGTGCAAGCTTGGGCTGCAGGGGAGGCTCCAGAACATGGAGCTATTCATAGCCTGGCACAGATGCCCAATTCCCAGCTAAGGGAGGGGGTGTGGTAGATGGGAAGCAATCTTGCTTTCATCATTTATTATTTTATTAACCACTTAGGATGCTGAATGCAGTGAGCATCATCTGGTTGCGTCCCTCAGTTTTTCTGTTGGCAGTTCCTTCCTGCTTGTTACTTCAGGAACAACATCCTTCCCCAGGGGCCAAAGAGGGGCCGAGAAAATGAAATTGACCAAGTGACAATGAATGAGGGCAAAGAAGGGATAAATATTCATCCTGCTCCATCAGCAGTGGGAGTGGGTCCAAAAAAACACTTAGCCTCACAAATTGCTCACTTATCCTCCCCATGGCAAGTTTGCTCCAAATGGTTTGGAAAACTATTGCCACTAATCAAAGGCATCAGGCCCGTTGCTGGAAGAGGGCCAGGATGGGCCCAGTAGGAATCTGAATTGTGCCTGGATTCATTATCTCTATCTAGTCCAGCGTTTTAGTGGTAGGTTTTTTTTTTGGTTTGATTTCAAAGTGAGATAGTTAGATCATTATTTGTTAAATTATAGCTTTTAATTAGCAGCTCCATTGAAATGAAAAGCCTAAGAGAAACTCATATGCCTCTACGTTTTTGTTTGGAATTTATAATTGTCACCAGTTTGGAAAAGATTAGTTGGGGGCGGTTACGTTTTTTTTAAAGAAAATCCTCAAATTATATGCTTTTGGGGGAGGAGTGACGGGAGATGCCAGTAAGCTAGATACATAGACCTTACAAGTGATGCTATCTGTTGTTATTATCCTGCCCTGCTGCTGCTAATTCACTTCAGTCGTGTCCGACTCTGTGTGATCCCATAGACGGCAGCCCGCCAGGCTCCCCGTCCCTGGGATTCTCCAGGCAAGAACACTGGAGTGGGTTGCCATTTCCTTCTCCAATGCAGGAAAGTGAAAAGTGAAAGTGAAGTCTCTCAGTCGTGTCCGACCCTCAGCGACCCCATGGACTGCAGCCTTCCAGGCTCCTCCATCCATGGGATTTTCCAGGCAAGAGTACTGGAGTGGGGTGCCATTGCCTTCTCCGACTGCCCACGGTCCTTGTATTTGCGGAAAAAGAGAGGGGGGTAGATGTTTTACAATCATTCATATGTTTTCCCCTAGGTTGAGCCCAAGATGGCAACTGAGGCATTAACGGGGTAGTGAGTTTGACAGGAGAGTGGTTAGCCAAGCCCCTGGTTACAGAGGGAGTTTTGTTCACGCTGGTCGCAAAGAGTCAGACACAACTGGGTGACTGAACAACAGCAACAACCCATTCCTGATTCCCGTGGAAGATAGGGAAGATGGGGGGCCCTTGATCAGCATTGGTAGATATTTCCCCTTGGCTACTTGGTTTCAGCATTTGGGAGGAAGGAGGAAATTTCCTTATTCCTTGTTTCAACTTTGCAACCTTCCTCTCCCCTGGGTTTGCCCTTGCTCCTCCAGTTGCAGAATGACCTTGGATCCAGCAGGGGGCGCTCCACTGCCTGATTTAGAGCTTGCCCCTCCATCTGTAGCGAAACCACACCGCCACCATCTGCACCAACTGTGTGCTTTTCTTCCTGTCTCTGTGTCGGTTTTCCTTCTCTGGTAAGAGCAAGGATGTAGATTACAATCTTTGCGCGTTGGGCCTCGGGCCGGGAGCGGCTGTCAAGGCGAGCGCCCTGGTTTTCTTCATCTTTTCACAACCTAGGAGAGCATCACCACCTACTGCACTGGGGGCTAAGGCAGCAAGAGCCCCCGCCCCCCAGAATCTGAACTATTTCCCTCAAGACTCCTTTGCTCTGTGCTTTGCAGGTCCTACCGACAGCAGACGGGAAGCCTCTCTAGTATATGGGGTGAGCCCACAGCCACTGTCCCTCCTCCGATTTCCCGTGGTGCTTGGACATCTTGGTACTATTTGGGTCACAAATCGCATTAGAACAGAGGCCAGGGTTGTCCTCTGATCTATTATCCACATTTAGCACAGGGCTAACACAGGTACATGATACATAATGAATGAATTAATTAATTAATGGAAACTGTTCTTTTCATTCTTTCTTTCTTTCATGTACTGAGTAGGCACTCTGTGCCAGGCGCTGAGGAATCAGAGATTGAAATATATAATTTCCTGTCACCAAGGAGATTATAGTCTGGAAACAGAGACAGACACACATCTTGGCAACTAGAATTTCTAGGTTCCCTTAGTTAGTGGCTAAATAACTTCATTTAGCCAGGAAAATCACAGCAGCCACATTGTAAGGGTACAAATTCGTTGGACGTGACAACATCCTTTGAAATTCAACCACTTCTTTTTTTTTTAATTAAAAAAAATTTTTTTTTTGGCCGTGCCTAGTGGATGGAGGTGGAGAAGGCAATGGCACCCCACTCCAGTACTCTTGCCTGGAAAATCCCATGGACGGAGGAGCCTGGTAGGCTGCAGTACATGGGGTTGTGAAGAGTCGGGCACAACTGAGCGACTTTACTTTCACTTTTCACTTTCCTGCATTGGAGAAGGAAATGGCAACCCGCTCCAGTGTTCTTGCCTGGAGAATCCCAGGGACCTCGGAGCCTGGTGGGCTGCCGTCAATGGGGTCACACAGAGTCGGACACGACTGAAGCGACTTAGCAGCAGCGGCAGCAGCTTGCGGGATCTTAATTCCCCACGCAGGGATGAACCCGCACCGCCTGCAGTGGAAGTGTTGAGTGTCAGCCACTGGACCACCGGAAAGTCTCCAGCCACTTCTTATTTTGACAGTGAACTTGACTCATACTCTGTTTCCCAGGGTTGTGGGGGTGGGGCAAGGTTCCGGGTTAGATGCCCTTAGTCTCCTATTACTTTGAAGCTCCAAATTAGACTTTAAATCCCATACCTCCTATGAAATCAGGCCACCTTGCAGAGGTCACTTTAAGGCTGTCCATCAGGGTCTCTGTGAGTGACTTTTCCCTCAGAAGGGGAGATGAGAAAATAACCCATTAGTAAATAGCATTTTGTCCTAAAGGGCTTTTGGGCTTGTGTTGTTATTGAGGTTTTGTTTGTTTATTCTGGTTTCGCTTTAGCCTGTAGATTCAATGTTCCACCTCCCCATCTTGCTTTCATCTTTATTCTTAATGATCATAATTTACTCTGCTTATAGGAGTAATCAAAGAGGTGAAACCCTCTCCCAGTGGGGAGAACAGCACAGATATGAAGCCCAGAAATAGGAATTGTTTTCTGATGAGCAAATGTCAAATATTATAGAAGATTAGCTTTGGGTATTGGAGGAAGGGTTATCATTATGGCCTGAAGCAACTATACGTATCTCTAGAGCTCTGATGGCCAAGAAAGGCGGAATAAATGTTTGGGAAGTGGTTTAATGCACATATTTTGATCTCTGAAAAAGCTAGAGCATGAAAATAAGTAAATGAAAAGACTTATATGCTTTTTGACTCTTGGAGCAAAACAGGAAAAAAAAACCCACAAAATTTAATCTTTATAATTTCATGGTATTGAAAATTTACTAGAATTAAATTTTTTTAAATCACACAATTACTCCAGCTCCAGCTGTGTGCACTGGTGTGAATAAAATACTATCTGTATTGTAGATTACATTTCTTCTCTCCATAGCCCCCCAGCAAGGGTCCCGATGACTGTAATTAAAATCATTGCACTACATGGTTTCACAGGGGAATTCTACCAAACCTTTCAAGAGAAGATAATCCCAGGGCTTTTGTTACATGTTACTGAAATGTTACATGTTACTGAAAAAGAATGAAAATTTCCAAAATTTTTAGAAATATGAGCACAAGTCCAGTGAAGATTTCACTAAATATATAAATATAGGTGGAACTCATTAATTAATAGTAATGCAAAAAGCTCAATTACAACATTAATTAAAAGAATATAGCATATTAAAATTAATATATCACATGGAGTTCATCCCAAGAATTCAAGGGTGGTTCGACATATGGACTTCTACCTCCTAAACCCAGAACTTCCTCTTCTGGTGGAAGTGGACTAGGTAATTTAGAAGAAAACTTTCCACAAGGAAAAATCTTTGTTAGACAAAGAATAATGAAATTATTTTTTAAAGCATCAAAGGGTTAATGAGATAGGGATCAATACTGAGTGAGGTCTGGGAGAGGTTGGGAATGCAGATTGGTGAGCAAAGCACTTGGGGTTGCATTTTCCAGAAAATTTGCTAAAGGTCTAAGATGTGCTTTTTTGCAGTCCCTTAGTGATTGGGCTCAAAAGATGGAATCCACCTTGGATAGGGACTCTGGTAGACCACTCCATCCCATAGCATTTAATTCAAATAGAATCTGGAAGCAGTGAGGGGACAGATGGATTTCTTAACACGTAGTATTGGAACTAGTGGGTTGCCAGTGGATAACAAAGTTGGATTCAGACTTCACATTACATGTGAGGATAAATTCCAATTAAATCAAAGTTTGAAGTGGAAGAAAAATGAAATCATGACAGTAATAGAAGAAAATATGAGAGGATTCTCTTGTAACCCCAAAGGAAGCAAGGTCTATCTCATTATATCACAAAATCCAAAAGTCACTAAACAGAAATTGATAAATTTGGCTACATAAAAATTTTTGTGGGACTTCCTTGGCAGTCCAGTAGTTAAGACTCTATGCTTCCCTACAGGGGGCTCAGGTTTGAGGGTTTGATCCCTGGTCAGGGAACTAAGATTTCAAATGAGGAGGAGGTTGCAGCAAAAAAATTGCAAGGCAAAACATAAAGTCAAATGACAAATGATAAACCTGGGAAAATATGTTCAACTCAAATTATAGGCAAAGAGTTAATTTCCATAATATTTGAAGAGAAGAAGATTACTAGCCCAAGAGAAAAATGGGCAAAAGATATAAACAGATGGACCACACAAAAAAAGAGAAATGGCTCTTATTATAAAAAGATGCTCAACCCTAGTCATATGAGAAATGCAAATTAAAACCACATTGAGATTTCACTTTTCACCCATTATACTGGTAAAAATCCATAAATTTGATATCACTGCATAGGCCAGAAAACAAGCATTCTCACACATCGCCAGTAGGAAGGTAAATTGACTCCCCTATCAAGGGCAGTTTGTCAGTATTTATCAAATTTACGAATGTTTATATCCTCTGATCTAGTCATCACAGAATTTTTTTCCTTCAGATATCCTTACACATGTGCAAAATGATATTCATACAGGCTATGGACATGAGTCTGAGTGAACTAGAGGCCTGGTGTGCTGTGATTCATGGGGTTGCAAAGAGTCGGACACGACTGAGTGACTGAACTGAACTGAACTGATCCATTATAATTATGTAATGGCAAAAGAATGGAAACAGCTAAATGTTCAACAATAAGGAATAAATTATGTTTCTGCCATGTGTTAGAGTATTATACAGCTGTAAAAAAGAGAGTTAAGGAAACTCCTTACGTATTTGATATTTAATGGAAAGTTCAGCAAGACACATTCTAACAACCACAAAAAGGTCAGAGAAGTGTGCTACCTTTTAGGTTTTTTAAAAAAAGGGAAAAATAATGTATACCCATAGTAGCTTGGTTTCCCTGGTGGTTTAGATGGTAAAGAATCTGCCTGCAATGCAGGAGACCCAGGTTTGATCTCTGGGTTGGGAAGATCCCCTGGAGAAGGGAATGGCTAGCCACTCCAGTATTCTCGCCTGGAGAAGGCTATGGACAGAGGAACCTGGCAGGCTACAGTCCATAGGATCACATGTTCATGTTCAAAGAGTTGAACATGACCAACAACTAACACTTTCATAGTAGCTTGTATGCATATTTGTATACACATAGATGGTTAAAAAAATAACTAAAGCCAGGAGTCACCTGTTGAAGGCCATGGCACTGAGTGGATGGGAAAAGTGTGGGAGGGAGCCTTTTTACCTCCTGTGCTCTGTTTTACTGGATGTTTGAACAGTGCGGATGCCTTGTTTGCTGACACCTTATTTAGCTTACACTGAGGTGCGAGCTTCAGTGTCATGGCTGTTCTAACCCACTATTAAGGCAGCAACTGGATTCTATCTCCCAGCAACCAGAAGAGATTTTCCTGAGACGAACTCTCTTCTGGCCAAAGGTACTAATTTCTAATCACCAGCTGGGCTTGGGTTGGGGCTGATGAGGTTTCTGAGACAAAATAGAACTAACAGCCCCCAACGTAGATTTTTATCTCTAAGTTTGATTAAGAAACCATTTTAAATTGTGCGTAAAATATACATCATATAAAATTATCCACTTTAATCATTTTTAAGTCAAAGTATAGTTGATTTACAGTGTTGTGTTAATTACTGCTGTACAGCCAAGGGATTCAGTTATACATATATGTACATTCTTCTGTATTTATTCTTTCCAATCACTGTTTATCAGAGAACACTGAATATTGTTCTCTCTGCTATATAGTAGGACATTGTTGTTTATCCATTCTATATATAAAAGCTTGCATCTGCTAACTCCAGCCTTCCACTCCAGCCCTCCCTCAACCTCCTCCCCCTTGGCAGCCAGTAGACTGCTTTCTATGTCCATGATCCTGTTTCATAGACAGGTTCAACTGTGTCATATTTTAGACTCCAGATACAAGTGATATCATATGGTGTTTGTTTCTCTTCCTGACTCACTTCACGTGGTATGATAATCTCTAGTTGCACCCATGTTGTGGAAAATGTCATTATTCCATCCTTTTTCGTGGCTGAGTAGGATTCCATTGTATAGATGCACCACCTCTTCTTTATCCATTCCTCTGTTGATAGAATGGATAAAGTTGCTTCCATATCTTGGTTATTGTGAGTATTGCTGCTATGAACATAGGGGTGCACGTATCTTTTTGAATTATAGTCTAAATTATATTTAATCATTTGTAAGTGTTTTTCACCATTTTCATTGCATTTTAACCATTTTTAAGTGTATAATTCAGTGGCATCATGTACATTCAAAATGTTGTGCAACCATCTTCACCACCCATCTCCAGAAACTTTCCATCTTCCCAAATAGAAATTCTGTACCCATTAACAACTCCTCTTCCCTCCTTGTCCCTAGCCCCTGGTAACCACTCTTCTACTTTCTGTCTCTATGAACTTGACTACTCTAGGGACCTCCTAGAAGTGGAATCATACAATATTTGTCCTTTTGTGTCTGGTTTATATCATTTAGGGTAATATTTTGCAGGTTCATCCACGTTGTGTGTGTTAGTGTATTAGTCGCTCAGTCGTGTTTGACTCTTTGCGACCCCATAGACTGTATCCTGCCAGGTTCCTCTGTCCGAGAAATTCTCCAGGCAAGAATACTGGAGTGGATTGCCGTTCCCTTCTCCAGGGAATCTTCCTGTCCCAGGGATCGAACCCGGGTCTCTTGCATTGCAGGCAGATTCTTACCATCTGAGCCACCAGGGAAGCTCTCTCAAAATGCAGTTAAATCCCAGGCTTTTCCTCCTTTCTATTTGTGATCATTCATCAAAGGCAATGGAGTGGGAAAAACACGTCCATTCTCCAATCCTGCTTCAGAACAATTTGCTCCCCTTTCTAATTCTCACCTCAGCCTCTGAGCTGAGACCCAAAGCATGAGAGATGGTCAGACTGCTGCTCTGTCAGCTGGTGGAATTAACTGCTCACCTTCAGGGAAAGTAGATACTCCCCTTCCAACTTTGCAGCTATTGTGAATAACGCTGCTATGACCATTGGCGTACAAGTATCTGTTTGGTATTTGTTTGATATCCTTGCTTTCAGTATTTTGGCGGGGAACATATACCTGGGAGAGAAATTGTAGAATCCATGTTGTAGCATGTACCAGAAATTCATTCTTTTATGACTCAATAATATTCCATTGTATAAATCACATTTCAGCTCTTCATTCCTCAGTTGATGGGTATTTGGGTTCTTGGCACTTTGCAGCTACTGTGAATAACGCTGCTGTGAACACTGGCGTACAAGTATCTGTTTGATATTTGTTTGATACCCTCGCTTTCAGTTTTTTTGGGGACATATACCTGGGAGAGAAAACAGGGACAAAACCTTGTTTTGACTTTTAACCACCTGTGCCAACTAGAGAAACACTCCTCAAAGATTAAGGACTGGTTGTGAAAACTCTTGACCACAAGGAAAATCAGGAAGAAAGTTAAAATACAAAAAACATAAGACAGCCAAGCACGGGCTATACATAAATGCATCACAACCAAAATGAACTTGAGGCCACTAAATGCCACGGACTTTGACGTCTCCCCCTTTTTCCCCTACAAATGATCCACGATTGTGTTTGTATCTCAGGTCAGTGTTCATCTCAGGGCCGTCAGGATTTCAAAGGATGCCTGGCACTCCTCCCCTCCCTTCCCCCATGGGAAACAAAGATAAGCCTTCAGCTTCTACCTGCTCACAGGTAAATTGGAACCTGAGCTGTGCCTCTTAATATCGTGGGATTTTTGGCACTCAGCAAAGATGCCCTGTGGTGACACTAATGTATCGCTTGCTGTGATACTGAGAACTCTGAAAAAGGCTGGCAAGCTTAGTAATTTGCTGATTGTGTTCTGACCTGTTCTGAGAGAGCCTCTGGGCAGGGACATCCTAAATAGCATTAAAAATGAGCCAAGGCATCACTGGATTCGTGAAATAAGCACTCTGCCCTGCTCACTTCTCTGGCATCCGTTTTTACTCATCCTGAACAGTGGGTGAGTGGCTGTTGTCAAGGCTGCTTCCTCCACTCAAAACATTTCAAAACGCTCCTACAAGGACTTCCCTGGTGATCCAGCCATTAAGACTTTGCCTTCCAATGCAGGAGAAGTGGTTCAATCCCTGGTCGGAGAGCTAAGATCCCACATTCAGAAACAACATGGTAACACATTCAATAAAGACTTCTAACATGGTCCATACAGGACTTCCCTGGTGGTTCAGCGGCTAAGACTCAGCACTCCCAATGCAGGGTCCTGGGTTCAATCCCTAGTCAGGGAACTAGATCCCAAAGGCCACAACTAAAAATCTCGCATGTGGCAATGAAAAGTCGAACATCCCATGTGCCACAATTAAGACCCGGCACGGCCAAATAAATAAAAATAAATATATTTTTTAAATGCTCCACATAAAAAAAAAAAAAAGTCTTAAAAACCCTCCTAGAGTGGGTCACTTGAGAAGTCCAACACTCAGCCACTAAGAAGTGTCCGTTAGGAACACAGCCACTGCACATTCCCCCTGTGTGCAATTGGCATTGTGGCTTGTTGCCAGGAAGATGGCAGAAGAGGCTCACCCTTGTCTCCAAGAAGACAGGGGAGGGATCTTGATGCAAAACTAGCTTGCTCTGCCTTGAGGAGGAGAAAGTGTGAAGCAGTGAACCCTTGGAAATGGGAGAACTCTCAGAGGACCCTTAGCTTAAGCCAGAGCCTTTTTGTTTGCCAACCCTCTTCTGTCAATACCACCCTAATTTCTCAAGGGGGATTAGCCCTTTCCTGGTTCTCAACCATGTGGTTTAAATACAACTAACCCCACCTCTCAGTTCCAGGGATGGATCCTGATTTAGCTTAAGACAGAGTGTCCTGACCCCTGGATTCAGTGATTGGTTTAAAATGGGTAGTTAACTCAAGCCAATAAGATGCAAGAAAATGTTTGCTGGGGTTTCAGGGAAGGAAGAACACCCTTTTGTGTCATGGGGGGAAGAATGCAAATAAAGAAGGATCAGCCTCAGGAGTGCCTGGCAGCCATTTTGCTACCATGAGGGAGAGCATGCCTAAGATTAAAACTGAGGATCTTGAGAAACCAGCAGAGAGAAGTTGGGTTCTGGGCACATTGTTTGAACCTAGATCAAATCCCACCTGAAGTTAGTCCCATCTCCAAACTGTTCAGTTACATAAATTTTTGTTCAGTTAAATGACTTATTTTTTAAGCCAATTTGGGTTGGAATTTCTGTTATTTGCAACATAAAGTTGTCCAGCTAATTCAAGCCTCCATAATCAATGCTATGAGAAATACAGACCTTCCAGTGAGAGAAAATTGTTAGCTGTCTCCATGACGTGTTACTGGATGTTCAGCAGAGGATAAGGATGGGAGAATGGAAAGCGTGTGAAGAGGAAGTTTGGTGTCTGCCCCTAGGAAGTGAGAGTCCCTGCTGAAGACTCCTTATTTGGGTGTAGAGGGGAGGAGCTGCTGTGCCCCAAGTGACAGCAATAGGGCCATTCTTTTATAAATTAAAGAAAGAAGACAGTTCCTCTCGATCTGATTTCCCCCTATTATTCTCATTTCCTCTACAAAATGAGGATGTTGGATTTTGTGAGCTCCAGCATTCTACATACCTTTGTTTCTGCAGAAAGAGCGAAGGCCTCAGAACCTCACATACATCACATATCATATCAGATCCTGCTAACAGCTGAGCGGCTTCAGTCAGGTTATTTAACCTCTCTAAGCCTCAGTTTCCTCAGCTACAAAATATGGACCTTGATTATACCTTCTACACAGTGATTTTTGTGACAACCAAATGAAATACAGTGTATGGCCCTTCCCTGGCAGTCCAGTGGTGGTTGAGACTCCATGTTTCCAATGGAGGGGGTATAGTCTCCATCTTTGATTGAGGAACTAAGATCCCACATGCCATGTGTCAAGGCCAAAAAGTAAATATATATGTGTATATATATATGTATATATATATATATATTACCATATATGAAGGTGCAAGTATAGTGCCTAGTGTGTGGTAAGTACCCTATAAATATCAGCTGCCCCTACCCCATCCCACTCGCCTTCTCTATAAGTATAGAACACTTACAGAGGATGGGCAACCTTTGGCCAGCAGCCCATGTCTGGCTCCTGCTTTTGTAAATAAAGCTTTATTGGAACACAACTGTGCTCATTCATTTACCCATTATCTATGGCTGCTTTCTAGCCCTAAGCAGAGGGTTGAGTAGTCAGACTGTATGACTGTATGACCTGTATGACCGTATGACTGTATGGCCTGTAGTCAGACTGTATGACCCACAACACCTAAAATATTTACTGTCTGGCTTTTTACAGAATAAACTTCCTGATGCAGAACGTCAGGCCTGATCTAGTTTAAGGAACGTCAGCTATTTTCTCAGCAGGGAGGAGAACTATTGGGAAGGTATAAAGAAACTTCTTGATGCCCCTTGAATCTTTCACGCTGACTCTGGGGACATGCGAGGGTGGCGGCCAGTCTCAAAGGAGAATAACCTATGGCGGGAAAACAACACCCAGGAAAATAGTCAAACATGATCTAGGATTCACCCCTTCCCCAGTACTTGAGGAAAGGGGCCCAAAAGGAAGATTATCTCTCTAGATAACACATACACCCCACCCCATCCCCCAAGGAAGTGACCAGAGATTTTAAATACCAACACAAAATAGTGAATATTACAGTAGATCTTGGACACAGTTCTGGTGAGAAGATAAGACTTCCTCCGGAACAGCATCTTCTGTGGGCGTGGCATGTAGAAGAGATTATCTATGTCAGGGTCGTGTGCATTGGTTGATCACAGGATGCTTGAGTAGCCACAGCACTGACTGTTTGGAGCTGTGCCCCACACAGGTCACCTGACCCACGGTCCAGAGCAACCTTTGGCTTCCTCTGGAGAAGGAAATGGCAACCCACTCCAGTGTTCCTGCCTGGAGAATCCCAGGGACGGGGGAGCCTGGTGGGCTGCCGTCTATGGGGTCGCACAGAGTCGGACACGACTGAAGTGACTTAGCAGCAGCACCTGTAGCTATCTGATAAAACGACCCACCCCATGGATCCATTCTGTTGCTCTTGGAGATGGTGCGAGCCACCTGGCTCACCATGATGGTCCCTGCAGACTGAGTACGGTTTACACCCCTCTAAGCTGCATGGTCATCCCCACAGAAGATACCATCAGGGGTAACTCAGCTTTTCCTCCTACAGATAACATGATGCACACATGCCGCCGAACAATGGACTGTTTTTCCTTCCCTTTTAAAAACTGAAATATGACTGACATGCAGTGTTCTGGTAGTCTCGGGTGGTGGTGTTTTTCTTAGCAAGACACGCCCTGTTGGCTGAGGCCAGGGGCCTCCATTCTGTGCCCTGACTAATGAAATACCTCAAGGCACTTTATTTGGTTTGTTTTGGGTGGGTTTTTGTTTTGTTTTATTTTTTAGCCTTTGCTCTGCGAGAGAAGCTCACCTCTGTGTATTCTTGTGTGTTCAAGGCTGGAGATCACCCTCCAGCCCCATTACACCCACCTCCTGGAGAAACAGCTTTGATTATCTTGCTCTTTCTCCTTCGCTCTTTTCCTTTCTTCCTGTGTTAGAAACCGTCTGCCCACCTGATGGCAAGTCTCACCCTCTGGTGGTGATCACACAGCCCACACTGTCCTGACCTCAGCACCTGTGGGGTCTGGACTGGGCTATGTTAACTCTTTAGCTGCCCTTTGGTCTGCCTGTGCTCAGGAGCCGGTGAACTGCTTAGGTGTCGGTCCTCTGCCAGTGGCGAGAGCGAGGCCTGCTGGTGGGGACTGGAACCACCCACCACCAGTTCTGAGCCAGGAACACAGGTGGGAGCAAATGTTTCTAAACTAGGAACTCTCGGTGCGTGAGGAGGGAAGGGGTCGGCAAACCTTGCCCTTCAAACCTGGAAGAGATTTCAAGTCATTTCCTCCAACTTCTGCATTTTACAGATGGGAGAACCAAGGGCTAGAGGGGGTGGGGGTGGTTTCCCCAAGACCAACAGGTGGCTCTCAGCAGCGTTGCAAATCAAGTCCCAGCTTCTCTTTTCTGCATCAGATGGTAAAACACGTTGTTGCTCTTGGGCAGCTGCCTCCAGTGAGGGTGGGCATTTGGTCTCACTTTTTTCAGAACATGATCTTTCTCATGAAAGGTATGTGGGCGTAGGGCCATGACCAACGTCTCTCCTCCTGTTTCCATCACAGAACGTCAAAGCCTTTAGGGTAGTCATTTCCAAAGCGTGGGGCTCACACCACAGGTGGGAAGTACAGGAGATGATTTCAGTACCTACCCACTTTTTAAACTTTACGAGTAATGTGTTTATGTTCATGTGAGTTAGGGAAGTATATAAGTAGACACCAAATCTATTCGTGTTCATGATGTTTGTATATGACTACTGGGGTGGGGGCTCAGAAACTAAAAATGTATTCAGTCAATAATAGCACGGGTGATTTGTTAATTGGGAAAAAAACATACTATATAAGCAAGTGGCTGAAATTCTGGAAATGCTGTCATGGAGAATACCAACAACTGGGAAGAGATTTAAACCAGGGATTTGCTGGTGATGAAAAAAACACACGCTCAGCCTCATTAATCACCAGAGAAATGCAGAATAAAACTAGAACGAGATACAACTTTTCTCCTTTCAGTTTGGTAAAGATCATAAATTTTGGGGGACTTCCATGGCGGGCCAGTGGTTAAAAGTCTGCACTTCCACTCCAGGGGATGTGGGTTTCATTCCTGATCAGGGAACTAAGATCCTGCAAGCCACCTGGTGTGCCCCTCCAAAAAAAGATTATGAAGTTTGTTCTCACTTTAGCAGCACATATACCAAATTTAGAATGACACAGGGAGGATTGGCATGGTCCCTGGGCACAGATGACATGCAAATTAATGACAAATCTCGTGGGTTGTTGTATGAAAAACTAATCAAATTAGTATTATTGAGAACAGGGGCTCTTTACTGAGGAGGAAAAAGGAGAAAGAGAAAGTGAGATCATTGAGAGTAAGTAAAAATTCTGTCCTCCTGAATATTAACTTCAAATCTCACTATAAACTCATGACATAATTTAAATATGTATTGAAAAGACCTATAAATAATGACCTGTCCAAAGCAATAAACACCTCTACCACGATGACTGAAGTCTTCAAATGCCGTCTCTCACTAAGAAGTGCTCCCATCACCGGAGCACTCTGGAGAAACAGCTGATTTTATGTCTGGGACAGGGGATTTATCAGATAAGCCTGAAACATCTTGTGAAACAAGAAAGCAACAAAGTTATCAGACTACTGGAATGCTGTCAAAAGGCCTCAGAAGTTACCTTGAAGAATCTCCCTCTGGCCAAAGATGGGATGATTTGAATGTCAAGAAGGATAATAACTGCAGTAGAACAAAATCCCTAAATACACTTAAAATCCCTGAATTTATCATTACGCTAAAAACACTCCAAAACAAAAGCAAACCTCATTGGTTGCTGCCTTCAAGGATACTAGTGAACCAACTCATTACTTTTAGAAATTGGAAATAAAGGTAAAAATCAAGTAGTCATTATGTGTTTCCTGCATGAACTGTACCTCTGGGTAAACAAATAGTTGATGAGGGGAAATTTCTCTGCTATGAGAAGGAATGATGGCATTGAACAGTATTTGCAGTCATCATGAAGGACTGCTAACATCACAAGAAAAGACACGATGACATGATTGCCCTCTCAGGCAAGAAGACAACGCCACTTACAAAGCAGTCCTGTTGCTGTTTAGTTGCTAAGTCACATCTGACTCTTTTGCGACCCCATGGACCGTAGCCCGCCAGGCTCTTCTCTCCATGGGATTCTCCAGGCAAGATTACTGGAGTGGGTTGTTATTTCCTTCTCCAGAGGATCTTCCCAACCCAAGGATCGAACCCACATCTCCTGCATTGGCAGGCAGATTTTTTATAGCTGAACCACCAGGGAAGCCTCACAGAACAGTCCTGCCCGCTTCCCAAATTAAATCTGATCAGGATTCTAGATCTAACTACCAGTTCACAGGAGGGACATATTAAAAGATACCATGAGGTTCCTAATAGCAAAATACAGACTGGGAAACTCTACAGGACAAACCATCTAATTTCTTTAACAAATAAATCTCATGGACAGAAGAAGGATGGGTTGAGGAGACATGGAAGGAGAGCTTTTAAAAAGAGGCTTATAGACTGTAATATGGGGTGTTTTGAACCCTGATTCAAACAAATTGCCAATAAAATTATGTGATAATAGGGAAATTTAAGACTGATATTTGATGATATTAAGAAAATTTCTTTATTGAAATATAGTTGATTTATAATGTTTTTTAAAATTTTTTAATTAAAATTTTAATTTCTGCTGTACAGCAAAGTGATTCAGGCATATATGTATATACATTCTTTTTCATACTTTTCCATTACGGTTTATCACAGGATGTTTGATATAGTTCCCTGTGCTATATAGTAGGACTTTGCTATTTATCCATCCTATATATAATAGTTTGCATCTGCTAATCCCAAACTCCCAATCCACCCCTTCCCCACGTGCTCTCCCCCAGGCAACCGCAAGTGTATTCTCTATGTGAGTGAGTCTGCTTCTGTTACCTATAAATTCCACCTATAAGTGGTCACACATGGTATTTGTTTTTCTCTTTCTGACTTTCTTCGCTTAGTATGATAATTCCTAGTTATAGTCACAGTTCAGTTCAGTTCAGTCGCTCAGTCGTGTCCGACTCTTTGCGACCCCATGAATCGCAGCACGCCAGGCCTCCCTGTCCATCACCAACTCCCGGAGTTCACCCAGACCCACGTCCATCGAGTCAGTGATGCCATCCAGCCATCTGTCGTCCCCTTCTCCTCCTGCCCCCAATCCCGCCCAGCATCAGAGTCTTTTCCAATGAGTCAACTCTTCGCATGAGGTGGCCAAAGTACTGGAGTTTCAGTTTTAGCATCAGTCCTTTCAAAGAACTCTCAGGGCTGATCTCCTTCAGAATGGACTGGTTGGATCTCCTTGCAGTCCAAGGGACTCTCAAGAGTCTTCTCCAACACCACATTTCAAAAGCATCAATTCTTTGGTGCTCAGCCTTCTTCACAGTCCAACTCTCACATCCATACATGACCACGGGAAAAACCATAGCCTTGACTAGATGGACCTTTGTTGGCAAAGTAATGTCTCTGCTTTTCAATATGCTATCTAGGTTGGTCATAACTTTCCTTCCAAGGAGTAAGCGTCTTTTAATTTCATGGCTGCAGTCACCATCTGCAGTGATTTTGGAGCCCCCCAAAAATAAAGTCTGACACTGTTTCCACTGTTTCCCCATCTATTTCCCATGAAGTGATGGGACCGGATGCCATGATCTTCGTTTTCTTGAATGTTGAGCTTTAAGCCAACTTTTTCACTCTCCACTTTCACTTTCATCAAGAGGCTTTTTAGTTCCTCTTAACTTTCTGCCATAAGGGTGGTGTCATCTGCGTATCTGAGGTTATTGATATTTCTCCCAGCAATCTTGATTCCAGCTTGTGCTTCTTCCAGTCCAGCGTTTCTCATGATGTACTCTGCATATAAGTTAAATAAGCAGGGTGACAATATACAGCTTTGATGTACTCCTTTTCCTATTTGGAACCAGTCTGTTGTTCCATGTCCAGTTCTAACTGTTGCTTCCTGACCTGCATACAGGTTTCTCAAGAGGCAGGTCAGGTGGCTGCATTATTTCATTCTTTTTATGGCTGAGTAGTATTCCATCATTTGTACCACATCTTATTTATCCATTCATCTAATATGGAATCATTGTTAATTTATTGAGTTGTCACCTAGGGATTTTGATTATTTTTGTTAAGATTCCTTAATATAAATACATACTGAATTATTTACAGATGAAATGTTTAATGTTGTGGGATTTCCTTTAGAATACTCCAGTGGTGGTAGGAAGAGGATAGAAGTTTAGATGAAATAAGATTGGCCATGAATTCAAACTGGGTGATGGGCAATAAGAAATCCTTATAATCATCTTTTTTTGTATATGAAATTTTCCACAACAAAATTTTTTCTAAAAGTTGAAACATCCAATTTCAGTAAAGGTCTAGAGAAATGGTCTCTTTCATACACGACTGATGTGAGTACAGATTGGTACAGGATTTTTAAGGACAATTTAGCAGTGTCTATCCAAATGTCCAGGGAACATGCACTCTGACTCAAGAATTCCACTTTGGAGAATGTAACCTAAAGAAATACTCAACAAGGATGTTTCCTGTGACATTGTTCGTGATTGGAAGAAAATGGCAAGTAATGACAACAGCCATCAATAGTGCATATTTCAATAAACTCAAACTACTGTTAGCATTTGCAGGAGTAGGCAAACACCTGCAATGTCTGTCAATAGGAGATGTTTGAATAAATGATGATATATCTATACAATGGATTGCCATGAAGCTATTAAAAATAATGAGGAAGGTCCATACCTGTGGTAAAATAAAAAATAAACATTTATTTTTTGTCTGTGGCTCAGGGTTCCTAAAACCCTTGGAATTTATTGTCTATTGTAAGTTAGTGAGATGACTCCAGATTGGGGGCTAGATAACTTCAGGATGGGGACCCGTGGCCAAAAAAACCAACCACAAGATTAGAGGCTTAGAACGTTCAGTGACTCCCCTCCCCGACTAGGGAGGCGAGAGGACCTGGAGATTGAGCTTCATCACCAATGACCAGCGATTTAAACTATCATGCCTACATAATGAAACTTCCATAAAAACCCCTAAACAGCACAATTCAGAGAGCTTCTGAGTTGGCAAGCATATCCATATCCCAGGAGGGTGTGAGTCCCAACCCTGTGGGGGTAGAGGCTGCTGCACTCAGGACTTTCCAAATCTCCCCTTATGTGCCTATTCACCTCACTGTTCATTTGTATCCTTTGTAATAGTACATATAATGTTTTCTTGAGTTCTGTGGGTCGTTTCAGCAAATTATCAAATCTGGAGAGGGGCATGGGAATCCCTAGATTTGTAATTCACTGGGCAGAAGTGTAGCTTGGGCACCCCATTTGTAGTTGACATCTGAAATAGGGAGTCCCTTCCAAAGTGGCTCAGATGGTAAAGAACCCACTCCAGTTTTTTGCCCGAAAAATCCCTTTGACAGAGGAGCCTGGCAGGCTACAGTCCATGGGATCGCAAAGAGTCAGACACGACTAAGTGACTAACGTTTCATTTTCTGAAATAGGGGCAGCCTTGTGGGACTGAGCCCTTAACCTGTGGAATCTGACTTTAGGAAGTTGGTGTCAGAATTGAATTAAACTGTTCGTGTCTGAGAATTGTAAAACTGATTGGTGTCAGAAAAAAAAAAGTCACACAATGTGTATTGTCATAGAAAGATATCTAAGACCTATTTGAGCTTATTTTTTTAATAGCAAATTTTAATTCATTGGGAACAGTGCAAATTTTCTTATTGTAAAACAAAATGTTTACAAAGCCACAGTAATAAAAACTGATGCTTTTTCCCATAGTCCAGTGGAACAGAATACAGAGCCCAGAAATAAATCCTTACATTATGGTCAAATGATCTTTGAAAACAAGTTCCAAGGGGACTTCCATGGTGGTCCAGTGGCTAAGACTGTGCTCATAATGCAAGGGGGCTGGGTTCTATCCCTGGTCAGGGAACTAGATCCCACATGCTACAACTAAGACCCAGTGCAGCCAAATTAATTAATAACTAATTTTTAAAAGACGGGTAAACCTAATTTTTTTTAAAAAATGGACAAAGGACCTGAAGAGACATTTCTCCAGAGTAGATAGACAAATGGCCAACAAACATATGAAATAATTCTCAATATCACAATCATTAGAGAAACACAAATCAAAATGACACTGGGATATTATCTCACAACCCATTAGGATGACCACCAGAAAAACAACATATAAAAAAAACACAATTGTTGGTGAGAATGTGGTGATACAGCAACACTTCTGTGCTGCTGGTAGGGATGCAAAATGGTGCAGACACTATGTAAAGCAGTGTAGAGATTCCTCAAAATGCTAAAAATAGAAATATTATATGATCCAGCAATTCCACTTCTGGATATATATTGAAAAGAATTGAAAGCAGGCTCTCAAGAGATTTTTGCACACCCATGTTCACAATAACCAAAAGGTGAAAGCCCAAATGTCCACCAATAAATGAATGAATAAAGAAAATGTGGTATATACAGGCAATGGAATATTAGTCAGTCTTAAAAACAGAACTCCTGTCACATGCTACCACATGGATAAGCCTTGAAGATGTTATGTTGAATGAAATAAATCAGTCACCAAAGGGCAAATACTGTATGCTTTTACTTATATGAGATATCTAGAGCAGTCAACACTATGGGAACAGAAAATAGAATGGTGGTTTCGAGGGATAGGGGAAGGGGAAATGGAGAGTTGGTGTTCCGTGGACATAGAGTTTCGATTTTGCACGCTAAAAAGTTCTAGAGATCTGTTACACAGCAATGTGAATATAGTTAACATGATTGTACACTTAAAAATGGTAATGAGAGTAACGTTATATGTTTTTATTACAATTGTTAAAAATAATAAAACACTTAAGAGGTGTAAGACTTATACATTAAAAACTATTAAACATCACTGAAAGAAATTGATTAAGACCTATCCCATGGTCACAACCCACCTGCCAGTGCAGGAGACACGAGAGATGTGGGTTCAGTCCTTGGGTTGGGAAGATCCTCTGGAGGAGGGCACGGCAACCCACTCCAGTGTTCTTGCCTGGAGAATCTCATGGACAGAGGAGCCTGGTAGGCTACACATCCATAGGATTGCAAAGAGGCAGACATGACTGAACTTAGCACGCATGTATTCCATGGTCACAAATTGGAAGACTTAATATTGATGGGATGGTAATATACCCCAAATTGATCTACAGATTCAGTACAATCCCTATTGAAAGCTCTGATTTTCTTTTGCAGAATGACAAACTGATCCTGAAATTCATATGAAAATACAAAAGGCTCAGAATAGACAAAACAATCTTGAAAAAGAAGAAAAAAGTTGGAAGACTCACACTTTTTGATTACAAAACTAACTACAAAGTTACAGTAATCAAAACAGTGTGGTAATAGTGCAAAGATAAATGGTATAGATAAATGAATAGAAGTGTGAGTCCAGAAATAAACCCATATGTTTATGGTCAATTGATTTTCTGTTTTTCTTGAAATATAGTTGTTTTAAAATATTATATTAGTTTTAAGTGTACAACATAGTGATTCAATAATTTTAGGTTATACTTCGTATCGGTTTTGCTGGTTTAGTCACTAAGTTGTGTCTGACTCTTGCAACCCCATGGACTGTAGCTGGCCAGGTTCCTCTGTCCATGGGATTTTACAGGCAAGAATGCTGGGGTGGGTTGTCATTTCCTTCTCCAGAGGATCTTCCTAACCCAGGGATCAAACCCAGATCTCCTGCATTACAAGCAGAATCTTTACCTACTGAGCTGCCAGGGGAGCCCTGGTAGCTTCATATTAAGTTATTATAAAATACTTCATATTAAGCTATTTATAAAATATTGGTTCTATTCCCTGTGCTGTAAATTATATCCTTGTAACTTCTTTATTTTACACCAAGTAGTTTGTATCTCTTTATCCCCTTTACCTATCTTGCCCCTCCTCCTACCCCTCTTCCCCCAAACTCCCTGGTAACCGCTAGTTTGTTTTCTGCATCTCTGAGTCTGTTTTTGTTTTCTTATAATCTTTTGTTTTATATTTTATTAATTAAAAAAAATTTTGGCCTCACTGTGTGGCACATGGGATCTTAGTCTCCTGACCAGGGATCGAACCTGTACACTCTGCATTGGAAGGTGAAGTCTTAACCATTGAACCTCCAGGGAAGTTCCATAGTCAGGAGATGATTCCAGGAAGCAGGAGTGAGGGAGAGGGAGACAGACAAGAATGGAAATCCAATAGAGAGCCCATCATGGATTGGTTACCACTGTGAACCAACTGTCATTCCTCTTGAAGATCCCTGAGCAACGATGCAGAGTATATGCCTCAGACAGGCTCTCCAAAGACAGGAGCCTGCAGCATTTATTAACCAGTTCCCATTTCCACCAGCCATAGGTGCCCCAGGGATAACTTGCCCCCTGTAGAAGCTTCCATCTGGGATGCTTGAGAAACATCCTAGGGCACAAAAGTGGAGAGTAGTAGGGGTGGGTGTTTGCAGTGAGACCCCAACAGCCATGGGAACTATCTGCTGCACCTGCTGCAGAAATCCACGATGGGCCAAAGGGAGGTCGCACAGAACACAGAAAGGGTCTTCAGACTGGGGACCTGAATAGGTGCAGCAAGCAGAAGAAATTCAAGAAATGCGATTGGACAAGTAAGCTGGGGTCAGAGGAGCCATTGTGAAGAATCTGATATGCCAGGTTACAAAGTTTAAACTTGATTTGCCAGTCTCTGGAAGTTAATGATGCTCAACAAATATTTATTGAATGAATGAATGCCAATAACAGATGCACCTGGGCCAAACCAAAGCTATTGAGATTTAGAATCTAGAAAATTAGCTGTATGACCTCTAACCTCTTTGATCTTCCATTTCTCTCTCACACTACCTTGACAATAACACCTTCTTCACAGGGTTGTGGTGAGAAATTAGATGCAATCAAAGCCATATGGCCACTAGAAATGTGGACTCAATAAATGTCAGCCACTCTACCCTTGCCCCCATGATGACCCAAAGCCAAGTAATAAAGCTGAACTATCCACCAGCTAGAGACAATGAAGTTTGCTCCTGGGATCTGTTTACAGAAGATGAATGTTGGCATTTCTGGCTATATTGGTCCTCGTGGAAAAAAATTAGTGGTATTGGTAACCACTTCCTTTGACCAAAAGGGAATCCAACTGCTGCTTTAATTAAAGGACAGAGTTGAAACTATCCTCCCAGGGAAATTACAAATTCAGAAATTGATGCCTATAGGAACTTGTAGGGTTTTTTCCTTTGTATTTAAATATGAAAACATCCTCCAATCAATATGCTGTTGACTAGGGTTATCTGTCTCTGCTATGTTGCATTTCTCCCCCATTCTGAAACCTTTTCTTTTTTTTTTTTTTTCTGCACCATGCAGCATGCAGGATCTTAGTTCCCCGACCAGGGATGGAACCCACACCCCCTGCAGTGGAAGCTCAGAGTCCTAACTATTGAACTGCCAGGCAAGTTCCACCATTCTGAAATCTTGTTGTTGTTGTACAGTTGCTCACTCATGTCTGAGTCTTTGTGACCCCATGGACTACAGCACACCAGGCTTATCTGTCCTTCACCATCTCCCAGAGTTGCTCAAACTCATGTTTAATAAGTCAGCAATGCCATCCAACCATCTCATCCTCTGTTGCCCCCTTCTCCTCTTGCCCTTAATCTTTCCCAGCATCAGGGTCTTTTCCAGTGAGTCGGCTCTTGGCATCAGGTGGCCAAATTATTGGAGCTTCAGCATCAGTCCTTCCGATGAATATTCAGGGCTGATTTCCTTTAGGATTGACTGGTTTGATCTTGCTGTCCAAGGGACTCTCAAGAGTCTTCTCCAGCACCACAGTTCAAAAGCATCAGTTCTTCAGTGCTCAGCCTTCTTTATGATCCAACTCTCACATCCATACATGGCTACTGGAAAAACCATAGCTTTGACTAGACAGACCTTTGTTGGCAAAGTGATGTCTCTGCTTTTTAATACGCTGTCTAGATTTGTTATAGCTTTCCTTCCAAGGAACAAACATCTTTTTTAGTTTCATAGCTACAGTCATCGGTGGCAGTAATTTTGGAGCTCAAGAAAATGAAGTCTGTCACTGTTTCCATTTTTTCCCCATCTATTTGCCATGAAGTGATTGGATTGGATGCCATCATCTTAACAGAGGCCAAGATGCTTGTGAACTCTGCTTGATGGAAAACCCCTGCACTGGCTGGCTGTGGACACTGAAAGCGCTTCAGTCCCTCCCAGTAGACAAAGATAGTGGTGGCCTCAAGAAGGTAGGGACAGTGTCTTCAAAACATGAAACAAAGGTGGGAGAAAAGCAGCAGCTTGAGGGACTAGGTGAAGGACTGAGAAATCACAGGAGCTGGACACTCAACTCACGTATTTGAAAACATCCATTTCCCCATGGCAATCGGTCACAAACAGTAATGAGTCATACCAGTGACACACCAAATTAAAAAAAGAAGAAAGAAAGAAAAAGGAAGAAGGAATGTTGGAAAACTGAGTAAACACAGACTTTGTCCAGGAAGGAAATGCCAGAGTTGAGAAGTCTCAGTGGGAAGCACATTAGCTCCCAGCCTGGAGTGATTCACAATTGGAGTAGGAATTGCAAGGTGAGAATCCAGTCATCTGCCTGTTCATTCATTCATTCATTTCATTCAACAGTTATCAGCTATCTCTCAATCACGCTCTGCAAGAAGCAGCAAGAATACACACGTGGAAAAGACACAATCCCTGACCTTGAGAGCAGCTGTGAAAGAAAGGGAAACAAAGATGTCACTGATAATTGCCATAAAGTGGAACAAGGGCAAAAAGATAAAGCTTTGTATAAGACGGAGTGTGACATAAAGAGGAGGGAGAGGGACCAGAAAAGGTTTCTCAGAGATAGAGCCGTATCTTAAAGGAGAGCTGGAGCCCCCAGGCGGCCCGTAGTTGTGCCTGTGTGGAGGGACAGGAGTTCTAAGGAAGAGGAAAACGGTACATTTAAGAACAAGATGGCTTTGCGACTTCCCTGGTGGTCCAGTGCCTTCCAATGCAGGGGCCCCCAGATTCGATCCCTATTTGGGACCCTAAGAGCAGCAGCGGGACAACTAAGCCCGAGCGCCACAAATAGAGAGAAGTCCATGTGCTGCAAGTAAAGATCCCACGTGCTGCAACTAAGACCTCACACAGCCAAAAATAAAGTAAATAAATAATTTTTTTTTTTTTAAAAAAAAGAACAAGGTGTTTTTGGGGACAGCATGGAGTTGATAAAGCTTAAGCCTACAAGGAAGGCAGAGAGGTGGGTAGAGACCAAAAGTGGGAAGATCTCCTTTGTGGGAGAGGAGTCTGGACTCCATCCTGGAGGTGTGAAGAGCCACGGGGTGGGGGTGGGGGGTAGGAAAGGGTTTGAACAGAAGAGTGACAGTGTCTCATTTGTGGTTGCATGCCTGCTCATTCGCTTCAGTCATGTCAGACTCTTGTGACCCCATGGACTCATCTGTCTCATAGACCCACCAGGCTCATCTGTCCATGGGATTCTCCAAGCAAGAATATTGGACTAGATTGCCATGTCCTCCTCCAGGGGATCTTCCCCATCCAGGGAACGAACCCCAATCTCCTGCTTTGCAGGTGGATTCTTTATTGCTGACCCACCAGGGAAGCCCCATTTGTGGTTAAGAAATATCTTTCTGATATCTTCCCATTAACCAGCTTTGAGGGACAGCCTGAAAGGGATTGAAAGGTGGAAGAAGGATGGTCTGTTCAGATGGTTTATATGAGCAGCCAGTGGTGAGAACTTGGAGAGGAGGGGTCACTGAGTTTAACTCCAGTCCCCAAAGGGCACTGTGGCCAGGAAGAATTCCTAGCTGCCAAGTCACTTAAGCCTCTTACAGGATCAAATTCCTCATCCTTAAAATGAAGAAAATGTGAGTCACCAACAAGGTCCTCCCTTGCAGAGAGCATGAGACAGTTGATCAGGCCCTCTCTCCGCAGACAGTGGGACCTCACCAAGGACCCTGGAGAAGGGGTGCAGCCAGGTGTGAAGAGGTGGTGAGGCGGGTGAGGCGGGTGAGGCGGGAGCCCTCCCTCTGCCCCACTCCCAGTGTCAGCCCAGCCCCGGGTCCCCAGCTCCTTTCTTTTTCTCTTCAGAGGAATTGTTGAGGCCACAAAGAGGAAGCAAAGTGGAGGGTCCTCTTAGACGCCCAGGTCAGCGTCTAAGTCCCCTGCCAGCCCTGGTTTGATTCAGTCACAAGGAGTCACATGGGGGTATCCTCAGCTTTGAAGTCACAGGGGCCTCTAAGCAGAGCCACTTGGAGCTGTCATCCTTGCCCGTGTCTCCCCTGAAAAGCTCTAGTGAGCAGTGGAGAGAAAGCTTTAATGGATCTCAAACACACACACACACACACAGTCTCATCCCGTTTTGGATTAAGGAGCTCGGTGATTTTGGACATGTTAATTGTGTGTGTATGCTTAGTCGCTCAGTTGTGTCCGACTCCTTGCGATCCCATGGACTGTAGCCCACCAGGCTCCTCTGTCCATGGGGATTCTCCAGGCAAGAATGCTGGAGTGGGTTGCCATGCCCTCCTCCAGGGGATCTTCCCAACCCAGGGATCGAACCCAAGTCTCCCTCATTGCAGGCGTATTCTTTACCGTTTGAGACACCAGAGAGGCCCGAATTAGTAGTTCAACGCGCTCAATAAATCCAAGGCAGGGACAACCCCGCCGGTTCGCCGACGGCTCCCTTGACACCTGCCCTCGCCGCACGGCCACATCGCCTTTCCCGCACCTTTTCCTTCTCGGTCCCAGGCGCCGCCGTGACCCGGACGGGCAAGACTGCGGAGGGCCGGGCGGCTGAAGGTTGGCTGCGGCCCAGGGCGCCCCCGCGCGCTCCCTCCCCGCCGCTCTCGCCTCCCTGGCCTCGCGGCCCCGCGCTCGGGAGCGGAGAGCCTGTGCGGTCTGCGCCGGCGGCGGCGGGAGCTGCGCAACGGGACTGGCCGGGAAGATGCGAGTCGGGCCCACGGCGGCCGCCTACGGGGTGGGCTGCTCGGCAGGCCCGCTCCGCCGGGCGCTCTCGCAGCCTCCCAGCTGCCCGCGCCGCCCAGAGGCGCCCGCGAGGCTCCGCCCCCGCCGCAGCTCTCCAGACGTCGGAGCCCGGGGGCCGCCGGGCACTGAGCCCCGGCCGCAAACCGCGGGCTCCTCGCGTCCTGCCCCCGGGGGCGGACCCAGGGCCCCGAGGCCCCCGCCTCCGCCGCCGCCGGTGGCCGCTGACGTCAGGGAGGCGAAACCCAGAAGAAGAAGAAAAGGGCTCGAGGGCGGAAGGGGAAAAAAACTTTATTATTATTATTTTTTCCCTTATTTTCTATCTGGAGCAGAAATAAAGAGCAGGCGACTGCGTCAGCGCGGAGAGAGCCGGGCGCGACCCCAACCCGCTGCGCGCGGAGGCGCTGGGCCCCGGAGGCCCGAAGGGGCGCCCGGCATGTGGGACCCCCAGGACTTTGAGCGCCACTGGCGGGCCGAGTTCCCTGGGGAGGAGGTGCCCGTTATGCAGCTGGACTCGGTGCTGGACATGGAACGCGAGCTGGAGCGCAGCAAACTCAAACTGAAGTGGCTGCAACAGGTGCTGGCCGAGGAGAAGTTCAAAGCCGTCTACCTGCAGGCGGCCCTGGAGAAGCGGGACCTCGGCTGCGGGCGCCCGGAGGGCGGACTCGGCGACTGCGGGGGGGCCTCCGCGGAGGAGCCGGCGCCGGCCCGACCGGAGCGGGAGCCGCCGCCGCGGCCGCAGCGCGAGGAGAAGGGCGCAGCGGGTGGCGGTGATGGAGACCCCCGGGGCCCCTCGCTCCCCGACCCGGCGGTGGCCGCCAAGACCGAGAGCCCCCCCTACGCGTGCCTGGACCTTCCCACGTGGCCCGGGGCGGCGGGGGCCGGGGGCGCGGTGCGCAGCCTGACCGCCGCCATCCACCAGCAGCTCCTGCAGCCTCGCCTCCTCTTCAGGCCCCGGGAGGACTGCGCGCCCCCAGGCCACCATGGCACGGCTCCCGGCGCCCGGAGAGAGGAGCGGTCAGCCGGGCTCCGCGCGGGGCGGGGCTCGGAGGAGGGCGAGGCGGACGCCGCCTCGGGCGCGGACGATGGGGGCGACAGCAGTGACCACGATTTCGAGATGGTGGATCTGAACGAGAAATTCGCCCTCAGCCAGTTGCTTGTGGCCCCTTGCCGGCCCGGGACCTGCGATGAGGCCGAAAAGCCGGCGCGGGCGTACGGTTCCCATCGCTGGATGCACCTGATCCTCGGGGGCCGGCGGCAGGTGCGCGGGAGTCGGGACCTGGAGCAACTGGAGGCAGAGGCCAAGGACGGGCGGGGCTCGCCCCCGGCGGCAGAGGAGCCCCCCCGGCGTCGGGCTCGCGAGCACCTCCCCCAGTGGCGGCGCAAGAGGTTCCTAGGGCTGCCCGAGCGGGACTCGCCCAGCCACAGCTCGCCCGAGAGGGGCAGTGACTGCAGCCGCAACAGCTCCGACCACGAGGACGGCTCCTTTGCAGGTAG
The DNA here is from genome assembly GCF_032452875.1 of Bos javanicus. Classification (NCBI taxonomy): domain Eukaryota; kingdom Metazoa; phylum Chordata; class Mammalia; order Artiodactyla; family Bovidae; genus Bos; species Bos javanicus. Next base: position 22,982,008 of record NC_083886.1, read on the forward strand.
GCGCACCCCTGTGTGCATCCTCGCCTCTTGTATCCTATATCTTGAATCTCCCACCCCTTCCTGGCACACCCTGATGGTCCTGTTTGGCCTCAGGCGCCTGAGCAGAAGGGAGATATGATTTACGTGTGTACCTTGAAGGCACTTGTAGAACTTAAAAATGATGGTGCAAAGTGGATTTCGGTTGGGCGAGTTTGAGAAAATAAACATTATGACGATGACAGGGGATGAAAAGATGATGCCCTCGACCACACCGTGGGAGGAATCTTTCACTTGGGGCCTCAGCCTTTCTACTTCATTGCAGCATCACCGCCACCCCCACCTCCAACTCATCCTCGCAGGTCGGCTAGGTTCCCCGGCGCCACAACTGATATCCTTCCCTGCACAGACTCCAGCGGTTCCCATTTCCCTAGATTCCTCGATATGGAAGTCTCAAACTTCCACTTAATTTTCTGAACGGCTCTCGCATCTTCTCCAGCCTGTAGCTTGTGTTCTGGCCAAAATGAAGGAAGCTCTCACGTTGGGAAAGGTCCATTATACCTTCAGCACCCCCTTCCTTTGCTGACTGTCTCCTTCCTAGAAGGCAGCGCCTGGTCTGTCAGCTTCCTAGGAGCCTGAGTGGGAAGGGGAGGGCTTAGAATCATAGAGTTTTTGAGCTGGCAGAATGGCCAGAGATCATGCCTACAGCCGGGCCTTCCGTTGATAACGGAGGAAACCTAAGCTCAGAAAGATTAAGTGCTTGTTGGAGCCAGCTGGGACCTCCCCTGGGGCCTCCTGTCATTTTCTTGTTTCTCCTCATATCTGCCCTGTCTTCTGAGGACAGGACCTGAGCTTAGCCATCTTGTGGTGGAATCCCCTTTCAGTGGTCAGCACGGTGCCTTGCATATCAGTTCAGTTCAGTCGCTCAGTCGTGTCCGACCCTTTGCGACCCCATGAATCGCAGCACGCCAGGCCTCCCTGTCTGTCACCAACTCCCGGAGTTTACCCAAACTCATGTCCATCGAGTCGGTGATGCCATCCAGCCATCTCATCCTCTGTCGTCCCCTTCTCCTCCTGCCCCCAATCCCTCCCAGCATCAGGGTCTTTTGCTCAATACGTATTTATTGAATAAATGGATGATTGCATTGAATTGAATGCAGTCTCCTGCCCACCCAGCTCCCCACAGGTCAGGAATGGGAAAGGGGCCCAAGAGGAAAAGACAGATAGGAATGTGAGCTGTCCTGTGACCAACCCTCTGCTGCCCCAGGGACTGTCAGAGTCTCCTCAGCCATAGGGAAAGCATAAACTGTCCTCTGGTTGGGTCAAGCCAGGAACTTAAGATGTTTTCCCTGTTCAGTGAAGGATTAAAAAAAAAAAAAAGAAGAAATCACTGATGCTGGGATTCTTCCAAAATCTCCATTATTAGATCTTATCTGGGTGAGCTTGCATTTGAATGAAAAACTGTCCACTTTGCTAAAAGCACATTTGGAAGGGCCATCAAGTCATCTGTTGTGATCAATTACGCTTATTCATTAGCAGAGATTGGCTGCTTCTCCCATAGGCAATGCTTTTGCTGCCCATGCTAGTCACATTTTTATGTGCCCTCTTTAACTTAGAGTCTGAAGATTTCATTCTAGTGCCAAGTTCCAAATGCCCTCCATAGAGACTACCCAAGGGGCCCAGGGCCGCTTTAGAGCTGGCTGCAATCCCGTCTCCCCCCAGACCCACATCAATCAGTCTGCCAGGTGTGCCTGATGCACTGCTTTTCCCCCAGGTAGTGGTTTGATTTCTGTTCTCTCCTCTCTCCTTAAGGGCACTCTAGCACATAGAGCACCTTGATTCAGGTTGGGAACTAATTCCCTCTGCCCTAACGATTTACAAGAGGTGGTCTCTCTGGGTGGACCACCACCACCACCAACAACAAAATTTCCCTTCCTCTGAATTGAGGACTCCAGCCAGGGCACATGTCTGGCACTCATGGCATTGGCTCATGGTGCCTGAGCTGGTTTTCAGGCTCCATTCCAGGATCCTTCTGCAGGGCAGGCTTGTGTAGGGAGCCCTTGGAAAGCTGCGTGTGGGGGCGCTGCCTCGTGTCTCCCAAACCTCCCCAGTGAGGAAGCGAATAGAGGTGGACATGCATATTCATACAGGCATGCAAAACATCCATGCACTCCTATAACAGGTATACACACGTGCACATGGTCACATATGAGTGTCACGTGCACAGAGTCTAGGCAGAAGAGCCTTCAGACATACAGAGGGCGCTGGAGTGGAGAGGTTAGAGGACAGGCTTTTCCAGCTGTGGGTGACAGCCAGCCCACTGGAATCAGCATGATGGGGAGAGAAAGCGTCATAGGCCTCCTCTGGCTGCCTGCCCTTGGCCTTCCCTGCTTCACTTCTCTCCATAGCTCTTGCCAAATTACCATCTCAGATGCTACAATTTTGCACGTGGATCTTATTCATTCTCTCTCTCTGGTAAAATGCAAGCTCCAAAGGGCAAAGATTTTTATCTCTTATCCACTGACATAGCCCCAAAGCCTAAGAGTGTCTAACACATAATAGGTGTTCCATAAATATTTGTTGAGTGATAGTTTTGTTTTGTTTTTTTTAATGGAATGGAATAGAATGGAAAACATCAGAGTGCATTGCACACAGTAATGGTGAGTGGTAGTCTGCTTTAAAACTTTGTTTCGGTTCTGTATACTTGTGAATGTATACTGGCTGCTGATGTAGAATGTATTTCATGCTAAGGGCTGGTTCTAAAGATTTGAAAATGCTGATAAAGACCATGGGCTCTGAAGCTAGACTGCTTGTATGACCTTGGGAGAAGTTATTTGAATTTTCTGTGTTTTGGTTTTCTCATCAGTTAAATGGGACTAATAAACACAGGTGACATCATACCATTGATATGAAGAATAAATGGGATATCATTTCTAGAGGGCTTTGAACAGGGCCTGGCAATAGTAAGTACCCATAGTATTAACAAACTACAACTAACTACAACTCTGGGTCGTTTTCTTTGAGTCAGTGCTTCAGAGCTTTCCACTCTCAGATCATTCTGGATCACGGGTGGTTTGGGTTTTTGTGTTGTTTTTTTTTTTTTTCCCTAGCCAGGCTCTGACTCTTTCTAGAACCTTCCAGAAGCAGGGCAGGACCCAGGGCAGGGTGGTGATCTTGGCTTATGAGGCTCTCTGGCTGGATTGGTCCTTAAGCTCCTCCCTCTCCACCAGGAAGCATGCCCATTGTCACTACTCAGAGAGCCTCACCCCATCGGGTTTTATTGCACAATTCAGGCTTTGCTTTCCTCTCAGAGTTTCAAGGAGAGAGAGCATGTGAGACCTCACATAAAAAGGCCCAAAGGCAGAAGTGCCTTCCTCCTTAGAAAAGGGTCGTTTTCTCTTAGCTGAGCTGCAGACCCCCATACCAAGACACATTTAGTTTGTTCTACACATAATAGACAAATCAGGGTTTGAGTTAGAATGCCAGTTCTTCTTTCTTTATTTTTTAAAAGTGTTTATTTATTTGGCTGCCACAGGTCTTAGTTGCAGTGCATGGCAAGGCAGATTCTTACCCCCTGGACCATCAGGGAAATCCCCAGAATACCAGTTCTTTTAGTATCTTCCAGTTAGCGTCTTATTGCCCTGTTGGTACTGAGGCCATGGATGGCATGAATGAAGGCGGCAATGCGAACGGGGTGGGGCTGGGGGCTGCAGAGCTAGAATCAGCCGTGTTGGGTCACATGTGCTGTGAAGACAGACCCACCTGTGTGCTCAGGCTCAGCCCCGCAGCAGGCGTGAGGCCGTGAACGAGCCGCTGGCCTTTCTACATCTCAGTCTCTATTAACAGAAATAACAAGAAAAGCTAACACTTCCTGAGGACTTGCTTTGCGCCTGTTCCTGTTCTAAGCATTTTACACGTGTTAACTCATGTATACCACACGCCAGTTTCATAAGACGGGCCCTACTACTGTTTCCATTTTATGTATGAGAAGCATGAGGCTCAGAGGGCTTAAATAAACCTGCCCAAGGTTACCCAGCTTGGGTACCTTGGTAACCCACAAGGTTACCCTAAGTGGCACTTAGGATTTGAATGCATGCAGTCTGACTTGCAAGTCTTTGCCTTTAAACACCAAGCTATACTGCCTCCAGTGATAGCACTTACATCTCAGGGTAGTTATGAAAATGACGTACAATAAAATACTTAAAAAGCTGACGACTTTATTCACACACTGACCTTTAAATGCATATGTGTGTATATATGTGTATTCATATATTATTTTGTCACTAAAGTCCCCAACAGACCCCAGTTCATCTGCTGAGGTCAACCATGAGGGTTGCCGCTTGCCCATGGGACTCCTTGTGGCCTTGGCCTCACAGGTGAGCAGTCTGCCTGCTGGATTTTAGGTCTCCCTGCCTCAGCTGGGAGCTCTTGGGCTCCCAACAACTGGCCAGCCACATGTGGAGGCCCTGGTATTTTCACTTTCATGTTGGCATGCTTCTGTATCACCCCTGCTATCTGCACCCTGGGTGACATGTCCTTCTTCAAAGTTTATGTGTCCCTTCTGTAGACTATGGTGTCCCCTCTGCCACACGTGGACCAAAGTGCACTCTCCCAGCAAAAGCCCACGTTGACTGGCAGCGCCATTCATCTGGTATTCTGATCGTCATTCAGATGATGAAGTAAATATCATTAATATTTTAAATTGGTAGCATTTTTTTTTTTTTTTTGCTTGCATTAAACTTGGCTTAGTGGAGGACAAACAGTCTTATTTTTGCCAGCCCTCAAAAATCCTTCGTTCATTTACTCATCCATTCCACTCAACAAGGATTTATCTGAGTCTTGCTTTGTGCCGGGTCTGTGTTAAGGGTCAAGACTGCAAAAATCGGTGACCTACCCTCAAGGTTCTCGTTGGCCTTTTTGCTTCTAGGGTAGAAACTTTTTTGCTTCTTTTTAGATAAAGGAACAACTTTCCAGTAGGTAACTTGTTAAATCCTGAAATGAGTGACTAAGTAAGGCCTGTCATTTAGAACCCCAGTGACATGCAAGGGCCTCAAATGAGAAAGGATCTTAGATTTGGTCTGAGAGTCTTCCTGCGCCTCCTCAGTCATATGAGGATCCTCGAGCCCTAAAAATAGTAACCTCAGGGTCACACAGTCATGACCCTCAAGCAGAGTCTAGGAGCCAGATCGGGGCTCTTTCCATTGTAGCCGACGGTCTTTTCTTTCTTGGGATTTTAAGCCGAGAACGCTTAAGATGTGAGTCCTGTCGAAATCATAGTAACAGGCGCAGCAGACTGTCTCATTTAACCTCATTTAGTGGGTGGAAGTTATTCTTCCCACTCTGTAGATGAATATGTGGAGGCTGGGAGAGGTGAAGACATTTACCCAGCCTCAAACAGCTTGTAGTGGAGACAGCATGGAACTTGGATCAGTCTTACAAAGCTGACACTTTCTAGCTTCCAATATGTAAGGCTTTCCTGAGCCTGGTGTAGATTTCCAGATTTCTCTACTTGGGAGGCCCTGGCATTAGATTCTGCCAGGCTACCAAGGGAGACTTTTTATTCTTAATCTTCATGGGAAATATATTTCCTACTAGGTACTCATGTTACCTAGTTTATTTGTAACCTGATGGATTATTTTCTCTCTTCCCGTTAGTGACTAATGAGATTTTTGCTTCAGGAAGAAATTCTTGTGTTCGGTGGCTGTGTCTGAATGTCTTAACTCAAAATTTTCAGCCTTAGATGTGATAAAGTAATTTTTTTCCCCTATTCTCTGTTGTGGAGAGATATTAAAAAAACTGTTAGAGATATAGGAGCTGGTGGCTGGCTACAATTCATTCATAACCGAAGTGATGCGGATGCCATCACTGTTTGCTTGGTTTTCTAATGCATGTTCCACCATCTTAGCGCTGTCTACATTTCATGAACACCAGCCAGCCAGGCAGGTGTGGGTGAGCTTGTTAGCAATGTCTTCCTCTTCTACAAGTAGTAAATGCACCCAAGCCTGAAAACTTTTGCATTCCTCTGATCTGTTTTTCTTCTGATGAAGAGTCTATTCACAAAGCAGTGGGCTCTGTATTTAACTCTGCATCTTTGTGTATGTGTGTGTTGTTGTTTTTAATTAATTTATTTGGCTGAGTTGGTTCTTAATTGTAGCATGCAAGATCTTTTAGTTGCAGCGTGTGGGATCTAGTATCCCTATCAGGGATCGAACCCAGGCCCCCTGCACTAGGAGCTCAGAGCCTTAACCAGTGGACCACCAGGGAAGTCTCTGGATCTTTGTGTTTTGAACTCAGGATCTTCATACCTTTTCCTGGCTTTGAAAGAATGGTGCAAACACTTTCCGCCTCTGAAGAATGGGCTGGATGTTGCCTAGCTTGCAGGGTTGTATGGCTTCCCTTGGACAAGTTACTGACTCTCTCTAAGCCCCAATCCCTTGTCTGCCAAGTGGAGGTGATAATGATAAGACTATATGATACTCTTGTCGTGAAGCCACAGTCAGATAATGTGTGTAGAGTCCATACGCACACAACAGGGCACATAAGTGTTTAATAAATCTTAGATGGTGTTATTGTTACTGTCTTAAGTCCAGGAATTTTCAGTCGGCTGACCCAGGCCACAGCTCACACTTATATTTCTTCATGGAATGAAGTTCCCCAAGCCTCTTCATCTGCCTCTTTCTCTCCTTTCTTACCTCGCTCCAGGTCCAGTGATGCTTTGTTCCTTCAGAGGGAGCAAATCTGTGGTCCCTAATCCTTCCCCAATCAAGCCCCTTAAGTCCAGGAATTTTCAGTCGGCTGACCCAGGCCACAGCTCACACTTATATTTCTTCATGGAACGAAGTTCCCCAAGCCTCTTCATCTGCCTCTTTCTCTCCTTTCTTACCTCGCTCCAGGTCCAATGATGTTTTGCTCCTTCAGAGGGAGCAAATCTGTGGTCCCTAATCCTTCCCCAATCAAGCCCTGTCTCCACTGCAAAACCATCATCTGTCTTCTCCTTACTTCCTGTTCTCTAGCCTCTTGGCTTCAGCCAGTGCTCATTCTTGTCAGTGTCTTTTCCAGTGCTTTTTCTGGCATTTGAGATGCCCTCCCTCCTTTTCTTCCCCAGTTGTGAGTCTTTCCTTTAAGGCCTGGCTTTTTCTGTGGAAACTTGTATTAGTTAAGGTATGGGTTTGCTGCATTCAACAAAACCCCCAAAAAGCAAGATAGAGGTTTCTTTATCTCTCATATAAAGGAATTCTAGAGGCAGACAGTCCAGGGAGAGAATGGCGAGCCTATAATTGTCAGGAATCTACGTTTCTTTTTGCTTTTCTGTCTCAAGGTTCCTCATGGTACAAAAAGCTACTGGAAATCCAGCCATCACATTCTTGTTTCAGACATGAATTAGAAGAAAGGGGAAAAGGACATAAGACTGAGTAGCAGCTGTTGGTCTGCCTTTTAAGGCACTTTCCTAGAAGCTTCTCTTGACGGTTTTTGTTTAGAGTTCACTAGCCATCTCTAGCTACAAGGGAGGCTGGGAAATGTAGTATTTTATCTGGGCATATGGCCACCTCAAATAAAATAGGGTCTCTGTTGCAAGGAAAAATGGGAGAATTGATATTGAGTAGGCAACTAGCAGCTTCTGGCACAAGCCTTTTCCAAGTACTCCAACCCATCTTGTGGTTCCTCGAGTGAGCCCCATACTTACACAGTCGTTTTATTATTGTACCATCTATTGATTCATTGACCCAGTGAACAAATAACAACGGAACCACTGCTCTGTGCAAGGCACGATGCCTTTATATGTTTACTCTAAAGTGTTGCTCTCAAACTAAGAGGTTAGCTGGCTCCTCAAAAGCAGGGATCATGGCTTATCCTTTTTCTCCCTCACAACAGTATCTATCTTTCACAAGGTTGGGTGCACAGCAGGTACTTGATAAGTTGTTTAGTCACTAAGTCATGTCCGACTCTTTTGTCATCCCATGAACTGTAGCCTGCCAGGCTCCTCTGTCCATGGGATTTCCCAGGCAAGAATACTGGAGTGGGTTACCATTTCCTTCTCTAGGGGATCTTCCCTTGATAAGTAGCTGGTTGATTTTCTAAGAGTCACAAAGGAGAAGCTCAGTGGAGACTTAAATTCCAGTGTGGTACTGTGCCCGACGATTCTGGTTATGTAAGATTTGTTTTGGGTTCAGTCTGGTTTTGAGGAACCATAGCAAGAGTGGGACCTGGGTCACCTCTAACCATCAGGGCTGGGTGTTGTGGCCACACAGACTTGACCAGGTGTTGGGGTGGATTTGGCTATTTAGGAAACGATTCTGTTTGGATTCTAAACTAGAATTATAGGCAGAAATGTCTGTGCCTGACCGACTTTCTTTACCACTGCTCTGTCTGTGTAGCTGTTTTTTCCATTGCGTGAATTGCTCGTTATTTCTGCACTGCGGAGCTGCAGAGTAAATCTGCAGTCTTTCTGCAGTGAGCAGAGCTTTGGTTCGTGTTCCTGTCTTCCCATTTGATCCCTGCTCTTGTCTGCCTGAGATAAGACTGTCTGAAGGGAGGTTGCCTAGAGCTTATGTCACGTCTTGCGGCTGCTGCAAAAATGATTGTTTTAAAAATTTTATTGGCACTTAGGAAGAAAGAAACTAGAAGATATTTTGCTTCTACTACCTGCACGGCACTGTGTTAGATGCTTAACCTACGTGATCACATTTAATATTCAGAACAGTCTACTGTTCTTTTCTTACTATAAAAGAGGTAATACTGTTCTCTGTTTTGCAGTTGAGGAAACAGACCTGTTAACCAACGAGCCCAAGTTTGCTTAGGGCTAAGTGGTGGGACTGTTTATTCTCCCATCCGAATAATTAACTAATTGATTACTTTTATTGAGAGAGAATTCACATGCCATAAAATTCACCTGTTTAAAATGGACAGTCAAGTTTTGTACTGTATTCGCCAAGTTGTGTAATCGTCACTCTGTAATTCTAGACCATTCCCACCAGTCAAGTGGGACTGTTTTGAGTCCAGGCTTCTCCTACAACTGTGCCATTTCATCTTCTAATTTGCCACATGCAGTGATTTAAAATAACTAGACCGGATTTGGGGCAACATCAGGGCTAGTTTGGGTGAGATATGTACGTAAAAAGAGCATCGCCTGTTAAGTCGCTTTCTTTCCATTACTGTAGCAGTCCTGGTGTCCCTTTGAATTGCTGCAGAGTGGGGCTGGCTTTAATTTCTCTGGGCCCCATCCCTGCTTGTGTTGCCTGAACTTGGAGCAGGGGGCAGCAAATCCCTCATTCCTGCCCTGGGAATGTGATTGACATGGTGAGAGGCACCCTTATACTGACCTGTATCTTATTTGTCGCTGTAGCCCCAGAATGTCATAGTTCTTGACATATAGGAGGTGCTTATAAATGTTCATGAATATGCAGAGGTTTATTCCATTACCTCTAATCTAAATCACTGCCATAACTTATTGTTCTGCCCTTAGCCTTTCTCCTCCAGCCCCAGTTATCTTCTGCGTTAAAGACAAAGTGATTATTCTAGCCCCTAAATCGAATGAGATTAGACAGACTGAAGTGATCATACTAGCTGTCTGGCCCTTTAAAAGACTTTCCCCCAAGTCCTACCTAGCAACTGCTACTTCCCTGCTATTGGCCAACACTGAGTAGTATGGCCTGAGCTGCCAGGAGGGCTTAGAGAATCACGAATTTTCAGTCTTCAGCGTCTATAGTAAAGAATGTTAAGGGAAAAGGGGAACTGTGAATGGCTTTTGGAAAACCAGTGCAGTGTTGGCCCCACAATCCTTGCCTGAACTTGCACATTCATTTGAACAGTTATAAAATGGATTAAAATGGTTTGCCTCTCTGTTCCCCTGCTGGATTTCAAGTCCGTAAATTGTGTACATTAGATCATCATTTTAGAAAATTCTAGTATTCCTGCCTCTAACACAATGCTGGCATATTGTATTTAATGAACAATGAGAGAAAGACTGTGGGCTTCCTTGGTAGCTCAGTGATAAAGAATCTATCTGCCAATGCAGGAGACAGGAGTTCAATCTGTGAGTTGGGAAGATCCCCTGGGGAAGGAAATGGCAACCCATCCAGTATTCTTGCCTGGGAAATCCCACGGACAGAGGAGTTTGGTGGGCTACAGTCCATAGGGTCGTAAAAGAGTTAGACATGACTTAGCGACTAAACAACAAGAGAAAGATTGTTTATTTTTCAAGTAAGAATTTCATGGACAGACTATTGGGGTCTTTAGCATTTAACACCTTTTTCATTTTCTCTGCCTCTTCTTCTTCTTTACTTCCCCTTCTCCTCTTCTTTTTTTTTTTTTTGGACCAGTAGGACCAATCGGTGACATATTCTAGAGCTTATGATTCTCAAGGGCTGTGTTGTGCTTTTCTTCCTGAAGCCATTTTCAAACATCATCATTTCAAACATCAGCCATTTCAAACACGCCCCAGGGAGATTTTGAAATGTGCCCTCCGGCTTGCTACCATATCCATCCTACCTATTGAGAATTTGCCATTTTTCATCCCTCTTTCTGATAGAGTGTGTTGTTTCTTGAAGGTGGTCAGTGCAATACTTCAGATCTGCCCAACTAGGCCTTCCCCAGCTAATGAAGATCTGTGCTTGTCATTAAGACCATAAACTAAATATTTAGATTCTCTTTTGCTGTCTAGGAACACGGTAGGTAGGATTATATTCATGATTCCCTTCAAAATGAGTAGGACTGTTTGCCTAGTTCTAACCAGTGAGTTTGAATGGAAATGATGTGTGCAACCTCCAAAGCAGAGCGTTTAGTGTTGGAGTGAGACCCTTCAGAGCACTCTTTTTCATTGGCTACTGCAATATATGCTGTTCCAAACAGTAGCAATTCTGTTATCCTGGGTCTTAGAGAGAGGGCAATACAGAACAGAGCTCCTATTCAACCCTCAGTGGACATATCCTAGAGTGAGAAATAAACCATTGTTATCTTAAGCCACTGAAATGTTTGGTGCTATTTGTTACTGCAGCATTACCTCATTTATCTTGACTGATACAAACACCTGACTTATATTCATACAGAAGAATGTCTCCCTGAGCCTCAAAAATCAAAGTAATGTCCTGGAAATCTCCAAGTTCCCTTCTCACTAAGGCCAAGTGGTAACCATAGCTGTTTGTTTATGTATTTGAGAGGGTGGGTCTCAAAAGTGTGAAAAACAATGTCAGAAATGGCTGAACAGTTTCACCATTGTTTCATTCAGTGATTTGCTGGAAGGATTTATAAGACTCAGGCTTCCCTGATAGCTCAGTTAGTAAAGGATCCACCTGCAATGCAGGAGACCCCAGTTCAATTCCTGGGTCAGGAAGATCCGGTGGAGAAGGGATAGGCTACCCACTCCAGTATTCTTGGGCTTCCCTTGTGGCTCAGCTGGTAAAGAATCTGCCTACAATGCAGGAGCCCTGGGTTCAATCTCTGGGTTGGGAAGATCCTCTGGAGAAGGGATAGGCTACCCACTCCAGTATTCTGGCCTGGAGAATGAGGGTCACAAAGAGTCGGACACGACTGAGCGACTGAACTGAACTGAACTGAAGAGTTGGACATGACTGAGTGACTTTCATTTTCACTTTATAAGACTCAGTAGCAGACTGTACTCATGACTAAGATTTTTTTTACAGAGGATTCAGAGAAAAAGCAAGAAAAAAAATGTGTGTATCAACAGACTCCAGAGAGGTCCAGCACAGGCCTTTGATGCCCTTCCTTGTCTGAGGCCGTGTTGGAATGTCCTAACAGCAAACTATTAATATGAAGACGTGTGGAATATCTTCCCTCAAAGCACTCTGTTTGAATCTCAGGTTTGAATTTTTTTTTTTACCATAAAGAATAGATTACCTCTATGCAAATTATTTTATTTGATTGACAGAATAAAACATAGTTTATGGTAATAATATTTTATCCTAGTATTTACTCAAATAAACAACCCAACTTTACACCTAGAGGAGTTAGAAAAAGAAGAACAAACGAAACCTGAAGTTAATGGAAGTAAAGAAATAATTAAGATCAGAACAGAAATAAATGAAATATAGAATTACATTAATTCTATAATAAATATAGAATTAATTCTATATGGAATTAAATTATAGAAGTAGAAAAGATCAATGAAACTAAGACCAAATTCTTTGAATAGATAAACAAAACTGAAAAAGCTTTAGCCAGACTCATCAAAGGAAAAAGAGGACCCAAATAAGTAAAATCAGAAATGAAGACAGAGAAGTTACAGCAAATACCAGAGAAAATACGAAGGATCACAAGAGATTATTGTGAATAATTATGCACTGACAAAATGGAAAACTTAGAAGAAATAGATGAATTCCTAGAAACATACACTATCCATGATTGAATCAGGAAGAAATACAAAATATGAACAGACTACTACCTGTAAAGAAATTAAATCAGTGATTAAAAACAACAACAAAAAGCTCTCAATAAACAAAAGTCCAGAACCAGGAAGCTTCATAGGTGAATTCTACCAAACATTTAAGGAATTGACATATACCCTTCTCAAAGTGAGGGCTTCCCTGGTAGCTCAGCTGATAAAGAATCCGCCTGCAATGTGGGAGACCTGGGTTTGATCCCTGGGTTGGGAAGATCCCCTGGAGAAGGGATAGGCTACCCACTCCAGTGTTCTGGCCTGGAGAATTCCATGGACTATATAGTCCATGGGGTCGCAAAGAGCTGGACACAACTGAGTGACTTTCACTTCACTTCTCAGAGTATTCGAAAAATTTAAGAAGCAACACTTCTGAACTCATTCGATGAGGTCAGCATCACCCTGATACTAAAACCAGATGAAGATACCATAAGAAAAAGAAAATTATAGGCCAGTATTATTGATGAACATAGATGCAAAAATCCTCAACAAAATATTAGCAAACCAAATTCAACAGTACATTAGAAGGATGGTACACCATGATCAAGTTGCATTTATCCCAAAGTAGCCAGAATGATTTAATACCTGCAAATCAGTCAATATGATGAACCATATTAACAAATTAAAAAATAAAAATTATATGATCATCTCAATAGATGCAGAAAAAGCTTTTGATAAAATTCAACATCCATTTATGGTAAAAGATGTCAATGTAGTTAGTATAGAGTGAACATACCTCAACATAATAGAGACCATTTATGACAAACCTATAGCCAGCATTGTACTCAAAGCTGAAAAGATTTCCTCTGAGATCAGGAACAAGACAAAGATGCCCATTCTTACCACTTTTATTCAACATAGTATTAGAAGTCATAACCATAGCAATTAGACAAGAAAAAGAAGTGAATCCAGATTGGAAAAGAAGTGAAACTGTCACTTTTTACAGATGACACGATACTATAGAGAGAGAGAATCCTAAAGATACCACCAAAAAACTATTAGAATAAAAGTTTTGAGGCTTTTTATGAAGAACTGGTCACATGGGCATATTTGTGCCAATCATGGCAACCAAATAGAGGGACCCTCGAAATGTAGCTAGATTGCATTACCAATCTTGATATTTGTGCACTGCTGACAAGTATGGTCCCTTGCTCCAGATGCAAAATCATGAAAAGGACACTAGAAGTTTAAAACCATGTGGATTATGCATGTGTGATCAGTCATGTCCACCACAGTGTCATTGTTCTAGTAGAATATTAACTTATTTGTGACAATGGAATGCACAGGGATTTTGCACATTTGGAATTAGCAGGACACTCAGCAAAGTTCCAGAAGTACAATGCAATTTTCTGGCATCTTTGTCTATTGATTAGATTTGGGGGGCCTTCCTCACAACCTACTCAACCACTTATACTATTATTTCAAATCATAAAGAATAGACTTTTTGAAACTATCAGTCTGTAATTTGGGAATACCTGAGTATAATGATATTGTTTTGCCATTCTGAGTGTTTAGTAGAAGTATATATTACACACATACTTTAATCAATACAGCCCCATGAGGCTAAGTATTATTATTCTTATTCTATAATAATAATGTCTAGAAACATTGAGTCACTCAATGAGTGACTTACCCAATGAGTCACTCAGCTAATAAGGAACAGGGTTACGATTAGAGCCCAGCTCTTTCTGGAGTCAAAGTTAGTCTACTCCATCTCGCCACTAAATCTTCATCTTTCCAGGCTACAGCTACTCATTTCTAAAATAAGGTGATTGGACTAGATGATGTTCCAGGCCTAATTTCATGAACACTAGTAAATTAGATGGGCTGGGACTCTGTACCAATGGTTTTAAGAGCTTGGCTTTGAATCAGAAGAACTTATTTTGGATCCAGGCTGTAGGCTGTTTATTATTTTGTGCCCTTAACCAAATTACTTCATTTTTCTATGAACCTATTTTCTTTTCTGTACAACAGAGATAATCATATCTCACCTGATGTTATAAAGATTAAATGAAATAATATACAGAAAATATGTAGCATAGGGTCTGGCATACAAGAAGCTCTGCATAAATGTACAGTCACTGGTATGGTGCTCAGGAGCATGCGGTCTAGGACCACATTGCTTGGGCTTGAATCCCAAGTTTGCCACTTAACTGCTGTGTGACTTTGAGCTAACTGAAATTTTTGGGGCCTTAGTTTCCTTATCTTGAAGAATGATAATAATATGATGAATACCTAATGAAATTGGTATGAAGATGAAATAACCTGATATATAAAGCACTTAGCACCTGACATGTAGTAAACAGTATATGTTGGCGAATTTTATTATTATCATCACAGACATTACTGGTTTGGCCACGCGCATGAAATATGTGCATGAAATAGATGGTAAGAGGATCGTGCTCATCTTGTTGCCTGGTCATATCCTTAATTGAAACCCGAGGCTCCTGGAAATCCTGCAGTTTGAATAATCGAAGAGCTGAAGCAGTGGAGCGTCCAATTACGGATGCTTCACAGCTGCAGGCCGGGGAGGAAGGTGAGGGCTCAGCACTGTCGAGCTGAGGTTGTGGTCCTATTAGAAGAAAGCTCTGCTTTGTATGCAGCTGCCTTGCCTTCAGTTTGGCTGCATAATTGTGCCTTTTTGTTTTATTTTAAAGCATCTCGAGGAATTCAGAGCCCTTTCCCGCTGACAGTCAGCCGAGAAGGCCACAGAGTGTCACGTCTCTAACGAGCCTCTCGGCCACTCTGATGGCCCCGTGGAGGCAGCCAGGCGGGGAGCGCGCACACAGGCCCGTGCCCGCAGCCACAGGCTCCCTTTGAGCCCAGGCCACCATGCTGGACTTCATTATGGGGCTCCCCATGCCCCCCCAGGACCCCCCACGCCTGTCCTCATTGTCTCAGAAGGGCATGGTGTTCTTCCTGAATGCCGGGCTTGTTGGTAACCTTTGTGGGCTGGCAGTGAGAAAACAGAAATTAATTATTCATATCAGCGGGCCTGAAGGAGCTGTTGTTTGCAGAGTTGACGCTTCTTCTGGCTTCCAGACCCAGAATTCCCCAGGGGCCTTTGGACAAGCGGTAGACAGTGTGGTCCTTGGAGACAGCTGTTCTGAAAGCAGGAATGGCAAGTGGCTGGCCTGGCCCCGGGCTACATGCAGTCTGTTGATATGCTTTGTTTGGGCTGAAGGGGGTTAAAATTTTTTTTAATTGGGAGATTTCACATAAAATTTGGATTTTCTGAGTTTTCTTGAAAGATAGGAAGGTCGACAATATGTGTGAGTGGCACTGAGTAGCTGACCCCTTGAGACTGGACATGATTTCACTGATTGCCTCAGCTTCATCCACCTTTATCCACCCACATTGTGAGATGTGTGTGTATAGTGTGAACAGAGCTGCCTGGCCTTGCATCCTGCCTCTGCCACTTACTACCTGTGTGACTTTAGGCAAATTATTTAACCTCTACGGGCCTCAGTTTCCACATCTGCTAAATGGGGGTTATAATTGTTTACCTCGCAAATCTGTGAGAACTAAGTGAGTTAGAATAAGTGCTTAGAATAGAGTGTGCTTGTTACATAATAAGAACGACCTAGGTGTTCATATACGCTAGTATGACACTACATACCTGCCGAGCATTTTAGACATTTGAGATGATAATCAGAGTTTTCCATAGAAGAAAAAATTGTATTTATTACCTAGTGTGCCTCTTAACTCACTAATAAGTGTTTCCTCCCTCTTCCAGTCCCCAGTCTCAGCACCTTGGAATTAACATGCCCACTCTAACAAAATGCGTGCCTAGTCACTCAGTCATATCTGACTCTGTGACCCCATGGGCTGTAGCTCGCCAGGCTCCTCTGTCCATTCTTTTCCAGGCAATAATACTGGAGTGGGTTGCCATGTCCTCCTCCAGAGGATCTTCCCCTGGGATCAAACCCACGTCTCCTGCATCTCCTGCATTGGTGGGCGGACTCTCTACCACTGTGCCACCTGGGAAGCCCCTCTGTGACGAAGTATCAGCGGCTTAACAGGCTAAGTGTAGTGTCTGCACGTGTTCCTGGTGGGCTGGCTTGCTTCATGGTATTGCTGAGAATCCAGGCTTCCGTACCCCCGTGGATCTACCCTCCTCTGGATCCCTGTCATTCTCAGTCATCAGAGGGCACTTGGCGGCAAGAGAGTGAAGGCACACTTGCTTCTTAACTCTCTCAGCCCGGAACAGATGCCCATTTCTTCTGTTTATGTTCCACTGGCAAAGATGAAGCACGGGCCCTCTTAGATGCAGGGGTCCTGGCACGTGTAGCCCCTGGTTGAGTAGTTGGTCCCCAGCAACAGCGTTACTCTGGGGAGGGGACTGCGGCAGGAATCTCTGGTGGAGCCTCACTTGTCTTTGCCACCAGGATCTTATTAAATAAGCCTCCAAATCAACATCTCCTTGGGCCTGTTTTCTTCCATTTCACCTATGAAATGTCTGCAAGGGTGAGTGCATTGTTTTTGGGGTTTTTTGATGGGGGGAAGAAGGAGAGAAACAACTTTTTTTTTCATTTTATGCTTCAAATTCACACAGACTATGAAAGCACTGATTTAGGATATCAGAATTAGATTTGAGCAGTTGTATTTCACCCGTGTTACTTATTTGGAAAGAAATGGAACTTAGGCATTGTGCTTACATATACATTGAAATAGCTGCCAAAGTAATGGGGAAAAAGACATTTACAATCAGAATTTTTATTTGCAAATCTTGAGTCTCTCTTTGCTTCAAGTTAATTGTACACATTTAGCATTTAGCCTTGTTAAGGTAGGTAACTTAAAACTTAAGGCAGGACTTGCCTGGTGGCACAGTAGCAGGGAATCCATCTGCCAATGCAGTGGATACAGGTTTGATCCCTAGTCAGCGGAGATTCCACATGCTGAGGAGCAGCTAAGCCCGTGCACCACAACTGCTGAACCTGCATGCTGTAACCACTGAAGCCCACATACCTAGAGCCTGTGTTCTGCTACAAGAGGAGCTCAAGCACTGCAGCAAAGAGTAGCCCCCGACTGACACAACTGGAGAAAGCCTGCGCCGAGCAACGAAGGCCTAGCACGGCCGAAAAAAACAACTGAAAGGGAAAGAGAAAGAGCAATAAAATAAACAGTAAAATATATTAGTATCATAAATTCTAAATATTGATGAAAGCCAAAATAAATGTTTAGGTTGGAGCAGTTCTCTAATACCTAATGGATTAGGACCAAAAAAAAAAAAGAGAGGAAAAAAAAAGAAGCCCCCATAGAGCATTTCACACTTCCTCAAAATAGAATCTTACATTGATGCCTTTTTTTTTAACCAGTTTCTTTAGAGCCACACAGCCTGTCATCTTTAAAGACACGCAGTCACTGTGGGGTTAATACAGTGTCTCTGCCAGCATAGAAGAACTTCTTCTGAGTTAGGAATGATCTTCAACCTCTGAAGCCTTAATTCAGACTAAATAATATCTGCTTAGGCACCTGCAGCAGGGTCATCTTCCTGCTGTTAAGTCCCACCTTGATGGACAGCTGTCTCTAATGCTGAATCACAGCCTCTGGGTGAGTTGATTGCAGGCACCACGTGGAAAGAAAACTCAGAATCTGCAGTTTTTCCTCTGACCACTTCCTGTCTGATCCAACTCCCACCCTGAGCACATTACAAAATCCAGAGGTTTTAGAAACTGAAAAGTGGAAATAGCCAGCTTTCTCCCTTGGTACCTGGGCTGTAGTTTGGGACCCTGTCTTAAAGAAAGATCCATTAGAAAAAACTGTGGATCTGTCTCATGGTCAGAGGGGCTGATGCTCCGTGACTCCATTCCAGAATAGGCTGGGGAATTTCACAGTCCTTTCGCTGTTTGGTGAAAATAATCTCCGGAGTCCAAACTCTGGTCCCAGATATGGCTCCTACCCCAGGACTTGCTTTCACACCTCAATTTAAGACTTGTTTCATTCTGCCTCTTATTATGGTAACTTCAGTGACACCCCTACCTCACAAGGCTTGCTGAAGGTAGGAGCTGTCTTCTAGGGGTAAACAGGGCGGGCTCTGGAGTCAGATTTACTAGCTGTGAGGATCTTTAAAAGTTATTTCACCTCTGTGCCTAGTGAGCGCTCAATAAATAACTCATATTAGTATTTGTCCTCTGTTTTCCTAGCATTGGCCACTGCCTTATGCGTCCTACCTGCTTGCCACGTGTTTGCTGATTAACTTGAAAGAATAATTAAGGAAATTACTAAACTATCATTCTTCTACTTCTGGAATCATCTAGATAAAGTACTGACTGCAACTCAGAATTCTCTTCAGGAAAACTTTAAAAAGACAGATTGCTGTTGCCACATCCCATTGAAGTGGAATCCTAGTGGACGAAACCTGGAATCTGAATTTTAACAGGTCCAAGGGGATTCTCAGTAGCCAGCCCGGCTCCCCAGAGTCCGGGAGGCTTTGCTGGGTGCTTAATATGAGGTGGTGGTCAATGCCTGGTGTTTTTTGTTGTTGTTTTTTGATGTGCATTTTTATAGTTTTATTGAAAAGAAAATTTATTACAATTACCCCCAGATATGAAAAGGCTATCTAAATTATATATATATATTTTTTCAAAAAAGTTTATTGTGGTAAACTACACATAACAAAATTTATCATTTTTAACCATTTTAAGTGTACCATTCAGTAGTATTAAGTACACTCATAACATTTTGCAGCCATGACCACCATGTATCTGTAATTCTTTTCATCTTATAAAACTGAAGCTCTGTACCCATAAAACACTAACTCTCCACCCCCTACTTTCCACTGGCTCTGGCAACCACCATTCAACTTTCTGTCTCTAGAAATTTGTCTGCTCTGTGAGTACCTCCTAGAAGTGGAATCATATAGTATTTGTCTTTTTGTGACTGGCTTATTTCACTTAGCGCAGTGTCCTCAAGGTTCATCCACGCTGTAGCAGATGGCAGAATTTCCTTCCTTTTTATGGCTGAATTATATTCCAGTACACACCACAGTTTGTTTATCCATTCACCTATCAGTGGACACTTGGGTTGCTTCCATGTTTTAGCTACTGTGAATAATGCTGCTGTGAAATTGGCATACAGGTCTTTTTGAGACCCTGCTTTCAATTCTTTTGTGTGTATACTCGGACTTGAATTTGCTGGTTCATGTCTGGTGAGGCTGTTTCTATCCATACAGCCCAAAGGTTGACATTAAATAGGAAGCCAAAAAAAAAAAAAAAAAGATCTCCAGTTTACTTAAGAATTTTAGATGCTTCTAAGCAAAAGGTGGAGGGAAAAAAAGCCCTTTTAAGTTTGTGTGAGTAGATAAAGAATTGCCAGACAGTTGATAAAATAATCCATTTGTTTTTGGAGCCAGCAGGCAGTCAGAGGGAGGAAGCAGCCTAAGGTGACCTTTGGCCTGAAGGCAAACACAGCAGCAGAAAGCTGAGTGAGACCTGGGCAGTGGTACAGAGAAATCCATTGAGATCTGGCCAGGTGTGCTTTGGATCTTGTAGGTAACCCTCTTGCTGCCCTGAGATAATGATCATGGGGTTTGAAGGTATCAGGTTTCAGGTGTGACTGCGAACTCATTCATTCTTCCTGCTGAGCTCCAGAAAGAAGAGTACTGAGGGAGGGTCACATCTTTCCAGCCAGGTGACACGCGACAGTCCCAACACAGGCAGGCTGAATTTCTGCCTTTCCGAATTCCATTACTTTCTGTCTCTCTCAAAGAGATCAGCCTTCACTGATTTAGATTTCGGTGGCATGAAATACATGTGTGTGTGTGTGGTCTTTGGAAGCAGGGACCAGTGTGGTATTAACATGACAGTTTTGCTGTGATGTGTAAATTTGCTGAGTTTATCAATAGCAGACCTGGTGGACTTTGATAAATGGTACGCTTTCTGGTATTTTTTTGAAAGTCACTGTGAGAACATGGAGTACTTATAACCTCTACACCCATCAATAAAAAGGTCAATAAAATACCTTCACTCTAATTTTCAGTGTCTATGAGGTATCTAAATCACCAAGTATTAGAGGGTTAAAAGAGAAGAATTTGGACAATAAAACACTACCTACTTCAAAACAGGTTCCCAAGAGTAAAGCATTGCGTGTCTGATTTTTTTGGCTATGAGAGATCAATTCTGGGCTACCATAAACTCCTATCTAGGAGAAAGGGAGACAGGCACCAATAAAGCAACTTTATGGACACCTGAATTGTGCCAAGCAGTGAACCAGGAGGGGTTCAAACCTCTGCTTCAAGGGCCTTCAATCTCCCTGTGGAACTAGGCTGGTAAGCTGGTTTTCACCACCTAAATGTATAGACAGTAGAGATCCATGCTATGGGCTTGCCATCTTCAGCTGCCTCATAAGACCCAAGGTAGGTCTCTCCAAACTGTTGGCAGCCAGTGCTGTTCAAATACTAACCACATCTTCGCTGGTTGACCAGTAGTTATGAAACTGGTAGCACCTGCTCCGCAATGCTGAGGGCACATCCCCTGGTATATTGCTTCTTTCTTCAGCTCCGGTGCCCATGAGCCTACCAGCAGGAAGTCCTCCCAGATCCTCGAAGCTCTCCTTTACAGAGTCAAAGAGGGAGCCGTCCTTGGTGCTGGTACACCCAAGTGGGCAGAGGACGTGGGTTTCCTTAACCAGAAGGACTTCTCACTTCACAGGCCAGCAGATGCCCCTGGGACACAGAGGTGGCGTGGGAATGCACTGACCAAGACCCCGCACAGGCTGCTGCTATTCTTGGGGAGGAGAATGTCCATCCCTCCACGCTGAGCTCAGCTGGGGAGCTCCTGATGCCTTCGTCCTTCAGGTCCCAGGCAGAGCTGCTTCCCATGTGTCAGTCTGCCTGGGGAGGCCAGACGGGACAAGTTCTAGCCTCCACCACTACTTCCTTTCCATCCCTGGGGACCCTTAGAGGGTCAGGCAACTTCTCTTTTCAAACCCAGGCAGGCCTCTGATAATCTCTTTCCTAGACTGTAGCAGGGAGGCCCGTCTCTGAAGTCGGTGGCTCCAAAGTCGTTGATCTTCCAAGAGAGGCTGCCCAAGGAATGATAAGGTTATAAGGTCTGTGATTCCAAGAGTATTTTTTCCCCAGCACCTCTCTTACTAGAGAAAAGGCAACAGGACAGATCTCATCCTTAGTGGGGTATCCCAATTTCTGCTACTCCAAACAACGCCACAGTGGAAAACCATGTATGGTATACAGCCCGTGGGTACACCTGCGTGAATATTTCTCTAGAAAATAGACAGGGAATTGCAAAGTTGAAAAATATGTGCATTTAAAATATTCATAGTTAGGACTTCCCTGCTGATCTAGTGGTTAAGAATCCACCTTCCAATGCACGGGAGGCAGGTTCAATCCGCAGTAGGGACACTAAGATCCCTCGTGTGTGTGCTCATGCCACAGAGCAACTAAGCCTATGCACCACAACTAGAGAGAAGCCAGAGGGCTGCAACTAAGACCCGAAGCAGTCAAATAAATAAATAAACAATTTTTAAAAGAAATAGCTTAAGAAGATGATGCAAATCACCTAAGCTTTTGCATATGATAAGTTTGCAGGAAGAAAGCCTGGCTTGCTGCATGACTCTACCCCTTCCCCCATTATCCTCTATGCATAACTTAAGGTATAAAAACTACTTTGGAAAATAAAGTGCGGGCCTTGTTCACCGAAAAAAAAAATAAATAAATAGCTTAAAATATTAAAAAATAAGTAAAAACGTTCAGTTCAGTTCAGTCACTCAGTCGTGTCTGACTCTTCGCGACCCTGTGAATCGCAGCACGCCAGGCCTCCCTGTCCATCACCAACTCCCAGAGTTTGCTCAAACTCATGTCCATCGAGTTGGTGATGCCATCGAGCCATCTCATCCTCTGTCGTCCCCTTCTCCTCCTGCCCCCAATCCCTCCCAGCATCAGGGTCTTTTCCAATGAGTCAACTCTTCGAATGAGGTGGCCAAAGTATTGGAGTTTCAGCTTTAGCATCAGTCCTTCAGTGAACACCCAGGACCCAGGACTGATCTCCTTTAGAATGGACTGGTTGGATCTCCTTGCAGTCCAAGGGACTCTCAAGAGTTCTCTCCAACACCACAGTTCAAAAACATCAATTCTTCGGCGCTTAGCTTTTTTCACAGTCCAACTCTCACATCCATACATGACCACTGGAAAAACCATAGCCTTTACTAGACGGACCTTTGTTGGCAATGTAATGTTTCTGCTTTTTAATATGCTGTCTATTCTTATTTCCTCTTCTTTGTTACATTCAAAAAAGAAAAAAAAATGAGTCTTGCTCAGTGATGTATTTCTTACAAACTCAAAATGGGTCTGAGGGAGTCCCAAGGGACACTGGGGTCTCTCAGCTCAGCTGTACTGTCCTCTGGCAGCTGTCTTCTGGGAGACCTGAGTGGGCAGGACCTAGGTGTATAATTTGAATTTCAGGCCACCCACATCTGGATTTCAGATCTTCCCTTTTGCTAGGACGTGTTAATAAGCCATCCTTGAAGTGCCTCCAGGAAAAGTTTCTGGTGCTGGGGACTCTTAACACTTTCCCCAAGTGCCCTGGGGGAGTCCTGGAGACCCTGAATGTGGCTTCAGCTGGGAAGAGCTGGAGGCGAGGTAGAGAAGAAATGGGGCCGGCCTGGCGCCTTGGGCAGGTGGACCTGTGCCTTCTCCCTCACTTCCGCTCTGCTCCAGGGATTTCCCCAATGGACCCAGCACCAAGTCCAGAAAATGAAAACTCTTTAACCTATGTATTTATTTTAAAGACAGAATAAAGGCTGGAGCTGGTTTCACCTCCCCCTGTCACTTCTGCCGCTTCCTGCTGTTTGGCCTAGGCGTGTCAAGACCCACAACAAATACTACACCCTCGGTTTTGGGGAGAGCCTAGGCCTTCCTTCACCACCACCCCCCAAATGCTGAGGCCCCCAGAGCATTGTGGCATCTGGCTTCCTGCGAGAATTCATTTGCATCGCAATTAACTGCGTAGACCTCGGAAACCCAGGCCGCCTCGCCTACCCGGCTCCTCCTTGAGCTGCAGGCCACCAAGGGGTTTCTGATTTGATGTCAATTAGTCATGCGTGCAAGCGGGGGCAGCGCTGGTTGCCGGTTAGGTTTAGCTGCCAGTGCTCAATTTCACATTTAAATGCCGCAGCCCCCGTCACGTGACCCGGAGCCTGCGGCCCCGCCCCCTGGAGGCTGGCGGAGAGCCCTGCTAGGGTCAGAAGCCCCATGCGAGGGGCGCTTCCCCAGGATCCTCTCCATTAGTTCATGTGACCTAATGGAGAAGCTGGTGGCAAGGGGAGCGGAATTTACCATTGCTGCAGGCGTCTGGGGACGCCTCCTTTAAATGAGAGAGCCATTAATCTTCAAGCCAACTGTTTTCCAACCACCGTGATTCTAAACCCTAAACCTAGGCAGGCTTTCATCAAGGGTCTGCGGGTTAGAAATAGATGATAATGAATCATCTTCCCTTTCTAACAGGATCATCAGATTTCATGGAACATTTACCAAGAGCTAATACGTGAAAGCATGAGAAAGCGTTATTAAGCGCCAGTGGGCACACTGTGTGGGAGGGAGGATCCTTCAGAAGAGTGTGGGGAAGTTGGACCTTCTTGTCCACAGGGGAAATACCCTTAAATGCCCTTAAATATGAACGTGTGTGTGTGTGTGTGCATGTGTGTTTTCCTAGCTCATTTATGTTTGGGTACTGTTCGCTGAAGAGTATATGAAAAGACAGGAGGGATAACCTTTCCATTTGCAGTTTAGAATGAGCCATCACACTTGAAGTTCAAGCTGAGCAATAGACATTTTCTGTTTGATGTGAGCTATGGGGTTCTAGCATAGGTGAATCTGTTATTATAAGAGGTCCTTCTGGATCACATGTCCATTTTGTAATACTCAGACATACCTTAAAATTTATAATTTGTGTACAAGTTTGTGTAGTGTGTGTGCGTTAAGGGGGAGGTGGATATGAGAATTTCAGATTTTAGGAAATTTTTTTTCTTGGTCCAGGATTTTTTTTTTTTTGGCAGCACCATGTGGCACGTGAGATCTTAGCTTCCAAACCAGGGATTGAACCTGTGCCCCTTGCAGTAGACGCACAGAATCCTAACCATTAGACTGCCAAGGAAGTACATTGGTCAAAGATTTTGATTGAGTATTTACTTTGGGTAATACAAGGTTTATCATTTTAACATAAAATTGTTGCTCAGTCATGTCTGACTCTTTGCAACCGCATGGATTGCAGCACACCAGGCTTCCCTGTCCTTCACCATCTCCCGGAGTTTGCTCAAACGCGTGTCTGTTGAGTAGGTGATGCTGTCTCATCCTCTGTTGCCCTCTTCTCCTTTAGCTTTCAATCTTTCCCAGCATCAGGGTCCTTTCCATTGAGTTATGTCTTTACATCAGATGGCCAAAGAATTGGAGCTTCAGCATCAATCATTCCAATGGCTATTCAGGATTGATTTCCTTTAGGAGTGACTGGTTGGATCTCCTTGCTGTCCAAGGGACTCTCAAGAGTTTTCTTCAACACTACAGTTGGAAAGCATCAATTCTTTGGTGCTTAGCCTTCTTTATGGTCCAACTCTCACATCCGTACATGACTACTGGAAAAACCATAGCTTTGACTATACATACTTTTTTTTTTTTTTTTTGCTTTGAACACATTTTAACACTTCAGACTTCAATTTCCCTTTTTCCTCAAAGAGGGTACTCTATCTTGGTGCCCTAGAGAAAATTCTGTTTCTCAGGAGAGCTTATAAATTGTACTCAATACAATTTTCAGCTTCCATTGCCCCTGAAATCTTTCAAGGACCTTTAGCAATGTGGAAGTTCCTGCCTCACTCAAGTATGACAGTCCTGACTTGAAGGCAAAGAGATTATGTTTTTCTTTTTCTTATTCCAGCTGCTATTGAATAACAAAGTACAAGGAGACACACTTAAGAAGAATAGGGTTGCTTTGAGACTAAAAAATGCTTAAAAATTAACTCTGCAGTAACAATGAGACAACTACAGAGAACAAAGAGTGTGGTTTGGCTTTGGGGGCCTCAGTATCAGTCATCGTGTCTCTGCTTTAGGCTTGCGGTAATCTTTTCAGCAGGCTGTTTCACTTTTTGCCTTGTTTTGGCTCACAAGAGAGAGGTATAAAGTGTGTGTGTGTGCATATGCAAAATTCAACCCACATAATGTTAATAGCTATAATAACTTTGCTTGGGTGGATGGGGCAGGCACTGCCCTGAGGGTATTACATCTGTTAATCTCATTTGATCCTCTCAACCATGCTGTTGAGACAGCTACCATTACTGTTAAATTACAATGAAAGAAATTAAGGCTCAGAGAGGTTGAATTGCTTAAGGACACCAGATCTTGAACCCAGGTCCAGAACCCACATCCTGACCTTCACCATTAAGCTCTGCATCCGGAATAGAAGCAGCCCAGAAGCCGACCCTTTGAGGCTGTTGCTGTTGTGAGCCGCTCTGGGCAATGCAGCTACTTGCACTGACCTGGTAGCAGTGCCCCGGGGAATTAGCAGGTGTCTCTACCCCCAGGCACCTAGGGTGGGCTAGCCCAGGTTCGGAGCATCAGAGAAGAGCTGCTACAAAGGTGCAACCAGACATTGGTTGTGCCAATCTTGTCAAAAGGTTCCTGTTGACAGAACTGTGTTGGCAGTTCTGTCTTTGTAAAAGTAAGTATCAGTCTCCACCTTGGCTGAGAAACAGGAACCTTTTGACAAGATTGGCACAACCAACTTCTGGCCCAAGCTGTGGCATTCACCTCCAGGCTATCAGTTCTGCCTTGTCAGCAGTCATGCCCAGCAGGTAAGGTGTCCTCCTGGGACGTGTGCCCTCAGCCCAGTCTGGGTGTGTGAGTGAATTCACCTGGACGTCGCCTCACTTCACCTGAGATGGGGGCTGGCATTGCTGCCCTAGAAGGGGTTCACCTGATTTTTTTTTCTTGGCAGTGTGAGGGCTTCTAAATTCAGAAATGCTTATGAGGGACTTCCCTAGTGGCCCAGTGGCTAGGACACAGAGCTCCCAATACAGGGGACCCTGGGTTCGATCCCTAGTCAGGGAACTAGATCCCATGTACCACAACTGAAAATCCTGCATGCTGCAACGAAGAGTGAAGATCCTGCAACTGAGACCCAGTGCAGCCAAATAATTAGCTTAAAAAGTAGAAATGCTTCTGAAGCCTGTGGTACCTTGAGAGCGTTTGTTGGAAGCAGAAAACCACCTCCTCCAATCCCTCTCCCAGAGCTTCCCGATCTGGGTGCCTAGGACTCAATGAAGGTGTGGAGAAATATTGACATCTCAGCCTCAGGCCAAGTCATGGGGCAGAGGAATGGCCCTCCTCACCTCTGACAGCTGGCAGCTTCGTCTGCTTCCTCAGGGTGCTCTGCAAACACTGGCATTTCCTGCATGTGCCACCATGTGAAAAAGGCGCTCCTCTGTCCTACCCTCCTCAGATGGGAACAGCCTCCACTCTTTCTGTCTCTGCCAGGGTTTAGGCCTTGGGCAGTGAACTCACGCCTGAGTTTGTCTCCCATTCTCCCTGCTTCTTCCTCCCCTCCTCCTCCTCAGTTTCCTTTGCTGATGTCACTAGGACAGCCCCTCCGAGGCAAGTGGGTAGCCCCGGGCCACCCCAGGACTCCCAGCCCCCTACCCCGACCCCAGCAGCTCTCAGCTTCCTACTCTGCAGATGAGACTTTACTTGTGGTGTCCCTGGATGGTGCTGACCAGCAGCTGATGTCCCTCCCTCCCCCAAGGAAGCAGCGACATCTCCCTTGCACTGTGAACAAACCTGGACAGTGAACTAGTGTTTCCACATGGGAGCTTATCTTTGGGTTTGGGGTCAAGGAGGCCCTGAGCAGAGTGAGGTCATAGCTTATCTAGGTAGCACAATTGGCCTGCTGGACATCACAGGACAGGCGGAGAGAATGAGAGCTGGACAGGCTGAGGATCAGCGGTCGAGAAGCTCCTGAGTACGCTTTGGAGAGCTGCTTTATGACTACGTGAGTGATAGTTGCTCAGTCGTGTCCGACTCTTTGTGATGCCATGGACTATAGCCCACCAGGCTCCTCTGTCCGTGGGATTCTCCAGGCAAGAATCCTGGAGTGGGTTGTCATGCCCTCCTCCAGGAAATCTTCCTGACCCAGGGATCGAACCCACTTCTCCTGCATCGGCAAGCTGGTTCTTTACCACTAGCACAACCTAGGAAGCCTCAGTATATACACTAGCGTGTGTGAAATAGACAGGTAGGAGGAACCTGCTGTGCAGCACAAGGAGCTCAGCTCGGTCCTCTGTGGTGACCTAGAGGGGTGGAATGAGGGCTGGGAGGGAGGCTCAAGAGGGAGGGGATATACGTATACATATAGCTGATTCATGTTGTTGTACAGAAACTAACACAGCATTATAAAGTAATTGTACTCTAATTTTTTTTAAAAAAGACCCCTTTGTGCACGTACCAGCAGGGGCTGAAAAATACTAACGGGGTGGTACATTCACAGATCACATTTTACTCTTTTATTGTCTAAATTTTTTTAAAATCGTGACTTTATTAATTTCACAACAGGAAAACCAAATTGTATAAACTTACAGTTTGAAAAAAAAAAAAAAGCCAACTGCCTATACACTTCACACCTTCCCTGAGGTCTCTGATGCCATGTGAAATGCATACAAATGAGCAAATGACAGGGTGCTAATTGCAGCGTGGCTTCTGAGTGAACAGCTTGGGTGTTCTCACAGCAGGACCTCAGCCTGGTTCCTGTTTCCCCATTCATCCCAGCCAGCTGTAGAGCCAGAGAGAACTTGTGTTCCAAAACAAGACATCTGTGACCCTGACCACTCCCCGACAGAAGCTTCACCAGCTCCCTGGGAAGAACAGGCTTGCGAAGGAAGTGTCTCGTCCTTGGGACCAGGCTCCTTTGCCTGCAAGATTAGGCAAGCCAGGTGGACAGTCAGCTGCTGTTAGTGGCCCGGGCCGTGTTCTCCCAGACAAGGCAGAATCTCTTCCCTTTTTGGTCCTGAAAGCTACGTTAGAAGTCAGCAGAAATGCTGCCCACATGTCCTGCTGTTGGCGTTCGTGGTCTTGCAGGAACCTGCTGGCGTGTACAGCACCATGTGTGGCCCTGGGAGCCAGGAGCCCAGCCAGGGCTTCTCTGTGGCTGCTTCCTCATCTGTGGTTAGTTGCCGTGGGAGGCAAATAGGGTGTCATTTTACAAAAGCATCCCTCTTACCTTCAGAAAAAAGCCAGCTCAGACTCCTTGCGACCCCATGAGCTGGAGACTGCCAGGCTTCTCTGTCCATGGGATTCTCCAGGCAAGAATACTGGAGTGGGTTGCCATGCCCTCCTCCACGGGGTCTTCCTGACCCAGGAATTGAACCCACGTCTCTAGCATCTCCTGCCTTGGCAGGCGGATTCTTTACTACTAATGCCACCTGGGAAGCCCCAGCCTCCCTCAGGGTACCCAGAGAACTAACTTCCTGTGTGGAGGTCTTAGCCAACCAGCCCCAAAGCCTCCTGTCTCAGCAGCTTTGCTCCAACAGTGCATTTGCCCAAAGAGCTGGGGACCTGAAGGGCAGAGAGGGCCTGGAGCCACGTCCAGCTGGTGCTAAGAAGAGGCTCCACGTCCTTCCTGGACTGTAAAGAGTGGCCACTACTGTCTTCTGCTTGGGACTGCCTGGCATACAGCCCATGGGCAGGGGCCTCCTGCAAAACAGACTGCTGTCTAGGGAAACAGAAAACCCAGTCAAGACATCATTTGGGGCTGCACTGTCTCTCCTGGGTGGTCCCAGAGTGGGGAGGCACCCCTGAAGGCCCTGGGGTCCAGAAAGGGGACTGTTCCCAGAAACCCCCATCCCTCTGCTGGTGACCTACAGGCACCCCCATGTAACAAGCATGTGGCTTCTTGGAGGAAAGAAACTTGTGTAATCAGATAGAAATAGGAACCTGGAAAAGAACTCAGTGGGGCATGGAGGGGATTGGGCAACGAGCTGTCTAAAAGACTCCGGGCCATGAGAGCAGGGTTAGGGGGAGGAGCCACGTTTCATCCAAGTCATAACTAAGATCTAAGGATGTCTCCAGAGCTTGAGACTTTGGAGGGGTGAGGAGGCAGAGGGACAGCGTCTTCCTGTCTGCCACCCATCAGACTAGACATTGGGTGTGGGGCCCACTGTGGAAGGGATGCGCAGGGGCAGACAGCTGAAATCATTCAGCAGGAAGCCGAGGCTGCTGCAGCTCCCAGTCCTCACCCTCTCCACCCAGAGCTTGAGATCAGGCCCTGTTTCCCAGTGGCTCTGGAAAAGAGTCTAAGCTCCTCTTAATAACACTCAGCTGAGTGGGTAAGACCACACTCCCAATGTAGGAGGACCCGGGTTTGATCCCTGGTCAGGGAACTGGAGCCCACATGCCACAACTAAGACCCCGTGCAGCCAAATAAATAAATACTAGAAAAAATAATACTAATTCTCAGCTGAGCCTGGGCCAGGTAGGGCTGGGGGCTGCCTTTGTATGAGTGATGTCTCAGAGACTTGCCAACCCCTGTAGCACTGAAGGGGCTTCCCAGGTGACGCTAGTGGTAAAGAACCCACCTGCCAAGGCAGGAGACATAAGGGACGCAGGTTTGATCTCTGGGTTGGGAAGATCCCCTGGAGGAGGGGATAGCAACCCACTCCAGGATTCTTGCCTGGAGAATCCCATGGACAGAGGAGTCTGGCAGGCTACAGTCCTTGGGAGTCTCAAAGAATTGGACACGACTGAAGCGACTGAGCACGCACGAACACAGCTCTGAAAAATCCTTCTGACCAAGTGGCACTGCAAGGGGAACTGAAATTCCTCAGAGCCTTTACCTTTTGAGGTTCTGTGGGAAGGTTTCTCAGAAGTACAGGGTCCTTCCCTAGGAAAGTGAATCTCTTTTCCCTCACCAGGTGGTGTCATCTTCCCATAGACATCTACCTCTGTTCAGAGAACAAAGAAATTTTGAGAAAAGTTTTGAGCATACTGATCTTTCTTTTTCAGGGCCAGGACAGTGAAGACATGAAAAGTTGGATAGCATAGGATGTAGAGCTGATACCCCAGTTTTCTCCTGCTTTCCATCAGGAGGGTCTTCAAAGGTTAATTGTCCTTAAAATGCTCCTTACAATACTTGGCTGAACCTGAGCCAGGCAAGGCTGGGGGCTGCTTATGTGAGAGACATATCCCTGAGACTTGTCGTTGCTCCATCACTTAATCATGTCTGACTCTTTGCAACCCCGTGGACGGTAGCCCACCAGGCTCCGCTGTCCATTGCGAGTCTCCAGGCAAGAATACTGGAGCGGGTTGCCGGGTCCACCTCCTAATGTATTGCAAAGTACTCTTACCCCCAGGGACACTCCAGGTTCAGGCCTCATGACTAAGGAGTAGTTGAAAGATCCCAGAGCTTATCAGACTTCAGTTGAGGAGAAAGAGGACGGAAACACATCTTTGTGTTTGTGGCTTTTTTGGGGGGTTGGGTTGTGGGGCAGCGTGCCAGGTGGCATGCAGGATCTTAGCTCTGAACCAGGGATCAAACATATGCCCCCTGCTGGGGAAGCACAGAGTCTTAATCACTGGACCTCCAGGGAAGTTCCTTTGTGCCCTTTTTTTGTCTGGAGAATAGCTCTCAGAGCTCTGCTGATAAATCCATGTTAGCATCAGGTGTCAAAGCTGCCTGGTATGCCCAGGAACCTGACTCCCTTGCCTGTGAAGAATCTTGTGATGTCAGAGGCTAAGATGCCTTCTGCCACGTCAGGACTGGTAGACAGGCACAGTCATGTGGTGGGTGTCTTAGCTCAGGCTGCTGTAACAAAATACTATAAGCTGAGTGGCTTAAACAACAAGAGTTGCTTTCTTCCAGTTCTGGAGGCCGGGAAGTGCCAGATGAAGGTGCCAGCATGATCGAGTTCTTGGTGAGGTGAGGCCTCTCTCCCTGCTCGGTGCCTCCATGCTGCGTGTCCACATGTCAGAGAGAGACCTCTGGTCTCTTCTTTTTTTAGGGTATTTCTTTCTTTTTTGGGGGGTCATGCCAGTCGGACACAACTGAAGCAACTTAGCAGCAGCAGCAGCATGCGGGATCTAGTTCCCCTACCCAGGGATTGAATCCACACACCCTGCATTGGAAGCATGAAGTCTTAACCACTGGACCACTGGGGAAGTGCCTTTCTTTCTTTCTTTGTTTTCTTGGTTGTGCTGGGTCTTCATTGCTGCGAGCGGGAGCTTCTCTGTGTTGCGTGCACAGACACTAGAGCCCGTGCGCTTCAGAAGTTGCAGCTCATGGGCTTAGGTGCCCCACGGCATGTGGGATCTTCCTGGACCAGGGATCGAACCCGTGCCCCCTGCATTGGCAGGTGGATTCTTAACTACCAGACCACCAGGGAAGTCCCCCTCTCTTCTTCTTCTAAAGGTAATAGCAGTCCCATCATGGGGACCCTACCCTCGTGACCTCATCCAAACCTAATTACCTCTCAAAGACCTTCAAATACCTTCACATGGAGGAATAGGGCTTCAACCTCTGAATTTGGGGGGACACACAAACATGGCACCCCACTCCAGCACTCTTGCCTGGAAAATCCCATGGACGGAGGAGCCTGGTAGGCTGCAGTCATGGGGTCGCTAAGAGTCGGACACGACTGAGCGACTTCACTTTCACTTTTCACTGTTATGCATTGGAGAAGGAAACGGCAACCCACTCCAGTGTTCTTGCCTGGAGAATCCCAGGGACGGGGGAGCCTGGTGGGCTGCTGTCTGTGGGGTCGCACAGAGTCGGACACGACTGAAGTGACTTAGCAGTAGCAGCACAAACATTCAGTCCATAAAAGCCTTTGAGAGCTTGGCCTCTGCCCCGAGACAGACCTGAGTGTGAAGTTGGCTCTACCACTAACTAGACTTTTGAGTCTCTTCTACAAAGTAGGGCTGATGATTGTGTCTGCCACATCGAAGTGTCATGTATCTATGGTCAGAGTGACATAAAAACGTAGAATGGTGGTGAGCAGGGCCTAGAGGACAGCGGAAATGGGGAGATATTGGTTAAAGGGTACGAACTTTCAGTTATAAGATGAATGAGTTCTGGGGACCTAACGTATGACGTGGTAACTCTAGTCAACAATACTGTACTGAATTCTTGAAATGTTCTCAGAGGGACTTCCCTGGAGGTCCAGTGGCTAGGGCTCCGAGCTCCCAGTGCAGGGGGCCCTGGGTTTGATCCCTGGTCAGGGAACTGGATCCCACATGCCGCAGCTGAAGATCGTGCACGCCACAACTGAGACCCGATGCAGCCCAAGAAATAAATAAATAATTTAAAGAACTCTTCTCAGAGAGTAGATCTTAAGTGGTCTCACCACACACGCACAAGTAACGATGTGTGATGGCAAACGTGTTACCTAACCTTACTGCGGTCATCATTGCACAATGCATACTTATGTTAACTCATGACACTGTAGACCCTAAACTTACACAATGTCATTTATCAGTTATATCTCAATAAAGCTGGAAAGAAAAGAGTAAGAGTCGTGTGCTCAACACAGTGCCCGGAACATAAATATTGGTGAAGCCAGGGACACGTTGCCCAAAGGGCTTTCAGGAATGGATGTCTCTGCCCCCAAACTCACAGGGAAGGGAGGTGGCCCTGGGCCTTTGTGGGCACGGCAGCAGGGAGGAGGTATCCCAGACAGGCTTCTCTATAAGGACGGGCCTAAGAGAAGCTGTAGATTCTGTCGTGTCCCTGATTCACGCTGAGGTCACACGTCAGATTAGCAATATATTCCCCTAGTTCCCAAAAGAACCTTCTCCCCAGTCATCCATCTGGTCCCCTCCTCACCCCCTTTTTGCCTCAGTGTAATTGCTTATGCTCTCCTTCCCTCCAGAATGCCCTGTCTCCGCACCCCACCATTTTTTTGCCAGCGACATATGAGACATTCTTCCAGGCCCGGGGTTCAGATGGCACTTCCTTCAAGGAGCGTTTAGTCATCAACTCAGTTCCATCAACTCAGTTCTCCCTTCCCTCCATTACATACTGTCCAGACCACTCTCGGGGCCCAGCAGCTGCTGCCTTGCCTCTTGGTGACTTCTGGGCACATCTCAAATCCACTGTCATAGCATCCTGGGCAAAAGAACCCCAATCCGCTTTATATAGGGTTCAGGGAATATTCAGTGGGGTAATGAGTAAGTTTTCTAGCCCTCAAAACCCATGGAACTTTCTGACGTCTTGGGCCACTGAGGCATAGGAAAGAAAGCTTTCCTCTCTCTTCTCAGCTATTTTCTGGTTGCTGTCTTTCAAAGACTCATAGACTGGGCAACTTTCACCCATGCATGTCATGGTGAGGAAACCAAGGTCCAGAGAGGGAAAGAATGTCCCTTAAGGTCACACAGCAGGTTCAGCGGACTTGTGTTGGGGAGAGGGAGTAGAGCGTTGACGTTACTGTGATCATCCAGGGCCTTAACACATGCAGCCCTTAGATCAGCTGAGCCGCAGTAAGCGTGTCAGTGTTATTGCTGGCTCTGTTGTTACGGTTCTTCTGTACTTTATTGTCAACCCCTCCTCCTCCCACCAGGTCCTTTCCTTTCATTTCAGGGGAGAGAAGTACACGGCGGGTATTAACCATGCCAGAACGTCTTTACAAAGCAGTGGGTGAGAAGCTGGGCTGGTACGTTAGACGACTAACCATCTGGATTACTGACCCCAGTGGCCTAGGGTGATTTTCTGGACCATCATAGACCTCAGGCCCAACAAGTCAGACCTGGACGAATAATTGGGTGTTGTATGTGTCCCTGTGCTGTGCTGAAGAGAAACTGAAAGGAAACCTGCTTCCCTTTTTGCAGCTGCCAGCAGACCGGCTGAGTCTGGCATGTTGCCCTCCAAGCCTCTCAGGCCTGCTCAGTGGTCACCTCGGCTCAGTGCGTGCAGCAGCCGCAGAGCGTCTGCCCAAGCTCCGTCCCTCTGTCTGTCTGTCCATCTGTCAGGCAGCCTACAGAAGCTCTCAAGCTAGGTCCTTGGGAGGACAGGGTGTCCAGAATCAGTTTCCATCGTCCTTCTCCCATCACAGGGTTGAAAGCAAGATTTCCCATGTGTCCAGCTGTGTGTGTGCATATCCAGTCACTTCGGTCGTGTCTGACTCCTCGGTGGCCCCACGGACTATAGTCTGCCAGGCTCCTCTGTCCATGGGATTTTCCCAGTAAGAATACTGGAGTGAGTTGCCATGGCCTCTGTCCAGGGAATCTTCCCAACCCAGGGATCGAACTCACATCTCCTGTGTCTCCTGCACTGCAGGCAGATTCTTTATCACTGAGCCACCGGGTAGGAGGGGCATCAAAGTTATCACTGGGAACCGGTGAGGGACAGCTTCAGCTGACAGCCCCACTGGGACTGGGGAGTTGAGTCTCAGAGTCCACATCCTACCGGGAGGTGAGACAGGACAGGCACACACACCAAGAGACCTCTTTTTCCCAGAGGAGGACTACCATTTGCCTCCTTCGTCTAAAAACAAAATTAAATGCAAATTGGGGGCAGGTCCAGGAGAAGGACTCTGAGAATGGAGACCAAAGTTCCCTTAGTGGACTGAACCATTTCTCAGCTTCTATTCCATTTCCGTGTTGGTGTCTGATTGGGTGAAAAAGAGTACAGCATCCAGTTCTAGCTGCTGAGCAAGGGAGCCCTGGGCACTGGGGAGTTTTCAGTTGGGTTTCATGTGAGCAGTTAGAGAATTAACTGGAACAGCAATTCTCCTGCCCCAGATCTGACTCTAGGATCCTGCTGTTTGTCTGAGTCTTTCCGAAGAGCGTGACCACTCTATTCTCAACATGATGTTCCAAACGGCCCTAACAGTTCTTTTTCAGTTGGTAGAGCTGGGTTGGCTGAAGCTTCTGTACTCACTATTTTAGGGTCTTTGCGACCAAGAGCGTATTTGGCCATTCATTCATGCATTCATTTACTGACTCATTCATTGAAACCACTATTTCAAGGTGCCAAGTGTATAGTGTGAACAAGAGAGATGAGGTTCCCACTTTCTCAGAGCTCTCAGTCTAACAGAAGAGATAGGCATTAGGTGATTTACAAGAGCACTGAATAATCAGAAATGCAGGGCTCCCTGGTCTGATAGCTACGGAGAGCTTCCTAGCGAATAGCCCACACACCACAGTGAAGACCCAGTGCAGCCAAAACATTTTTAAAAATTTAAAAAGACTAGAGGGAAGAGTAGGAGATACCCAGGCAGAGTCGGGTGGAACATTTTGACCAGAGATACCATCCTGTACAAAAGTTCTGAGAAAGCAAGAGAGAGCCAGGAGGAAAACGTGGCAGATGAAGCAGAGAGGAGGTGAGGGGCCAGGCCACAGAGCCTTGTGTGCCACTACAGGGATGTGGTTTTTCCTTCTGACAGCGATGGGAAGTGTTCTCAAGCTGCTGTGGGATGCTGGAAAACTGTTTCCTCCACCTGATCATTCTAGCTATGATGTCAGCCTCACGAGCTTGCGACTTCTCAGACCAGCAGACCCAGCTCAGATGTGACCACTGTGGGGCTTCCACTCACCACAGCAGACAGCATTTCATTTCTTTTTTCTACCCTCTTCCTTAGAACTTACGTCATGTGTGTTGGTTTCTCATGTCAGCCGCTGGCAACAGACTGTGAGACTAAGCTGATCAGTCCAGGACAGGCAGCAGTAAGCTTGGGGGAAGGAGAAATTAGGACTCATGACCAGGTTTCATGATCAGCACCTGCAAGTGCCTTATGTAAAACATGGATGTCATGGGACAGTTTAGAGACAGTGCACTGGGCTAGGTTGAGTCACCCATGGGGGAAGGAAGGCAGGGTATTCCCTTGAGGGAAGGAGCGGCTGATCCTCTGTAATCTCTTCTCAGAATCCATCTGCTGGTTCCCAGCAGTCTGAGTCAGGCTGCCGTCCAGTCTGCCTTTCCCATTCAAGGGGCATGATGACCCAACGCATACTGGGGGCAGGTGTGTGCCTAGCTTTTGGGGTGGGACAGCCAGGGACTCTGGCATCCCTGGTTAAGGTGGCCTGGGCCAGATCAGTCCCTCTCTCCACCTCAAACGTTATAAAGGTAAAGTGTAGGGAGGACACCAAAGGCAGAAAGATGGGGAAAAGAACAGTGTGGGTATGAGCTTGCTAAGGAACCTCAGCAAGTTTCCAAAAGCCTCTGTTCCTCCTAACCACATAGTGTCCTTAACGCTGTTGGTATCTGGGGACAGACATTCTTTGGGATGGTGCTGTATATTGCAGGACATCTTAATATCTCTGGCTTTATAATGCTCCTCCACATTTCCAAATACCTCCTGGTGGGGCGTGGCATGGCATGTGTGTGCTCATTGTGTCCAACCTCTTTGTGACCCCATGGGCCTCTAGGCTCTTCTGTCCATGGGATTTCCCAGGCGATAATACTGGAGTGGGTTGTTATTCCTTCTCCAGGGGATCGTCCCGACCCAGGGATCGAACCTGCATCTCTTGCATCTCCTGCATTGGCAGGCGGATTCTTTACCTCTAATTGAGAGCTACTGACTCCACTGTTTATGGGGACAGGATACATAGAGCTTTGCCTTATGTCCTGCAGATGGCTGACAGAGAGACTGGATAAGTCCCCGCATTTCCAAATA
Source organism: Bos javanicus (assembly GCF_032452875.1). NCBI lineage: Eukaryota > Metazoa > Chordata > Mammalia > Artiodactyla > Bovidae > Bos > Bos javanicus. The sequence goes on from NC_083886.1 coordinate 23,018,972, forward strand.
TCTTAATGAAGCTTTTGTCCAGTGGGATGGTTTTTCTTCCCAGGCCACTCATGGGGGCTCTTGCTGTCTCCTGGCCCCAAATGGAGCTCCCCCTGATTTCGATAGCCTCTTTGCTCACAATGGTAACCTAACAGCCCTGTGAAAAATCCAGTGGATGAAGCTGAGATTTTATTGCAGACATTTCCAGGCCTCTTCGCTGGACGGTGTCCAGGGTGGCAGGACAGTCTGCTGGCTGAGGCGCTGCTCCGTTGGACCACCAGATGGCGCTCGGGAGCCCCCCCTTGTCTGCCGCAGGACCACTGGGGGCAGAGGAGACTGCAGAGGGAACTCATCTTAAAGAGGCCTGGTCCTTAAAGAGACAGGGCCACACACCGCGAACTTGAACGGTAATCCCGAAACGAGACTCTCCTGATGACAGGCAACACTGGCTAGGCTCTGATGCTCCTTTGTCCTCACTTTCTCGAATGTTGAGCCGCCACCTCTTGGAGCTGGTCTCATTGACGACCTGCCCTCAGCCCCTGCGGGCCCCCCTGGACCTCACAGGGACGGGGCCAGCCTGGCTGGTGGCGTCAGAGCTCCTGGCAGAAGAGCGCCGGGCTGAGAGGCATCTGCAGAACTCTGGCTGAGACAGCAAGAAGCACAGCCAGCTTCAGGAGAATAGTGGCCACGGGAGGGCAGAGGGCCAGCCTGTGAGCTCTGGCCCCAGATGGACTTGCCTCCGCTTCACTTGGGGCTGATAAGGTTGGAGCTGTTGAACTTTGTCTCTGGGTTCTGGGGACTTGGAGAATCCTTCCGTCTCTTCTGTCTGCCTCTTTCCAAATGCTGATGGGGACGCTGTGGTAAGTCATTTAGGAAGGGGGGGTGGGGTGCCAGGCCCTACTGTTGATCCCTCGGATCAGCTCTCGGAAACCTCTGTGTTGACCCCTGGGTGGAACAAGCCGAGCCATGTCGGATGAGGGCCACTTTAGCTAGAACTTGGCCCGAGACCCTCCCGAAATTGCAGCTTGCCTAGTATGCTCTTCCCAGGATGCTGGACTCACTGTGGCCCTAGCCATGGGAGTGGCACTTCAACTCAGCTCCCAAGAAACGTGGGGGGACGTGGGGGGAGCCTCACCACTGCAGGGACCTGGATGTCACCAGGCTTCTCTCGGCCATGGTACTGAGGGAGGCAACAAGAAGGTGAATGGAATTTTCTAGTTTACATCTTACCATGACTCTTACATCTTTCCCATGACTCAAGCTGAGATAAACTTTGGAAGAGAAGATGAAGAAGTGGGGAGGGCTTTCAGTAAATCCATGCTCCCTGTAGATCTCACTGCCTGTTGGAAGAGTGAGGAGGCTGGGAAGAGATGGGGAGGAAGAGGGCAGAGGACAGAACTGTTAAGCCAGACCTGCCCACTTAGAGGTGACCCAGGAGAGGCCTGGGGCATTTTCTTCTCTTCAGGCCCAAGGGCTAAGGGTGAATCTTAGAAGAGTAAGCACTGCTTTGCTCTGCTGAGCTTAAAGGAAATGGAGCAAGGAGCCAGAAACAGGCCATCCTGGGGGCTACTGGGCAGATAGGAAGCCTGAGGGACATCCATCTGGGTGCCCACCTACGGATGGGAAAACTGAGGCTGGCAAGTCTCAAGACTGGCCTGAAGCATAGAAGCAGTGGGGTTTGGCTGGGACTGGAGTTCAGGAAATTGTCACTGGATTGATTGCAGCCAGCTTGGCTCCTGGATCATCTGGCCCGATGGAGGAGATGTGGTTTTCTCTGGGAACCAGTTCTCATTTTGCTTCATCACTGGTGGCTGTGGGGGGTTCTGGAGTTACATTCCTCCTGTAGCTCTGATTGCTTCCTCCCTGAGTTTAACTTCACTCTGTTTATTCATTTTTAGTCACTCATTGCAGCCCAACACAGAGATTACCCATGTGGACTCAGGATTCAGAATCTCGGTTCATTTCCTAGCTGGCCAATAGCATACCTTCCTGTTTCTATGGGAAGGAATGGAGAGAATGGCAATGCCTATCTCATTGGCTTATTATGAAGACTGAGGGAGGCAGTCTATGGGAAGCACATGCAGCAGTGCCTGGCACTTTAGAAGTACTCAATCAAAGTTAGCTGTCGTTAGTTTTATTTATTCAGCATGTATTATTGAATGCCTGTCTATTGGGCTTTTGGCAGAAAACTGATCCAGGGGCATGGTGTAGTTACGACTGCCTTAGAGGTCTACCTGAGCCTCATTCATCCACTGGGCAAGGTGCAGTGAAAAAACACAGTCCCAGGTTTTGGGGTTTTTTTTGCTGTGCTACACAGCCATGGGTGATCCTAGTTCCCTGACCAGGGATCAAACCCTTGCCCCCTGCATTGGAAGCCCAGAGATCCAACCACTAGACTATCAGGGAAGTCCCTCGTCCCAGCTTTTAAAGAGCTGATCTGCCAGGAAAGATACAAAAGAGATTTTGTCTACCAGGTCAGTTTTTTGGTTTTTAATTCGAATGCGGAGACCACCCCCACCCCACCCCGACCACCTGTATATCCCACCTGCACACCCTGGTGCTCCCTGCAGACCTCAGAGTGGGGAGAGGTGCAAGGACATCCTTTTCATCACCAGTGACCCCGCAGGGACTCCAGGCCTTCCTATTGTTCCCAGTGGAGCTGGGTTGCTAACAGTGATGGGGGAAGAGAAGTGGAAATACCTAGTTTTGGTTCTAAGCATGGTCCCGTTTTTTCCACCCTGGCCAAGTGGTTGGTAGAGGCAAGAGCTGGATAATGGAGAGGTGGGGCGTAGCACATCCTTGGGGGTTATGTAAGGGCAAGACTGCTGACCTCAGATGGGGTATATCTTCTTCCCACTTGGCCCACATCATCAGCCCAGTGCTCCTGGCAACCAGCCCTTAAAAGTGAAAGTGTTAGTTGCTCCAGTCATGTCTGATTCTTTGCGACCTCATGGACTGTAGCTCACCAGGCTCCTCTGTCCATGGGATTCACCAGGCAAGAATAGTGGAGTGGGTAGCCATTCACTTCTCCAGGGGATCTTCCCGACCTAGGGATCGAACCCAGGTCTCCTGCATTGCAGGCTGATTCTTTATCCTCTGAGCCACCAAGGAAGCCCAACCAATACTTAAATCCCCCTTAAATATGCTGATGAGGCAGGAGCAGCCGTTTGCTGTGGGAGGTGAGGAGCCAAGGACAGGCTGAATACACAGGCCAGAGGGAGGGCTGGGAAGGTGGAGTGTGTTCACCCAAAGGACTAGGCAGCAAATGGTTAGTGCAGGCTTGGAGGACGAGCTGTGATGGGTGCTCAGTGCCTTGGGGTGCATGGGCAGGTCCACACTTAGCTGAATCAGGGTAGCCTTTCCACAGGAACATCCCCAGCTACTCTGACAGAAGTGGGTTGCTGGCAGATCACCTCACCTTGGGCACAACGTGGGTGAGAATGGCTCTAACTCCTTCCTTCCTAGGATGTGGTATTGGGTCTCCCCCACCGCCTCTCCAGTCAGTGCCAGGAATCTGGAGGTTTCTGTTCTGGTCTCCTGTCACCCTGCTGCTTCCGCACACTTGTCCTATAGCCAAGGTTAGAGTCAAGCCCTGTGGTGGTAATGTCCATTGGAAGCCATCCGATGTAGCCATCAAGGGATCTTGATGTAACCGCCCTTTCCTGGGACACATAGGTTTTGAGACAGTTGTGCAGAGATGGAATAGGACTGGAAGAGTTTTCTAGAAGATAGTCTCTAACCCATGGTCCAGCAGAGATTTCCAGAGACCTCTGCCACCGTGCTTTCAACCCTGACAGTGGAGATAGCATGCGTGGCCCTCCGTTTACTGTCTGGATGGGTTACTTAGCTGCTCAGGGCCTCGGTTTGCTCATCTGCTAAATGGAGGGGACTGAGATAATAGTGAGGCTGTTGTGTAAGCAAAGCGTTGAGATGCAAGCCAGGTCCGCTGCAGGCACTCTCCGTTAATTATCAGAAGCGCTCCTTCTGATCGGCCTCTAAGGTCCCACTCCCCTCCCCCTATATTGCATTCTGCACTGGAAGGTTTGGAACAGGATTGGACAGAATGTAGGGGGAAAAGCAGAGCTAAGGAGAGCAACTAACATTTTAGCTTGAAAAAAAATGCTGAAAATAGCTTGTTTAAGCCTTTGTAGATAAAAATGTAAAATGTATGCAAATGTATGTGACTCACGCAGAAACATACATCCATGGCCTCCTCACAGTCAGTGCCCAGATGTCGCCATCAGGCAGTGTTCAGAGAAGGCCCAGGCTGCCTTGGGGAGGGGTGGAGGGTGCAGGGGGGTGGGAGGTGGTGGAGATGTTGGGGAGGGGGGCAGTATTGCTGCTTACCTGGGCTGGTATCCTGCTTGCACCTTTCTTCTGGGTTCTGTGCCTTCCGTGTGGGAAGAAGAGAGGCCCTGGGCCCCTCTCTGCTCCTCCGTCTCACCGTCCTCCCTCTGGTTCCTCCAGGAGCCCGTTTGCTTCCTCTCCCATCCCAGCTCTATTTCTGGAGCATCTCATTGGAGATGCACGCCCCCCTCTCTGCCAAGCTCCAGGTGCCTGCTTGCTTGGTCCTCCCAGTCTTGTGTGCAAGTCAGAGATGGTGGGAGGGTGACAGCTGAGCAGGGAGACCCACAAGAGCCAAAGTCAGAGCCCGAGCCCGGAGGCCTGGGGTGGGGGAGAGCCCAGTGGATGCAAGGAGAGGCCGGTGTGACCTCCAGGTTGAAAAACACCCACTGTAGCCACCTGCGGATGCTTTGCACCCCCAAAGCATCTTCCCTTGCATCTTCCCCAGGGGCTCACCCTACCTCTGTGAGCCCAATAGCCCCCACCTCCCCTGGGGCAGCTCTGGAGGTGCTACCTAAGCTGCTGCAGGGGCTGGATTCAGGCTTCCTTTCAGCATCATGCAAAAGGGTCTGCTTCTCCTTTTAAGAATAAGATCTGAAACTAATGCCATACTGGATGTCAATGATACTGCTTTTCATTTTTTTTTTTAAAAGAATTAGATCTGTGGTTGTTTGGAATGATGAGAATAGCATCCCCCCCCTCACCCCAAATGCTCTGGGATGCTGACAACACTCCCCCATGTAGAGGCCAGGTGAGCTTCATCTTGTAGGCTTGTCCATTGAACTGGGTCCCCTACAGTCACTGCCGTATCGCAGCTTAGGGATGAGGGGTGGAAGGGTTTGCTGCATCAGCAGAAACCTCACTCTCTGAGGTGAAAGCAGGGTAAGTGGCCCAGGGCGGGGGTTCCCTTGTGGGCCCACTGCCTCCTTTCCCTGGGGTTCAGGAAACAAGCTTCCGGCCCCCTGCCCTGGACCACCCTAGCCTGACCCTCCGGCCCCTCCAGTCCCTTCTTCAGGGTCATTTGGTCCAAGGAGGCCTGCAGCTGAGTTGCCTTGGGTCTCTTAGAACCAGCACCCAGAGGAAGGCATAAAACTCTCCGACTCCAGGTTCTTCATTGCCTGTTTTTTTGGGGGGTGGGGGGCCGGCGGTGGTCTTAGAAGGAATTTTGTTTCAGGGGGTCTCTTCTCAGAGGCATTTTGAGCCCAGACTTCCCTCAACTTGTAATTATGCACCCTTGGTGTCGGGAGACCCAGCGGAGATCCTGGGGTCTCTCCTCTAACCCTGTTTGTCCTCCACGCCCCTCGACGACCCCCTCGGCCTCCTGCCTTCCTCTGCTCGCCGCCTCCCTGGTGTGAAGGGCAGGGAGCAGCCTGGCTTTTAGGTCAAGAGTGTCTAAATAGACGAGGCAATGTTAAGGTTTGGAAGGAAAGAGTCCTTGGGCAGCCAGCGCTTCCCGCGGGCGGGCTGGACGTTAACCCCGTCCGCGCCGCTCCCCGGGCTTGCCGAGGGGAGGGGCCAGGCAGCCGCACTGGCCCCTGAAACGGCGCTTAGAGATCCTGGGGTGGCAGGTGATGTCACCCCTGCGGGCCCATAGGTCTCCCCGCGGCACCTAGTCTGCGGGTTGCCAGAATTTGGCCAAGCCCAGCGAGGAGAAGGAAGAGGAGTCTGGGTCTGCGTCGCCCCCCGGAGACCCCCCCAGACCTCCTCCTCGGTCACCCGCTGGAGTCCCTCTCCGGGTGGGGGACACCGGCTGCTCCCCGCACCTCGGCCGGGGGTCTGGAGGCGTGCCGCGGCGGGGGAGGGGGCGCGGGAGCCTCGCGCCGATTGGTCGCGGCCCCCGTCCCCCGCCCTCCGCCCCTGGGCTCCGCGCAGCCCCGGGGAAGTTGCTAGTTGGCGGGCGGGCTGCGGGGCCGCAGCTCCGGGATCCGCAGCGGGGCTCGCGGCGGCCTCAGGGGCCGGAAGGGCTCCCGGGGGCGCTCACCGGCCCTCGCCCGCCCTCCCCCTCCTCCCAGGCGGCTCCGATCGCATCGCTCCTCCCTGCTACCTGTTTCCCTGCCTCCCCCTCGCCTCCACCCAGCGCTCGGCAACTTCGGCCTGCGGGGCCCGCCGCCCGCGCCCTCCCTCCTTTGTTGTGCGATGAGGGTCGGGTTTCCGATCTGACGGAGCCTTCGCCGCCGCAGCCGCGGGCATGGAGCCGCTGAGCCATCGGGGCCTGCCGCGCCTCTCCTGGATCGACACCCTCTACAGCAGTACGTTGTGCGCGCGGGCCGGGGAGGCCGGGCGGGAACGCGTCCCGGAGCCCCGCGTGGAGCCCCGACGGCCCCCGGGGTTCGCGTTGCCCGGCTTGGCTGGAGCGGGCTGGGAGCGGCGGGCACGGCCGCCCAGGTGCCTGGCGGGCCGGGAGGCGGGAGGAGCGGCTTGGCGCCCCGCGATCAGTCGCGGATGGCGTCCCCAGAGTGGACTTCCAGCCGGAGCGGGGGTGAAGGGGGCGCAGTGGATCGACGGGGCCAGGAGAGCTGTGTTACCCCTCTCCCACCTGTTGTGTAACCGAGTTCTCCCCAACCCTGGAGCGGAGGGGAAGAGCCCCGTAGTGTGTTGACCCTCCGCTCCCCGACTGGCTGCTCCTTCTGTGCACGCCGAAGCAGAAAGGCCATTTTGGTGAAGTCCTTGGCGCCTGGACTTTCTCAGGGACACCCTCAGGCCAGGGTGTTTCGGGGTGGGGGTGGGGTCGTATGGTAAGGGAGACTAGGTGTTGATCTCCGTGGGGGCCGTTTGGATGAAGGACCTGAAAACCCCCAGCTCAGCAGTCTTTCCTGCCAGGCTCATCATCATCCCCACCATCACCCTCCTTCCTCCCCTACCCCACCCCCCAAAAAAGAAAAAAACAAAAACAAAAACCCTTCTCCGCGTCTCCACCCCCCTTGTTCCCAAATCTGTCTCTATCATGTGATTGCTCTTGCACTGGTGCTGGGGATGTGTAAGTGATCACGCCTACATTCTGGGGGCTTATGCCCAGCCTTGAGCGCCCCCTTCCCCTCACCCCCTTCCCCCCACCCCACCCTCACTCTTGCTTAGGTGGCTAAAGCACTGCATTTTGCCCACCCCTCCCTTGAGACATCGTCCCCAAGCTTTCAGTGATATAGGAAGAGAGAGGGTTCTACTGGCTCCTGAAGAAGGTAATAAGTGGATTTTACCCTCCCTGGTTGCTTCAGTGGAACCGGCCCACTTTCTCTTGCTGGGTCTCCCAGCCTAGGGTCCCATGGGGCAGGCAGGTGGAACCAGGTTCCCCCTTCTGGACTCTAGATGCCATGGAACAAGGCTACATGTCAGGGTTAACCTGGTTTGAATGGTGGGGAGAGTGGACAAGTTGATGCCTTGAACCCCAAATTCTTGCCCTGGAGGCTTCTCAGTACTCATTACCCAGCCTCTGACCTCTGTATCCCCTTGGGTCCCCATCATTCCCCATAGCTTTTTCTCCCCCATCTTCTCCTCCTCCCCCTCCATCCTTTTCCCTCCCCGCTCCCAATCTGTTTTCCCTTCCTTTCCTCCCCCCAGCAGCTCTCCTTGTGATGTTCATTCTGCTTTGGTTTTTCAACATCAAAAGAGCAAAGCTGGATCCCCTGGGTGTCAGTCCTGCGCCAAGCCCAGCCACTCCATCTGCTCTTTCCCCTGCAGAGGCCAGCACCATTGGGTGAAGGTCAGGGTCCACGGCTGCTGTGTGGCGTGTGTGCACACATGTGTTTGCCTGAATGGGGGCACACATCTGCTCAGAGCCCGGCTGCAGATCAGCTCCTGACCCCAAAGGGAGGATTAGTGACCTCCTCTTCACTGTGCGCTTGCAAAAAACAGTCATAACAATGCCTCATATTCACATGCAGCTTATGTTCCTGAATATTTCTGGCTCTTTGCAAAACCCAGTCCTTCTTTCCCTATTTCCCAAGGCATAGACTCCTATGAAAAGCTGTCTCTGGCTTTCTCTTCATTGCCTTAAAGAAGCCTCCCCTGCCTGATCAATTCCAAGTTTTCCTGACATCCTCCACTCTACCCCAACACCTGTCTCTCCACCCCACCTCCCCCCAACACATAAACAACCTGGAGCAAAGCAGCAAAATTGCTTTGAAAATGTCCAGCTAGAGGAAGATGCGATTGGAAAAGGGAATTCGACTGAGGGCTTCTTTGTGGGGGGTGCCTGTTAATCAGCCCTGACTCAGGCAGTCTGGCATCTGAGCTGTCTACCCTTCTGCTGCTGCCTTGACCTCTGGGCTCCTGGGGCAGCCTGGATAGAGGGGAGGCGGGGGGCACTGGCTTGGCAGCAGTGTGAGGAGTCCTTGCCTCCTTCTTCCAAACAGCTTATTGGAGAGCTGTAGAATGAGGTTTCCTGGGGAGGTGCAGTGCAGTCATGTTTGGGCTGTTAGCCATGAAGTTTCCTCTTGACAAGAGCCTAAATTAAAACAAATACCCGAGCTGTCATTTGCCTGGCGGCATGGTTTTATGGCTCCCCGAGGAAGTTCCCATGCCTCTCGGGAAGCTGTTTGGTTACAGGTCTCACTGTCCTGGGGTGGCAAGTCCCCACAAAAGCCACATCCATCAGGAATCATAAAGGGGGTGTACACAGGGCACAGGGTGCCCAGGATACTTCTCAGGGATGTGAAAGCCCTGGTGGCAGTGATAGTGGCATCTCCAAGGACCTGCTGTGTGCTAGGCACTGTGCTGGCTGCTCTCCATCCAGTCTCTGCAAACCTCACAACTCTGCTAGACGGGTAGTCTTATCTCTCTTTTACGGGAAAAGTGGCTGGCTAGGCTCAAATCATTACCCTAGGTCACATGACTGATAAGTGACAAAGCTGGGATTCAGATCCTACCCTAGGATGTTGAGGAAGACTCTTGAGTGTCACCCAGATATGTCTGAACTTATTCACAGTCTTGGAATGGGGGACATCTGTCACTCTGGTCCTCTGTCTCAGCGTTGTCCCCAAAATGGTCCAGCAGGGTAAGGGGTCTCAGTGATTCTGAGCCTCAGTTGACTCTATGTCTCTTGGAGGAACTGGAGACTGGTCCTGAAGCCAAGGCAGGGGTGTTTGAGGCTCTGTCTGATTTCACTGAGGTTGGTGGTTCTCTATGCCACTGGTTCTCTATGCCAGCCCCTCCCTTCACACACTTCTTGCCTTTGGAATTGTCAGCTCATTTCTTTCTGGCTTTGGCATCTGTACACACTTCCATGGCAGGTTGATGGTCCCTTGATAAGGGGTAGATAGCAGACTCCCTCTTTCCCCTATAGTTGAAGTCCTGAAGGTCTGCAGTGATGGCGCAAAGAGATGGGTTGGCTCCCAGCTGCCCGTGTGGATCTGGGACAGACTGGAGCAAGGTCTTGGCCCGTGGTCAGCTAGCGTGGTGGATGAGGGTTCCTGCCACCCCACTTCCTGTCCCTAGACCATTCATTTTCCTACATTCACGTCATAGCATCAGCTGTGCCTCTCAATGCCTCGCCTAGATTATTTCCCTGAAGCTGGTGTGTTTCTGTCTGCACGAAGCTGTTGTCTTTCTCTCTGTATGTGTTCTCTGCCTGTGTTCTTCATTTTATCTTCTCTCTTTCACCACTCCTTCCACTAAATACTTACCACTTTCTCTTGGCTTCCTTCTGTACCATGGGATCAGGTTGGATCGGGCTCTGAAACTTTCTCTTGTCCCTCTGAGTGGAGATGAAAATCTTTCACTATATGTTCAGGATTTCTTTAAGAGAGAACTGAGGACTAATTTAAGGTACATTTAAGGTATCCCTTTGCCCTTCTAGCCTCTTTTTTGTCCCAGGAGATTTAACTCTGGCCTCAAACATGCTGACTCTATGGAGCCAAGCAAAAGCCTCTATTATTGGGATGTCATAGAAGGCAGAGCATGATCATCTGTTATAAGAACCTGCCTTTCGGAGCTCACTTCTGTTACCTGAAACAGCATTTCCAAGGGAAATTTCTGTCTCTGGTGATATTTTTATAACCCCTTACAGACTCGGTGCCCTGTCTAATGGCCAGGAAACCATTTGGGGCTATGAGAATACAAACCCATCTCCAGATGACCATGAACCTGTCTCAGTTTCCCACCATATTCCTATGTTAGCTGCACCAAAGACCAAGCCACTGACCTGACAGTCGGTGTGGGCTTGATCAGGGCAACTCTCTTACTCAGGCCACATCAGACTAACCCAGTGTGTGCCAGTGAACACCTGCAAATGGATGCTTTCTTGTCCCGTGGTGGCTAAGCCCCAGTCATTTATTCCTGTCTGTCATCACCAGCCCATAATTGACATGACTGCTGGAGTCCCATAGGTGGGCCTGGCAGAAGAATTAAGTCTCCTACTCAGAGAAATGTAGTTTTTTGTCATTGTTGTGATTGCTGGTGTTATTGTTCTTTAGAGATAGGAAGGAGTGACAAGAACATTTGTGAAGAATCAGCTAGGTGGGTAGAAGATGGGAGGAGAGTGGGTAGGAGGGAAAACTTGGGTTGTTCTCTGGTTCCGGGGGCGATTCTGACACCTTTGTTATGCACACTCCTCTTTAGAGTGAAGCTCTGATGTCTCACGTGGGTGCAATGGAGATTAATTGGTTAATATTTCTCGAATGTTTTGAAGAGGAGGAGTGCTATTGAACTGCTCAGCTGTCCAGCTCATCCCAGCTTTTGTCACTGAGCAGATCCACGAAAGGCTGCCCGAGGAGTTTGGAAGGGGCTGGGAAGGGTGCAAGGGTTCGGGCAGGAGCAGAGTGTTGAACCAGGTTCTTCGCTGGTGCCTGGCCCAAGGCCTTGTGCCGTAGTAAGCCCACAGTAAGTTTCGGTTGCACGAGTGAGTATGAGAGGGGAAAGAAGACTTCTGGGTTCTTGACTCCTTTAACTCCTTACTCCATCCGAAACCCCAGAAACCCATTAGCTGGCCCATTCACAAGTTTCCGGCTGTGTGGATTTGGTAATTGTAGTAGCTTGTAGTGGAGTCGGAGACCCCCCAGGGGAGTCCCACGCATTGCTGGGGCTTGTGATTACGTGATTGGAAGCCTTCGCCACCAGCGTTGGTGCTGCAGCTGTTTGGCTTGGCTTGAGCCCTTTGGGGTAACAGGCAGCTTCAAGACAACCGCGTGTCATCTGCACATCATCAGCTGCCTCGGCCAGGCCCCTGGCTCTGGTCGGCTGAGGTGATCCACGGGGCTTGGAGGACCCACCACATTCTACCTACAGGGTCTTGGCACTTTCCACTGAATACCAGGGAAGAGGCCTGCAGGCTCACTTCTCTCCGGGGCTGCATAGAAGCAGCTGATTTTTCTTTTGACTTGTGGCCTTGGTCTGCCCTTGCTTGCATTCCTTTGGGCAAGATATGGCTGGATGGAGCCATGGATGCCCTGGGGGCAGTGGGAGCATTCTGCTTGTCCCCGCCGGGGAGAACCTGATCCTGTAAATGGGGGAGAAAAAAGAAGTCAGGGCTACAGGCAAATGATAGGATGCACCTGGATAGGAGGGTTGGGGATAGAGGTTCAAGCCTACCCCTTGCCCAGGGCATCTGGCACAGAGCCCGCTGAGATGGGGCCAGCTGGACCCGTGACCCACTGCAGATGGGGCAGCCAAATCTTTTCCCCCAGGCTCAGACTTCATTTGGGCCTCTCTTGGTTTTCTGCCCTTGCCCTTTATTCCTGTCTTCTCTTCCTGCCGTTTCTTCCCTACCACACAGCTAGATGAAAAACGAATATGGGTTTACTGGCCACATAGAAACTGACAGGGTCAGCATGGTCTTTGGGAGACAGGGTGGGCTCCATGATGACCTAATTGGTCACATGCCCTTCCCCCTTTCCTCCACCCTCACCTCTGAGGTCTTCATGCTCCTCAAGACCAGTGATCCTCAACCTTTTTGGCACCCTGGGTGGGGAAGATCCCCTGGAGGAGGGCATGGCAACCCACTTCAGTATTCTTGCCTGGACAGAGGAGCCTGGTGCGCTATGGACCATCACAAAGAGTCAGACATGACCGAAGCAACTTGAGCACGAACGTGAGCTGTGGGTGTACTCAGGACTGCTGGTGAAGAATGTGACCATAATTACCTTCATGGGATTGAAGGGCTGATCCTATTAGTGTGCTGGGCTAACCCCTTCCTCCTGGGCATTGCCTCCTGGCCAGCTGTGAGGGTTTAATGGATCAAGATCATGGAGACCGAAGATGTTGTATAATTAAGCCTAGTTATTTTCCGAGCTGGGTGTAGCCACTCCCCACAGCAGCAATTGATTTCCTCACTTGTGGTCACCCTATTCAGTCGCAAGTTACCCTGGGCCTAAGCAGCATACAGTCCATCGTTTTGAGTGAATGTCTCCCTTTGAAGGTACAGCTTTAGGAGAACAATCCCTTTCTGAGAGGTCAGGGGTCTGGGTGACTGTGTGCTCTATGTGATGGCACCTCTGGAGCTGTGCTGTGGGACCTCTTAGGGACATATGTCTGAGCTCTGCAAAGCCACATGGAAACCTCATCCATGGGTCTCTCGCAACCACTGGGCCCAAGGAAAAGAAAGCCCAGTAGTCCAGCCAAGCTCATAGATATTAGATTTCTCTGTTTGGTTTGGGAAGAATGGAAGAAGCCATAATGTTTAACTAGTCCTACTGTATATCAGATGCTGTGCTAGGTACTTCCTTACATTACCCTAACAACTCACCAAGCCACCTTTTATCATCCCCCCGGCCTATGGATGAGGACTCCAAGGCCGTGGGAGGTTAAGTTATTGCCGAAGGTCTCCTGGTTTGAGCCGGGTCAGTTCTCAACTGTAGTTGAGTTGCAGATGGCTGCACCTCTACCTATAGCCGATTCAACTGCCAACAGCAATAATGATCTTAGCCAACGCCCATGAGGACCTACTGTGTGTCAGCACGCCCCTGGGCACTGCCCATGTGTTATCACTAATCCTCAATAGTCCCTACCTTATGAGGTAAGAAGGAATTATCACTACAGGGAGGAAACTGGGACTCAGGGAAGTTAAGTAATTAATTCAAGGTCCTAGAGTGCAAGCCAGGAGTTGAGTGTAGGATTGGCCTCATTTATATATATATATTTATTTATTTATTTCGGAGAAGGAAATGGCAACCCACTCCAGTACTCTTGCCTGGAGAATCCCACGGACGGGGGAGCCTGGTGGGCTGCCGTCTATGGGGTCACACAGAGTCGGACACGACTGAAGCGACTTAGCAGCAGCATTTTTATTTATTTGGCTGCATCTGCATCTTAGTTGAAGCATGCAGGGTCTTTATCCTTGTTGTGGCACTCAGGATGTTTAGTTGCAGCATGTGAACTCTTAGCTGTGGTATGGGGATCTAGTGGCATGTGAGATCAAACCTGAGCCCCCTTCACTGGGAGCATGGAGTCTTAACCACTGGACCACCAGGGAAATCCCCTGGCCTGACTCTTAACCCCTCTTTATCTGACTCCCTTGGGTTTCATGGCAGCTGGTATTTTGTGGAGGTTGATTGATCTGTTCATCTCTCTAACTAGAAGGACAGCTATGGAGACGGTCTTGGTCCCCCCATGGTATTCGGACAGCTCTCAGCCTTCAGGTGCCCTGTAAGTGCCCACTGGCTGGGCTGCCTCTTCCTAAAAATGGATCCCAAGGAACCCTCCCATGGGTACTTGGAGCCCCTATCCCAGAGTTACCTCGTCCCTGGATTCCTGGCAAGAGCTACTCTGTGTTAACCCCAAAATAAATAAAGAGGAAGGAGAGAAAATAGACTGGGGGGCAGGGGCGGGCAACAGCTAAGGCCCATTTTCAAGAGCCGAGCAAGGCAAAGGACAAATGGGTGGGGACTAGGGAAGGCGAGGACTTGGCTGAGCCCTGGCGCATTGGCTCTGATCTCAGGCCTTTTTAAATTCACCTCCACAGTTTCCAAAGGGAAATAAAGCGAGCTCTCGGCCATAAATCAGGCCACCATGCACCAAGGTCCTTTTCTGAGGCCCAGGGCCAGTTGGGCCACAGATCCAGCTTCTGCATTTGAACTCACCCACGCACAGCATGCTAATGATGGGGTGGCTCCAGCGCAGGCCCAGAGTCCCCTGCCCAAAGTTCAGGCCTCTGTGGAGGCTGGTATCTGGGGCCTTCCACTGTAGCAGGCCCCTCTTTGGGTGGAGCCAGAAAGGCTAGGACATGATCTGAGGGTTTGCTGCAGAGGGTTGGTATGTGGAGAGTTTCAGGGGTGATGATAAACGGGGTAAAAGCCTGTCCTGAGCTGACCACCCAAGCAGGAGGATAAAAGTGTAGATGAGGGGAGGGGAGGGTCGCCTCTATTCTCTTCCTTTCCCTTTGCTGCTCAAAATGTCAGTCAGCTTCCTTCCTTCTTAGTCTGCAGTCGTTTTTAGGAACTCCTTCTTGGTAGGGTGTAGGGACCCATAAACCACCCCCCTCACTGGCTCTTCTGTTTGTAGAGAGGCTAATGTGAAATTTCAGCTGCCCCACAGTCTTAGGCATTCCTGACTCCTTCCACCACCTTGAACTTGCCCCAGCCTTCTTCCTCCTGCTGCCCTGGTGTGCGCCTGCCCTCCGCTTGAGTCCGGGATGCAAGCAGACCAGAGGCTCCACCTTGACAAGTGCATCCTTCAAGTGCCACCCGGTGGTGACCTCTGTCCCCTCCCCCACCCAGAGCTTTCTCCCGTTCTTCCGGCCCCGCCCCCAGCCTCCTTCCCCCTCGCCTTCGCTGCTCGTCGAGGGAAAAGGCATCTTTCGGGGAAGGCCAATGAAACAGGGCTGCCCAAGCCGGGGAGGGTTGAGAAGGCCTGGAGAGGGAATCCTGTCCCTCCAAAAATGGCACGTTTCACACTCGAGCGTCTCCACTCTTCGTTCTGGGTTGATGCTTGAGCCTTTCCTCACCTCAGCAGGACCGGGAAGCATCCATTTAATAGCTCATGGGAGGGGCTGTTGTTATCAGTTCTGTCGTGAGAGAGGAGCCAGAGAGCTGTGATGGGACCTGGAGATCTGCTCATGGGTGGCCTGGCCAAAGGAGTCAACTCCCCTCCTCCCCCACTCCCCGCCTCCCCCACTCCCCTCCTCCCCCACTTCTCCCCCGTTCCCCCTCTTCCCCACCCCACCATTGGAATTAAATTAGCAGAGGCCAGGGGCCCCTACCACAGGGAGATTGGGCTAGATGTGTGTGTGTGTGTGTGTGTGAAAGTCGCTCAGTCTTGTCCAACTCTTTTCGACCCCATGGACAATACAGTCCATGGAATTCTCCAGGCCAGGATACTGCAGTGGGTAAGTTAGCAGAGGCCAGGGGCCCCTACCAAAGGGAGATTGGGCTAGATGTGTGTGTGTGTGAAAGTCGCTCAGTCTTGTCCAGCTCTTTTCGACCCCATGGACAGTACAGTCCATGGAATTCTCCAGGCCAGGATACTGGAGTGGGTAGCCTATCTCTTCTCCAGGGGATCTTCCCGACCCAGGGATCAACCTGCAGTCTCCTGCATTGTAGGCAGATTCTTCACCAACTGAGCTATCAGGGAAGCCCTGGACTAGATGAGTGACTCACTAACTCTTTGGACTACTGCTCGTACAGAATACAGACATTTTACACTGTGAGCCAGGG
Organism: Bos javanicus; assembly: GCF_032452875.1. Taxonomy (NCBI): domain Eukaryota; kingdom Metazoa; phylum Chordata; class Mammalia; order Artiodactyla; family Bovidae; genus Bos; species Bos javanicus. Next base: position 23,034,874 of record NC_083886.1, read on the forward strand.
CGCACACAAACTGAAACAAAAGTTTATGGGATAGTGCTTACTGTTTCATCACATTTGCAAGGTACTCATCATTTTGTGCCCTTCTAGTCTGTTCCAGCCCACTGCATTAAAAACAAACCCGAGAAGTGTTGGTCATGACCTACGATATTGATTTCATGACCTGCAATAGGAAAAAAATAAGTGGACGAGATGCACTGTAAGGAATAATGTATGTACCACTGTTGTGATTTTTGCCAGATTCACACACTTCTGTCATTATGGACTGAACTGTTTTTCTTTCCACTTGATTCATTATTTTAAATATCATTTACCTAGAAAGAAAAAATATGTATCTCTTGCAATAGTTGCCTTGCAAATAAATAATACTCAACAGTGTTATTAGTTCTAGTTATACACTGTTGCCCTTGGAAGGCTCTAGGTCTGAGCCTCCTGTGTCTCTGTTTAAACGGAAGGACACAGAAGATAGATATTAAAGACATACTGGTACCAAACAGTAGCAGGAAAGATTGAAAGAAATCAGGAAGGGAGTAATTTTCTCAACATGTGCTCTGGTGTGCTTCAGTGCAGCGTGGCAAGCAAGCAGGTGCTAATTAGAGGGCTGTGGCATCCGCATCCTCTGCCTCTATCCACCTGGCATCCTGGGCCCCATATTTCCTGAGCTGGGAGAGGGGAGGGGAGAAACTGGTTTTTCCTAGGAACAAATATACTAGAGCAGATTCTCAAACTCTATTGTGCATTTTTTTAAAGATTATTTTTTTATATGGACTTTCTTTTTTTTTTTTTGGTCTTTATTGAATTTGTTACTGCATTGTTTCTGTTTTGGTTTTTTTGGCCACGAAGCATGTGGGATCTTAGGTCCCCGACCAGGGATTGAACCTGCACCCTCTGCATTGAAAGGCAGACTCTTAACACTGGAGCGCCAGGGAAAGTCCCTGGTGTGCATCTTAATAGCCTGTGTGTGCTTAGTGGCTCAGTGTCCAGCTCTTTGTGACCCCATGGACTGTAGCCCACCAGGCTCCTCTGTCCATGGGGATTCTCCAGGCAAGAATACGAGTGGGTTGTCGTACCCTCCTCCAGAGCATCTTCCCAACCCAGGGATTCAACTCAGTTCTTCCACATTGTAGGCGGATTCTTTACCATCTGAGCCACCAGGAATAATGGCCTGAGGATCTTGTTAAGATGCAGATTCTTATTCAGTAGGACTGGGCTGAGGCCTGAGATTCTGTATTCCAGCAAGTTCCTGGGTGATGCCAGTGCTGCTACTGCTGGTCTAGGGACCACAATTTGGGTAGCAGGGCCTCAGGGTTCTTTATACCCTCTCCTAGGGACCCTGATCCAAGTCAGACCCTTCTGTTTCCCAATCAGAATGATGAAGCCATTGATGGGACACCTGGTGAGTACCATACCTGAGCTGGTGCTCCCACATTCACAATCTCATTTCATTCTCACAGTAAACCTGTGAAATGTTGTTACTCTCATTTTAAGGAGAAGAGGGAGTGGCCATTGTGACTGGCCTCTCCTGGGGACTTTGCCGGGGCAGTGGGGACACCTGCCATGGGGAACACCCTAAATCCCCTCTGCCTACCCTCTTCCTGAGTGACAGAAGCCCAGGCAGCTGGCCTTCATGAGTTCTTCTGTCTAGACAAAACCTTCCCTGTCCCTACCCCCCAACATCCCCTGCCCAGAGCAAACTTTGGTGTTAATGGAGCAGAAAACCTCAGTTGTTAATTTTCTAGTGCATCATTGAGAGGGTTAATGAGCAACCAGCTGGTGTGCCACCCAGCTCTGTGGAAGGCATTTTCCTTTGCATTTGGTCTGCAGACGTTTTGCAGACTCTATGGCAGCTCCTGACTTGGATGAGTCAGCGGGCATCTTGTGCCATTTTTGGGTGCAGAACTTTTAGAGACCCAAAGCAGGGGCTTTTTTTTTTTTTTTTAATTAAGTTACCGTTGGCTGCACTGGTCTTGGTTGCTGCGTGTAGGCTCTCTGTAGTTGCCAGGAGCAGGGGCTACCCTCTAGTTGAGGTGTGTAGGCTTCTCATGGCAGTGGTTTCTCTTGTTGTGGAGCACGGACTCTAGGGTGTGGTCTCAGTAGTTGTGATGCACGGGCTTAGTGACCCCATAGCACGTGGGATCTTCCTGGACCAGGAAGTGTCCAAACCAGTGTCCTCTGCGTTACAAGGTGGACTCTTAACCGCTGGACCACTGGAACTTTGGGTCCTGTCTTCGCTCTCTGGAAAGGATGGACAAGATGCAAATCTGATGAGGAGCTATATCTTGCCTGAGGACCCAGGACGGCTGGTCAGCTCCCATCACAGCCAGGCCCTTGCTGCAGACACCTGAGCAAACTCCCTCCCTGACCCTGAGACGCCATCTCCATCCAGTTGGCTGGTACTACACTCAAGCTGGGGGCTTCCCAGGTGGTGCCTGCCATTGCAGGAGACATAAGAGATGCTGGTTCAATCCCTGGGTTGGGAAGATTCCCTGGAGAAGGCCATGGCAACCTACTCCAGTGTTCTTGCCTGGAGAATCCCATGGACAGAGGAGCCTGGCAGGCTACCGTCCATTGGGTTGCAAAAAGTCAGACATGACTGAAGCAACTTAGCACGCACACATGTGCCCACCCACACTCAACCTGCTTCCATCTACTTCTCCTCTGCCCAGCATTCCTCAGTGGGGCATTTTCTTCCCCATCCAATCCAAATGCCTTCAAGATATTCCCTGTGCTGTGGCACACCTCGCACTATCCATTCAGATTTGTCAGCATCCCAGCATCCCCCTGCTCTAGCCACTAAGACCCCTCACCATTCCACAGCCAACCTCTGTGCTTAAGCCTCAGCCCTGGTTACCACCACCTCCACGAAGCCCCTCTGCCTGATTATGCACTGGCTTCAGTGAGCATCCCAGCTCAGAACCTGAACACTCCTTGCTCAGGCCAAGTCACTGAGCCCTTTTATCTATTGTTTCGTAGTGTTTACCAATGTAGGCTTTGTGCCTGTTGTCATTTCTTCTCTGCCAGACTGTAAACTCCTTAGAGGCACGAAGAATAACAAAGGCTGCCATTTATAGGGTGTCAGACAGTGTCCTTAAGCACTTGACAAACAATGTCCCATTTAATCTTCAACCCCCCTGCAGAGTTCTCAACTGTTTTTATCCATTTTCCCCCCAAGATTCTGGAGAGGGTAAACAGTTTTCCTAAGGTCACCTGGCCTAGGAAGAGCTGAGCTGGGTGTGATGCCCTGGCTTATGCTCCTCACCAGAGATTCTCAAATGCCAGGGCCCTCAGCGTGAGAACCTGGGCTTGGCCGCTGGCATCTGTGTGTTTGCACAGCTCCTCTGCACACCCAGTCTGATTTGGGGACTGACTCTTAACCACTGCATGCACCTCCCTTTTCAACACTCAGCAGTGCCCTGAGCACTTGAGAGCTTGGAAATGCATTATAGGGGGTAAGGGGGTATGAAGAGAAGGACGCTGTAGGGGGAGATGCTCTAGGAGAAGGATGTGTTGTTTTAATATAGGGGCCACCTAAGAGAATCACGGGGCAGGGAGGATGCAAGGAGGCAGTGGAGCTGAGCGGGGGAAAACAGACGGGGAGTTAGAAGAGGCTATTGGAGGGACCTCCCTGGTGGTCCAGTGGTTAAGAATTCACCTTGCAATACAGGGGGCGTGGGTTCCATCCCTGGTCAGGGAACTAAGACCCCACATGGGATCCCACATGGTTGGAGCAACTAAGTTTGTGTGCTGCAGTAGAGAAAGACCGTGCGCTGAAAGGAAGAGCCAAAACAGCCAAAATTAAGTAAAATAAAATGTCTCTTTTAAAAAAAACAGAAAGAAAAGGCTATTGGAGAGGTCAAACCATCGACCCTGTCTCTGCCCCAACCATAATTCAGGTTGACCCACTAATCAGGTTGACCTCACCTTGACCCACTAATGAGCTGGGGCATCTTGTAAGGATGCAGATCCTGGTACAGCAGGTTTGGATAGGGCCTCCTGTTTGGCATTTCTAACAAGCCTCCAGGTGATGCCCGTTCAGTAGGAAGGCCCTGGATTTCTCAAGCCCTCCTGGAGGATCTGATTCCATCACTCACTAGTCTACCATCTTCCTGCCTCCCTCCTCCCTAGAGGATAAAATCTAAACTCCTTAGCACGCATGGTGGGAGCCTTTTCAGACACTGTCTCCAGCCATCTCTAGCCTTACTTCCTGCTCTCTTTATCACACTCCCCACCCTGCAGCCCCACTGAATTCTTCACAGCTCCCTAGACACACCACCATCCCCAGTCAAAGCTGCCTGCTTTTTGCACAGGCTGTTACTTTGCCTGGAGGCATGCGCTTTGGCCTTTCTCAGCCAGGTGAGGATGAAGCTGAAGGTCACCTTCCTGGGAAGTTACAGACTGGGGAGTGGGCTCTAGACCCCTAGCTCTAAGAGAAGCCCCCTGGAGGTTCTTAGAACCCTTCTTGTCCCTGGTCTCAGCAAAGGTTGGCCAAGGTCCCTGACCCTGCAGAGAAATCAGGTGATTTCATTGTCCTGCTTTGAACATTTGTTGTGTCTTGTCACCTTCCACTAAAAATAGAGCTGAGAATGACTGAAGTGGAGCCCCAGTCTGGTCTGGGAGAGCAGAGTGGAGCAGGTGGGCCATTCTGCGGAGCCCACGAGGCCAGACCATCTGTGGGGGCTCTGGGAAGGGGGCCGTGTGACCTGGGCCGGGGCTTCCCAGATGCTGTGGTCATGCCCTGGGCTCTGAGAGGCCAGCCCATAGCTGCTTTCACTTTAAGCTTTTCTCTCCTGGCTGTGGAAATATTTCAGGACTTCCGGAGAAGTTTCCTTTGGTGCTTCCTGAGTTTTCTCCTGGGCTGTTTTGCCTCCAGGTTTCAGCCCCAGCCAGGGGCAGCTCCCGGAAGAGCTGAGGGTGCCGCCCTGGCTGACCACAGCCCCCACGGGGACTGCCTCCCGAGCTCCCTCCCCTGCAGGAAGGCCCCCCCAGTGCACTGGTTTTGGGGAGCAGTAGACCCCTCTCTCTGGAAAAAAATAAAAATATGTCTCTTCCTGCATTCAGGCTCCTGCCTGGGGGCTGAGGAGCAGGTTCTGCAGGTGATGGAGGGCTGTATCTCTGATTCCTGAGCCCTTCTGAGCGCAGAGCAGCCAGAGGGCATGGGACAGAGCCTTTGAACGCTTGCTGGGACAGTTACCTCTGGGACAGTTACCTCGGGTGATTAACTTCACCTCTTTGAGCTTCCTTTTCCTCTCGTATAAAATGGGAACAATCTTATCAATCCCACCAGTAGGGTTGCCCAAGTTTTTGGCAAATAAAAACACAGGATGCCCAGTTAAATTTGAAGTTTAGTTAAAACAATGAATACTTGTCTTAGCAGAAGTATATCCTATGCGATATCTGGGACATGCGCTTATGTGCTCAGTTGTGTCCAACTGTGACCCCGTGGACTGTATGTAGCCCGCCAGGTTCCTCTGGCCATGGGATTTCTCAAGCAAGAGAACTGGGGTGGGTTGCCATTTCCTTCTCCAAGGGATCTTCCTGACCCAGGGATCAAACCTGTGTGTCTTGCATTGGCAGGCAGGTTCTTTACCACTGAGCCACGGGGGAAGCATTTGGGACATACTTACGCTCAAAACTTGTTACTCATCCAGAGTTCAAATTGTACTGGGTGTCTTGCACTTTACTTGGTGTCCCTACCTCTGGATGAAATGGTGTGTATGTAACACTTACCAAGAGACCCAACTAAATGTTGCTTGTTCATCTCATTACTTCCCTCTCTCCTCGGCCACCCCCTGACCCCGAGAGGCTGAGCTGTTTGTTTCTTTGGAGTAGTCATAGAAATATAGAGGTTGTTTTTGTAGAGCTGACACAAAAAGTAATGAACGACTAGTGAGAAAATGCCAGTAAAAATAGCTGTCACTTACCCAGCACTAGCTGAGTGTCCCACGATGTTCCAAGCACTTTCTGTATGTTAACCCCCTTACTCTTCACAGTAATCCTATGAAGAAGACACTTATCTCCACTTTCCAGATGAGCACACAGAGGCAAAGAATAGATAAGTAACCTGCTCCAGGACACCCAGCTAGTAAGTGATGAGCTGGATATGAACCCAAGCAATCTGGCCCTCATATTGTTGGTGTTAAATGGGACAGTACACTGCATCTTGCCTACCGACTGCCACAGCTAAAGATGTAAAGTTCCTTTAAGGCCAAGGACGTGGAAACCTCCAGAGATGGTTTCCCAAAGCAGGTGATAACACAGCGTGCTCCCAGAGCAGGGTGTGACTTCCCAGGGTCCCCTGAGATCCTGGACGGAGACAGGGTTCAGTCAGGCATGAGGAGCTCACGCTGGCGTTTATCATTTCCTCCCCCCACCACCCCTGAATGTCACAGAGGTACGGGCCATGTACCAGCCTGTCACCTGGGGGCATGAGCTGGCCCCAGGGGATAGTTCATTCCTGGAGTCCTGCAGACCCTAATCAAGTCCTTTTCAATCTTATTAACTCACAGATAACTGTGTCACAATAGGATGTCTTCTTGAAATTCTTCATGATTCTCCAGGATAGAATGCCTTTCCTTTGATAAAGTGAATGTTAGCTTCCCTGGGGGCTTAGTGGTTAAGAATCTTCCTACCAATACAGGAGACCCTGGTTTGATCCCTGGGTCAGGAAGATCCCCTGGAAGAGGAAATGACAACCCACTCCTGGTATTCTTGCTTGGGAAATTCCATGGACAGAGGAGCCACGAGGGCTATAGTCCATGGAGTCATGAAAGAGTTGGACATAACTGAGCGACTAAAACAACAGCAACACTCAACAACAAAATGAAGTTACTGGGGACTAGAAAAATACCTAAGGGGCTCAAGTGGCAAAGAATCTGCCTGCAGTGTGGGAGAGCCGGTTCAATCCCTGGGTCGGGAAGATTCCCGGGAGAAGGAAATGGCAACCCCCTCCAGTATTCTTGCCTGCAGAATCCCATGGACAGAGGAGCCTGGAGGGCTACAGTCCATAGGGTCGCACAGAGCCGGACACGACTGAGTGACTAAGCAGCAGGGGCAGGAAAAAACCTAAGAGTAGAAGGAAGGCAATCCACGTGCCGCTGCCCCAGCCCTGAGATGACGCCTTCCTCCTTGCTCTCCCCTTTCTGGCCTTGCTCCTTGCTCAGGGTCTGACCTTGCAGCCTGACTGTGCGTTCCCAGCAAAACCTAGGCCAGAGCGTGATGGAACTTCGAATGTCCCAGCACCACCCCTGGATGCTTATGCCAAAGGGAATGGTGAATCAGAAAGAGCATCTGGAAACCAGGAGGTGCTATCCTGCCTTTTCTAGAGTCTTGGCTGGCTCTTCACCCCCGTCCACCCCAGGAGCAGCAGTGCGGAAGTGCCTGTTGTTGAAAGGGGCTGCCTGGCCCCATCCCAGCTTAGGACTGGAGCTCAGTTTCCAGCATACTTTGCAGGTAGCTCTAGAGGCTCTACTTGGCCTGAAGCCCAGAATCCAAGTCTTCCCGCCTCTTTTCCCACCACAGGCCTCCCCCAGGCTCAGCTTCTCAGTGTTGTGGTCTTTCCTCACTTTCTGAGGGTTAACTCCAGTTCATTCACAGAGAAATCTGAGACCGAGAGCTTTGCCTATTGCCTCTGCTCCCAGCTCCTTCCACGTATCTGCTGTCTCCCTTTTCTCCCTGTCCCCCAGAGACTACTCGGTAGGTGCTTGTTGGCAGGTTCAGAGAGGCCCTGGTTCATTCATCAGGAGATCAGTGTCCCCAACCTGGTAACTTAACTGCTGTATTTGTCAGGGCAGCAGAACACAGATGGCACACTCAGCCTGGGGGTTTGGAGAGAGCTTGGAATAGGACTATGACCAAAATGTGGGCAGAGCGAGGGGAGGGTCTGGATCCCACACCTGGAGACACAGAGGCCCCGTGGGTGGCTTCCTGGCAAGAGCTGCAACCTTCAGGGAAAGCACGAAGCCTGGGTGGCCCACAGGGAGGAGCTGCTGGGAGAGAGAGCCCAGCCTGGCACCCCTCCCTTCCTGTGACCTCCGGCTGGGGCAGAAAACAGGGTGGAGAGCCAAGGAGAATGGACCTGGAGGGGTGTGCTCCAGGTAAAATGATGCTCTCTGGATTTTTCCCCATTTGCAAAGGGAGGGTTAGAAATACCTACCCCAGGACTTCCCTGGTGGTCCAGTGGTTAAGAATGTGCCTTCCAATGCAGGGGACTTGGGTGTGATCCCTGATCGGGGAACTAAGATCCCACAAGATGCCCATCTAAGATGCCCACTAAGCCAGTGCCAGCAACTATTGAATCTGCATGTAACAAATAAGACCCAATGCAGCCAAATAAATAAATATTAAAAAAGAAAGAGAGAAATGCCTGCCCCATGCATGTCCTGGGGTTGTTGTAAAAATCAGCTGAGATAATGAACAGTGACGACGTGTGCTCATCGAATCATTTAATACCAGAGTAAGGGATAATTGTTGTTGTTGATAAACACTCACTGGGTTCCCCCCACAGGATGTGTCTTACACATTCTCACTTCTTCTGGGGAGTCTCATTTTCAAGGGACATATGGGTAAAGGAACGAGAAATTGCAGAATTGCAGGAGCCTGGATTTGAATCCCAGAGCCCCTGCTTAATGTTCATATGCATCGAGCAAGTCATTTAATGAGCTTCCCTGTGGTGAAATATACCTCACTGGGGTTCAGAGGAGAATGGATGCTGTCATTACCATTAGCCAGTGCTCGGAGGATCTACGAGCATCCCTCATCCCTCAGCTGATGGGATGAGGGGTTAAGTTTGTCCCCCCCAAAATGTGTCAGTCTTAATCCCTCACATTCACCCTCACTCATGTGAAAAAAAAAAAAAAGTAAAAATGTTAGTTTCTCAGTTGTACCCGACTCTTTTCAACCCCATGGACACCAAGCTCCTCTATCCATGGAATTCTCTGGGCAAGAATACTGGAGTGGGTTGCCATTCTCTTCTCCATGGGATCTTCCCGATTCAGGGGTCAAACCCAGGTCTCCCACCGTGCAGACAGATTCTTTGCCATCTGAGCTACCCGGGAAGCCCCCCACCCGTCACAGACTGAGGTAAAACCACCATCCTAAATTTTGTGTGAATCATTCCCTCTTTTTCTTTAGAGTTTTATCACTCAGGCATGTGTCCCTGAATTATATAAACGTAGTTTTGCCCGCAACTTATATAAATAGACTAATAGTAGAAGTGTTTTTCTGTGACTGCCTTTTTCTGCTTTAAAGTATGGTTTTGAGACTGGTCTTTGTTCTTACCTATAGCTCTAGATTATTCATTTTCAAAGCTGCGTAGAATTTCCATTATATGAATAAACTACAGCATATTTAGTGGTAATAATGCTACACCTCCGTTTTTGGACAAAATCCTAAATCGGAGAATCACTTTACTCTACAACGCAGCTCACACACCTTATATATATGTACACATATCTATTTGAATTAGTTTCATAAAATCATCCGCCCTTAGTATGTGAGGTGCTCCTTTTCAGTCCGTTTTAAAAGTGGTTTGCCAGGTGAAGAATCTGCCTGCTGGTGCTGGGGACACAGGTTCAGTCCCTGGCCAGGAAGATTCCATGTGCCATGGGCAGCCAAGCCTGTGAACCACAGCTACTGAGCCCCTGCTCTACGAGAGGAGAAGCCACCATAATGAGAAGCCCATACACCACAATGAAGAGTAGCCCCGCTCACCGCTACTGGAGAAAGTCCACTTCCAGCAACAAAGACTCAACACAGCCAAAAGTAAATAATTAAAAAGAAAATGACCTGTCAAACTGACTGCATGATCCACTAATGGGTCAAGCTGCAGTGGCTGGATGCTCTCCCCCACTTGCCCAGCAGACATGCCCAGGGCATGGCCCTGCTGCTTCCCTCAGGGCTGTCTGCCCACTGCTTGCCACGAGACCACGGTGGTTCTCGTCCTTCCAGCTGTCCAGGCTATAGGCTTCTTCCCACTCCTGTTGGGTGTGTTCTAGCTATGGCCTTGCCCTTGTAGTTGCTGCATCTCATGGACCATGGCGTGAGGGACATCAGAACCTGGGAGCGTGTTAGAATTGTGTGTGCAGTAGAATTACTGATTTAGTCAGGTAGCAAGAGAGGGGGTGGTGTGTGGAATCAGACTGTCTGGATTCCAAGCTTAGCCATCCAGTTGCTGTGTGACCTTGGGTCAGACATGTGACCTGTATCTCAGTTTCCTCATCTGTAAAATGGGGAGATTACAACTGTAGTACCTACTTCATAGGGTGGTGTGTGGCTCACATGAGTTAGTTCATTGTGTAAGGGTGGGCTATTATTACTACAGAGCCCAGCTGGGCATCGGGGCTAAAATCTATCCATTTCTTTGTTAGCATCCCTGGGCACAGGAGCTATATTGGGAAGACGTCAAAATACCCAGTTAAAAGGAACTTGGAGGTGGCTAGAAGAGCTGGTTCTGCGCTCAGGATGCGTGTATTCAGATCTCAGCGCCTCTGTTAACTAGCCATGTAGCCATGGGGGATGGGGATTGAATGCATTACTACGTGGACCAGTCATATGGTAAGTGGGTAACTGTCTGCCCACCAGATAAAGCCTCCTGAGGGTGGAGGCGGAATCTGCTTTGCTTCCCAGTTGTGTCCCTACTACGTGGCACATAGTAGGTGACATCAGGTTATCTGTCAATTGAATGAAGGGAAGCTGTGTTTACCTTCCTTGGAGAAAAGTTTATTCAGCTCCTTCATTTATTTTTTGATTAAGTTGGGTTATGTGTCTTTTGATTGTAGAACTGTGAGATTTCTTTATATAATGTAGCTACAAGTCCCTTATCAAATATGTGATCTGCAGATTTCCCCCATTCCTTGGGTTGTCTTTTCACTTTTTTCTTTTTATGTTATGCGTATTTTATTTGTTTTATTTTTGGCTGCGCCACTTGGCATGTGGGAACCTAGTTCCTCTGCTAGGGGTTGAAGCCGTGCACCAGCAAAGTCCTTCTTTTCACTTTCTTAATGGTGTCTGGTGAAGCACATGCGTGCTCAGTTGCTCAGTCATGTCTGACTCTTTTCTACCCCATGGACTGTAGCCCACCAGGCTTCTCTGTCCATGGGATTTTCCATGAATACTGGAGTGGATTGCTATTTCCTCCTCCAGGGGATCTTTCCCACCCAGGGATTGAAGCTGCTTCCCCTGGTCTCTTTCAGCTCCTGCATTGCAGGTGGACTTTTTACCACTGAGCCTCCAGGGCAGTCCCCCTCTGAAGCACTGAAGTTTTCAGTTTTGATGGCGTCTAGTTTATCTCTGTGTTCCTTGTTGCTTGCGCCTTTGGTGTCTTATCTCAGAATCCTTAGCCAAATACAAGGTCATGAGCTTTACCCCTGTTTTCTTCTAAGAGTTTTGCAGTTCTTCTGTTTTGAGTTAATTTGTGTGTGTGATATAAAGTAAGAGCCCAGCTTCATTCTTTCGTGGGTGGATATCCAGTTGCCTCAGCACCATTTGTTGGAAAAAACTATTGCATGATCTCAGCACCCTTGTCAAAAATCAGCCAACCATACATGGATGTGTTTATTTCTGGACTCTCGAGTCTACTTCATTGATCCGTCTATCTAGAGAGCCACCTCCATCTATAACAGTTTACCGACTCTGCCCATCTGCTCTCGATAGTCCTGGAAGCCCCCCGCCCGCCCACCCCGCCGCAGGAAGTGCTAAGGGAACATCCCACAGCCCAGCGCGATCTCCCTAGTGGCCCCTGAAATTAATCACTTTTTGCATCTGTCAGGGTGACCACGGGGAGGGCCCAGTGTGACCGGCCCTTAAGGGCACACGGGGGAGGGTTCCATGGAGATGTGCTTTCCCTCCCCGCACTGGCAAGCCTGCACATCTCCTCCCAGAGCAGGGTGCAAGGTCCCAGAGCAGGGCTGTTTGTGCTGAGGCCCATCTCCTGATTGGGTGGATGCCCTTGATGCGGGCCAGGTAGGAGGGAGCCTAGGGCGGGAAGTGGCCGTTGGGATGGAAGGGAGGGGAGCATTCCTGGCACTAGAGGCATCTTCGGCAGGACTGCGGCCTCAGGAGGGAGAGCCTGCATCCATGGGTAGGCACGGGGAGGCTAGAGAGGGCCACTAGTATCGCCAGGCTGTGGTTTCCATCCCCATTTCCTTATGTGTATCTGTGTGTGTGTGTGTGTGCTGTGAGCCGGTGACTCAACTCCCGTCCTTTCTGAGGGCTTGTTTCTTCTGGTTGCAAGACTTTTGTGCTCTAAGAGGTCAGTGGCTCTTGGCCAGTATGTCCTTGGTGGAGTACTTTGTTATCTCACATTGACTCCAGCCAGTGAATAAGACTCCCCAGGGCAGCCAGAGACCCTTGTGGCGTGGGATGGAGAGCTGGGAGGATAGCGCTCTGTGGTACCCTGGGGATGTTCTAGCTTGCACAGAGGTCCAGGTTTATGGAACCCAGGCAGAGAACGCACCTGAGCAGAGAAGTGTAAAGTTGTATTAATGCCGTTGGGTTTGGCAGGGCAGGGCTGCCTGTGGGCTGAGCAAAGTGAGCATGCCTAGCTGGGGGGGTGCTGGCTCAGAAGGGGGAAAGGGCGCCACATGTAGTAGAGACGCCCAGGGTTCAGTGTGTCCCCTGTCCCTCCAGGTCTCCTGAGGCTTTGGAGATGAATCCTCCCCGAATGACAGCCACTGCAGTGACACTGTATTTGTTAGGGACCTGGGAGGAGAAACCACTTCTTTCTTCCTTAGATCCCTAGAGGCAGCACTGGGGGAGAGCAGAGATTTCTGTAAAGTGCGCCCCTCTCTTCCCTCTTCAGTTGTTCTCCCCCCTTGCCCGCCCCCGAGTGGGAGCAGAGCGGTGTGAGCTGAGTTGGAATTGCTCACTGCCTGAGAATTGCATCAGCCCCGCCTGGCAGGCTGGAGCGGGAGCCAGTTGCTATGGTGACCACTAGGCTTCAAACCAGTGAGAAGGATGGGTTAGTCGCAGGGTGTGGTTTTCTTGCCTTGGGATGATGACTTGGGATAGGCACACGGGGTCTGAATTCCTAGCCCTTCCAGGGGAAGATGCATCATCTGCTCAGGTGGGCTTGATAGACAGCTGCTCCAGAAACTGACATTGCCCAGGTTGGGTGTGTGTGACGGAGGACACAACTGACTACCTTCCACCTCATACTGGGGGCTGTGGGTGATTTGACCAAGTCAGCCAGCTTCTGGGGGAAGGGAGGGGACCAGGATGCGACCTTTCACCCAGAACGGAGGGCTCCTCTGAATCCCAGCCAATGAAAGCTGCTCAGGCTGCATCATGATTTTTTTTTCCCCCAAACCACCTGACAGAGCTCATCGACTTGCTAAAGGTAATGGCTGCTTGGCCAAGCCAGCACCATACTCTTAATACTTAGTTCCGATTTTGCCTGCAGTGGGAAAGGAGGTAAAAAGTCCACATTCTAGCCACACTGAGCACCTTCTGTGTGCTGGGTGGCACACTAAACACTAAACACTGTCTCATCATTTCATTGTCTCCTTACCGCTGCACTGACCAGGCTGTAGGTGATGCTGTCCATGTTTGGCAGGGGAGCAAGCCCTGTGACCTGGAGAGTTTAAGTCACTGGCCCAAAGACAGCCTAAATCTTCGCATTTTATGTCCAGCGTTCTTTTGGATTCTAGATGCCCTTAGGACCAGGGATTCTTAGGATGTCCAGTAAAGAGACACGCAGTACGTCTTCTAGTGGAAAAATCTTGGCCATCTCTCTCCCCAGAGAAAAACAGTTTCTAGGTGGGGAATGGTTGACTGGAGCTATTTCTGATTTCTGAACGGGAAGAATGAGAGATGTGGGTGTTGCCTGCGGACAGAGGCAAACTCAGGAAGCAGTTGGTGAGGTCAGGACAGGGCGTTGACAAAGTCCAGACTTGGTATGGAGACAGCCGGGGATTTCTGCCTGGGGCCCTTGAGGGGTGCGGACCAATTGCCAGATGAGTTCTCAGCAGAAAGGGGTCTGGTGGACTGGTCTGGAGTAAGATGTAGAAGCAGAGGACAGCTAGACCCTCAGGGAGAGCCTGCCAGTCAGTGATGAGATCTGACTTACTGAGCGCATGAGGCAGAGTACCAGCAGTTAATACCCAGAGGGGGGCGCCACTCTCTTAAGTGCACTTTAGATGTTACTCATTTCATTTTCACAGAATCCCTGGGAGTTTGGTTGGTACTGTTCCATTTTGAAGATGAAATACAGGCATAGAGAGGTTGAGCGACTTGCTCCAGGCCACACAGCGGGTTAAGAGGTAGCGCTGGGGATTCCAGCCCAAGCAGTCTGGCTCCAGAGTATGAGTTCTTGACCAAAATATTCTACCATCTCTGCTTGTACCTTCTGGAAAGCTGATAGTGAGTTAGCTTGTGTGGGCCACCCTGAGGAGTGTGTATGGGCATATGTGTCTGCACAGACATGCGTGCACACACATGCATATCCACACGCGTGCACCAGTATAGTGGCAATGGGAGGGAAGGCTCGTGGCTCTACTTGGGAGCTTCTCTGTGTTGGTGGCGGCCCCTGTGTATTTGTCGGGGGCCCAGGGGGACCTGTACCTGTGTGTGATGCCCTTCCTCCTTCGCTGCCTCCCTGTATGTCTCCCAGGAGGCCAGGCGCTCGGTGTAGAGCTGTGGAGGATATTAAACTGCAGACCTTGAGCCTGGATGGCTGGCCTAATATCAAAGGGCCCAAGGTTCCAGGAAGGAGCTCAGATCTTGGGCTGAGGGTGAACAGCGGCCCCAGGAGGAGCAGGCGGGGAAAGTGGGAGCACAGTTGTTGTGGGGAGGGGCCATTCCCTTGTGCCTCTTTTGGTGCTTGGGTCACCTGTGTGCTGCCCACACAACATGCAGCTGCTCTCAGACCAACTGAGCTGCCTATCTTCCCCAGGGGCAGGATTGTAGGGAGAAGTAAGATAATAATAAAAATAATGAAATCAACAATAATAACAACCAACCTTACTTACTATGTGGCAGGAAAAGGAAATGGCAATCCACTCCAGTTCTATTGCCTGGAAAATCCCATGGACAGAGAAGCCTGGTAGGCTACATACAGTTCATGGGGTCGCAAAGAGTTGGACATGACTGAGCGAATTCGCTTTTCACTTTCAGGCAATGGTCTTAGCGCCTCTACTTGGACTAACTCATTTAACTGTCCAAAAGCTCTATGAAATAGTTTTATTATTATTATCTTCATTTTATAAAGGAGGATGCTAAGGCCCAGAGAGGTTAAGCAAGTTGCCTGACATCACACAGCTAAAACTGGGATTTGTGTTCCCAGAGCCAAGCTCCAGGTGGCGCTAGCGGTAAAGAACCCACCTGCCAATGCAGGAGATGTAAGAGACACAGATTCCATTCCTGGGTAGGGAAGATGCCCTGGAGGAAGGCATGGCAGCCCGCTCCAGTATTCTTGCCTGGAGAATTCCATGGACAGAAGAGCCTGGTGGGCTACAGTCCATAGGGTCAGAAAGAGTGGGACATGACTGAAGCAACTTAGCATGCACACACAGCCGGGTTCCAGAGCAAGTGCTAGGAAAGCACAGGACACAGCTGTGCCGTTTCATGGATCCCAAGGCAAGCCTCCGGATCTTGTAACCCTTTTCTGCCTCCAACTCAGAATCTTGTTTTTATTGTCCCGAGAGACTGGGCTGTGCACACTGCCTGCCCACAGGTCCTGTGGGTGAAATGTGGCCTCTGACATCAGCCAGTTTTTGTGGGAACTGTGCCCCCTCCCCCGTCCTCCCCCTTGCTCAGATGCTCAGGCACGGAAGGGACGTTTCCAGGAACTCTCCAGGGAGCTGAGGTAATTAACAGCCCCTGCTGCTCTGGCCTCACCCAACATCTGCCTGCACACAGGTAGCTCCAGGGGTAGGGTGGGTCCCACCAGCCCTGGAGGCTCGCTGCTTTTCTCTCTCCTATCTTGTCTGACCTGTGGTCTACAGCCACCCTTGTTATGAGGGCCAAGATGAAACATGTCTTTTTTCCTTGCCACCACTTGCCCCTCCTAATCTCTGTCCCTGGCCAGCCTCTGGGCCATGTCTGGTCCTGAGCTCGAATCTCAGAGGAGGCTGCCTTCCTGTGTGAGGTCAGGCATGTCTTGCTTCCAGGTGGGAGGAAGGAGCTGTGTGGATGTGAGTGGAGGACTTGGGGGTGGCAGAGGAGTAGGGGTAGAGCCAGGGGTGACCTGGGGCAAGTATCATATCTGGCTGTGACCCCTGGGGTTCTGCATGCTCCCTGGGACACTGCCACTGGCATTGGCAGGTGGAACCTGTAGTGGGCGCCTGGGTGCCACCTGGTGGGGGAAGGAGTATTGAAATTGGAGCTGACAAATGCCTGGCAGCCCCTGCCTAGAGCAGAGCCAGGCTTGTCTTGTGCCAGGAAGTTGGCAGCATAGTTGAAACAAGCTATGAAGATGGAACGTGGCTTTGTAACTCAGAAGGTGGCTCAAAAGCCCTCTTTGGAAGCTGATGGGCTCCGGGTCTAGTTTAGTCCCCTTGTGCTGTGCTCTGCTTAGTCGCTCAGTCATGTCCGACTCCTTGCGACCCCATGGGCTGCAGCCCACCAGGCTCCTCTGCCCATGGGATTCTCCAGGCAAGAACACTGGAGTGGGTAGCCATGCCCTCCTCCAGGGCATCTTCCCATCCCAGGGATCGAACCCAGGTCTCCTCCATTGCAGGCAGATTCTTTACTGTCTGATCTACCAGGGAAGCCCAAGAATACTGGAGTGGGTAGCCTATCCTTTCGCCATGGGACCTTCCCAACCCAGGAATCAAACTGGGGTCTCCAGCATTGTAGGTGGATTCTTTACCAGCTGAGCTACCAGGGAAGCCCTCTGCTAATTCCCATGAAAGAGTTCCTCTGCTGTTGCTTCTTCCCTCTGTGCTCTTTTTTTTTTTCTTTCTTTTTTTTTAAAAAATGTTTATTTATTTGACTGCTCTGAGTCTTAGCTGTGGCATATGGGATCTATTTCCCTGACTAGAGATCAAACCTGTGCCCCCTGCATTGGGAGTACAGAATTTTAGCCACTGGTCCACCAGGGAAGTCTGGCTATGTGCTTTTTTTTTTAAGTTATGTTTTATTCTAGTTTTAAAGTTGCAGTAAAACACATATCAAATTTACCATCATAATCATTTTCAGGTATGCAGTTCAGTGGCATTAAGGACATGGTTGCACAACCATCACCACCATCCATGACCAGAACTCTTTTCATCTTGCAGAACTGAAAGGCTGCACCCATTGAACACTAACTGCCCCTTCTTCCCCCTCCCGTAGCCCCTGGCAACCATCATTCTGCTTCCTGTCTTTGAATTTGACTGAGAACATCATTATAAGTGGAATCCTACCGTCTTCTTGTGACTGCTTATTTCACTTAGCGTGATGTCCTCGAGTTTCATCCACATTGTAGCACATGCTGGAATTTCCTTCGTTTTCAAGGCTGAGTAATATTCCACAGTGTATATATGCCACAATTGGTTTATCCATTCATCCATCAGTGGATGCTTGAGTTGCTTCCACCTTTTGATGGTTGTGCATAGTGCTGCAGTGAACATGGGTGTTCCCTGTCTACGTGGGGCTTGCTTCAGACATCAGCAATAGGCCATCCTTGGGGTTTGGCCAGGGATGGGCCCTCGGACTCTGCCCCGGGAGAGTGGGTGGTTCACCAAGCTTGGTGCCCTGGTGTCTATTTCTACCAAAACTAAGATGTCAGCACTCCTGGCCTCAGCCTGCTGCTTGAGGACATTCCGGATTTCCTTCCCCTTCGCCTTTGGAAGAGGGTGCTGTGTCCCTGGTTCTCTCTCGAAACAGGAGAAGAGCAGCAGGGGCGCACCGTGAGCCTGGCATGGGTGGTCCTGGGAGGAAGGGAGTGTCAGGCGCTGGGTAGGGGACATGGAACCTTTCTGAGACTGGGGTGGCTGACTGACCTCCCATGGAGGAGCTGGAGGGCAGGCTGGTGATACCAGGGAACCAGCGTGGTTCTGAAATCCCCGTGACTGAGCACAGGCAAGGTCTGCTGCTTGCTCATGCTGGTTCACGGCAAGGACGGCAGGGTCTGCTCCACAGGGTTACTCAGGGACCCAGCCTGATGGAGGCTATAGCATCTGGAACCCTCGGCCTCCAAGGTCTCCGCCGCAGGGGAAGAAGGAGAAGGAGAATTGTGTACAGGGGCTCATCAGAGCAGGGGGAGGCAGAGGTGTCAGGGCCTGAAGGAGGTGGGCGTGTCTGTGTATGTGTGTGTGTGTGTATGCATGTGGGCAAAGAGCAGAAACGAGCTGGCTGGGGGAACCCCATTGCCCTTCCCCAGCTTAGCCCTCACCTGGCTTTGCACCACCCAGAGGAAAGATGACTTTGGTGTTTCAGGAAGCAGCCATTGATTTGGGGAGTTCCCCTCATCTCCCCTCGGTGGGTGACAAAAGGAAGCAGGAGCAGGCGAAACCCCTGGTCCTCTGAAGGGAAGAGAGAAGGAAGTGAGTTTTGAGGTACCTTCTTATGACCCTGGACAATCATAGAGATTTTTTTTAGGGTCTAGGGAGACTCTGTGTGGAGCACCAGCACACTGGACTGAATGCCAGCGAGCCGGGCAGCGATGCACAGAGGTACAGGGTGTCTGAGGATGTCCGGGTGAGGGTGTACAGGTGTGTGCAGGTTGGGAATGTCTTGGCTGATTCTGCAGAGAGAGGCGGGAGCCTGGAGTTGCCAGGCTCTGGGATTGAAGGGATGATGTCAAAGGTAGGGGCAGAGATTCTGATCCTGGCTGCCACCAATGTGTGAAGGCCTCTTTAAACGTCTTACCAACCTCTCTGGACCTTGTATTAGATATTTGTCCTCTGAACTGGCCCTGCCTTCTTCTCAGCATTAGATTGAGAGTCATTTAATTTTTCATAAATACCCCCAAGGACTCATGAAACCATATATGGGAGAGGGGCCCTGAGGAGGCCAGCCCAGGCTGGTGATAAGTGGACTTGGATCCGAAGGTCATTGTCATAATGGTCCTTTGATTCTTCCTCCTGCGTCGCCTCCTGGCTGCTTCTTCTCCCCCTGGGGGGCCCAGTCGCATTTCCTACCAGCAAGCCGGGAGAGAGGAGGAGGAGGAGCAGAGCCTTAATAAATCAAATCAGTCCAGGATCATTACTTGTTATCAATTCATGACAGTTCAGAGGGGAAGCAGGAGGCAAGGGAAAGCTGTTAACTCTATCAAAGGTTAGAATTCCTATAGGATTTATCAGTGACCTCCTGGTCTCAGACCCTAAGTAATTGAATTGGCTATTATGGGATGAGATTAGAGGATTTTTAAGGGAGTGTATCAGCCGGATGACAGTTATCCAGGATCCACTGTGTGTGAATGCTGTCCTGAGTGCCATGAATAAAATGAAGTGAATAGAAGACGGCCATCCTTGTCTTCCAGACTTCTGCCACCTAGTGGGTAAGCCGGAGTATGTGCTGTGCTGTGCTTAGTCTCTCAGTTGTGTCCGACTCTGCGACCCCAGGGACTGTAGCCCGCCACGGGATTCTCCGAATAATACTGGAGTGGGTTGCCATGCCCTCCTCTAGGGGATCTTCCCCATCTAGGGATTGAACCTTGGTTTCCCCCATTGTAGGCAGATTCTTTTACCATCTCAGGAGGAGTATATACCAAAGACCAAATGAATATGAACTTGACTTTCTTCGTAGAAGAATTTTTTTTCTTCTTTTTTGGGTCTGATTGGCTAATGTACTGTTTGTGAATACTCTCCTTGTTTGCTGTCCCTCCCTGATCTTCAGGGCAGCCCTGTGGATTGGGCAGGGCAGCCGTGTCATCCCCATTTTACAGTGAGGAAGGAGGGGCTGTGGGGGGCTGGGACCAGAACCCAGATCTGACTTCTGGCCCCAGTGTCCACTCATTATATCCCATTGACTGGCTGATGGTAGCACAGCTGGGGATACTGAGTCCTGCTTGGGGTCTGTTCCTGTCACTGTGTCTGGTACATAATTTAGGAGCTGTTTGTTGAACGACTGCTGCCCATTTATACATGAAGTAGGTTTTTCTCCACTGTGGTGAGGTCATCTAGTCGTTCTGCACCGTTATTCCTATATGTTTTGGTGGACATATAACTGCATTTCCTACAGAATAATTAGGAATTTTAGGCCCCTCTACCTGAGTGGGGAATTAGGTCAAGTACAAAAAGCAATAGACTTGGTCCAAAGAGCAGGCTTGATGGTGTGGTTCAGTTGTTTCTTAGCCAGGTGGCTGTGGATGAGACCCAGAACCTCTTTGAGCCTCAGTCTTCCCCTGTGTAAAATGGGCGAGTAATATCTACTCTGACAAATCCCTGGGTTTTGAGAATGAAATGAGATCCTGGCTGTGGGCTTGATATGTACTGTTAAACATGGTGCAGATAATAGCATTTCTCATTTGTCTCTCTGAGCCTGGACACTGTGAAGCCGCTCTCCTTTTTCTGCCCAGGGCCGGTTTTGGCGGGTTCCCTATCCCTCGCCTGCCTCTTCGGCCCTTGCTACGGTTGCCCCCAAACCTAGGACTCCTTTGTTTCAGGCCTTGGAGTCCTGGCTTCTCCAGGCGGCCACGGTCTCTGCCTCCTTCCCCGGGGGAGCCGGGAGGTGGAGGAGAGGATCGCGTCACCATGGCAACCAGAGAGGCCGAGCCGCACCCCCGCGGGGGGTCTGAGCCTGTTCTCAGCAGCGGGGGCGGAGCCAGAACCGAGCGCTCGGGCTGAGCGGCCCGCACCTCCGGGAACCAGCTGTCGGGGCGCCTCTGCTCTGTCTTCCTGTTGCTCCTTCGCGTGGCTAGTACCCCTGCACCAGGCCTGCCTGGAGGCCTGTGGGTGAGGAGGAGACCATCCTGCGGTCCAGGCAGCTGCTGCAGGCCGAGGCTGAGCCCCCCAACCCCGCCGTGTGAATGTGTCAGGGGCTGCCCCCTGTGCTCGCCCAGAGTAAAGCCCTGTCTGTGCACCTCCTTCGCCTCTTCACCAGCAATCCTTCCAGTCCTTCAGGACTTAAGTCAAACCGTGCCTCTTACAAGTCACCTCTCCTGTGCTTGTCAGACAGCCTGGCTGATGGCTTCCTGGGGCTGTTTTGGCATCGAGTTTCATTTGACTTTAGGGGCTGTGACCTCGGGGTCCTCGTCTGAAACTGGTGATTCTCAACCTTATAATACATTAGAATCACCCGGGGAGCTTTTAACAGCCCTGCTGCCCTGGCCACCCCTCACCAATTTAATATGGATCTCTGGCTTGGGAGCCAGACACCAAACTTCCCAGGGAATTCCAATGTGTAGAAAAGGTTGGAGCTGGTGTCTTGAAGTTCAAATTTTATTTTATTTATTTTTTATATATATTTTTAATTTTGGCTGCACTGGGCAGCTTACAGAATCTTAATTTCCTGAGCACAGATCGAACCTGCACCACGGTAGTGAAAGCGCCGAGTCCTAACCACTGGACCACCAGGAAATTCCCAAGTTCAAATTTTAAATACTCCCGTGGCCTGTGACGCCTTGCTTGATGCTAAGCCTACTGAGTGCAGGCTGACCAATGAACAGTTGGGTCTACTGATGAAGCAAAGCCTGCTGGAGCCTAGCCCATTTGTATGTTTTCAATGCTCCGATTTGCTTTTTGTTTGTTTGTTTATTTTTCAAGGACTAGGAGATCCCGAAGGGCCCTTATTGCTCAGCAAGAAGACTGGGGTAGTGAGGATAATAGTTACTTTTTAATTTAGCACCTGTCGTGAACCAGGTGCCTTGCTTTGCATTTATTTTTTCATGTTGTTGTTTAGTTGCTAAGTGGTGTCTGACTCTTTTTCACCCCCATGGGCCACCAGACTCCTGTGTCCATGGGATTTCCCAGGCAACAATACTGGAGTGGGTTACCCTTTCCTTCTCCAGGGGATCTTCCTGACCCAGGGATCAAACCCACGTCTCCTGCATTGCATGCAGATCCTTTACCACTGAGCCACCAGGGAAGCCCCTTATTTTTTCATGCTACATGCTGGGTTGCTTTAGTTGTGTCCAGCTCTTTGCACCGCTATGGACTGTAGCCCACCAGGCTCCTAGCTCCATGGGATTCTCCAGGCAAGAATACTGGAGTGGGTCGCCATGCCCTCCTCCAGGGGATCTTCCTGAACCAGGGATAGAACCAGTGTCTCTTGTTTCTCCTGCATTGGCAGGCAGGTTCTTTACCACTAGTGCCACCTGGGAAGCCCTACTTTTTCATGGGGACCCCGCAAAAACCTCATGAGGTATAGGCATTGTCTGTTATCCCTATTTCACAGATGAAGAAACTGAGGCTCTGGAAAGTCAAGTAGCTTGCCCAAGGTCACATGGCTTTTAAGTGACAATACTGGGATTGGAACCTGAGTCTGACTCAAAGCCCAGGCCCTTGACCACTGTCCTATCTTGGCTCCCAGCTCCCTCTTCCATCAATTGTGGAGCAGGAGGTGCTGAGAATGAGGCGACTTGACCTGTGGGAAAGATGCTGGTCTCAAAAGGCCTCACCTTGGTGCCATGCCACCTCTGAGGGGACTCCCAATGGGATATCTGGGGTCACAGGGCCCTGAAGGTGTCCAGCCCGCTCTCCGGTGCCTTCAGCTAACCTCTACTGAGGATTGCTCTGCCCAGATGCTGTCCAAGTTCTTTCACCCCCATGACGTTTAATGTCCCACAGCCAGCCTGAGACATGACACTTATTCTTGTTTCAAAGAAGCTCAGAGGGAGGCCAGAGCCGAATAGCTGATGATCCGCAGAGCAGTTTTCCGGGTTCTATGGCTGCTCAGCTCCAGACTCCGAGTCTGCCTTGACTGTCTTGGTTTCCACCAGATTGTGGGGGGAGGGGAGGGCAAGGTTCATAGCCCTGTGTACCCCTCAGCTGTGTGAAGGAGATGAGGGCCACCATGAGGGTCGTCAGCCTCAGAACCGACCCCACTTGTCGGGGGTGTCCTGGTTTGCTGGGAAGGTGGGGGAGTTTAAGGATTTGGGGGGAAATGATCCCTTGGAAGGGGGGCATGGCAACCCACTCCTCTGTCCAGGAAAGCCCCATGGACAGAGGAGCCTGGCAGGCTCTAGTCCATAGTGTCACAAGATTGGCCATGACCAAAGTGACTGAGTGCGCACGCGCGGCAGCTCTGCGTACCTCCTGGGGGAGGGGTTAACATCGGGAAACCACTTGCAAATGGTTTCACAGCAGCGTCAGCACCGGCCTGAATCAACACCGGCCTGAATCTACTGCCCGGCATCCTGGGGAGGTCTGAGAAGGGGGCAGAACCATTTGCTGGGAGCTAGTGACAGGAATGGGCTTCCCTGGTGGCTCAGCGACAAAGAATCTGCCTGCAATGCGGGAGATGCGGGCTTGATCCCTGGGTAGAGAAGAACCCCTGGAGGAGGAAATGACAAGCCACTCCAGTATTCTTGCCTGGAGAATCCCATGGACAGAGGAGCCTGACGGGCTACAGTCTCTGGGAGTCAGACACGACTTAGCAACTTAACAACAGTGACAGGAATGGCAAATTGGAAGGACTCTAGTGGTGCAGGAGGAGGGATTCCAGGACCTCGGCTTCAGCTTCACCAGCCTGTTCATCAGTTCCCTGAGCAGAAGGGCGTGGTCCTGCCCCTCTTTGAAGCTCTGTCCCCTCAGGGAACGGCCTCTTCCTTCCCCTCTTCTCTCAGTTCTTCAAGGCGCCCCCAGACCCTTCGCCAACTGGCCCTCTCCCTCAGGCTTTGCCACAGGTTGCCTCTTCCCCTCAAGGGCCCTGAGAGCAACCTGCCCAGGTGGTGGGTTTTTTTTTCCCCTTCCTATTTGTACAGGTCGTACCTATTATAATGGTTGAAGCACAGGTCCTAGAGTCACACCACTAGTATTTAGACTGGTTCTCCATTTAACAGCCTTTTAAACTGTGGGCAACCGAATTAGCCCCCTATGCTTTCACTTCCTTGATTATAAATGAGAATCATAATGGTACTGCTTAATTTGTTTTTTTTTTAATTAAAAAAAAATTTTTTTTAATTTATTCAGTTATGCCAGGTCTTAATTGCAGCATGCAGACTCTTTGTTGTGGCATGCGGGGAACCTGGGCCCCCTCCATCGGGAGCTCAGCATCTTAACCACTGGACCACCAGGGAAGTCCCTTAAAAATCTTTTTAAAGTGCACCAATGTTAAGTATGTGGTGGTGGTTTAGTTGCTAGGTCGTGTCTGACTCTTGTGACCCCATAGACTGTAGCCTGCCAGACTCCTCTGTCCATGGGATTATCCTGGCAAGAATAATGGAGTGGGTTGCATGCCCTACTCCAGGGGATCTTCCCGACCCAGGGGTAGAACCTGCGTCTCCTGCATTGAAGGTGGATTCTTTACTGCTGAGCCACGAGGGAAGCCCAATGTTAAGCATACAGTTTAATATGAACTGTTACATACCTCTACTCATGTACCCACCCAAATCAAGTTGTAGAATGTTTCCAGTAACCTGGAATGTTCCCTCATGCCCCTTCCCAGTCAATACCCACTGCCTTCCTCGGCCCGCCCACAGGTAGCCTCTCCTGTGAACTTTCATCACCGTCGGTTTGTTTTCCTGCTGCTGAACTTCATAGGAATAGAATCATGAGGTGTGTGTTCCTTTGTGTCTGGATTCTTTTGCTCAGCATATTGTTTGTAAGATTCATCTATCACAGAGTTGCTCTGAAGGTGAAAAGAGGTGCGTGCACAGCCCAGGGCTTGACAAGGCACGGATGGCAGTGATGCTAGAACCATCCTGCGAGGTCGGGAAGCGGGGATGGTCTGTGCCCCTGGCTCTGTTACCACCTGACACAGGGAGTGGCATATGGAGACTTATTTTTGGCTGCACCAGGTATGAGTCCAGCACATGGGATCTTCGATCTTTGTTGCTGCAGCACTCGAGATCTTTAGTTGCAGCATTCAAACTCTTAATTGCAGCATATGGGATCTAGTTCCCTGACCAGGGATTGAACCTGGGCCCCCTGCTTTGGGAGCACAGAGTCTTAGCCACTGGCCCACCAGGAAAGTCTCTACATACAGAGACTTTTGATGCTCTCTGAAGATGTTTGATGCTGTGTTAGTGGGAAGCATGGTCAGGCCTGAGCCTCCCTCTGCTGTCTCCAAAGGTTTCCCCACCCCCACTCCCATTGTCAGTTCTAAGGCAGAAAATGAGTTTATCAGCCTTTGTCCCTCCCCTGCTGGTAGGGAAGGACCATTCCACACCTGGAACTCATCTTTATCCTGTACCCACAGATTCTTAGAGTGTCCAAGAGGAGATGGGAAAGATCCCTCAAACTGTCCTCAGCATCTCTTATGGGGGTCAGGATACCAGGATAGATTCTTGGCGATGTCCATCGGTCACTGGACATTCTCAGGAAAAGGTTGTAAATAGCTTGACACCTGTGTGCCTCCAGCCATCTGGGTGCCCCTTCCTCCCCCTTGTACCCACTAGAGCTGGAGGTGGTAGAAGTGAGGGCTGGTCATTTGGGTTTGAACCTACTGCTTCTGGCCACCTCTTCACATTACCCAAAAGGAGCGTGTCTGAGATGGTCTGACACTGGTTGGTTCATATCCTGGCATCTGGCAGAGGCTCCATCACAGGCCTGAAATAGGTAACTCTGTGATCACATGTGGTCCCAATCTGGATGATTCTTAGGCAATCTGGAGGTCACAGGATGCTGCCTGCATTGTAACTCCACAGGAACATACGCATCAGGAAGAATTATCTAAAGTTAGCGATGCTCGGCAACAATGTGGCTGGTGAGACCCCACTGTGGATAATGGTTCAAATCAACTCTCCCCAGTGGTCCTGCCTGACGCTTAGCTCACAAGGCCCTCGGTGTGCTGGTCTGTGCCCACTTCTCCAGCGCTATCTGCCCCTCACTCCCTCTGCTCACTCAGTTTTCCAGCCAGGCCAGGCTATTTATAGTCCCCCTAAGGGGCCCTGCTGTTTCACACTTTGTGCCTTTTCCAAGCCTCTTCTTGTTGCCTAGAACTCTGCTCCTGTCCCCCATCTGCCTGGCAAGCACCCACACATCGTTATTCAATTAATTATATTAATAATAGCAGCTAAGCTTTATTGGGTGCTTACTATGTGCTAAGTGCTTTGCCTGCGTTATCCAGCTTAATCCTCAAAGTAGCCCTGTGCGCTCCATCTCTACGTCATCCTCTTTCACAGCAACCAATTTCCATTTGTAAGTGGCTGCCTCTGAGCACAGAGCAGTTAGGAAGTGATGGAGCCCAGATTGGAGCCGCACCTGTGTGAACCCAGGGTTCTTGTTCTTCGCCACAGTGATAAACTACCTTCCTTGGAGTATCACCCAAGCCCATCCAGCCACTCCCTCATCCATCCTGTTTCTTCCTCCCACCTCTCTGCCTTGCCTGTGAGGTGCTTCTGTCATAGCATCTAGGAGGTTTTTGTGCTTACTGGACTGTCTTCCTCTACTGGGCTGTAAGGATTTCACTTAAGACTGTGTTCGTTTTAACTGGCAGGAAATCCAATATATAGGGGCTTATAGTTCCTGTTTAGCAAGAAATGAGGTAGGCTGTTTCTAGTGTGGCTCCTAGCTCAGTGAAAGTGAAAGTGGCTCAGTAGCATCAGGGAAATGTCTGTGTTCTTTCTTGATTATTTCCTCATAGCAGCAGTATGGCCACTGGAACTCATCACATCTGAGTTGAAGGTGAAAAGTCCCTTTTTAATTGTTAAAGCAAATGCTTTGCCAGAGGCCTTCACTAGCATCTCATTGACCAGAACTATGTCAAGTGGCCATTCCTGGTTGTAAGAGAGGCAGAGAAAGTGGATATTTTGCCTGGGACTGGGTTCATTGTCACTTCATAGAAAACCAGCATGAGGGAAGAAGAGAAGCTAGATACCGAGTAGAAGACAAGCAGTGTCTGCTAGTAGCCTAGAGAACAGAGACTATGAATTATTAATGATTTCTCCCCAATCCTCAGAATCTGAATGCTTTATAATTGTTTTGTGTTGTTGCCTTTTAGGCAACATACAGATATAAGCATATAAACTTTTTTTTTTTCCCAAATACTTTGGCCATCTGATGTGAAGAGCCAACTCATTGGAAGAGACCCCGATGCTGGGAAAGATAGAGGGCAGGAGGAGAAGCGGGCCACAGAGGATGAGATGGCTGGGTGACATCATCGACTCAAAGGACATGAGTTTGAGCAAACTCCGGGAGATGGTGAAGGACAGGGAAGCCTGGTGTGCTGCAGTCCATGGGGTCGCAAAGAGTCAGACACGACTGAGCGACTGAACAACAACATTCTGTACATACTATTGTTAATTTCTTTTTTTACTTAATAAGCTGATGTAAATCATCCATATAATTTTTAATGACTACGTAGTAGTTCATCTTGATGAAATACCATAATTTACTCAATAATTCCCTATAATTACTCAGCTTGTTTTTAATGTCACAATCATAAACAGCCCTGTGATTAATAATCTTATAACTCTATTTTATGCACATTTACAACTAATTTCTTAGTACACAGTCTTAGATTATGCTGGGTTAAAATCTGTACCAGGACTTTCCGGGGCGGTCCAGTGGTTAGGAATCCATCTTCCAGTGCAGGACTGACTTGGGTTCAGTTCCTGGTTGGAGAACTAAGATCCCACATGCCGTGGGGCAACTAAGCCCCTCGCCTCAAGTGAGCCCTTACTTACACACCTCAAGTAAGCCCATCCTGTACAACTGGAGAATCTTATGCACTGCAACGAAGATCCAGTGCAGAAAAAAATAAACAAAAACTATACCAACTATTAAAGCTTTTGATACCAAACTGGCTCCTGAAAAGTTGTGCCAGTTGTACATATCCTCCAAGAAATTCTAAGAATGCCTGTTTCCGTACAAGTTTGGGTATTTTCCTTGCTGATTTGATAGGAAAATTGCAAAGTATAGAAGTTTGCATTTTCTTTGGTTACAATTGAGGTTACATTTAACATTTTATATATATATACACACACATATTACACACTGGGCACTTACAGTTCTTTTAATTTTCTGTTCATTTCTCTAACTCATTTAGCAAGTTGAGTTTTTCTCATTGGATTGCAAAAGCACTTCCTATATGAAGGAGACAAGGAGTTTCATAGGAGAAGGGTTCATACTGAGCTGTATTTGAAGGCTAAATAGGACTTTGCCAGGCGGACAAGGGGTGAAGAGGGGGTTCTAGGTGTAGGAGCTGCACGGGCAAAGGTTCAGAGGTAGGAAACAACGAGCACGTTAGGTCACTGTGTTAATGACATAGGGCTGCCAGTAGAAAAAATTAGCATAAATTTGGTGACTTAAAAACAACAGAAATTTAATTGCTCAGAGCCTGGAGGTCAGAGTCCAAAATCAAGGTGTTGGCTGGGCCACGCTCCCTGCCAAGGCACTAAGCTGGGGAGAATCCTTGCTTGCCTCTTCCACCTGGTGGCTCCAGGCGTCCCCTGACTTCTGGCTGCATAACTCCAATCTCTGCTTCCATTTGCACATGGCCTTCTTCTGTGTGTCTGTGTCTTCTCCCTGCTTTACCTACAAGGACACGTCATCTGATTCAGGTCCATCTTAGTCCAGAGGGCTTCCCCGGTGGCTCAGCGGTGAAGAATCCACCTGCAATGCAGGAGACACGGGTTCGATCCCTGGGTCGGGAAGGTCCCCTGGAGGACAGCATGGCCACCCACTCCAGTGTTCTTGCCTGGAGAATCCCATGGACAGAGGAGCCTGGTGGGCTACATTCCATAGGGTCGCAAAGAGTCAGACAAGACTGAAGCAACTTACCACGCATGCACGCAGTTAGTCTAAGATCATCTCTTCTAGAGATCCTTAACTTAATTACATCTACAAAGACCTTTTTCCTAAATAAGGTCACATTTATGAGTGCCAAGCTTAGGATTTGGATATATATATATATCTCTAGGGGCTTGCAGGGACATACCTAGAAAATGTCTGATATTACAGAACAGCAGAATATGACTCTGTAAAGGAAGAGGCAGATGATGACCATGAAAGGCTTTTTGCTGAGGAGTTTGGCTTGGCCCTTGACGTGAATGGGGAAGTGTTGAATTTTGAATCATCAGATCTGTAGTCTGGCACTCTCGGGGAAAGAGTGTTGGTATTGTCCTTATAAGAGTTGATGGGGATGGGAAAAAGGGTGGGGACTGGGGATATCTCAGGGTGTAGGATATGAACAGGAAGAGGGAGGAATCTGGAATGACTCCTTGGTTTCCAACTTGAGTAATCTAGCACATTAACTTCAGGGAAAGGTTGGGTTTGAATTTCCTGGGGGTGGAGATGTGCAGGAAACGATCAAAGAGATGGGTCTGTAGCCCAGACCTCTCCCTGGAATATAAATAAAATTTGGGAGAGGGGAGTAAAAGAAGTGACAGAAGCCTGGAGAACACCAATTTCTCCCCCTCATTTTCTTGTGAAAAATTTCAAGCCTACATAGAAGTTTAAAGTATCTTATAGTGAACACCCATGGACCCACCATCTGGAGTCGATAATTATCATTTTTCTCCACTTGCTTTATCACACATCTATCCATTCCCTCTTGAACATCATCAATGCATCTTGTTTTCTTCGATACATTAACATGCAAATCAATCACTAGAGTTCAACATTTAGTGAAATGCACAAATCTTAAGTGTACTATTTGATGAAGTCGATGAATGCATCACTGTGTACCCGCATATCCCTGTCAAGATACATTTCCATCTCCTTAGAAAATTCCCTGTGCTCCTTCCAGCCAAATCCTGTCCCCACCTGACCCCTACAAGCAACTGCTATTTTCTTTTTTTTCAAGCATAAATTAGTTTTGTCTGTTCTAGAACTTCATGTAAGTGAAGCCATACAAGATGTGTTCCTTTGTATCTGGCTTCTTTCACTTAGCATAATGCCTGTGAAGAGTCATTTCTTTGTGTCTCAGTAGCTTGTCCCTTTTATTGCTGAGCAGTATTCTATTATAAAGATGTGTAGTTTAGTCACTAAGTCGTGTCTGACTCTTTGGGACCCCATGGACTGTTGCCTGCCAGGCTCCTCTGTCCATGGGATTTTCCAGTCAAAAATGCTGAAGTGGGTTGCCACCTCCTTCTCCAGAGGATCTTCCCAACCCAGGGATCAAACCCACATCTCCTGCATTGGCAGGCAGATTCTTTACTACTGAGCCATCAGGGAAGCCTCTAAAGATGTGTAGGAATAACAGTTTGGGGGAATTCCCTGGTGGTCCAGTGTTTAGGATTCAGCACTTCCACTGCAGGGGGCATGGATTCAATCTTTGGTTGGGGAACAGAGATCCCACAAGCCAAAGGTGTGGCCAAAAAAAAAAGAATTTTTTTAAGGGATGGACAGAGAGATAGGATTCTACCAAGGATACTAGAAGGAACAGTGAAGGCAGTAGGAAAAGCACCCAGATAGAATGTCAAGGAAAACCATCTGGATCAGTTATAATTAGGTTTGACTACATATAACATAAAAACTAAATAACAGTGACTTAAATAACAGGCATTTTTCTTCTCTCATTAGAAGAAGTCCAGAGATAGATAGCCCTGGGGTGGTATGTTGGCTCGCTGTGCCATCACTGGCCCAGGCTCCTAGCTTTGTGCTCAGCTGTATTCAGCACTGGCTTCTATCCTGAGGGTCACCTCATGGTTCAGTATGGCTGCTGGAGCTCCAGCCATCCTATCTGCTTTCCAAACTGGTAACAGAAGGAGGAAGCATGGGGACGGGGGAAACAAACATTCTAGGTGAAGCAATCTCAGAAACTTTCCTCGAAGTTCTACACATATCCACTTAACACTCATTGGCCAGAACTTCATCACATACTCTGTACCGCTAGGAAGAGCAGCCACTGAGCACACTGCCACTCCAAGATAATGAGATTTCTGACACTAGGAGGGGAAATGGATATTGGCTGTCAGCAGCCTCTTCTACCTTCTCTCTCTTTTTTATAGTATTTATTTATTTTGCACTGGATCTTAGTGGCGGCACGCGGGATCTTTGATTTTCATTGCAGCTTGCAGGATCTTTAGTTGTGGCGTGAGAGCTCTTAGTTGTAGCATGTGGGATCTAGTTCCCTGACCAGGGATGGAACTTGGGCCCCCTGCATTGGGAGTGCAGAGTCTTAGCCACTGGACCATTAGGGAAATCCCCTTCTCCTTCTTTTGACACCTGGTGGCCTAGCCATGTCCACTCAGCCTTCCTGTCTGGGGACCTACGCAGATTGAAGGCTGTGCTTGGCAGATTTACATCCTCCAAGTTCCTAGGGCTCCTTCCTTCTTGAAGGGGTGGTGTCTCTATCTTTCCTGTAGGTCTGTCTTTTCTGGTAGGAGTTTCCAGGGTCTCTGGCTGGCTTCTTGGGCTATTGGGGTCTCCTGGAGTGTGAAATGAAAGAGGCAGTATCCAGGGGAATTTGCAGAGAGCTCTATCGGCATTCTCTTCCACCCCTGGGTATCCCCGCTGCTGTGGCTGGCACTCTTCCCTCGCCTATTTGGTCAGCCTCCCCTGACAAGCAGGGCTTCTTCTCCAATCCTTGTACTGATGGAAAGAGATTCCTCTAGAAAGTAATGAGATTCAGAAGGGGAAAGATGGCATTTGGAGACAGACAGACTTGGGTTGAGATCCTTTCTGTGCACAGCTCTCTGAGACTCAGAGACTCCGTCTGTGAACTGGTGGTAGTGAGAGCAGCTTCACTGACGTGTCTGGGCTGAGCTGTGGTCCATGGCCCCCACTCTGATAAGGATGAATTGGGCACACATTGGGGAAGCTGGCAGCAAACTTCCCACCCTGTCATGACCCAGGCAGTTCCAGACTGTGCAGTAGAGTCCAGCCTCACCACCCTCCCTGTGGCCCCTCTGCCCTTGCCCTGGGGAAATGTCCTGAGAGTGAAGGCGCTGGTCCTGTGACCCCTGGGAATTGGTCAGTGTAGAGGAGAATCAGTGCAGCCTGCTGGGGTCTGAACTGTTGGCCAGAGCAGGGTTCACCATGGCTCACACCCCTGACCTTGACTCCAGGCACTAATAGGGCAGCCTGGAGCCTCCTGGAGGACAGATGGAGGGTTAATGTGGCGTTTCATTCCCTTGTGCTTCTCCAGAGTGAGTGCATCTCACCAAACAGCCAGGCCCCTTCACAGTGCCAGACTCGGGCAGGCTGAATACTGTGGCTTTTCTTCCTCCCTCTCGGCCCCTGGAAACAGGAGAATTCCTGTGTGCCCCCATCAGTGGGTCCCATTTCCCGAGTGCAGGGCACACATATCCCAGCGGCTGGGTCGCTAGGTCCTGTGGTTCTTCATGTGCATGCCTGTCCTGGGAAAAAAAATAGTAGCTCATGGCCCTGACAGCTTAGTGGGCCGTCGGCACAGGAGAGGAAGTCAGCAGGAACAGGTGCAGTGAGGCCGTGGGGGGCGGGGGGGCGGCCTCAGCTGCCAAAGGGCCAGATTGGATTGAGTGTGGCCGTGGCGGGTGCCCTGGTGACCCGTTGACACCATTCTCAGGCTGCCGGCTGCCCCGGGGGCCGGCGTGTTTTGACAGCGGAGGAGCCAGGGCCCCCGCTGAGAACTTGGCTCCAGCCTTGGACCCGAGTGGCACAGTGCATTCCTCTGCCCATTCACTCTCTGCACGTTTCCAAGGCCCTGCCTCGCGTCGGCCGTGGGTGCTGGGCCCTCAGCGAGGGCTGATACCCAGTCCCCACCCCAGGGGTTCAGGGACAAATGGGCAGGATCACCAGGGGCGCTAGAAGGCCACACGCTGTAGGAGTTCTGAGCTGGGACACCAGGGAGGGCACCCTGGAGGAAGTGATGTCCGAGCGGGTGATGGGACAGACCCCACGAGGGGTGGGGGTGGAGGAGGGTCCCTCAGGCCGCTGCAGGAGAGACCTCGCCACCGATGGAGTCAGATGGAGGCCTTTCTCAGGTGCTGTCCTGTCCCGGCTGCCCCACGGACCCGGCCTGCTGTCCAGGGAGGGGGTGTCTGTGCGGGGGCCCTGGCCTCCAAGTGGTGCTGGCAGCTCCAGCAGGGTTAACGGCAGCTTGACTTCCCTACGGCCTTCTTTGCCCTCCTTCTCCGAAGGAAGCCTCCGTGGAAATTACAGAAATAAGTGCCGGCTTTTGAGGACTCTGCTGTTCCACCAGGTCCCTACCAGGCCCGGGCCGCCTTCTCGCCCACGTTCTGCCAGCCTTGGGCTCAGACCTGCGAGGAGCCTTGTTCAGAGGGGCCAGGGCTCCCTCGGGGGCCCTTCCTCAGCCCCCACCCCCCGAACCCAGCCCTGCTCCCCACCAGCCAGGGATGGGGCTCCGTGTACAAATGGTACCCAAGGAGGAGGGGCGCAGGAAGTGACATCGCTCGGCCCGCCCCCACCTCCCTGCTCCCTATAAAAAGCAAAATGGTGACTCAGAGAGGAGAGTTGGAAGCGTCCTGCCTCCTGCTCCCACTGCTAATTTTTAGACTTGGAATTAGGCAGGAGGCAAAGGAAACAGCAGCTCGAAGTACGCGACTGACATGTTATTAAGCGGGTGGCAACCGTGGAGCCGCCCCCCCTGGACTCCCCACGGCCCCTGAACCGCAGCGCCGGGTGCCTGCTGGCACCCCGGGCCGCGCAGCCCTGCCCGGGCCGGGCGTGGATGGTGGGGCTAGGGCCATGGCAGCCGGGGGCCGCCGCCGCCGCCCACTGCGCTACCAGTCCCTGGCAGCCCTGGTGGAGGACTCTCAGTGGCCTTTCTTGTTCCTTGTCTCAGACTTCAGCTACGGGGCGGACGACTACGACGCAGAGGGGAATGAGGAGCAGAAGGGGCCCCCGGAGGGCTCGGAGACCATGCCGTACATCGACGAGTCGCCCACCATGTCGCCGCAGCTCAGCGCCCGGAGCCAGGGCGGCGGGGACAGCATCTCCCCCACCCCACCCGAGGGGCTGGCACCTGGGGTAGGTATCCCTGCTTTTCCTTCCAGGTTGGGGAAGAGGGTGTTTTGTGGGGAGGAGGAGGGGTAGGCAGGCATGGTGCCATGGGCCAGGCTCTGCTTGGGGTGCTCCTGGGGTGCTGGACTTGGGAAACTGGGGCCTGGCCATTCTTGGTGCCCTTGGGTCTCATTCTGGCCCTGGACTCTCAGACTAGCCCTCCCCGATCAGCCTTCGCCTCCAGCCACCACCTGCTGCTCTCTGTGCCACCCAGTACCTGTCCCTGCCTCTCTACCAGCCATCTGCTTCCCCCTGCCTCCTGGGCCCCTCACCTCTTTCAGCCTTCTCTCTCAGCTCCTCTCTAGCAGGATGGGGCCTCGTGGAGGGAACAGGCTCTCCTCTCTGGGCCCCGGGCCGGGCACTGGCTCCATATGGGACCTAAAGGCTGTAAAGGGCACAGATGCTGGCTCAGCAAACCAAGGCTGGCCTGGGTGCCGGCCATGGGTGGGGGGCGGTGAGCAGCCTCTGTAGCATTCCCTGAGGACCCCGGCCCCGTCCAGCCCTCCTCTGCTGACTCTGGAAGGGAATGAGCCCTCATGGTGTCCTCCTCTCCTCTTGTCCACTGGTGAGAGCTCTGCTCCAAAGAGAAGCGTTTCAGGAGCAGTACTGAGGATGGGCTCTGAGACAGGCCCGGGGATAAGATGTGTGGAGGTTTGCAATCCTGGTAGTTAATGCTGTTCCTGGCCACAGGGACCGGCTTTGTCTGGACCCAGCTTGTGCCACGTGTCTGATACACAAGAGAAGTGAGACAGAGGGGTTACTGGGGGCTGTTCTTCTGAAATTGGGAAGAATCAAAACCATTTCTTCTTCTACCCGGTGGAGGGGGGGGCTTGGATTGCTCGGTCCTACTTGGTAAGGGCCCTGTCTGGCTGTGTTTTGTAGGGAGTCCCCTTTCTTCCCTCTAATACCCTTGAGGAGCAGTTGCTGAGATGCTGGGAGATACTTGTTTCTCTCCTTCAGGGCCCAGTGCTGCTCGCCCCAGCCGGAAGGCTGCCTGGACTCTACCATTTCTTGAGAAACCCCTGCTTCCCTTCCTCCCAACCTCCTCGGCCACCCTCCACCCCTGCGGAGAGCTCTCACCCCCTCTTCGCACACCAGGGTGGCTGTTATAGCCTTTGGCAACAAGGGCCTTGGCAACCAGCTTCCCACTTGGGGGAAGCCACATTGTTGCCATGGCAACAGAGGCCTAGGCAGAGCTTATCAGCTGCCAGGCAGTACAAGTTTGGAAAGGGATGAGGGGGGGCAGGTGGGAGGAGGAGATGATGGGCAAGGGTATTGGTCAGGCTCAGGCCCCCCCACAACCAGCATTCTGGGGTGCTGTCCTGTGGTCCTAGGGAAGGGTGGCAGGTGAGAGACAGCCATCGTGGACCTGCAGGGCAGGATTTGCTACTAATGGAGGAGAGGGTGCTCTGGGACCTGAACTGACTCCAAGCAGGGGAGGCAAGGTGAAAACTGCTTTCCGACACTGCCTTTAGGTCTCTGACCACATCAGGGCTTAGAGACATCCTGGGGAGTGTCCGTCATTGCCGCTGTGAGCAGACACAGAAAGACTCACTGCAGGACTCAACCCAGCACCAGGAATGCTGGCTGAGAGCTGAGAACGTGTGGCCAGATTAGAACTGCTTGCTGGAGAGAAAAGCCGTTTCCTTTCCCCTCTTTGCCTTCCTCCTTACTTCCTGTCTTGTCTCCTTTCCTTGTCACATGACTACCTTGCAGGAATGCTTGTCCATCAACTTTTAGATGCCCTGGTGAAAGGTACTCAGGTGCTTTCTCTAGTGAAACAGATCCCAGGCATAACAGGAAGATGCCCCCGCCTGGAGCCCTGGGGCTTTGGGGCAAGGACTTCCTTTACTACAATACTGCCCATTTTGCTTGGTGACTCACAAGAGAAGAACTAGGTTTGAGGACTAAAATCCAAGAAATGCTACAGTGAAAACTGACCAAAGGGCTTGGAAACCCCAGGATTAACTTCTGCGCCATTGGCTAGAAATGATACAAGATAGGGTTGGGGAGCATTAATCTAACTTGAAGATCCCAACTGAAGATTCCAGCCCCATGCACCCCCCTGCCTGCCTACCTTCTCTCCTGAGTTGGCTTTCTGCCCTTTCTGCTGTGCCACTGGCCCCATCTAGTGGACACAGAAACTATTGCTGTTTATAATGGGGTGCTGGAGAGTTCACATACTTCTTCCTGAGTACTTAGGAACTGTTTCAGCATTATAAAAAAAAGAAGAAGGAAAGAAAAAGAAAGCCAAGGTTTCTGCTACTTGGCTCTGCTCATTTGGCCAGGCAGGTCCCCTCCCTGCCAGGCTTCCTGTTGGGGCGTTGGGAACAAGGGGATTTTTGGACCAAATCAGGTGATTGTTCTAGACATTCAGAGATATGGCCTTTTGCAGCCGGGCATTCCACAGCCAAATATGTAGCCGACTTGTTCCTGGAAGCCCAAGGAACAAGTCATTGCATTAGAGTTCTCCAGAGAAACAGAACCTTTAGGATACAGAGGAAGAAGAATTGATGTATTAAAAGGAACTGGCTCACTAAGATCATGGAAGCTGAGAAGTTCCAAGTTCTGCAGCCAGTAAGCTGGAGGCCCAGGTGAACTGATGGAATAGTTAGTTACAGTCCAAGTCCAGGAGAGTTGATGGTGGAAGTTCTAGTCCGTATTGAGTCCAAAGGCAGGAGAAGACCTATGTCCCGGCTCGAAGACAGGCAGAGAGTGAATTCTCCCTTGTGCATGCATGCCCAGTCACTCAATCATGTCCGACTCTTTGCGAACCCATGGACTGTAGCCCACCAGACTCCTCTGTCCATGGAATTTTCCAGGCAAGAGGAGTGGGTTGCCATTTCCTCTCCAGAGATCTTCCCCACCCAGGGATCCAACCTGCATCTCCTGCATTGGCAGGCGGATTCTTTCCCACTGAGCCACCTTGAAGTGAATTCTCCCTTCAGTTCAGTTCAGTTTAGTTCAGTCGCTCAGTCGTGTCCGACTCTTTGCAACCCCATGAATCGCAGCACACCAGGCCTCCCTGTCCATCACCAGCTCCCGGAGTTCACTCAAACTCATGTCCATCGAGTCGGTGATGCCATCCAGCCATCTCATCCTTTGTTGTCCCCTTCTCCTCCTGCCCCCAATCCCTCCCAGCATCAGGGTCTTTTCCAATGAGTCAACTCTTCGCATGAGGTGGCCAAAGTACTGGAGTTTCAGCTTCAGCATTAGTTCTTCCAGTGAACACCCAGGACTGATCTCCTTTAGGATGCACTGGCTGGATCTCCCTTGCAGTCCAAGGGACTCTCAAGAGTCTTCTCCAACACCACAGTTCAAAAGCATCAATTCTTCCCTTATGTCATCCTTTTGGGCTATCTGGACCTTCAACTGATTAGCTGAGGCCCATCTGGACCTTCAACTGATTGGGTGAGGCCCATCCACATTGGAGAGGGCAAACTGCTTTGCTCAGTCAACTGTTTCAAGCATTAATCTCACACAGAAACACCCTTACAGACATACCCAGAATAACATTTAGCCAAATGTCTGGGCACCTGTAGCCCCGTTGGTTTGGCTCATAAAACCAACCCTATGGTCAGACTCTCCCAGCAGCTCAGAGAATGGCAGGGCCATGAGCTTTTGATAGATGAACATGTGCTGCTCTCTAGCAGTGGGACCTTAGACCAGTATCATAACCCCTCTGACCCTCAGTTTCCTCATGTGTGCTGCTGTTGCTACTGCTAAGTCACTTCAGTCATGTCCGACTCTGTGCGACCCCATAGACGGCAGCCCACCAGGCTCCCCGTCCCTGGGATTCTCCAAGCAAGAACACTGGAGTGGGTTCCCATTTCCTTCTCCAATGCATGAAGTGAAAAGTGAAAGGAAAGTCGCTCTTCCCTTTGGTTCCTTTGTGACCCCATGGACTGCAGCCCACCAGGCTCCTCCATCCATGGAATTTGCCAGGCAAGAGTACTGGAGTGGGGTGCCATCGCCTTCTCCATCCTCATGTCTGCTGCTGCTGCTAAGTTGCTTCAGTCGTATCCGACTCTGTGCGACCCCATAGATGGCAGCCCACCAGGCTACCCCATCTCTGTGATTCTCCAGGCAAGAACACTGGAGTGGGTTGCCATTTCCTTCTCCAATGCGTGGAAGTGAAAAGTGAAAGTGAAGTCGCTCAGTCGTGTCCGACTCTTAGCAACCCCATGGACTGCGGCCCACCAGGCTCCTCTGTCTATGGGATTTTCCAGGCAAGAGTACTGGAGTGGGGTGCCATTGCCTTCTCCACATCCTCATGTCTAAATAGGACTAAATACCTGAAGGGTTGTTGAGAGGACAGACTGAGATAGCCCCAGTGAGGCCTGTAGAGCTGGGCCTGGTGCGCTGTGGGTACTCAGTTCTTGGTGATGGCGGCCCACAAGACTCTCCTCACCAGCCTTAAGAGGGGTAAGGACCCAGTCTAATGAATGTTTGTGGGACAACGACTGACTCTGCTTTTGCAGTCTCCTTTCTGGGGTTGGCTCTGTCCTCGCAGGTGCAGGAGCCCAGATGAAGCTGGGTCTCTGGTGTCAGCGGGACACATGCTCCTCGCTCCCCAGCTCACCGCTGCAGCCTCACTGTGCTTCGTGCCTTAGACGTGCCCCAGTGTGCAGCCCAGTGAGGTGTCAAAAGTGAAGCCCAACGCCCTGCAGAGCATTCCTTTCCCCGAACCCGGGCTGAGCAGAGCGCCCTCTGGTGGCTTCAGCAGAGGGCCTGCTTTCACCCTGGGAGGGAGGGGCGGGGCTCGCTCTCAGTGACAAGTGGGTTAAGTGTTTCTCCGCCAGGACCCTGGTCTTACAGAAAAGCATGCGCCCTGCAAACCATGGACTCCTCGGACTCCCTTCTCGGGAGGCACACTGCAAAGGGGTCACAAGGCAGAGAGAATATCTGGGTTTTCTTTCAGTGCCACCACTTTCTAGCTGTGTGACCTAAGGGTTGTCACTCAACCTCTCTGAGCTCCAGTTGGCTCATCTATAAGGTGAAGATACTGAGAATTTCCTTTCTCTTGACCTCACACAGCTGTCAGGAAGCTCCCATAAGATGGTGCCAGGTGGAGTGCTTTGTAAGGTCTGTACGTGTTAGGATTGCACTAGCTGCTGAATTGAGGGCTTCACTCTCCACAGGGCAGGACAGTTTAAAGATGGGTAGGGGATATTTGAGATGATCACCATTGTCGTCCTTCTCATCCCTCCCCCTCCCTCAATACCCTTTCTTTCCCACAACTACTTACCCTGGGCCTTTTACATGGGTTGTCTCGCGTAAGGCTCACCACAGCCCTATGTGGGCTTCCCTGGTGGTCCAGATGGTAAATAATCTGCCTGCAATGTGAGAGATCCAGGTTCAGATCCCCGGGTCAGGATGAGCCCTTGGAGAAGGGAATGGCAACCCACTCCACTCTTCTTGCCTGGAGAATTCCATGGACAGAGGAGCCTGGAGGGGTACAGTCCATGGGGGTCACCAAGAGCTGGACACGACTGAGCAACTAACACAACAGCCCTCGGTGGTAGATGCAATGATCATCATTTTTACTGCTGAGGAAATGGAAGATCAAAGAGGTGACATATTTGCCCAAGACCAGCCAGAGGAGCCAAAGATGTATTTAAACTTGGGTCTTTCTCTTTTTCTTATTTTTGGCCCATGCTGGCATGTGGGATCTTAGTTCCCTGACCAGGGATCGAACCTGCGCCCCCAGCACTGGAAGCTCAGTCTTAACCACAGGACCACCAGGAAGTCCCTAAATGTGGGTTTTTCTGATGCTGGAGTCTGTGTGGTGCTGCCAAGTCCAGTCAGACAACACCTCCCCTTGAAGATTTCCCAGCCCATGGCTGAGCCCTCTGGTGTTTGGGGAGTGTGTACAGTTACTTGAGGGGCACGTCTGCCCTGTTGACATCAAGAGCTCTGATCCCCAATCATCTCTGTGGACCCTATCAGCACCTCCTGGCCGCCCAGGGGTGTTCACCCCGTGTTGTAGAATTGAACCAACCAGTACCAGGATGGCCGGGGAGCAGGGAAATTAGGTGGATGCAGTCTCAGGGAA
The DNA here is from genome assembly GCF_032452875.1 of Bos javanicus. Classification (NCBI taxonomy): domain Eukaryota; kingdom Metazoa; phylum Chordata; class Mammalia; order Artiodactyla; family Bovidae; genus Bos; species Bos javanicus. The sequence goes on from NC_083886.1 coordinate 23,074,834, forward strand.
TGAAGCTGGGATGAATCGCTGCCCCTTCTTCCCTTCCTGGTCTGTTCGGAGGCTTATGGTTTAGGATTTGAGGTTGCAGGGCAAGGAACTTCCTTCTAGGTGAAAGGAGAAGCCACGTGGAGAGCCAGGAGCCTCCCAGCTGGCTTCCCAGGATGCTCCTTTTGGATGGTGTTTGAGGCCTGGGTTGGGAGGCTTTGGGGCTGCCCCTGATCTTTACATCTCTCAGGGGTTTCCAGCTGCAGATAAAACCAGGCATCACTCCTCAAGTTACCAACCTCCTGCCTCAGCAGCCTTGCTCCTCATGGCTCCTTTCTGGATCTTTGGTCCCGCTGCAAAGAGAAGGAGCCTGCCTGGCCCTGCTACTTGCCAGGTGCTGTGCCGGGTGCCCGGCTTCATTGCCACCCAGCCCTCCAACTGCTGGAGGAGCCCCCATTTTATAGATGAGGCATCTATGGCTCAGGCAGTTGCTTGGCTTATCCGAGTCAAGGAGGATGTAAATAGGAAGTGGGGAGACACAGTGTCTTGGTTGTGGCCCTCAGCCCCTCCACAGCTGGCCTTCCCTGGCCTCTCTGGCTCATCGCCGCCCGCCCAACCCCCCCCCCCCGCCCCCCGCCCCTCTTCACATCTGGATGGGATTTGGGCTTCCCTGATTTGCCACATCTGGCCAACCTGGAGCATCCCTGTAGCACTCACGGCCTGTCTGGGGGCTCCCTCTCCCTGCTAGTGTGCTGAGATCGTGGTTCATTAACATGCTTCACACTTGCTAGAAAGGCTACTTCCAAAGCAGCCTGTATTCGGTGAAGGTCGGTTCATCTCCTGCAGATCCCAGGACAGTGGATAGGAGAATGAGCCCAGCCAGACCCATCCTCTGCCCTTGAAGCTCTGGAGTCTTTGGGGGTGGGGCAGGGAGGCCAACTGACCTGCATAATTCACACCAACAGATGTGAAATTGCCCCGAGAATGCCTTCACTTTGAGACGTTTGGCCACATAGTTGAGCCGCCAAGGGGCAGAGGCTGGATGGCCTCTGGGCTCTACCAGGGCAAAGAAGGGCAGGGAATGTCCTTGCGGCAGGCTGGATCTTACCCACGGACTCTCTTTTCCATCATCTTCACCTGGTTCTTCTGGTTTCCCAGGTGGCACTAGTGGTAAAGAATCCACCAGGAGATGTGGGTTCGATCCCTGGGTCGGGAAGGTTCCCTGGAGAAGGAAATGGCAACCCACTCCAGGATTCTTGCCTGGAAAATCCCATGGACGGAGGAGCCTGGCGGGCTGTATAGTCCATGGAGTCACAGAGTCAGACAGCTGAGTGACCCAGCACATCATGCACGCACGCACCTGGTTCCTCCACTAGTGGGCGCTAGCGCCTTCATTCCACCATGATGCTCTGATGAGGAGCTCATGTAGGGGTCCCCAACTTCCAGGATCTAATAACCTGATGACCTGTGGTGGAGCTAATGTAATAATTGGAATAAAGGGCATAATAAATGTAAAGTATCTGATTCATCCCCATACCATCTCCCCCCACCTGAGTCCATGGAAAAACTATCTTCCATGAAACTGGTCCCTCTGTACCAAAACGGTTGGGGACCACTGCTCTTGTGGACTTTCCTCCCACAGGGTTATGAGCTGGTCACTTCTGTCTGGAACGCCACACAGATTTCCCCCCCACCCCCCACCGTCCTGCCTATGTGACAGAAAGAAGAGGAACACTTGCACAGCAGTTACAGAAGGCTGGGCCCTGTTGTAGCACTTTATAGACACTGACTCATTTAGTCCTCACCACACGCTGGGAGGTAGGCACTGTGACTGCCCCATTTTCCAGATGTGAAAACTGAGGTACAGAGAGGTGACACAACCCACCCGAGGCCCCAGAGCTGATGAGTGGTGGCTGCTCATCTCCGTGCTTCTCTGCCAACTGTCCAGGACAAGCCTTGGTGCACTCGATTGACGTCTTCCTGGCTCTGTGACTTGAAACAACCAGTAGAGTCCCAGTCCCACAGCTGTAAATAAGGATAAATCCCTCCTATCTGGAAGGGCTGCTGGGAGGACCAAGAGACACAGCAACTGTGAAAACACAGTCTGCATCCCCAGGAGGACAGCTCCTCAGGTGATCGTTGTCTTTGACCCTCTCCCAGGATGTGAACCCAGTTCTCCGTGGGTCCCCAGCTCTGGCTGTCCTTGGGCCCTCCCACCCCCACTCTAGTCCTAGCAGAGGTGGCTCAGCGCCCCCCTCCCCCGGCATGCCTGGGAGGCAGAGACCCCTCTGGAGGGTGTCACGGTGGATGCACAATTTTCTCAGGTACCATCCACCCAACCTGAACCTCTTGATTTATCTTCTTGGGAGACTCTTTGTCTTGCCCTGTAAACCTCCTGAGGTCAAGTCTATTCACTATGTGTTTTTCTGAGCACCTACCCTTTTTTTTTTTTTTGGCTGCAGCTTGCAGCTTACAGGATCTCAGTTCCCTGACCAGGTTTTGAACCCAAGCCATGGCAGTGAAAGCCCAGAGCCCTAACCACTATACCACCAGGGCACACCTTTTATAAGCTCTTGTTCTGGGTGCTGTGGCATAAATAGGAATTGCCCCTCACCATCCCCCCCTTTCACACACACATATGCACACACATGCACACAATCCCTCAATTTCAAGGTTTGAGAGATGTATTAATACAGCATCTCAAGGAAGAAGCCATGTGGCCTCAGGTGCGGGAATCAAGGAAGGCAGCATGGAGGAGGCAGCCTCAGAAAGTAGGTAGTGTTCTGCCTGGGCACTGGTCAGGAAGGACATTCTAGATAAAGGGGGCTGTTTAAGTTCTGGAATGTGGGAAGACGTCTGGAGGTGTGAGAAGAGGGGAATGGTCTGGTGGGGCCGGAGCACTGGGTTCACTGGACGAGGTGGGAGGTGAGGCTGGGATTGGGCTAGGGCTCCCCTTTCCTGCACTCTCCACACCCCAGCACCCCTGCCAAAGGAGAGGAGAATAGCTGGTGCCTGCCAAGGACTCGACACATGCCAGACACTGCCCCACGTGTACAAGTCCTCCCAGCAGACCTGGCATATATGCTATGCAATATGCAAGTCGCTCGGTCGTGTCCGACTCTGTGTGACCCCATGGACTGTCGCCCACCAGGTTCCTCTGTCCATGGGATTTTCCAGGCAGGAGTACTGGAGTGGGTTGCCATGCCCTCCTCCAGGGGACCTTCCTGACCCAGGGATCGAAATTGCATCTCTTATGTCTCCTGCATTGGCAGGTGGGTTCTTTACCACTAGTGCCACCTGGGAAACCCTCAGCAAACCTAGAGTTGGTGTTAGACTTATCCCCATTTTACAGATGAGGAAACCGAGGCCTAGAGAGTTTGAATGACTTGCCCATGGTCACACAGCTGGTAAGAGGCAGAACAAGGATTCCAGTCTAAAATCCAGGAGAATTTTTTTTGTTTGTTTTTGTTTTACTGTATAAACAGTGTCATGTACTGGCTTATATCCAACATTTGCTTCATGTGATTGAACTCTCTGGGATGTTTGTAGTGACTTCTGCTGTAGCAGAAAAAGGGAAGTCAGAGGGAGGAGGCTGATTATCAAGATGATGAACCTGATTGTATCTGCGGTGGATGCTGGCCCTGGGTCTACTCATGGCACCGGCCCCGGGGTCAGTTCTCATTGGCCCAGGGTCTGACGAGCTCTGGAAAACATAGGGGTGGGGCTTGAGTTCCTGCTAAGGAAGTAGGAGGGGCCAGGGATAAGCAGAGAAGAGGGAGCGGGGGCTCCAAGCCAGGATCAAGCCTGGAGGCGAGACTGCGCCTGGCCCTTTCAGGGGACAGCAAACAGCAGAGGTGGTTATTGTCAACAGTGTGATCAGTTGAGTCATCAGCAAGGGCCCCACTGTCCTTGTTTGGGCTGACTTGGTGGCTTCCTGCTGGACACAGAGTGAGCAATGTGTTAGAAAGAGTAATCTGATGTCAGCGGGAGGGACACATTGAAACGCTGTCCGGTCACTCCCAGTCAGATTTTTCCATGCCTGCCCTTAGCAATGCTGTCAAGGCCATGCCTAACCTGACCGCTTGACTGCTGCCCACCTCTGCAACCTCATCACCAGCCCTCCAGCTAGAACATGAGCTCCGCCATGGAGCTCTGTCAGTTTTGTACTGAAATGTTTGCTCATTGCAAACTCTAGTACCTAGAACTGTGCCTGGCACGTCAGAGATGCCCAGTAAGTACTGGTTGAGTGAATGAAGCCTTGCCACCCAGACTGAACTCGTTTCACTGTGCCTCATGCTATCCTGCCTGTCCGCGAGTCACCGCTGGCATGGCTGGTCACTGTTGATTTTCAGGGAGGAGTTTTGTTGTTGTTTTAATCTTTTGGCTGTGCCTTGTGGCATGCTGGATCTTAGTTCCCCAGCCGGGGATCCTCTCGCCCCCGCTGCAGTCGAAGTGTGGAGTCCTAACCACTGAACCACCAGGGAAGTCCCAGGTAGGAGTTTTAAGGCCACCTTCTCTGGAGAACTTCCTGTGACTCCCCTTTGCTGCATCAGATGTGCGTGTCTTATGCCCCCAGAGCTCAGTCTACTTTCCCAATTGTAGCACTTAACACACTTCTTTTTTTAACTTCTTTATTTTTTGGTTATATCACGGAAAATTCTAATTTTATAGAAATGTATAATATGGAAAGTGAAAGTCTCCTTAAGTCTCCTTTTACAGAGAGAATATCTGTTAAGAGATGGTTGTATATTTTTCCTTATTTTTCCAAGTGAGATATTATATACATAAGATACATTTTTATGTATGTTTATAAATACATTATACAATATATATATATTTACTTATACATTATATATTAATATATAAATACATTATATATGCATTATACATATATAAGCACATTCTATATATATGTGTATATGTATATATTGTTGTTTAGTCGCTAAGTCGTGTCCAACTCTGCGACCCCAAGGACTGTAGTCTGCCAGGCTCCTCTGTCCATGGGATTTTCCAGGCAAAAATACTGGAGTAGGTTGCCATTTCTTTCTCTAAAATGTGTATATGTGTGTGAGCATATATATATTTTTTAAAGTTGGATCATACTATTGATACTTTATGCAATTTGCTCTGGTTATTTTACTTAATAAGTCTTGGGCATCTTGCATATCAGTAATTAAAGACTTACCTCATTCTCCTTCACAACTGTATGTAGTGCTTCTTTTAACGGATGTACCATAATTCACTTGGCCAGTCCCCTTCAAATGGACATTTGGACTGTTTCCAGTCTTTCACTGGTTTAACCATCATTGCAGTGAACATCTTTGTGCAGAGATCTTTGAGCCCTTGTAGAAATGTTTTTGCAGAAAAATCCCTTAAAGTGGAGGTGCTGAGTCAGAGGGTGTGAACATTTTAAATCACAATAGATATTTCCGAGTTATTCTTTCTGAAAGGGTTGTACCTCAGCCCAATAGTTCTGAGATTGTACCCTTCCCCTGGCCCTACCTTGGCGAGCAGTGGCCAGTCTGTCCCTGAGACCGTCAGCTCCACGGAGGTAGACAAATGCTCTTGCCGGTGGCTACGTTCTGAGCGCTACCCCAGCACCTGGCAGGCACTGCGGCAATGAATAGATACTTGTTGATGGAGGGGGTAAGGGAATGAGGGGATGGAGAAGAGTGTGAAAGAAGGCTGCTGGGTTTGGGGAGAGTAAACTGTTGGTGGCTTGGAAAAGTGTAGGCTTGGCAGGTGTCCGAAATCTCAGTCTGTGCCCCTTGCCCATGGGGGAGCCCACGCCCCTCGCCTTCCACGGAGTGGTTCCCGCTACCCCTCCAAGTTCATCACCTGCCCGTTTTCTCTTCTGTCCTCCTGCTGTGTTTCCTGGGGTTCCTTGCAAAACATTTTCCTCCCTTTGCCTGGAAACCCTTCCCCTTTTCAAGATGCTGCTCAGAAACCACTCTCCTGTGAAGCTTTTCCTCTCAGGCAGGATTAGTGCCTTTGTCCTCTGTTCCCGCTGTGTTGACCAGTGAGAATACTGCCTCATCTGTTTATAGGCCCGTCACCCTCTCTGAGTTGAGTTGAGAGCATTCCTCGTTTTCATTTTTTTGCCATGAGGCATGCGTGGGATCCTCCCCAACCAGGGATTGAACCCATGGCCCTTGCAGTGGGAGCTTGGAGTCTTAACCACTGGACCACCAGGGAAGTTTGAGTTGAGAGCATTCTAATAGCAAGGGCTGTGTCCCCCAGGTTTGTGTATTTGTAATGCCAGGCCTTCTCTGGGTATGAATGAACCATCAGATGGACAGACAAGATGAGGAGTCAAAGAGGAATATTATTGCAGCTGTGTAGTGTGAGATGCTGCAAACCCTGCTTGGGGTGGTGGCTTTGGAAAAGGAAAAGAAGGAAGCACTAAGTGACTTGGTAAAAAGGATGTGGGGCCTGAGGGAAGGAACAGTCACAAGATGGTGACCCCACCAACAGAAGTGGAGGAGCCAGAAGGGGAAGCTGAGTGGGAGAGGGAGAAGGCTCGTTGGGTCTGGAGAGGTGGCGTTTGAGGGGCTGCCAGTGGGGCTTCCAAGTGAGAAGAACCAGCTGACAGCTCAGATATCACGCTGGGAGCAGAGCAGGGCGCTGGGGCTGCAGATGGGGACAGGCTAGCAGCGACAGGGGATGAGTTCCCCAAGGGTAGAGAGCAAAGTGCAGAGGCCTGGGTCCAACTGGGTGACTCCCATCTTCTAGGGAGCAGGAGAGAGAAGGGCCAGCCTAAACCAGAGTGGTCAGAGGCAGCATCGACACGGCCATGGGAGCTGAGGGGTTTAAGAGCATCTAGACCGCAGAGGCCAAGGAGTAGAGAAGGGGGCCTGTGACTTGGGAATACAGCAGCTGTGAGGCCTTTGGAGCAGGCGGCTTCTCTGGAGAGGAGGATCAGGAGCTAGGCGGAGCAGGCAGAGCTGCAGAGGACACAGGGAGGAAGCCCGGTCCAGGGCTGGCTCAGGGCACAGGCCAGGGAAAGGGAGGGGATACCCCTGGGACTTGTGAGTCATTCCCACCAGGGGCAGGACTGAGGGCCTTTGAGTGGAGTCTGTGTGCCCAGGGGAGATGGAAGGGCACTCGAGTTACTCACTGGAATTTCCAGCCAACCCCAGGACTGGTGGAGTGGAGATATTTGGATATTCAGGGAGCAGCTTCTGAGGTTTCAGGGTTCAGAAGAAGTGGGTGTCGATCCTGCCCTGCTGGGGAGGAGCCTGGGGAAACAGAGGGGGATACTTCTAGGAGACCCCCTCAGGGCCCCTCATGTTCCTTTGGGTGGGGGAAGGCAGACGGGGGGCCCCCGGGCTGTTAGGCCCTTCTCCCATGCCACCTGCTTGTCCGACCAGTGAGGGCAGCCCCATATGCCATGCACTTGGAGCCTGCAGGGTGGGAGACTGGCACAGAGCCCTGGGCTGGCACACTTCTGCCCTGGGGAATGCCAGCCCTGGTTGTTCCCAAGCCCTGAGAACAGCCTCACCCGCCCACACCAGATGAGGAATTGTGGCTCTTCTGATGTGCCCTGGCTATATATAACCCAGCCAGGGCAGGGACAGGGACTGATGGAGAGGGCGGGTATAGGGTGGGGTGTGCCCGTGTGGAACCCCGTCAGCCCTGAGGCCCCAGAGAACTTACGCCAAATCCCTTGGTCTGTATTTCAGCTACAGTGACAGGGAGAAATCTTTTACTGGAGAAGACAGGTTTTCAGCTGTAATAGAATGGCAGGAGCCCCACCTAGAGATCATAACTTTCAAAGATTTTGGGGGAAGTTGGGATGAGAAACCACGTCCACCTCTCTCCTTTTCCCTCCTCCCTCTTCCTCAACCTCTCCACCCAGCCTGGAGGCTCAACCAAGGACCCTATTCTCAGCTGAGATACTCAGTTGGAAGGAGAGGTGATGACCCCAGGTGGGCCCAGGGTGGCCCATGGTTGACCCCACTGTGGAATGCATTTCCAAATGAGTCCCAAAGAGCTGGACTCTTCCCTCTCTGGCCATACACCTGCCACCAGACGGGGATGCACCATCGCATAAGGAGGTCCTGGTAGACACACAAGGCATTAGGGACAACTTAGACACTGCGTCATTAAGAACCACACTGGCTGGTCCTGGCAACTGTGTACTGAGAGTCACTTGTGAGCTAGAAGCACAAATCCCTGACTAGAGACATAGTTTGGGGGCTGGTGGGAGATTGGCAGGATGGGGGCAGGTGCGGGGTGCTTGAAAGGAGTTGGAGCTTCAGGGCTCATTACGCAGAATCCAGAGTGTTCACTTGACCTGCCTGGTTGGTGGCACTTACTATACAGGTTTACAAAGTGGTAGACTGATCATGTGTGAAGCTGAATTTGATTCCAAGATACCAGGAGGAAATGGGACAGAGGTAATATTCAGGACCATCCTCCAACACCCTCTCCCCACCTCCCCACCCTCACCCACGCGCACACACACACACACTCCCAAACTTCTCTCAAAGAAACAACCAGTTGTAAGAAGGCAGCAGTCTTGTCTGTAACCCTGATTCAGTGCACAGATGTTTCATTTAGACTGCACCTTGTTTCTTCTGCCATGGTTTATTTTTTATTTTTATTGTTTTGATGTGGACCATTTTTAAAGTCTTTGTTGAGTTTGTTAAAACATTGCTTCTGTTTCATATTTTGGTTTTTTGGCATGTGGGATCTTAGCTCCCAGGCCAGGGAACCCGCACCCTCTGCATTGGAAGGGGAAGTCTTAACCACTGGACTGCCAGGGAAGTCCCTCTGCCATCATTTTTAAATTGAGAGCTCTCACTTAAGAATCCAGATTCCGGCTTCTCTGGAACAATCCAAGATCCGGGGTGGAGGGGGTGGGGGCAACCGTGAGCCTGCACTGCCCCTGGCAGCCAGCAGCTGGAGCTGAGTGACATTTTCTTGAATTCACCTGGTCCCTACCTGGCTCATTCACTAACCGATCTTACCCACACCCTCCTGGGGCCTGGAGTTTGCAACCTTTGTCCTAGATGTTGTGTTGTGAAAGCTTTTCCCAGCTGCCGCCCTGAAACTCCTTCCCGGCAAGAGTAGGTGGATGTATTGATACATCTCTGGATGGGGCCAGGGGGACCCGGGGATGTGCGGATGCATTTAGCTTCTGGAAGCATGGGAAGCCAGGGGAATCAGGCTGGGATGGGCAGGGCTGGCGATGCTCGTGATCCTGGCTTCAGTGTACCCTTCTCTGCGGGGCTGGTTCTACTGGGCCCAGAGGCCCTTCCTGAAGGAGAAGAGCCCCAAAGAGGTGTGGTGCTGCTAATCTCAGCAGCATCTGTAAGAAAGAGGTGTGGTACCTCTGGCGGCCCCAAGCGGTCCCCGCTGCAACCCCTGGCTGGCACTTGTGCTTCTGCCTCGGGAAAGCAGGTCAGGCCTCCTTTGCACAAAGCCCCAACCACGGTGGCGATGGAAACTATGGTTTCTCACCAGGCCTAAAGGTGTCAGAGCCTGGGGCGGAAGTGACTAGGGGCTGGTCGGCATCCCAAGGTGACACCGAGGTTGGCCCGGGGGCCCGCGAGGCTCTGCGGGCAGCTGCTCCTCCGCTCCGCCCCCGCCCGCCGGCCCGCCCAGCCCGCGGGGCCGGTGAGGGGCTGTAAATAAAAGCCTGTCTCTGGGAAGCGGACCTCCCCTCCGCGCCCGGCCCGGCTGCGGCCTCGTCGCCCCTCCTCCGCGCTCCCGGAGCCTCCCGCCGGCCGGCTGGCCCGGCGACCGCAGAGAGGGGAACGGCTCCACCTCGCCCGTCGAGTCGTGCATTTCCTGCCTTGAGAGCGAACGCGAGCCTCGGCGTCCAGGAGGGCGGGATCCGAGCGGCTGGCGGCGGCGGCGGGGCGCCCGGGCCGGGCTGGGAGCGGCGCGGGGAGCGGGGCCCCGCCTGCCCGGAGAGCCGGCGCGCACGGCGGGCAGGGGCGCGCGGGCCCCAGGATCTCGGCGGCGGCGGCGGCGGCGGCTGGAGCTCCCCGCAAGAGGCGGCCAGGACCCGCGGGGCCGCCCCGCTTCCCCTTTCTCCGGGAGGGCCGGGAGCCGGCGGCCCGAGAAGGTTCATAATGGACCCTTTCATCGGCAGCCGGTGGCCGGGCGCCAGGACGGACTCCGGGGAGGCCCGCGTGCTGGTGTAGGCCTGCCCCGCGCGCTCTTCCCGTCCCCGCCGGCCCGCCCCGCTCCCTCCCGGGCGCCGGCGGCCACGGCTGCTGCCGTTGCTGCCGCCGGGACCCCGCTTCCTGTTTGCCCTCCGCGGCTCCGGCTGCCATGGAAGAGGAAGAGGAGGCGATAGGCTTTTTGGACAAGGTCCTGGAGGATGAAGATGTGTTTCTGCTGGAGGAGTGCGAGCTGGGAACCCCGACCAGCCCCAGCTCAGGGTCCCCCTTCTTGGTGACTGTGAAGGTGGGAACGTGACACGCCCTGGATGCTTGTCGGGGGAGGGGGCAGGGCTCGCAGCTCTGACTGCAGAAATGGCTGGTTTGCGCACCAGCCTCGTGGCTGAGCTGGAGCACCCCAACCGGAGAGGGGTCCGGCGCCTGGCCGCCCGCCCGTCAGGGGATGCGAGGGGCTGTGCTCTGGGCAGTTTTTCCCGGGGGAGAGGTGCAATGCCGGCCTCCTCCCCTTGGACCAGTTGTCCTCGGAGGGGAGTGGCTGCTGGCTTTCCCCAGACCAGCTCGGGGGCGGGGGGTGGCGGTGGCTTTTTCTCTGGCAGTGACATGAGTCACCTGGGGGGCACGCCAGGGGTGTGAGCCTGCTTTCCCGCCCCCCACCCCCCCTCCCCAGGAGCCGACTGACCTGAAACCAGAAAGCTATAATTCCTTGTTTCCATGGCAGCAGGGGGATAAGTGCAGTGGGAAGTTCAGGCCAAGGGGACCCTTGCTCTTCCCAGCTAGGAGACTTGGAGCATCTGGGCCAGGGCTCCGGGTGTTTGGAGGGATCCAGAACCAGGGGTCACTGGGCTTCCTTGAAGGAAAAGAGTTGGATGAGCCGAAAAGGGGAGGAAACAGCCCACTTGGAGGCCAGAGCTGGGTGGATAAGGCACTTTACCCAAGGTGGGCACTGGCAGGAAGCATAACAGCCCACCGACGCTGGGCTATGGGCATTCTCTGCAGTGGTGCCCTTGTGTCGTTGGAGAAGTTGCCTTGAAGGTAGAGTGGGAGGGGCGGGACTGCCTCAGACCCCCTCCCTTCTCTTCACCTGCGCCCCAGGGGCTGGGCTTCCCCTTGAAAGCACACCAGTGCTGCACACCACACTATATTCTTCCTTTCCTTCACCTAGGCCCGCTTCTAAGATCTCTGACCTCAGTGTTTTGCTCACCTCCTCCCTATTCTGCGGCTTGAAGGGAGGGCCAGTGAGAACGTTTGGCAGGGAGTTTGCAGGCTGCAAGCCAGGCTACCTAACACAGAGTGCCTGTCTGTGGGCCCCGGCCCGTCTGCCCTGGCAGCACTTCACCCCAGAGGGCTTGGTGCACAGAGCCTTGCTGTGGGCAGGAGGCAACTGTCACTGAGCCTCCCTGGGCCCCTTTGTCCCTCCTGTAAGATGGGCATCAGAGCCCTGCCCCATCCGGGCTACAGTCTGGTTCCGAGGAGGAGCTAATGGAGGTAAAAATAGACTGCAGGCCCACGGTAGATGGCTGATGTGTGGAAGGGGCGGAGCAGTAGCTGTAGGCCTGGGTGTGGGGCAGAGAGGAGCTATAATGGGAGGCTGGCAGTGGCTGATGCCCACCCCTGGGCTGCTCATCTGGTGCTAGCCTGGCACATTGGAGTAAGTCATGTCTCAAATTGGGCCCCTGAGGCCTTGCCCTTGGGGTTTGACCAGCCATCCCAGGAACAGGATGGGGAAAAGTCTGGTTATGAACCAAGAGCACCTGCTGGGAGTTTAGTGGTGTGTGGGATGGGACCTACGTGGGTTCCTAATGGTCCTTCCCTGAGACGCCCTCCCCAGTACAGATGGGACCCCACTCCTGTGCCGCCTTATGGGTCTCCTCCCTGGTTTATTCCAGCCTAGCCCATATTTCATTCTGTTTGGAACTCCAGACTCCGCCTCCTTGATTCTGTTCTCCTCGAGGGCAGAGCCCTCTTGTATTCATGGTGGGCACTGCACAGAGCCTGCTGTGTGGCTGGTGTCCGGTGGATTGGTGGGTTGAGTGAGGCTCGATGTCCCTGGCCTTGTAAGAAGGAAGCATGTGGATGCCATGGGGGCTTAGGTACACATCACACCTAAAAATGCTGTTCCTCCCGGAGCCCTGTGAGTGCCTGGCTGAGTCCTCCCCTCTGCCTTGCCGCCGCAGTGTTCCTGTACCTACCTGACTCCAGGGAGAAGGGCCCTTTCCTGAGTGTTGGAGAATTCCAGGCCCCCTGTCTCAACCTGAACACATCTAGGAAGCCCTTCACCACCACCAGGCTTGGCCATCTATAGAGGGAAAAGCAGGCAGAAAGCTTGCTGATTCATTCAACAAACACTCAGGTTCTGTTCTAGTCAAAGCAGGATGCCTGGCACTGGGGAGGAGAGGAGATGAGAAAGACTTGATCCTCTCTCATAAAGAGTTCAGAGCAAGGGGCAAGTGCCCAGATAATAGGAATATAAAGAGAAAATAGGCAGAGCCAGGAGAAGGGTTCTGATAAAAGGGTACTAAATTCAGATTAGGAGAGGACGCTTCTCATTGAGTCAGGGATGGGTGTGGGTGTGGGGGTGGGCATGTACACCTGTGAGGTCAAGGCTCCTTTCTGGACGGTGTGCTTCTGTCCCGGGCTTGGCACACTCCTGCTTGGTAGACTCTTCTTGACACCTGGTAGGAGTCCAGGGCTGTTCTCTCTTTGCTGCTATTACTTTACTTCAGGAGTACTTACCTTCAACAGTGTCCAAACACCAGTCCTGTTATACAGGTCAAATCAATCCTGTTTTCAGTGTAGTTTCTGAGATGCTTCATCCTGCCCAGGGGACAGGTATGAAGATGGCCGTGGTTTTCTCCATGGAGCTTGGGGCTGGAGCTTGGAATGTGTTTCAACTCACACCTCCCTTTGGGGAGTTAATAGTCTATAAACTAAGAATAATGCATGAATACCGAGAGCAGCATCGCCCCCCTCCGTAAGGTGTTATGAACCTCCTCCAAATCTTACATACGATTCTATTTAAAGGTACCTTGGGCTGATAGAGGCCTTGCTATGTAAAAGCTGCTATTTAAAGGAACTCGATTGTCAGGAATTTTTTAATCCCTTTTGTAATGCAGATTAACTCCTCAGGTGAATTCTGTGCCGATTTTTAATGGATTTTCAACTGCCTGTGTTTCTGTTTCACTTGTCCAAATCTCTGCTCCCCCCGACCATGTGTAGCCATGGCCGTGCCTGTGTTTCCTACTCAGGTTTTTTTCCCTGAAGTGTGAACCACAGATGAGATGATCTGAGAGATGATTTTAGGTAGCACCTAGATATAGATTTTGCATTTTAACAGTTAAGCATACATTTTAATGTATCTTAGGAAAAAAATAAGAACTTGATTGGTGGTCCAGTGGTTAAGACGCCGAGCTTCCACCGCAGCTGGTGCGGGTTTGACTTGTACATCTTTCCTGTGCGTTCAAATATAATGCTTGGGATAAGGCTGTGTTTTTGTTTTTGTTTTAATTTCACTTATTTTATTTCTTTTGGGCTGTGTGGGTCTTTGTTACTGCACAAGCTTTTCTCTAGTTGCGGCGAGCAGCGGCTACTCTCCAGTTGTGGTCTGTGGGCTCCTTATGTGGTGGCTTCTCTTGTTGGGGAGCCAAGCTCTAGAGCACATGGGCTCCAGCGCTTGTGGTTCCCAGGCTCTAGAGGCAGGCCCAGTGGCTGTGGTGTAATGGGCTTAGGTGCTCTGCAGCATGTGGGATCTTCCTGGACCAGGGATTGAACCCGTATCTCCTGCATTGGCAGGTTGATTCTTTATCTCTGAGTCACCAGGGAAGCCCAAGGCTGTGCTTTTAGAAGCCAGTTGTAAAGAACAGTATTAAGCAAGCATGCTGGTGGTATGTGAGTATGACACAACTGCAGAGATGTGGGATGTGAAGTATTGCTGGATCCCGTGGGGCCTGCCTGTGGCTTCAGACAGCAGGGAGCCCGGAATATGGGGCTCCGCCTTTCAGGAGAGTCCCCCAGCAGTGGCCCCTGTCCTCTGCCTTCCATTCTGCTGAGGAACTAACTGAAAGAGAACTTCCCGGTGCCTAGGGCTGGGAAGAGGAGAGAATGGCTGAGTTCCCTGCATCGACTCAACTCAGGGAGGGGCCAGCTATTCTGAGGCTGATGCTTGGCATGGACCCAGCGCCTAGACTCAGTGGCATCGACTCTGGCCAGACAGCCCCACCGCCACCTCCTTGCCCCTTGCATACTAGTGTGGCCAATGGGCTGAGTTCTGCTGTTTGCAGAGCCACTTGGCCTAAGGTGGTCCTGCCTGTTCAGCCCACATTGCTGTCTTGGAGGAGATTAAGGCTCCTAGAGACAGTGTCTTGATTTGGCCTGGAGCCAAAGCCTTGGAGGCTTTATTTAGCCCAGACTGTAGAAGACCAGGCCAGAGCCAGCTGAGCCTAACTTGCAGCTACTGTCCCCTTCAGAGTGACTTGACCTCTTGGATTTGGGGCCTCAGGCTGTGACAGCCTTCCAGCCCAGCAGATTGTGTAAAATGCTGGCCATGATCGAGCCCACCATGGCTGCTGAGTTTCATAAGCTCTGCTTGGGGAGGAAGTGGGGACAGTGTCGCCCAGAAGGCAGCTTCCCTGTGTGCAGGACTGGCAGGCAGCCTGGCACAGGCTGTGGGGGCCCTGAACTCCCGAGAACTCCCCCCGCTGATTCTGGGCATGTAGGCGCCTCTGGGGGGGTCTTTGGGGGTCAAGACTGTCCTCTCCCCTTTTTTCCCAGTGCTGGGCACACAGTGAGGTATGAGTGAATGGATGCTGAGCCCTGGTGGCTTTTTTGTTTTGTGGCCACACCGTGCGGCAGGCGGGATGTTAGTTCCCTGACCAGGGATTGAACCCAGGCACCCTGCAATGGGAGCACAGTCTTAACCACTGGACCACCAGGGAAATCCTGGGGCCTAGTGTTTTATGGGATGAGAGTAGCCCCAGGAGGACTGAAAAAGGAATTGTGAATTTCCAGGCAATTCCAAACCAGGAACAGGTGGGGTCTGAGGAAAGTGAAGATGGAAGAGGATTGGGCTGTTAACTGAGAACAGGTTAGCTGTTGGTAAAATGGTTAATTTCACATCCTTTTCCATTGCCTCCATCCCCTCACCAGCCAAAACATCAGAATGAATACAGCCCAGAGTGGGGCTGCTTGGGAGTGACTACTTGCTGCATTTGGGGGGATTCTTTCAAGATTGGACTCCGAGGTTGGAGTCTCATGAGGAGGGGGTCCTGCTGCACTGGGCTGTCATGGGGGCTGACCCCAGGGCCTGTACTCGTGCCTGGGGTGGAATGTAAAGGCTTGGTGGGAGCCATGAGTCACCAGCTCTTCACCCTGGACTTTGTCCAGCCAGGCCTACAGTTAAGCTCACACTGTGCCCCCAAGTGACTTCTGGAGAGCGTGTTTGCCAAGCCCTTGGGCACATCCCGGGTTGGCAGGGAACAGGAAGGGAATGGGATACAGGAGGGAAGTGCTGGCCCCCAACATAGAGGGCTAGTTCCCACTTGTCAGGCAGAAGCAGCAGGGTCTGACCTTGACCTCCGCCTCCAGGGCCTGTGGGCCCTGCTCCAAGCTCCAGTCTCGGAGGTGGTGCTGCCTGCCTGCGATTCTCATGGCTCTAGACAGCTGGCAGTTTCCTTTCTCTGTGCCTCAGAGGGATAATGATAACACCATCCAGACTGCAGGATTCCAGAGAGTTAATCCTCGGAAAGCACTTAGAACTGTGCCTGGTACTTGTGAAGCCATCAATAAGTAACTATTGTCTTTCCCTAAACCTTGGCACCCATACTGGTCTCCTAATGCTGCCGAAAGCAACTACCACACATTTGGTGGCTTAAAACTACACAGATTTATTCTCTTGCAAGTCTCAAGGGTCAGGAGTGCTGCATTCCTCCTGGAAGCTCTAGGGAAGATGACCTGTTCCCTTGCCTTTTCCGGCTTCTAGAGGCCCCTGCATTCCTTGGCTCGTGGTCCCATCCTTTGTCCTCAAAGCCAGTAGTGTCACATCTTTCAGTTTCTCACTCAATCTCTCCCTGTCCCCGCTCCCATCCCCTCTCTCTCTCCTTCTGTGAGCTAGTCGCCTTTTCTCTGACCCTGACCCTCTTGTCTCCTGCTCATAGGTCTCTGGCATGCATGCTGTGCTGTGCTAAGTTGCTTCAGTCATGTCCTACTCTTTGCGACCCTGTGGACTGTAACCCACCAGGCTCCTCTGTCCTTGGGATTCTCCAGGCAAGAAGACTGGAGTGGGTTGCCATGCCCTCCTCCAGGGGATCTTCCCGACCCAGGGATCACAGTCGTGTCTCCTGTGGCTCCTGCCTTGCAGGCAGGTTCTTTACCACTGAGCCACTGGGAAGCCCCAAAAGGTCTCTTACCTGGGCTCTATCTGATAATCCCAGGATAACCTCCCCACCTAAAAATCCATAGTCACATTTGCAAATTCCCTTTTGCCACTAAGGTGGCATAGTCGCAGGCTTTGTGGCTGAGGAGGTAGACATCTTTGGCAGAATGTCCAATTATAAGATCAGGTTTTATTTCAGAGACTCTGGGAAAGACTGCCTCCAGCAAAATTGCTAACTGGTTTGCTGATAGCAGATCAAGAGTTCTTCACCTGGGGAAAGGGTAGCAAGGCCTGTGAGAACTTGCTGGGCAGCCAAGCAGCAGGCAGGAAGCAGCTCTCCTGGGACCCAGGAGATTTCTGGTAGCTTCAGAAATATGAAGCTTAGCTTAGCTTCAGCTTATGCTAAGGGTATGTGCTTAAATGCCCAAAGAGGGAGCTGTTTGAGATTCTAGGTAAGCGTCTGAAGCTTGACAAAGGAACATAAGAGTGAGGGAATCATCAGAGCAGGAGATGAGCCCCGAATTTGGTGTTCAAGGACCTGGGAGGAGAAGGGAGTCCCAGCTCTGCCACTTTCTGGCTATGTAATTCTGGACTGGTCCCCTCCCTCTTTTTAAGTCTTATTTGTTTGTTTCCATTTGTATCATGGAAAAATATAGTACCCCCTTCGGAGAGGTATTTGAGAGGGCAATGAAGCTGAATGAGAGAGTGGAAAGAACTTGCAAGGCTTAATAAGTGTCAGGTGCCCACATGTCAGGAGCATCACATGGTGCTGGGCTTTGTGGGGGGAGGGGGCGGATTCTGGAGGAGCAAGATACAGGTGGCCCTGCAAAATCACCGGGCAGGTAACAAGATCAGGCACGTGTCAGGGGCAGCGGACTGCCTCCTTGAGAGCCGAAGCTGCAGGGCCAGGACCTTCAGCTGTGCCTTCAGGAGAGAAGTGCTCACGCGGGAGAAGGCATTACAGGTAGCAGGGTCAGCTAGAACCAAAGTCTGGAGGCTGGAGCACTCTGGCCTGTTGGAAAGGCAGATGGCTGTTGGAGAGATCAGAAGGGTGGGGAGAGGTGCTGGGAGCCATTGCAGGTGTTTAAGGAAAGAATAAGCTGGACCCCATCACACTTTATAGTCATATATTGATACTTACTCGGCTTTTGGTTTTGTTTGTTTGCTGTAATGTATTTATTTTTGGCTGTGCTGGGTTTTCGTTGTGATAAGCAGGGGCTACTCTATGGTTGCAGTGTGGGCTTCTCACTGCAGTGGCTTCTCTGTGTTGCAGAGCACAGGCTCTAGGTCAAGTGGGCTTCAGCAGTTGGGCCACACAGGCTCAGTAGTTGTGGGCTTAGTTGCTCCATGGCATGTGGAATCTTCCCAGACCAGGAATCGAACCTATGTCCTCTGCATTGGCAGGCGGATTCTTATGCACTGTACCACCAGGGAAGTCCTTGGCTTTGGTTTTAACGTGTTTCTTTCCCACTAGATTATAAGCCATATGAAAGTAAGGGCTATTGAATGCTTGTTTCCCACTGTATCTACGGGATAGGTGGGCACGTGTTGCATGAATAAATGAATGAAGAACCTACTTGAATTCCCCAGTAATCACTTTTTGCAGTATTAAGTCTTTGATAAGCATCAGGTGTAGGCTGGCATTCTGGGAAGACTGATCTGACTCTGAGTGCAGTGGAGGCAGGAGAGAGAGGCAGAGGGCAGTCCGAATCCAGTGGGGACTAGGTTGCTGTGGGCCTCAATTACAACAGCGAAGAGGGTGGAGCAGAGGGAGGAATCCTCGTAAGAGATGAGCTAGAACACTTTGAAGGGACTGGGGACTCCGTGTGGTAGAGGAGAAGGAGAGAAGAGGCTAGGAGTGACTTGGGGATCTTAGATGACAAGAAAAGTTATATGTCTTTTCACTCAGAAAGAGTGTTCAAGCATTTTCTCTGTGCCAGGAACTGTTGGTGGCACTTAATACTGCAAAAAATGATTACTGGGGAATTTGAGTAGATTCTTCACTTATTTATCTATTCATTCAACACATGCCCCACCTATCCTGTAGATACAACAGGAAACATTGGCTAGTTGGTGGCCATTCAAAGCTAAATGGGGTATGATCTCTGCCATAGAGGAGAAAGAATTCTGGAGCGGGGAGGAGGCCTGTTGGGGTCAGGAGATGCTGGGGGCGGGGTGGGTACAAGGGGTAAGGTTGAGGGCCCACAGCCAGCACCTTCCATTGTGGGATTGAGCTCCTGGGGGCAGGAAGATACAGTCAGAGGTGTAGCTGGAAGGCCGCTTGGCCGGGAGTCCCATGGCCACTTCCATCCCGTCATCTCTGACCCTACTCCTCCTCTCTCTTCATACGTCTTCATCGAGCACCTTCTCTGGCCCCTGCTATGCTCTCCAGGTGACCATGCCCATCTCAGTCATGACTCTGATTACCCTTAACTGACTGTTTCCCCTCCTCCATTAAATTGCTCCCACACATGGGCTCAGGTTCTTTTTTTTACCTTGCTCACTATTAATAAGGGTGAAAGGATTTAAGTCGCTCAGTCGTGTCTGACTCTTTGTAACCCTATGGATTGTAGCCCACCAAGCTCCTCCGTCTGAGGAATTCTTCAGGCAAGAATACTGGAGTGGGTAGCCATTCCCTTCTCCAGGGGGTCTTCCCAGCCCAGGGGTTGAATTCAGGTTTCCCGCACTGCAGACAGATTCTTTACCATCTGAGCTATCAGGGAAGCCATTATAAGGGTGCTGTGCTAAGTTACTTCAGTCATGTCCAACACTGTGTGATCCTATGGACTGTAGCCTGCCAGGCTCCTCTGTTGGCTGTGGGTTTGAGCTCCTGGAGGCAGGAAGATGTAAGGGTAGATGGGTATCAGATAAGGAAGCATGGGGGAAAAAAGGATGGAAAAGAAATTAAGCAAGAAGGGAGCAGTAGGAGGATGGATGATTTTTTTTTCCTTTTATATTTCTGTGTTTTCCAAATTTTCTATAATAAGTATTTGGCTTTTGTCCCCTTACAAAAATGTTAAAGAAGAGGGGGGAAAAGGCAAGAAAACAGGCTGCTCAGATTCTGATCTGCTTTTACAGGTGGAAGCAGGGAAGGGCCTGGAGATGAGGAAGCTGGTTCTCTCGGGGTTCCTGGCCAGTGAAGAGATCTATATTAACCAGCTGGAAGCTCTGTTGCTGGTAAGTATGTATTTTAGGGTCTTTGTGCTCTGAGACTGTGTTTGGAAGTTGGAGAGAGAGAGAGGTGGACCAGTCCTTCCCAGGGCCGGGGTCTGTGGAACTGCTCTGCCTACGGCTTGGCAGCCAAGGTCATTGCCAGAAGAGGCCCGTGCCTCTCGATCCCAATTCTCCATTACTTACCCTGGGAAAGGTGGAAGAAGAAGCACCACCTGGTTAGGGGTGGCAAACATGCCATCACCCCTAACTACAGTGCAGACATTACTAATGGATCACAGTGCTCTGTCCAGGTGGGATCTTAGCCTCTGCCTCCAGCTGATGCTGTGGGCAGTCTCTACCAATCAATCACGTTGAGGCCTCTTTGTCATCCCTGGTCCCAGTCCTTCCTCCTGCCTGGAATGGTGAACTATTAGCACCATCCTGAGGCCTTCTGGCAGGAAATGAGGTGGAAGGCTGTTTGTGTCATTTTCAGAAGCACCATAGCTCTGAGGCATTAGACAGACCGCCGCCCTCTGTGAAATGTGCCTTAGTTTCTTCTCCAAGCTGGAGGCGTTGTTGTGAGAATCGGACCGGGAGGGGAAGAAGAATACAATGTTTTCAAAAGGTAGAAGTAACCGCAGATGTAAGATGTTTTTGCCTCTGAAGAAAGTGCGTATTAGATGCATCTGGATATTATGCAGAGTAATTGTGCGTGGAAAGTTCTCTTCCCGGGGTGTTTTGCAGACTGAGACATCAGATGATACCAGAACAAGGAGGAATAAGAAATGAAGATGTAGATCAGTGGAAAGTACTGTAAGATCTGCATTTATGTTCTTGCTGTGATGTGAGCTGCTGTCGCCAGGAATCCCAGGGGGCTTACCAGTTGTTTCCCCAGGAGTAACTGTTGAGGTGTGTCGCCGCTTTGTAACACAGGGGAATGAGTTGGTGGTCAGTCTTACTGGGAATCTGTTGGTCTTCACAGTTATTTCTTCAAGGGAGGAACAGTTTGGCAGGTCGATCAGGACTCTGGTCTGGGGCCGGAGCTGGGGCAAGACTTGACGCTGCCATGAATAGTGGACTTACTGCCCTGCCTTTCAACTATGCGTCTTGATTGCTAGTGGATTGTTCAATCAGCGAAGTGGAGTGAACCAACATTTTAAAACGAACGAGAAAGAAAACGTCAGCATGCATCCCACGTAGTAAGAATAAGTACTGTTTCAGGCAGCTTTTGGTTTATGTGGATATGTGTATGTATGTACTGGGCCACGCGCCTTCTAACGTGTGTTGTTGGTTTTCAAAACCACTGATGGGACTTCCCTGGCTGTTCAGTGGCTAAGACTCTGAACTTCCAATGCAAGGGACATGGGTTCAATCCCTGATTGGGGAATTATAATCTGACATGCTATGAGACACTGCCCCTCACCCAATTAAAAATATTAAATTAAAAAAAAAAATTTTTTTTAAAAGCCATGGATAATCTCCTTGAGCCTCAGTTTTCTCATCTGAAGATGAGAGCAATGCCATTACCTTCTCTCTGTCCTTTATGTGGTTGAGAAGATCATTTTGAGGACCTAGTACAATGCTAGGTTCTTAGACACTCAAATATCAGTCAAAGGAAGGGGAGGACAAGCAACCAAAATCCACCTTATAGCCTTTTTGTTTTGCCTCACTGTGCAGCATGCAGGACCTTCATTCCCTGACCAGCAATTGAACCCAGTCCCCCAATGAAAGTCTGGCATCTCAACCACTGGACCACCAGGGAAGTCCCAGAAATAACACCTTATAAACTATGAATTGCTGTGCTAAACAAAGGGGCATGGCTGTCATTACTACGAATAAAAGGATGCATATTTGGAAGAGGCTCAGAGGAATGGCTTTGAATCCCCACCTGACCGCCTGCCGGCTCTAGACCTTCAGCAGATTAATGGACCTTTGTGCCTCATTCTGTCCATCTGCAAACTGGGTATACTCATATTCATCCTTTCTTCTTGGGGTCTTTGTGAGGGGTGACTGAGTCTGTAGGGGAAGCTCTTTGAGGCCAAGTGAGAGCATATTCTATTATTTTCTCCCATTCTGGGAGAGAGCGCAGGTTAGAACCTGTTTGTTTCTGTCCACACACCCGTTCCCTGAAGGAAGGGGAGGTGCGTGTTCCCGTTGGAAGCGGGCCCCTCTTAGACTCCAGCTCGGTTCTCATCTGTCTTTGGGCCTGATTGGAGTTCAGTTTGGGTAAAGATAACAACAGATTTAGGGTCCAAGACACTCCCTCCCGGCTCGCCTTTCTAACAGCTCATGCTCTCAAGACAAAAACCGTGAGGCTGGAGCTCCCACTCCCAGGGTGTGACCCAGGGTAGGTCCCTCCACTTCCCCCCAGCTTGTTCATCCTGGGTTGGCTCTTTCTTGAGCAGAGGCAAGGGTGAGGGAGAGACGAGCTAGGCGGCCTGGGCTGTGACTGGTGGGCTCCCCCACAGTACAAGTCTCAGCTGATAAGCCTCGGTTTTAAGGACTCAAGCCCTCTTCTCCTAGAGCTGGGGCCCTTCCAGGAGCTAAGCCCTTGGCTCTTGAGAGGTGATCTGACAAAGGGGTTTGGAGAAGAAAACCTGCCTTCCCGAGCTCCCTCCTCCTCCTACGCCCAGCGCGCCTTCTCTCCACCCTGCCCCCATTCCCACAGCTCCACTAGACTGTGTGTTTGTTATTGGTTTAACACTTCCTGCTATGCAAACGGCTGGGTGTGTACACCCAGGACTGGGGACACACAGCAGGAGCCTCTGTTCACGCTGCCTGGTTTGCTGGCTGGGCATGGTTTGGTAACCTCCCAGCACCTTCCAGTTCCTGGTGGGCTCAGGTTACAAGGAAGAGGGTCTGGGAGCCTGGGCTGAGGTGGAAGAAGGGAGGCAGGAGACCAACTGCACTTCATGCTGCGTGTCTCCAGGCTGGTTAGTGAGCTGGGTGCTGCAGCTGGGCTTCCTGGGCCTTCAGCACCTCCCACCGCTGGGCCCCTCTCTCAGACTCCCCTCTGGAGTTTGCTTTGTCTCTTATCTGTAAAATAGGTTCAGGATGCCCCCCCTACCCCCAGCCTCTGGTGACAGTTAGCAGAGTTGCATGTGGCAGCCTCCAAGCCTTTTGGAATCAGAGGTGGAGGAAGTGGGCCGATTTCTCTCCCCTGTTTCGAAAGGCAGAAAGCAAATTGCTGGGGGACAGAGCGAACAAATGACAGTGTGAAGTCACGAACAAGTTCAAGCCCGCCTGGCCCGCCTCCCTGAGGAGCCCTTCTTGGGACACCCAATTTGTTTCAGAGCATGCGTGCTGAGTCGTGTCTGACTCGTAGCGACCCAGTGGACTGTAGCCCGCCACACTCTTCTGTCCGTGGAATTTTCTAGGCAGGAATACTGGAGTGGATTTCCATTTCCTTCTCCAGGACACCCAGAGCCAGAGTTAACTGATCAGACGGGGAGCCAGCACTGCATCCTCTGTTGCAGGAATCTAGAAGCAGGGCTAACTGGGTGTGCTCTGTCAGGAGAGCAGGACTGGAGCTGCTCTGTCAGGAGAGCAGGACCGGAGCCCAGCTCAGTGTGGGGCCGCCTGTGCCTTTCAGCCAGCCCTCCCCGCCTGAGACCTATTTTCAGAGCTTCACCAGATAAAAATAACTGCCTCCAAGGGTCTCAGGCCAGCCAGGGGCATGCATACAGCACTTCCCCTCCCCCAAAGGCCCCCAACCTTGTCCTGAGAAGCCGGCCTGACGCCCCAAGAGCTGGCCTTGTCCATGTGACCCGCCCTGCTGAGCGCCGGCTCTTCCCCTTTTGCAGACGGAGTGGGAGTTTAGGAGGAAGCAGAGTGGTTGTGTCTTGTCTGTTCATAGCCCTGAGTGCTTCCCCTGCAGTTTCTGAGAAATCCTGACCACCCCTGCCTTTCCAGGCTGTTCTTTCCTATTTCCTTTATTCCCACCCTGGGTGGGATTACACCCCAGCAGGAACAGGGACTCTGTGGTGACTTGGCCCCTCACCTGGACCTGGGTTGTGGTGGTGGTTGTTGAGTCGCTCAGTCGTGTCTGACTCTTTGCGACTCCATGGGCACTGTAGCACACCAGGCTTCCCTGTCCTTCGCCATCTCCCAGAGTTTGTTCAAACCCATGTCCACTGAGTCAGTGATACCATCCAACTATCTCATCCTCTGTCATCCCCTTCTCCTCCTGCCCTCAATCTTTCCCAGCATCAGAGTCTTTTTCTAATGAGTCAGCTCTTCACAGCAGATGACCAAAGTATTGGAGCTTCAGTATCAGTCCTTCCAATGAATATTCAAGGTTGATTTCCTTTAGGATTGACTGGTTTGATCGCCTTGCAGTCCAAGGGACTCTCAAGAGTCTTCTCCAACACCACAGTTCAAAAGCATCAATTCTTCGGCATTCAGCCTTCTTTATGATTCAGCTCTCAACATCTGTACATGACTGCTGGAAAAACCATAGCTTTGACTATATGGACTTTTGTCAGCAAAATAATGTCTCAGCTTTTTAATATGCTGTCTAGGTTTCTCATAGCTTTTCTTCCAAGGAGCAAGTGTCTTTTAATTTCATGGCTTCAGTCACCATCTCCAGTGATTTTGGAGCCCCCAGAAATAAAGTCTGTCACTGTTTCCATTGTTTCCCCGTCTATTTGCCATGAAGTGATGGGACCGGATACCATGATCTTAGTATTTTGAATGTTGAGTTTTTTTCACTCTCCTCTTTCACCTTCATCAAAAGGCTCTTTAGTTCCTCTTCGCTTTCTGCCATAAGGGTGGTGTCATCGGCATGGGTAGATAGAAGTAAAAAAGGATAAAGTCTGGGACTTTCCTGGTGGTCCAGTGGTTAAGACTTCACCTTCCAATGCAGGTGGTGGGGGTTCTGTCCCTCGTCTGGGAGCTAAGATTCCCATATGCATGGGGGCCACAAAACCAAAAACATAGAACACAAGCAATGTTTTAATAAATTCAATAAAAACTTTAAAAATGGTCCACATCAAAAAAGTCTTAAGGATAAACTCTGATCAGTCCTGAGAGCCAGCTCAGTATCCTTCACAGAGCACTGGGGCCATGAGCTGGATGGGGCGCCTGTCTGTGGTGGGGACAATGCTCTTCCTTTCTCTTGGCCCAGATTCCCTCTATCTCCTTCCTGCCTGCAGGCTTCCCCAGGCCCCGCTTCTCCACCTGCTCAGAGCTTCCCTCCGAGGCCCTGTTCCCATCACCTCCTCTGTGAAGCCCTCTCCAAGCTGGGCCAGGACAACCTTGGCACCGGTTGGTTGGTATTTGCAGTCCAAGTTGAGTAATAACCGTATCTTGCTTTGTGCACAAGAACGTTTCATTTGTGCTGGTCCACCTTACCCGAATAGATTATAATGTTCTGCAGAACAAGGACTGTGAGTCATACAAATAATCTCCAAAGGGAAAATTGGACCCTGTCAATCCCTCCAGGGAAAGCCAGGTCATTTCACGGGCTTTTTAGCCGCATTCCTTCCCCCGTGTGATCCATGCCTTGCTCACCCCTCCAGCCCTGCTTTAGGGCTCTGCTTGCCAACCTCCTTGCTCGCTGCACGCAGGGTCACCAGCCTGCTTCCAGCTCCTCTCTCTTCCCAAGGTATTCCTGCCTCAGTCTTAGGCATTGGGGAAATCTGCCTAGAATATTGTCCCCTTTGCTCCTATGCTTCCATTTCAAGTCAGCATCCCCTCCTTGTCCTCCCGCACGACGTCCCCTTCTTATTTCCTTCACTGCATTTATGTACGATCTTGTGTTTGATTGTGTCCTTGTGTTTCGTCTGTCTCCGCTTCTCCATGGGAGGCTTCATGGGGGCAGTGACTAGTGAAACACTGAATAACCTTCCACACACCCCCAGTCTGGCCCCACGTAGGCACTTGGTCCATTATTTGTGGAGTGAATAGTAATCATAGTAGCAGCTAGCATTTATTGATTGCCTCCTATGTGCCAGGCATATGCTCAATATTTTATATAAATTATGGCTTATGGATTTGATAATATTATCCCAGTTCCACAAATAAGGCTGCCGAGGCCCAGAGATGCTAAGTGACTTGCCCAGAGCTATCAAGTGGCAAAGTTGGGACTCTGGCCCACACTGCCTGGCCTGCACGAGGTCAGACCCCATCCAGCGTTCCCAGCAAAGGGCTGGATGCGAAGGCCTTGTTGGTTCCAGCACTAGGAGGGTCAGAAGGAGGACTTCTGCTTTTTCTTGCCTTCATTCTTCTGTCTGGACTTTTTAGAGCTGGGAGGATGGGGAACCAGAAGTCAGAGTGTTGTCTGGGTTTTTAAGTAGATGGGACTTCCTCATGTGGACAGATAGATGGAAAGATACAAGGAAGCCTGGCTTGGGCATCTGGCTGCTGCGGCTGGCTCGAGCTGGGGTTTGGGGGGCAGGTGTCTTCTCTCAGGGTGAGCCAGCAATAACTTGGGCCTCCCTCCAGAGGAGGTGTTCCCTGAATCCAGCCTTGAGTTGTCCATCCTCTGCTTGAATGCTTCTCTTATCAGAAAGCTCACTGCCTAATCCTGTGAGATCATGGAGGGCGGCTTTGTGAGCCCATAACTGCTCCTGCAACTTCTCCTTTCTGCTCCTGGGTCTCCAGAATGACCCAGATTAAGTCAAAAGCCTCTCTCCACCCAGCCCTTTATCTACACGCGAGAGGAAGAACACCCACCATGTCTGACTCAGGCTTCTCTCTCCCAGGTAAACTTCCGCCCCCCACACCCTCCCCGCTTGTGCCTTCTCTGTGGGAAAGGTTTCCAGACCCTGTCCCCCAAAGTGGACAGTCTGGGCATCTCTGGGGACTTGAGGGCTGAAAGAAGATCAACCATGGAGGAGCTCCTTACCCTTCAGTATCACTTTTTGTTTGTTTCAACTATGCATTTTAATACCTATTTTTCCCTGATTAGAAAATAAATATTTACTCATTGGAGGTAATTTAGAAAATACAGGGACTTCTCTGGTAGTCCAGAGGTTAAGACTCCATGCTTCTAGTCCAAGGGGCATAGGTTCAGTCCTTGTCGGGGAACTAAGATCCCACATGCTTCATGGCAGAGCTAAAAAAAAATAAAACTAAAATACCGAAATCACATTGAAGAAAACATATCCAAGCTTCCTTTTCCCTTAATGCTGGGCTTTAAAATAATGATTTCTGCTCTCAGCAAGTGTTGGGAATGGTCTTGAGTTTCTGTCTGTCACCTCACCCTCTCCACCAGCAGGCCTGGGAGCATCTTGGTGTAGACAAGCAGAGATGACAGATTGTCTTGCATGTCAGCCTTGGCGTTGAGAACAGGTCTGAGGCTACAACCAGGCTCAGTGAGAAGGATGTTGTGATCGCTTAGTCATGTCTGCCACAGGTCCAGGTGGGACAGTGGTGTGGGTGCCACCTGCTCGCCCTCTGTATCCCGAGTGATGGGAACTTAAGATGTCAGTGCAGCTGAGATCGGTTTGGTCCCTTAGAAACTCTGTCCCCCAAGTCCTAGAATCATGTTCTGTTTCTTGAAAGGAAACAGCCAAGGGATTGAGTTCTCACTCAACCCTCCTTCCCACTGAAGCACAGCAAGGGGGTTTATGACTCCGAGCCTGAGGCCATTGTGGAAGAAAGCTTTGGATTCTGTTAGACCCTGAGGCAAACACACGACAGGCTGGGAACCTGGGCCCCCTCGAGGGACAAGGGTTGGGAGAAGTGTGTCCAGGCGCTACCCCTTGGGCCTGGCAGAGCTCCCGGGCCAGGCTCTGGCCATCAGGTGCCCTCTTCTTGCAGTTGCTCGTGGCTTGCTGGGGCCTGTGACATCTGCTGCTAGATCCAAACCGAACTTTGGGTGTCCAGCCCTCAGTGGCCTTGTCTGGGGGGAACTTGGGCACCAGGAAGGCCTAACCTGGGCCCTGAGCCTGCTGACCCTCCAGTTTACTTGCCTCTCACTTCTGCTCTTTCTTCCTTCTCTCTTCTAGCCCATGAAACCTCTGAAGGCCACTGCCACCACCTCCCAGCCCGTACTCACCATCCAGCAGATCGAGACCATCTTCTACAAGATCCAGGACATTTACGAGATCCACAAGGAGTTCTATGACAACCTCTGCCCCAAGGTGCAACAGTGGGACAGCCAGGTCACTATGGGCCACCTCTTCCAAAAGCTGGTGAGTCTCCTGTTGATGGAACGTGCTTACCTGGGGCCTCAGTGGAGCCGCTGGTGTTGAGAGAGAACCGATTGGCCCCAGACCTCCTTGGCTTTCTTGAAGGCCTGGGTTGTCGGTAATGCCTAACACGGCTCCTGATGGGCATTACTGACACTGGGTCATTCTGAGTCCTGGAGAAAAGCCTGGGCTTTTGCCTTGTGGGGAACCTGCCTCGTGCCTGGGCTCTCGGCCTCCCCAGGGAAGCCCTAGAGTTCTTCTAGGGTTGCCGGAGACAGGCCATGTACGTGGGTGCCCCTGGCAGGGGGCTTCAGGGCTGGACCGAAGGCTCCCCTGCGGGCCTCAGCTGATGGAGGGGCATGTGCTGGGTGGAGGGGCAGGCATCCCTCACCTGAGACCTCAGATGTTCTCCTCACTTCCATAGTACCTATGAAGTGAAGAGTTGGGGTGGAGGAAGACAGTGTCAGCTAACGATCCTCTGCTGAGGGCCCTGGATGGAAAGCACTAAGAGCCCAGCCCCCTACCATGGCCGGGCAGGGAGAAGGAAGGAGGAGGCAGAAGTATCGTGTGGCTTTGGTGTTGGGAAAGGCTGCCTGAGGTCTTAGCTCCCGGGGCTTCCGCGACACTGTCTGCTCCAGCTCAGTGTCTGTCTCTGGCAATGTCCCCCGAGGACCCCCAGTCAGACCCATGGACCCCCCCCCAATCTGGCTCTGCCCCCCATAACTTCGCCAGCCCAAGAGGCAGGATGGAGCATAGGAGTTGTGGTCCTGTCCTCTGGGTGTAAGTGGTGGGGGGCAGGGAGCAGGGGTAGGACTTCTCTGCAGGGGTGGGACCCGTTGAATGGATAGGCCTCTGCTTTTCTTACCCAGAGAAGACTCTTGCTTGGATGCTCCGGGGCCACAAGCTCAGCATGCTCAAAACTGAACTCATTGGCTCTGAGGTTCTTTGCTGTCTTCCCTGCCTCTGTCTCAGTGGGTGTGGCCACATCCCATGGATGGATATCCGTGACTCCTTAGGACTCATCCTTGGCACCTCCCCTCCCTGCATCCCTTAGAGTCCACTTCTTTAAAGCTCACAGCCACCTGCTTCTCTCCAGCTGCTAGTGCCCTCCTCTGGACCACTGCTGTGGGCTCAGGAATGCATTCTACCCCAGGCCTGCCTCTACCTAGCAACAGGAGAATGTTTTCTAAACTCCTGCCTGGACCTCACTTCCTCCCTGCTCACATCCCTTCAGGGGGCTCCCCCTTAGCCATTGAATAAAGACCAGCCTCCGCTGTCTGGTTTATGAGACCCTTTGCTGCTGGCCTCGATCCACCCTGGCCTCTGGCTATTGCCTTCCCCACCCTGGTCTCTCAGTTCACACCGCAGATACACTTGACCTCTCTGTACTTGCGGCTCTAGCCTCAAATGTCCTTCTCTGTCTTGTCTGGCATCTCTGGTCAGTTTCCAATTTAAAAGTGACCTCTGTGGAGAACGCTTCTGCAGCCCCTTGAATGCAGCTGCTGTGCTTACACCCTCCATGAACACGAAACTGCCTGACTCCCCAGAATATGCTCCAGGAGGACAGACTGTGTTTTCTTCAGTTTGGACTCTCAGAACCAGTCTAGAACTCAATATGTGAATGAGTGAGTGAGTGAGTGAATGAATGAGTCAACAAATGAGCCAATGAATGAATGGGCGAATGGAGTACACCTTGTTCTTGGCCCCTGGGGCCAGGTAGAAGTTGGAAGGGCATTGAGGAGACATCACAGGACCTGAGGTCCATGTCCTGAGGGACACACAGAGATAAACACAGTTTCTAGATCCAGGTCACAGCTGAGTTGGAATCCAGGCTCTGCCACAGGTTAGATGTAAACATGTGACATTGGGCAATGTACCCAGTTTCTCCTGACTCAGCTTCCTCGTCTGTAAAAATGAGGATAATAATAGTGTTTACCTTGTTGGATTGTGAGGACTGAGTGAGTTAATACCTAAAAAGTTCTTGGAACAGGACCTGGAGTATAGTAAGTTAGGAAATACTTAATACTTAGTCATTATCATTACCATTATTACTATTATTACTGCTGTTATTACTACTGTTAGGAAGAGGCCCCCGCAAAAGGCATTCTTGCCAGGGAACCCCACACTTCCGGTTCTGGCAGCCCCAGAGTACTAGCCCCTGTTCAGGGATGATGAACACCCAGTCATCACCGCCCACCTGGTCCAGGAGCCTGTGCTGACTGGCTTGAGGGGGAGTCTCTCCTAGCCCTCAGGAGGGCAGAAGAGAGGAGGGTGGGGATGTGGAAGGAGTGAGTAGCCGGGAGCATAGTGGAATGCCTGCCCAATTTGTCTTTGTCATTTGGACCCTGCTGTCACCAGGGTTCCCCCTTCTGGTTTGAGCTCCACTGGCTTGGCCATG
Source organism: Bos javanicus (assembly GCF_032452875.1). Lineage (NCBI taxonomy): Eukaryota > Metazoa > Chordata > Mammalia > Artiodactyla > Bovidae > Bos > Bos javanicus. The sequence continues at coordinate 23,104,996 of NC_083886.1, forward strand.
TATTTGCTACCCCAGCCCCCACCCCCCACTTCTCTTCCCCTGCCTCATGAACTGACGCCTGAAGCCCCTGAGCCTACGGGCTTGGGAGAAGGCCGGGGCAGCCCAGGCATCTGGAGGCAGTTTCTTTCCAGCTGGCCTCTGGGTATTTGATTATCCATTACTGAGAGAGGGGAATTAGCATCTCTGTTATTTGTTTTATGAGATCACCCCCATGCCAAGCTGCTGTTTCCAAAGCAACCTCCACTTCCCAGGGAATGGCCCAGGCAGGCCAGGCGTCGGGCCCCGCAGACTCGGGTGCTCCATGCAGATGGCGGTGCCTGGATGGCCGGTGACCCCTGCGCACAGGCCTTCTGCCCAGGGGGCTCCTGCTTGCAGCCTGTTTCCGGCTACACCCTTGGCAGTGGGTTAGGAAGGTAGCATTCCACCCTGAGCACCCAGCCTTTATCCCTCTCATGGAAAGGTGGACAAGGAAGATGTGTACCTGGAAGGATATCAGTAATCCTGGTTTAGGAAGCAACTGTCTAGCACAACCCCTGTAGCCTAGGATACCAGGGGCCAGGACACTCCCTGGAAGAGGAAACGGACTACATCCCTTCCCACCCCTGCCCATTTCTGAAGTCTGGCCCATCTGGGGCTGAGACCTGCATGGCTCTGGCCCTGGCTTCTTAAGCATCTTGGGTCTCACTTTTTCCTCTGGCTTTCCTGGGCCCCACCTGCCAGCTTCCTTGAGCTGTCTCTGCCCTGGAGGGCTCCAGGTTCCCTAGCCCACCTCTTTGGGTCCTTGAGGAGTGCAGGTATTGTGCAGAAAGCAGAGTCTGTCTGGGCAGGCCTCAGGGGCAGCAGACTTCCTCCCCTACCCACCCTTCTCCCCGCACCTTGGTGAGTAGAAGGCCCCAGCAGCTGAATTTCCTTGCTACTTCATTGAAAAACAACTTAACCAGAAAATCTAGAGAATAATGTAGCAAACAACAATACACTCACCTCCCAGAATTAACAGACACTAAGCTCTGAAGAATTCAGAGCTTGTAGTAGTGGTGTTAGTCACTCGGTCGTGTCCCACTCTTTGCGACCATGGACTGTAGCTCACCAGACTCCTCTGTCCATGGAATTCTCCAGGCAAGAATACTGGAGTGGGTTGCCATTCCCTCCTCTAGGGGATCTTCCTGACCCAGGGATCGAACACGGGTCTCCTGCATTGCAGGCAGATTTTTTATGGTTTGAGCTATAGCAACTCTCTGAAGATACAGGGAAAGACTTTTTAATCAAGAAGCTAAAGAATTACAAATGAGGATGAAGTTAGTCTCTCTGCCACCCTTTCCTCTTGCCCTTCCTCTCAATCTAGAAGCAGCTACTGGCTTGAATTTGGTGTGTAGTCTTTTAGGCTGCAGTTTGTGGGTTTTGCTACATATCTGTATCTTCTTAAAGCATTGCATTTACTTTTAAAGTGTAGAAAAAAATATGTATATATGTATCATATTTTGCCATTCGATCAGCATTCATTTTGAAACTTGTCATCGTTGCTACACAGAGATCTAGTTCATTCATTTTAACTGCACAGTGTGTATGGGTTCCTTTCTTTGTGAGCATTGGTTTGCAGTCTTTTCACAAAAGAAAAAATGAAGTGGGTAAAATACCCATGTTTACATTTCCTTGGACACACACACATGCAAGTTTCTCTAGAGCAGTGCTTTCTAGTAAAAATAATAGTGTGAGCCACATATATTTTTCTAGCAGCAGCCACACTCAGTAGAAATAAACAGGTGAAATTAATGTGAAGAATATATTCTATTTAGCTTAATAGAGTCAAAATATTACCATTTCAACATGCAGTCAAGATTAAGGAATTAGATAATTTACGTTCTCTTTTGCATACGAAGCCTGTGAAACCCAGTGTGTGTTTTACACTCACAGCCCACCTCCGTTTGGACTAGCCACATTTTAGGTGCTCATGTGTAGGGCTTCCCTGGTGGCTCGGATGGTAAAGAATCTTCCTGCAATGCAGGAGACCCGGGTTCAATCCCTGCGTCGGGAAGATCCTCTGGAGAAGGGAATGGCTACCCACTCCAGTATTCTCGCCTGGGAAATTCCATGGACAGAGGAGCCTGGTGGGCTACAAGTCCATGGGGTTGCAAAGTCAGACACGACTGACTAACATGTAGCAAGTGGCTCCCGTATTGGACAGCGTAGCCCTGGGGTCTGTATGTAGAGAGGATATGCTCAATAGGCTGAACTGAACATATTTTCAACCTTATTGGTTATTGACAAATTATTTTCCCAATAATTATACCAATTTACACCCACCCACAGGCAGTCTTTAAAAGTTCCTGTTTTCCTACATTCTTTCTGACTCTTAATATCATTAGACTTTAACATTTTGACCAGATTGATGGGTATGAAATAGTATCTCGTTGTGGTTCAATTTGAATTTCCGCCCTTTGCTCCTGTAAGAGGAAACACACATGCACAGCACAGAGAAGGCTTTCCATAAATACACCTGCAGAATTGAATTAATGAAACTCAGTTTCCCCTTTTGCAGTAAGGGCTGATGGCATCTGTTCTGCCTCCCCAAGAAGGCGAGGCTCTGTGTGGTCCTAAGCCGGGGAAAGCTTTGTGTTAGGTGCAGACTGACATGCAGATGTGTAGAGGAGAAGGACCTCTGGTTCTTTGAAGGCTGAGGAGGTGGGGACAGGGACCTGGAGGCCAAGGGAAGTGGGGACTGTGCCTTTAAATGCAGTTCCCCAGTCTCAGCATGGGGAGTGGAGCCTTGAGCGGGCCACATGTGCCCACCCCCCTTCCCAGTGCTTCAGCTAATTCCAGGATGTGAAAGACGTGTGAGGCATTAAGGGGCTTCAAACTGTGCAAGACTTTGATGATGCTAAATAAAGCCAAATGCTGCTATGAGCTGAGTTTTAGCAAGCCAACAAAGGCCCTGCCCTGCTCCCCCCAACCCCACAAACCCCCTTGTTAACCTTATTGGCTGAGCCAGTTTCCATGGAAACTGTGGAGTTCAAAGGGATGCCGTAGTATGTTCATTCCTGCCTTTTCTCTCTGCTCGCAGCTAGCCATTTGGACTGAGTTAGAGGTTCTGAGTGCTAAGGGAGCTCCAGGTGCTCTGGTTATGCTTTCATCCATTCATTAATCCTTTCTCCCCATCCCACTCCTGCCCTCCTCTCTCTCCGCCCTGCAGGCCAGCCAGCTTGGTGTGTACAAAGCATTTGTGGATAACTATAAAGTCGCTCTGGAGACAGCTGAGAAGTGCAGCCAGTCCAACAACCAGTTCCAGAAGATCTCCGAGGTGGGCAGCTCCCTGCACTGCCACCCCTACGGCTCAGGGTTTTGAGGGGCTGGTCAGAGCCTTCCAGACTTAGAGCCTCTCCTCTTCTGCTTGCCCGTGAGAAAAATAGTTCTCCTGATGGGTAACAGCCTGACATTTGCTTTTTTGCCCTTGACATTTTCCTTCTTAATATAAGAATATCAATTTCTATATGATTCTGTTATTTTTCTGTTATTTTGATTTAGGTTATTCTGTGTTAGAACAGGGGAAGCAAAAAGAAAAAAGGCAGCATTCTCCCACACTGGGGTAACCTTAAGCAAATCAGTTCCCTTCTTTTGGGCTTACTTCCTCTGCTGTAGAATGACCTGTCTGGATTGGTCCGGCTTACCCCAAGTCTGCTTGACAAGAACCACCTGCCCACAGTTTGAAATGCAGATCTTCAGGCACCTTCCCTGGAGCTTCAATTCAGAAGGTTTGGGGCGGGGCCCAGGAGTCTATTTTGTTTTTAAACAAGCTTGCCCAGGTGATTTTTATAATCAGAGTGGCTTGAAGGAGTCTGGACTAGGTGATCCTTTAAGATCCTTGAAATCTCACAGAGAGAGGACAAGGGCCCTTTATCTGGAGAAGAAGCTCTAGACCCTCTGGCTAGGAATATGCCTGTCCTTCCTGGGGAGCATCCAGTCCCAACTCCATCCTCCTCTACAAGGCAAAGATGTGGCATCATCTGCCGTCAACACTTGTGTCCAGGAAGTGTCCTAGAATACTTCAGGAACACAGCCCAGCTCACCCCTTGAGTCAAAAAGATCTCAGGGATATGCCTTAAGGCACTGGCTTTACAATCAAAGTTCCCAGCTCCAAGCTCAGGGTAAGAGAATGTCTGGTTCCAAGGAGAGGGAGCTCTTTCTGCAGTTTTGGAAGTCCTTCTTTATAGGCCTCTCTTGATCCTTTGCTTTCTCAGCTCCAGTGCTAGAAAAGTTGGTGAGATGCAGGCTAATTTTCGGGAAGCTACAGGGTTATACCCAAGTTTGGAATCAGCCGAGAGGGAACACATGTGTTGGGCAGATGGAGATGAAAGTGTGAGCTTGATTACCCATCAAAGCTGGATTGAAATAACATGGATGTGGATCTGTAGCCACACTGGGTTTGCTAACACTTCCCTTCCACGTTCAAACACATTTCATGGGGGCAGACAGAGGAGAGCTGAGCTCTGTTTTGTCTCCAAACCCAGGGGTCAGGTGAGTCACCTTCTGCCTGGAAGGATGGCATGGAGCGAGGGGTAGGAAGGTCCCAGTACATGGAACAGTGAGGCTGGAGAAAGGGTGGTCCCTATCTGTGTTCGAGTGGCCCTGCCAAGGCTGCCTGGGTGCCCGGGTCATGTACTGTCCAGAGAGTGGGAGAGAGTCTCCTCTTAGCCTGGGCTAGCTGCCTGTTCTCTGTTCCCCCTGTTTCAGCAGCAGCAGAAACCCCTGTGCTCATCGCCAAGCTCCCCTCCAAGCCAGCCCTACAAGGGCAGAGCGAGGCCCATGGCCGGCTGCCAGTGGCTTCTCACCCTGACTCATGCGCAGTCGCAGTCGCTCCCTACTAGTGCTGCCGCTTCATTACTGCAATTAGGCCCTTCTCTGCCGCGGAGTGATTTTGTACTTCTAGGCTGCGCTGGAAGTGCGCATGGAGAAAAATTCCCTAAAGCTGGGAATCTAGACACCAGCCAGAGACACAGCCTTGAGAAGCTGAGGAACCTCACTTTTCCCCACCCCCATGTCCCAGGCTCATCCCTGGGGGTTTTCTCTGTCTAGAAACAGCTTGAGGCAGGAGTAGCAAATGTAGAGTGCCCGTGGCCTGGGCATTTCCTGCCAGGGAGAGCAGACAGCATCACCTGGTACCTGACCTTGGCCTCACCTCACCCCCGCCTTCCTGCTGACAGTCCCCTGGGAGCCCCCACTCCATGTACTCAGTCTTCCAAGGTGGGGATTGCGTTACGACTCCAGTTACAGGCCACACTGGTCTACTGGCAAAGGGCCGGAGCTGGAACCTCTGTCCTGAAGGCAGATGAAAGAGGTTAGGATCAGATAAGCCATTCCTGGGGCTTGTTGCCAGCACCCCTGTCCCTTTGTGTGGCATCCAGGGGGGGTGTTGCTGTTTCCTTCCTGGCAGTTTGTGGGCTTGGATGTCCAGCCCAGGCACAGTAGGTGGGGAGTGCAGCTGGGGCTGGTGGCTGGGTGAGTCCTTCTCGGTATGGGTGAAGTAGAGGTCGGACTGCCCTGCACCTCTCGGCCCCAGGCGCACCACGTCCCTGCTGCCCCCATAAAGGCGTGTGGGACCCCTGTCTCCTCCTCTCCAGGGCTGCTCATGCCCAAAGACCAGCTGGTATGCTGGTGCTTGTCCACTAAAACCCTGTGTGCCCTGAGCTGCTGTGCAGCAGTGGCTGCTGCTGGGGGTGGGGAAAGGGTGGTCCCATTCTTGCTCATCCTCTGAAGGCCCTCCTAGTCGCTGAGGAGGGGCTTTAGGGGACAGGCCTGAGGAGCACTGACTGTGATCACAGTCCTCTCTGGTCCCCAGAGCCCCTCCTTCTTGCCTGCATCAGCCACTGGACCCTAGGAGGCTCCAGGAGTTGACGGGTGTGGCCAGGGGCTCTGGAGTCAGAGAGGCAGAACAGAGCCCACCCATGTCTGTTAGTCTTTGTCTCTTTGCTCCTGTTTGCACCCCTGGGTCTCAGAGCCCTGTTTCCTGCTGTGTTCACCATGGGGAATGGGGAGGCCCGGGGTGGGGCTGGGCCTGGTAGAGTGATTCCTCTCCTCTGTTTGGCAGGAACTCAAGGTGAAAGGTCCCAAGGACTCCAGGGACAGCCACACGTCAGTCACTATGGAAGGTACTATGGGGAAAGGGTTGGATTAACAGTCACCTTCCTTTGTCTGGCTTTGTGCCTTGCTTGTAGGTGTGTGCACACGTACTCACACGCGCGCGTGTGTGTGTGTGTGAGCGCGTGCACGCGAGGAGGAATCCAGCCTCTGTCCCCAGGCAGCTGGCCAGCTACAAACGTGCTCCTCCTTAGGATGCCAGCAGGCGCCTCGCTCCCCTCCTCCTCCCCGCTCCACGCGCGCCGCCCTCCCTCCCCTCCCCCTGGCTAGAGGCGCACTCAGAAGCGGCTGCTTGGTTCTGGAGGCTGTGCAGCCGCAGCCGCGAAGGTGGCTGAGTGGCCGGGCCGCTGAGGGGAGCCGGGGAGCCCGGAGCGATGGCCGCACGCTCCCGCCACGGGGACGCAGGCTGCCATGGAAATACTTCTCATCATTCGCTTCTGCTGTAACTGCACCTATGGTAACCCAGGCCTCCTCTCGCAGGAGGTGGGGGTGTCCTCCCACCTCTGGGGGCCGGATGGAGTGGGTGGATGGAAGGGGTGGAAATGTGGCCGGCAAGGGGGGGTGGGGGGCAGCAGGGTAGGGAGGGGGAACAAGTGGCTGGACTTGTGTTAAGCCGCGGGCGGCCAGCTTCCAACCTGGAGTTGAAGTCTGGGGGCCCCTCCAGGCAGAGGGGGCTTGGAAATGGGAGGACCGGGCTGAAGGGGCCAGGCTCCTCCGAGGATCTGTGGGGGGAATTCGAGGCTCAGCTCCAGAAGCTAGGAGCAACTTCCTGGAGAGGCTGTCAAGGAGAAAAAGTGACAAGGCTGCACCTGCAGGGGTGGCCACCCCGGGGCTGGAGAGGGGTCAGCAGGGGCCGATCGGAGAGGGCCAGATGGTCCAGATGGCAGTGCCTTGGGCTCGGAGGGTGCCAGCTCCTGCTGGAGGGAGAAGTTGGGAGTCTCTTTGTTTCGGGCGAGAGGAGAGGATGGTGAGCGACCAGGGTATTGTGTGCTTGGAGCGCACACGCTGCCTTGGCTCTCTGCTCTGTGCACAGGCGACTGGAGAACGTGAATATGGTTGGGAGCAGGAAGGAATTGGGTAGCCCCCAGGGGGTTCGTTCTAACCACTGGAGACCCTTGAGCTGAGGTCTTGTCGCTTAGTGCAGAAGGTCCGCGGTGAGTGCTGGTGGGAGAGGGGGGCGTGGCAGGTTCTGCTTTGTGAAGGTCACACCCCCACTGTATGATGGGTGGGGGGCCAGGGGGCAGACGGAGCATCCTCTGCAGCTCCCTCAGGGACAGGGGTCCCGAGACAGGTGTGTGCTGCCACCCAGGTTCTCGGCTCAGAGGAGACTGGCACCAGCCTAGGCAAAGAGGTAGGTGTCCGGAAGCCGGCAGGCCCCGCCTTCCAAGGCAAGAGGTACCTTCGGGATGACCCAGGCTGCCTTTGGCAGGGGCATAAGGGTCAAGTGATGCCCCCGGCCTGCTGCTCTGGGCCCCTAGGGCAGGCGGCTGGTTTCAGGACCGTCTTCCCTCCCACCAGGCAGGCGTTTTGTCTCAGCTTCTCTCAGTCACTTTGCTTTCATGTCTCCGTGGTAACCTGGAGCTCCTTGTTGAAGGCTGAACAGAGGCGGGCGGCAGCTTGCTGGAGGAGCGATGCTGAGGTTTTCTGGGCTCTTCCCTGCGACCTCTGTGCACAATCAGCTGTCCCCTCCCCTTCTTAGATGTCCTGTATAGAAGACTGCTCATGATGGAGAGAGACCCTGAAGTCGTCCCTCTCTGGCTGTCCCAGCTGGACAGCACGGGGAGCACTAGTTAGCAGGCAGAGGCTGCCCTGGGCCCCACCCCTCGGCTCAGATCCTGACGGTCTGGACTTGAAGCTGGCCTGGTTGAAGATCGGAGGGGAAATGCCCTTCTCGATCTGGCCAGGGAGTTGGTCAAGTCTCCACTCTGCTTCTCTAAAGAGGAAACAGTCGGCCCTTTGCTTCCTCTTTCTTCCCCAAAAAGGAAGCTTAGTTTTAGTGAAACAGGCTCAGGACCTGAAGTTCAGGGTTTCTTCCACCCCTGAGATGAAGTCAGCTTCAAAGTGTGAGGGGTTAGGTGCAAAGGGGCCCTTACTGACCACACTGTTTGAACCTTCTCAGCCCCTCCAAAGGGTGCTGGTCTGACGTCTGAGGGAGGCTGAGTGACTTAGGGCTCACTCTGGGCTTGCCTCATAGCTCAGTCAGTAAAGAATCTGCCTGCAATGCAGGAGACCTGGGTTTGATTCCTGGGTCAGGAAGATCCCCTGGAGGAGGAAACGGCAACCCACTCTCCGGTATTCATGCCTGAGAAATCCCATGGACAGAGGAGCCTGGTGGACTACAATCCATGGGGTCATAAGAGTCGGACAGGACCTAGCAACTAAACCACCACCACTGTGGTTGTCTGCCTTAGTGGTTAGGTACCGAATGTCCACTCTCCAGGGCTCCATGCCAAACATGGTTGGGGGGGATGGGAGGCAAAGGGAGTCTGACTCAGGCCCCTAAGGAGGGGGCTCACCTTGGCAACAAGAGAGGCCAGCTCATCCACTCCTTGATGAATCTTTCCCAGAACCCTCTCAAGGACCGCTGGGCTTCTGCTGGTGCTGCCCTCCCCCATGGAGGGGGACGGCTCAAAATTAGGGAGCAGTGGTAGACCTACATTCAAAACCCAGCTGCCTCTTACAGCTTTGTGATTGTGAGCAAGTTACATAAAACTTCTTTGTACTTTGGAGAATTTTCTGCATATGTAAAATAGGACTAGTGATCATTGCTTTCCTTTTTTTTTAAAAAAAAAAAGTGTATTTATTCCTTTATTTGTTTATTTGGCTGTGCCCGGTCTTAATTGTGGCACATAGGATCTTTCGTTGCGGTATGTGGGGTCTAGTTCCCTGACCAGGGGTTGAACCCAGGGCCCCATGTATTGGGAGCGTGGAGTCTTAGCCACTGGACCACCAGGACAGTCCCTTCCTTTTTTAATTAAAAGGAAATAGCACATGTAAAACAGTGCCATTGGACACTGAGTAAAGTACTCAGCAAGCTAGAGAGAGGCCCACCTTGCACAGGTCATGGTTTGTCTTTTAGGCTGTGTGAATGTTGGTTGTGAAAGTCCTGATTGGGGAAGGCTTTTAGGAGGAGGGGGAGAGACGGGCATTGCAACTTGGTCAATGGTGTGTGCCCCAGAAATGGGAACCACATGTTGAGGAGCAGGGAGAGGGGGAGGAGCAGAGGCAGGGAGCAGGTGTGTATGGGGCGGGGGGTGAGCTGTGCACTCTGCATTCTCAGGGGAAGCAGGTGTGGGTCACGGCCGCCCTGGTTCCCTCCATATCTGACCGCGGCCCTGGGGCCTTGTCCTTGCTCTTGGCCTCTCCCCACCTTCCTCCCAGCTGCCCCTCCCCAATCTGGGGCTGATACATTAGGACTCATTCCATGGCCACAATCAAGTGGACTCTTGAGGTGACTCGAGGCATATTAATAACCCCTCTGAAACCCAACCTGCCATTTGTGCAGACCTCTGAGCTTAGTCAGAAACCTCTTCCTCCTGGGACCCAGCAGAAGGATGGAGGGGGCTGACACTGCAGTATCAACTTTCTCTGGGCAGGAACTCGAGGCCCACCCTGGCTGGTGTCTGCTGAACTTGGATTTTCTCTGGGTCTCGGGTTCTCAGAGAGTGATTTCCCCCTGCCCTGCAGATGGGCTGAGCCACAGGTGGGTACCCTAGACCAGGGGTCCCCGACCTCCAGGATCTCATGCCTGATGATCTGAGGTGGAGCTGATGTAATAATAATAATAAATCAGAGTACATAATAAATGCAATTCACTTGAATCACCTTGAAACCATGCCCTTCTTCCCGTCTTCCAGCAAACCAGTCCCTGGCGCCAAAAAGGTTGGGGACCGCTGCCCTAGACAGCCTCAGAACTTGCCCCTCCTGGGCTGGTGACCGATCTGTATCCTCATTGGCCCAGGATAGGCCAACCTGATCTTGTCCATTCTAGCACCCATTGCCCTTGGACAGGGAGGGGTTCTAGAAGTTGCTAGATTAAGAAAGGGCTGCAAATAAATCATGGGAGGTGTGTTTGCCTGAAGCAGTGGTTTTCAACCCTTATGACATCTCAGAATCCACAAAAATGCTGATGCCTGGGTTCTGCCCAGCAGAGCCTGCTGTTTAGCTGATGGGAGAGGGAAAAAGAGGCATCTGAATCTTTTGAGAGTTCCCCACTGATTCTAACGGGCAGCCAAGCAAAGCCAGCCGATGAGGCTCAGGGCACACCGCTGAGACTGCATCTTCTCCGTAGCCAGCAGTTGTTTCCAAGTGACCATTTAGCAATGCGCAGGGTATTAATATCCAGGGCCTTGGGGAACTCTTTGGTTTGGGGGCTGGCTGGGACATGAGTGTCAGCCCTGGTACCTGTCACAGCCTGATCCCATGGGATACCCACTCTGGACCTCCTCCCCAGACCAGCATCCTGCCTCTTACTGCTCCTTCAGCAGGGGGGCAGAGGTCATGACCCCGTGGGCAAAGGTGCAGGCCCGGAGCTGAACCACCCAGGCTGGGAGGGTCAGGGCGCAGCTGCCGCAGGAGCTTTGTTCGGAAGTGTTGGTCGGCCAGCTGCCGCCTTCACCTGTTCCCTTGAATCCTGGACATCCTCATTTGGTATCCTGGTCGCCGAAGGGTGTGGCCTGTGGTGTTGTGGGGAGGGGAGGTCCTGCTGAGCTTGCATTTTCCAAGCCTCTTCAGGGGCTCTCTGACTCAAAGCCCCACCTGAATTCCTTTCGGAAATCTTTACCCCATCAGCTGCCACTTGAGAACAGAGCCTCTCCGTGGCCATCAGGCGTGCCTCCCTGGTCCTCAGCCAGGAGGGCATTGAGGGCACAGATAGGGGTCTTCCTCGTGGAGATGAGGTCAACAACATGGGTCAGAACGAAGCATGACGTTCCCAGCTGGTGGGGCCAGGCCTTGGACCAGAGGGATATGAGAATGATGGGGTTTGGGGACACCTCCCTCCCTGGGAAAACAGTGTCTCCTTCCTGCAGTCTGGGGTCCTGGGTGTGACCCCCACTGTCCCGGAGCTGTTAGGGGTAAGGCTGTGTGATTTCAGCAGAGAGTCCAGAGGAGCATCTGTGTCTGCTATGAGCCTGGTCAGGCTGGGACAGGCCTGGGGGACAAATAGCCCTTCAAGAAATCATGTCTAGTGGGAGTCAAGATGAGGTGGGTGGAAGGGGCCGAGGTCACCAGAGCTGTGTGTCCGTCTTTTGGGGTGAGAATGGAGGCGTGGTTGCTGTGGAATCCACTCTGGCCTCCTGTGAGTGGACATCCATGCAGGGGAGGGAGGCGGCTCGGGGCACAGGCTGACCCTTCAGGTCTCAAACTCCTCCCTGTCTTTCATCTGACCTGTCCCTGTTCCTGCTTCCCCAACAGCTCTGCTCTACAAGCCCATTGACCGAGTCACCAGGAGCACCCTGGTCCTACACGTGAGTGTCTCCCTGCCAAGTGGCCAGGGAGGGCTTAGGAGTGGGTGGGAGACTGAGCCCAGGGTGCACAAGCGCCGGAGTCACTGACAACAGCCCATGCGGGGAGTTGGGCAGAGGGTCCCTGGGCCCTGACTGCACCTGCCTGGCCTGTGGTGACCAGCTGATGGGCCCAGGGCCTAAAAATAGCTTGGCCACTAAGCTTGACTTTTGGCCAAATGCTCCCTGGGAGGCAGGCACTTCCTGCCTCCTCATTCCTTGCCTGGTCTCCAGTGTCCTTGGAGCAGCTGTAGGGTAAGTGGGGGGTGTCTCTCCCAGCTGCTTGGTGAGAGGAGACTCCACCTGGTCTGCACCACCAGGGAGAAGAATAACGACTGCAGCAGTAATAAAGGGGCGCCACTGCCCTGCTGCTCTGACCCTAATTCTTAGCTCAGCGTTTGCAGGCATGACTGAGTCAGAGTAAGGTCCCTAGTTGCCCCCTTGGAATTCTTTCAGTGCGGATTGAGTTCTCCCCGCTGTCTTCTCGCTAAGCCCCACCCCGCTCGCCCATCTCACCACCCCATCCTTCCCAGGACCTGCTGAAGCACACACCTGTGGACCATCCAGACTACCCGCTGCTACAGGATGCCCTCCGCATCTCCCAGAACTTCCTGTCCAGCATCAACGAGGACATCGACCCCCGCCGGACTGCAGTCACAACCCCCAAGGGGGAGGTGAGCTCAGGATCTAGTGGGGCTTGGCCCCCAGGGTGAGGAGGGTGCCCGGCACCAGCTCGCCCATCCCTGCTGTCCTGCACACATGGGCACCACCGCCCGATGCCCGGTGGCTCTCCAACCCTGACCCCTCAGTCCCAGCCAAGGACAGGCCTTCAGGTCCTGGGCCAACCGCTTAAAGTCCAGCATCTCATTAAT